>NC_069661.1:106187500-106812500 GCF_027244095.1 Hemicordylus capensis | reverse complement strand
AATCCCTACTCGGCCCCACAGGCGACCAGTCACTAGACCCGCTCTGTATCAGGGAAGGGAGGGAGGGGAAGTCTGGCAAGAGACTGAAGATGCCTGGGCGTGGAGGAGCCGTTTACGGCCGAAACCACCCCCCCAGCTGACCAATCAGCCGATCAGGCCACTTCTTGGGCCTCATGCTGATCAGGGCTGGGACAAACTCCCTCCCCCCAGCACGGGGATCTGGACAGCTCCAGGTCTTCAACCCCCCGGACCGCACAGCCCAAAGGTTGTTGAAGTCCTGAAGCAGGTTTCATGGTAATCAAATTCTCCCCGTGCCTCACAGGCCACAAAGGAGTGATTGACCAATCCACCTTTAAATATCCAAGGGTGATCACCGATAAACTCTACCTCCCTTACCCCTCAGCCCGCACTGTTACTGCCACCCAGGAAGGTTAGCCTTAGCCATCACTTGACCTTCCTGCCCCATACCTACCTAGAAACTCAGCAAGCCCCCTCTGTATGTTGCGCAAATACAAATCACATCCGGACTCTGAAAGATGAACACCATCTGAGCGATATAACTCGGGAAAGTGTGCAGCTAAATCAGGCTGCTGAATAATGGCCCCTCCAGCCGCAGCCACGAGCTTACCAATTGCGGCCGAAGTTTTCCGTCGTGCTTTCTCTAAGCCCAAACCATAGTGGGCGCCCCTCCAAACTCTACGTTGTAGCCAATTAACCCAGAGTATGCGTACCCCCGGCATCCATTCACGCAACACAGCTAGGTCTGAGGAGGCTTGCTGAATAATAGACAGGCCAGTCCGCCGGCCCAAGTCGTTCTCCCTCAAATGTAAAACCAAAACTTGGGGCATAGGGAATCTAACTAGGTGCTCCCAGATCGCGGGGAGCAACTGGTTCCAGAGCATGCCCTGCATGCCCAGCCAGTAAACCAAAGCCCTTCTTCCAAACCCCAATTGCGACACCCAGTGGGAAGTGCTGGCATGCTTGAAGGCCCAGAAGACCAGTGAATGGCCAAACATCAGAACCCGAACCAGAGCCGCTGCCCCGCCAGCACCTGCCAAGAAAAAACAACAAATCAATAGCGGCAGGGCACTTCCGCTGTCAGCGCACATAGCGTCTGACCACCACGGACTTCCACCACCCTATCCTTTGCACCTCAGCCTCCTGCATGCCCAAGCGGGAGGCAGTAGTGGCTGCTCTAATACGAAAAGAGTGCAGTGTAAGCCCCTCAAGAGGGACACCAGCAGCCGCTAAGGCCCGCCGAACCACTGAAAGAAATTGGTACTGGGTAAGGGGAGTCCGATCCTCGTGAGTGAACAAGCACCCCCCTGCAGCAGGCCCTAGCCCCGCTTAGTGCTACAGGGCAGTTACCGGGCACAACATTGGGTCCCCAGCGGCAGCTAATCGGACAACCTGCCCCCTGCCCCTCTGGTCCGTCTTGGAGCGCCGCAGAAGCAGACGGGCCTTCCCTTCAAAGAACGACATATCAGAAAATTGTAGGCAGAGGTCCCTGGAGGAGACTCTACTGCGGGGCAGCAGCTCCCCCGGACGGAAGGCGCCAAAAAAGGTGACCAGCACAGCTGCACGAAACAGCGAGACCTCCCAAGAACTCGTGCAGCACCCAGCCAAGCGACCCAGGGCAGCGGCCACCATATCCAGCGTGAGAGGGCGTCTGGAGTCTCTAGACCCCGGGTTCTCCCTGGCCCATCCCTCGAGCATGCGCCTAACTCGAGGGTCGGAAGAAAAGTCCTTAACCCCCCTAACTTGGGCTTCAAAGGCCAAGGCGGCCAAATAGCCCCCCAAAGTGGAGACAGCACGCCCTGCTCTACGCAAGATGACCAGAAACTGCTGGAGCTGAGCCACGGGGACAGGCCAAACCTCCTCCAAACCTTCAGCCCTTTGAAAAAGAGAAAAAGCCTTGAGCTTAGCTGTGTAGCTCGCTCTGGTGCTGGGCGCCAGAGACGCCGCTATTGCCTGCTGTGCCTCCGCCTGCCAAGCTGCCACAGAAAGGCTGGCATGGGATCCGGATGCAGCGCAGCCTGGGGAGCTAACTCCCTGAACCTGTTTAACTGAAAATGAGACAGAGTGTCAGCTATATCATTCTGGATCCCCGGGACGTGGCGGGACCAAAAGAGGATGTTAGCCCGATGGCATTGTAGGACCAATGCTCCCACCAGGCCCATCACCCTCTGAGAGTGAGAAGTCTGCGTGTTGACGGCCTGTACTACAGCCTGGTTGTCACACCAAAACCTAACAGAGGAGTTGGCAAATTCCTCGGCCCAAATATGGACAGCTACCACAATTGGGAAAAGCCCCAAAAATGTCAAATCGCAAACAATTCCTTGCACAAACCACTCCTCGGGCGACTGGGCAGCACACCAGCGACCCCTAAAATATATCCCAAACCCCACGCCACCTGCAGTGTCCGAATGGACCTGCAGATCAGCTTCCAAGAGCTGCTCAACTCTCCAAAAGGCAACCCCGTTAAAACCAAGCAGAAAGGACTCCCAAAGGGCCAGGTTGGCCTGAACCCCAAACGCGATCCTGGCCCTGTGGTGGGGGGCACGGAGCCCCACCGTCAGATCGCATAATTGGCGCAAAAAGGCCCGGCCAGGAGCTACCACCCTACAGGCAAAGTTAAGGTGACCCGCCACCACTTGAAGCTCCCTAAGGGTGGCCTTGCGGGACCGCCCCAATGACCTAACTAGTTCCAAGAGGACCACCAGCTTTACCTGTGGCAACCTAGAGCACCCGGCCACCGTGTCCAGTTCAATACCCAAAAATGAAAGCTGCGTGACAGGTCCCTCCATTTTATCCCTAGCCAGGGGCACCCCAAGCTCCTCTGCCAGTTCCATAAAGGAGCACAACAAATGATGGCATTCATCGGAGCCACGCCTTCCTATGAAAAGAAAATCATCGAAGTAATGTGCCATGGATAGAAGGCCCGCCCGTCGCCTAACCGCCCATTCCAAGAAGGAACTGAAGGCCTCAAAGGCCGCACATGAAATGGAGCAACCCATAGGCAAGGCCCAGTCAAAGTAAAACTGACCAGCAAAGGCAAAGCCAAGGAGCTCAAAATCATCTGGGTGGACAGGCAGTAGTCGAAAGGCGGACTCTATATCGCATTTGGCCAAAAGGGCCCCAGGCCCCTTAGACCTAACTACACTAACCGCCTCATCAAAGGACATGTAGCACACAGAAAAAAGACTATCGGGGATGACATCATTAACAGACGATCCCCTGGGGTGCGAAAGATGATGAATTAACCTGTACTCTCCAGGCACCTTCTTAGGGACCACCCCAAGCAGAGACACCCGCAAACCGGGAAAAGGGGGGGGGGGGCGTCAAACTGGCCAAGCACCCTGCCCGCAGCTACTTCTTTATTAATCTTTTAAAGTACCAAATCCTCCTTCCCTACCACGGACTTGAGGTTGCGAGGACTACCCCACCCTCGCCGGGCGGAAGAAGGAATCCGAAAGCCATCTCTAAAGCCACACAGCAGGTAGGCAGCTGCAGACTGGTCGGGATAGTCTGGCAGCAGGCGCTCTAAAACCTCAAGCCTGATGGGACTGGGGCCCTTTACCCGCAGGGGGTGGGGGAGGGCCACCCTTCTTGCTGTTCCCAGGGTGGAATTTGGACCTGGGACCCCCGAACTTAGCCCTCGGGCATGAAGCACTCGGGTGCTTGGCCCCGCAGACGCCACAAGCGTGTTTAAAGCGACAGGGCGATTGGGAGCATTTACCGTTGGTGTTGTACTCCCAGCAGACCAGGTGGGGTTGAACCCCCAACCGCAGGCGAAGACCCTGCTGGCCTAGACAGCAAATGCCCACTGTCCAACCTCTCCCCCTCCACAGGACGAGCCGGGGACATAATCACCAGCCATAACTCCTGCAGGGGGGCATCCCAAGGCAGTGTGGGATCCAAAGCTGCCCTCATCCTGAAACTCTCGTCATAATGGATCCAAGAGGACCCCGCGAAATCGAAAACCGTCCTGTGAATAATATCCATATACTTCAGTAGCACTGGACCCCGCGCCGGTTGTGCCTGGACAATTACACCCATGTAAATGGTGAATCCCGACAAGCAATTATTCCATGTTTTTTCAATAGGTTTTCATTTGGTCGCCTCATGCTCTTTACAGGACTCCCCCTCCTTATGTTTAACTTCTGGCTCCCTAAAGAGCAAGCTAAAGATATCTACATACTCCCCCTTAAGGATCTTTTCCTTGGTAGATGGCAGCAAGTGATCCCCTAGCGGGAGCCCCATACCCCCATAGGGAGCGTGCTGCATTGACGGCAAAATCCCCATCGGGTAATAACCTGACTGGCCCACAGCTTCCGGCACCAGGGAGGGAACAACCCCAGGAGGGGGCAAAGAGCCACTGGGAGGCCTATTGCCCAACCAGACTTGTTCAGCAGCACCCTGCAACCCGGCAGTGACCCCAGGAAAAGCCCAGGGGAAACCCATACCCCATGTTTGTGTATATGGGGATCAGTACGAGGCTGGACCAGAGCCCCCCATGGCAGGCATTGGCCAGGGAACATAAGGCCACTGGCCGGTGCTGCAGGGAGGTGTAGGTGCTGCTGGCTCACCCGGGGCCGGTGGCAGAGCCGGATCCGAAGGTGGCTGATCAACCGGTGCAGCAGGCAGAGGCAGTGATGGTAAAGGTAGCTCCGGAACTGGATCCTAAGGCGAAGGGGACGGTCCCGCAGGAGCAGGAGGGACCGGGCCAGCAGGGTTCACTCCTTTCTTGAGCGCCTCCAACCTACTAGAGAGAGATGTTAGCAACTGATTCTTAACTGACCCCCTGGTCCGCCTAGGAACCTTGGGGGCTGGCACCCCACCCCCACCAGAAGGCCTGGCCCCCTTGTCCGACGGGGCGGCCTTGGCTTTCTCCAAAACCTCCATTCGATTAATAAGACCACGAATGAGAATCATCTCATCATCATCCTCATCTGAGGAGGACGGCGGGGGGGCTGGCCACTTAGGCTGCTGAATGGGCCGCCCCCCTTTCTTTTCTTTCGCCTTCCTAGGCATAGCGCTCCCCAATCCGACCCCCGGGTCCAAGGAATAAACCTGGTGTAAAGCACCGCCCTCAACAGGACCCCAAGGCGGCAGGAGAACACTCCGTTAAGTAGGCCCCAGCGCAGAGACAAGCGGTTTAAAAAGCCAAGCTAAGCAAAACCAAGTATACACAGAAACCCCCGTCCAAGAGGAGGGGGGGAGGCCAAGAAGCCCAACAGACTCCGTCAGCCCAGGCCACCTAGAAATGCAATCCACCCCACTCACAAATCTGGAAAGGAGAGAGAAAAAGAGAAGCAATCCAAACCGGCCAGCCACCCACCAAACCGCCCAGGCACCCCACAAACCAGCGGGCAAAAGCCCAGACGAAACCGGTACGCCGCGACGAGCAAAGGCTCCAACGATCGTGAAGGCCCCCAGCCGAAGCAGTAGCTGACGCTGCTGCCAGAAAGCCACAAAATGGCCCCCGCGGCGGGAGACACCTGCCGGAACCCTATAGCCCCCGCGGTGGCAGAAAAAACTGCCGAATAAGGCCCACGCCTACTCCCGGGCAAACCCTCTCCCCCAAGCTAAATGAAGGAGCTCTGGTAAAGAGCTCGTTCCTCGACGAAGTCTGTCAAGAGACTGAAGATGCCTGGGCGTGGAGGAGCCGTTTACGGCCGAAATCACGCCCCCAGCTGACCGATCAGCCAATCAGGCCACTTCTTGGGCCTCGTGCTGATCAGGGCTGGGACAAACTCCCTCCCCCCAGCAAGAGGCAGAGGGGAGGGGGATTCTGTGGCACATTCTGAGTGCAATATCAGTTCATAAGAAGTGCCTGGGAAATCTGCTGGACCTCATCTTTTCCACATGCAAAATGCACTGTTATTTCTATCCTAGGGAATGTGCTCAAGATTTCTCTGTCTCTGGGTATTGCAGGGCAAAATCAGTGATCATAGCCAAGTTGTTTCAAGAAAGCACCTCAGCTGCCATTATGGATTTCCTCAAGGAAGAACATATAATAAACTTCAGAGGAGGCCAGTCTGAAAACCACTGCTCTAGACAATTGTTCTAATAATCCCTTGAGTTGTTGCTTTGCATTTGACTTTAAAAAAATTAAGTCAATAGAACCTATGAACTGAAGTTGTGATTCACAAACCACTCATACTGACCTATGTAGCACTGAAAACATCTAAGCATTATTGAAACAACAGATGTAAGCCAGTGTAACTGTTGTAATGACATAAGTACTTTGTGGGCTGCAATAAATTCTATATAGCCTTCTATTTCATTCCTACACCAAAAATTACACTGTGTGATGCTGTCAGGCTTCCCCATAGCTTCAAATAGTAAAATTGCTAGAGATAAGTTTAAGTAGATTCAGTAACATAAATAGAAATAACTAATAAATGGAAATGAACACACAAAAATATTCTTGTTCCACCTACTTTAGGTGGAGGGGCACTTTAAGTGGTACACTTTGAAGCTGTTCACATGCACAGCAAAGACCGGGCTTAGATAGCCAAACCTGGTCTTTGCTGCACGTATGAACTTCCAGGAGCTGCTCAGCTCCCGGTAGTGGCATGGCAGCGAAACTTATAGGTTCATTTCATTGATGATATTTACCAGACCCTCTCCAATAATCTGATCAATATAATAAGCCAAGTTGGGCAAGGGTCAAGAGAGCAGGTGGTAGGACACACAGTCTGAAACAGCTTGTCCACATTCTTAGGAGTCGCAAACTGAAAGTGATCCATTCTGACCACATAAGAGGTGTTCCTGGTAACCTCTATAACAGACTCTGCTCTAATGGTAGAATCTAGTTTGACCCCAAAATGAGAGAGTTTGACCCCCCAAAAATCATTAAAAGTGTCACAGTGGGTAACTGATGGTTCCAAATTTGGATTGAAGGGGGGAGGGAGCTTGTACTAGCCGTCTCACAACCCGAGAAAACTCTTCTGGACATGAACTTGTGAATGCAATGTGGGCAGAAAAGTGTTGCTTTTACCACATATATTGCCAGAGCATAGATTTTCAGATGTGCTCTATGTTGTAAACTGTCAGATTCGAGACTAGTCTTTCTCCGTTTGCACTCTTGTCATCAGCCTTGCTCCTTCAGTTTCCATAATTATTCCAAATACCACAGGGCTAATTTTGAAGCAGGTCAAAGAGGATGGCTAGGAGTGATTGTGTCTACTACTCTAGTGAGTTCATCATTCCAAGTTTGAGCAGAGCATCAACAGAATCATTGGCAGAGCCAACTCAAAACCCTTCCAAGACTTCTTGGAATCCTATTGGATCCAATAACCTTCTCAGGTGGACCAATCTATTGGGTCCTTCATCCCTACAGAGGTGGGTTGTGGCTGCAAGTCCTAGCTTAACTAGGTGGTGGTCTGTACATGACAATGGAGAAATAACAGGAGTTTCCACCTATGGAACACTATCCTGATCAGAGTAAAAGACCAAATCGAGCATGTGACCAGCAACGTGCATTGGTCCAGAAACCACTTGGGATAGGCTCATAGTTGTCATGATCGCTATGAACTCCTGGATCACTCTGGACAACCAGGTACCATAGTGAACATTGAAGTCCCCCACCACCATCAGTCTGGGTGAATCCAATGCCAACCCTGCAACCAGGTCTGTCAGCTCAGTTAGGGTCTTCAATGAACAACAAGGTGATCTGTACACCAACAGTAGTCCCAATCTATCCTTGTTGCCTAGGCTTAGGTACAGACACTTGATACGGGCCAATTCCCCAACAGAGATCCTGGTAAGGGGAGGCAGTGTCCTTATAGACCACAGCCACAACACCTCCTCACCCACATCCTCTCACCTGTTCCACAGAAAAGCATCCTAATGGGAGAAGCTGGGACCAGGCTGGACCACTAACCTCTCCCGACCAAGTCCCTGTAATGCATAGCAGGTAAGCTCCTTCATCCAAAATCAAATCATGGATGATCTCCAGTTTGTTTTGGACCAAGGTGGCATTACAAAGTAGCAAGGTGATGCTCCATGGGAGATTGGCACTGCTCCCCAAGGTCAAACAGCTGATAGGCCAGCTAGAAGGGGAAACAGTTATTCAGTTTCTGATTTCCCACCACCACTGGAATAGTTACCCCATAGTCATTCCCCATCTCTGGACAGCCGAAGACACATACCTGTACGAGACATAATCAATAATGGCAACAATACACTGCTATCAGGAGGTCCTGCCACAGCCCTGAGTCCCACCACTGAAGACCTCCACCAAAGGCTGGCCCCCGTTGGTGGCCAGCTTTGGCGGCCACCTGCAGGCAGCCCACCTACCGGCAAGCCACACCAATGGCTTCACTGGAGGCTGCACTCCTAGCATTGCTCTCCTTTATAAAGGCCAGAAGTTGTGGGGGTGGGAGACGCATTGGGTGACTCTCACAATGAGTCAGAGTAGGCCTAGGTCCTTGTTAAGAAGAGAAAAGAGAAAAGCAACCAATAAGCTGCCAGAAGGATGCTGGGAGAGACCACAGCGAAGCTCAGACTGCTTTCCCAGCCCAGAAGGGAGGAGGGGTAGGGAAGCTAGACAGAATACACATGTACATCTCAGTGTCGCCTTCAAGTTGCCTTCAATATGTCCAAATATGTCCAAAAGTCAAATTTTCATCTTTTGCTGCATGCAGAATGTAATAGAAGACCACATGACAGATATCACAGTAATATATGCCTTCTTCACTATTTGACGAGGAGCTTTTTATACTTGAGTAACTTTCTGAATTTTTGTACATTATTCACTGCATTCTGAGACATTTGTTTTCAGGGTGTAGTCCTTGGAATGTAAACTACTATCCTGAAACTCAAGCCCACTCTTTCTTCAGGAATTGTGGATAATAACGATGACCTGCCAAACAGTTTTGTTATAAAGATAAGAGTTCTAGTCAGGAGACTAAAGTTTACTTCTCAGATAGGTTCATATTATAATACAGTACTTCACATTTCTGTAGTATTTTTTGCAAATTCAAAGCACTTCATGCACATTATTTCAGTAATGCTCACTGTAACCCTGTAGGGTAAGGTAAGGTACAGTAAGTGGTCTCAGAGGTGGCATTGGGTTTTCCCCAAGCTTATTGTTTTGGGGGCTTTCAATGTCCATGCTGAGGCCTCCCTAGTGGGTGTGGCTCAGGATTCCATGGCAACCATGTGCCTGTCTCAGTTGGTATTGGGCCCTACCCACGTGACAGGACATGCTCTGGATCTGGTTTTTGCCGACCAGGAAATAAATGGTCTGGAGGTGGGGGAATCTGAGACAACTCCCTTGTCGTGGACAGATCATCATCTGGTGGGGTTTAGTTTGACTGCTCCGTCTACCCTCTGCAGCGGTGGTGGACCGATTAGGATGGTCTGCCCCTGGAGGCTTATGGATCTGCTTGGATTCCAGATGGCCCTTGGGGAGTTTCCAGTGTGCAGAGCTGGTGACCCTGTCGAGGCCCTGGTTGATCTCTGGAATGGAGAGATGACTCAGGCTGTTGACACGGTTTCTCCTAAACACCCTCTCCGGCTTGGTGAAGCACAATCTGCTCCTTGGTTTGCCTCGGAGCTTAGGGCGATGGCTGGAATGACGCTGGAGGAAGAGTTGTGACAAATCTGACTGAACACAGGCTAGAGCCCATTTTAGGGACTACACTGTGGTGGTGGTGGTTGTGGTGGGGTGGCAGATAATTTTTTTTTCTCCGCCTCCATTGCATCTGCTCAGTGCAGACTGGCGGAGCTGTTTCATGTAGCAAAGACATTACTGCACACATCCTCCCAGATAATGGGGGAAAGAATCATCTACAGCCCGTTGTGATCAGTTTGCGTGTCACTTTGCGGATAAAATCGCTCACATCCATGCCAATTTGGACTCTAGAGTTTTGGCATTTCTTTCAGATCTGCCTCTTGTACCATCTGGTCCCATTGTGTTGGATTCTTTTCAGTTGGTGCGGCCTGAGGATGTGGACAAGATCCTGGGCAGTGTGTGGGCGACATCGTGTGCTCTTGACCCTTGCACTTTATGGCTAATAAAAGCTGCCAGGGAGGGTACAGGTAGATGGTTGGAGGTGATTATTAATGCCTCATTAAGGGAGGGCAGGATGCCATTGTGCCTCAAGGAGGCGTTGGTAAGAGCATTATTAAATATCCCTCCCTTGATCCCTCCAACCTGGACAACTATAGACTGGTTTCTAGTCTGCCCTTTTTGGGCAAGGTGATAGTGTGTGGTGGAGTCCCAGCTGCAGAGGGTCTTGGATGATATGGATTATCTAGATGCTTTTCAATCTGGCTTCCGCCCCGGATATGGGACTGAGACTGCCTTGGTCGCTCTAGTGGATGACCTATGCTGGGAACTAGATGGGGGAGTGCGTCCCTGTTAGTTCTGCTGGACCTCTAGGCAGCGTTCGATACCATCGACCATGGTATCCTTTTGGACCGTCTCTCGAGTATGGGAATCAGAGGTACTGTGTTGCAGTGGTTCCGGTCCTTTCTTGGGGGGAGGGTCCAGAAGGTGGTACTGGGGGACTACTGCTCAGCTCCGTGGCCACTGGCCTGTGGGGTCCCGCAGGGTTCGGTCTTGTCCCCAATGCTGTTTAACATCTACATGAAACCACTCAGAGAGGTCATCCAGGGACCTGGACTCAGTTGTCAGCAATATGTGATGACACTCAGCTCTATCTCTCCTTGTCACCTGATCCTAGAGAGGTGGTGGATGTCCTGAATCGGGGGCTGGAGGCCGTGATGGGTTGGATGTGGGCTAATAAACTGAAATTGAATCTGGTTCTGAATGTGGAGATTTTATCGGTTCTGTATGAGGTTGCACTCCCCTTGAAGGAGCAAGTACGCAGCTTGCGGGTACTACTGGACCTGGCTCTGCTTTTGGAAGCTCAGGTGGAAGCAGTGGCCAGGGGTGCCTCTGCACGGCTTTGGCTAGTGCGCCAGCTGCGTCCCTTTCTTGAGAAGGCAGAGCTGGCCATGGTTACCCATGCCTTAGTCATGTCACAGCTGGATTACTGTTATGTGCTCTACGTGGGGCTGCCCTTGAAGAATATCCGAAAACTGCAGCTAGTGCAAAACGCAGCATCTAGGGTTTTATCTGGAGCTGCCCGGTGGGAGCACATCACACCAATTTTGAAAGAGGCTGCCAGTTCATTTCTGGGTCCAATTCAAGGTGCTGTTTTTGACCTTTAAAGCCCTTAACTGTTTGGGCCCAGGATATCTGAGGGACCGCCTGCTCCCAAGGGTTTCTGCCTGCTTGATGATGTCATCTGAGGGGGCTCTGATTTGGGTGCCAACAATGAAGGAGGCTAAGTTGTCATGCACTCGTGACAGGGCCTTCTCTGTTGCTGCCCGCAGACTCTGGAATGCATTCCCGGTTGGTATCCGCTCCTCAGTCTACATCACAATTTTTAGAAAGCATGTCAAATCATGGCTTTTTTACGCAGGCTTTGATATGATTGTCTCCACTGTTGCTTCTTGTATTTCGTACTGTTTTTATGCTTGTGTTTTATTTATTTATTTATTTATTTATTTATTATTATTATTATTATTAATCAGATTTGTTTTTTATACTTTTTAGCTCAATATTTTAATGTGTCTCTTTTATCATTCATGTTTTTAAATTTTATTGTGAGCCGCTTTGAGTTTTTCTTAATGAAAGGCGGGGTATAAATTTAACAATAAATAAATAAATAATAAATTTGACAATAGATAGATAGATAGATAGATAGATAGATAGATAGAATATTTTCATCCTCATAATGGGAGTCTGAAGCTCAAAGACCATAGCTTGTTCTAATGCCAGTGTGTGGCTAAGGTAGGATTTGAACTCTGGATTTCCCAGTTCGCTTTTTTGCCACTATGCTACACCAGTTCTTTCTGAAATATTAATATAATACTCAGATTGACAGGAATGAAGTAATCAGTAAACTGTTCCTGCTCTTTGCCACTACATTAAAATACCTTCCCACAATCCTACTGATTATCCATAATTTCCCCCAAGTATTTTGAAAATTATTATAGAAGACAGGATCAAGAATCACACTTCTTTGCTTTTCATTTACCTAAAAGCTTGGAAACAGCTCTCTCAACCTAATGACAGGAGGCAGACTCAATTGTGTATAATTGTTCTCATTTTATTTTTAAATAAGGCCTGAATGTCTTGAGAGTCAGTTATCACATCATCTCTATTATTTATTAAAATGCCAAAGCATTTTCATCTCCTCTTTTACATGCCAGGACATTTCTGGCAGTGTCATGAGCTTCATAATGTTGCTTAACTTTTAGACATTAAATATTTAGTCTATCTGGGGAGAGAAGAGTGTATATCAGTTAATCTTTGCAAAGTAGCCTCTCCACCCCCAAAGAACTGACAGTATCATATACCGCACCAGTCTGCAATGGAAAATTTGGTGTTCATATAGTGACGAGGTACAAGAAAAAATCCCATGAGCACATATATGAAATTGAATGATTTGTCTATATAGCGTTTCTAGGGCCAAGCCCATAAGAAAGATTTATGATGGATTTTTGTCTAATAGGCTTGATGACAATAATATGTCATAGGTGTTTGTGAAGCTCTTCTGAGTTTTGTTGTTGCTAATATTATTTGAATGATTGTTTAATCTCCCTCAAGATTCCGATTGATGGATAGATGGATTAATAGTTCCAAATTATTGGCCAAAATAAAGGTTACACAGAGATGCATGTAGCAGCTCCTCTTACAGAAGAAAAGCCATTTATAGAGGGGTGGGGAGAAGTGAGATGAGGTTGGGAGAAGTGCTCAACTTTTCCCCTACCTGCTAGTTATTTTCTCATCCCAAACAGCTCACACACACACACACACACACACACACACACACACACACACACACACACACAATTGCAGGTATGTATTATGCAATGAGACGTTGTCATGTGGCAGTATAGAAATAAAATGATACACACACACACACACACACACACACACACACACACACTGTTGTTTGGAAGAGGCAATTTAGTTCATCGGGTCAGTAGGTAGGTAGAAGGGTTACCCTCCCATCACCACCATTGAGCTGATCCTGATTGTTCCTCGATAAGCAGCTTACCCCTTTTAAAAAGGGACTGTCATGTTAGTGTTTTTCATATATGTATGGAATATCTTGTTTGGACCTGTGTATGTTACGTGCAGCATGAGACCTAAATGACATTGCTAGTGCTATCCCAGTGAGGCACAGTTTCTTCAGAACCACAGGCTTGGCTAGCTCAAAACTCACTCCCGTCCACTCAGACTTAGCATTCCCTGCCGTGAGACCCTTGCCAGTACTAGGAGGGGTGCCCAGAGGGCTTTGCCAGCCTAAAGGGTAGACACACATTTATTTTATTATTATTATTATTCTTTATTTATTTATCAGATTTGTACACCACTGCAAACCTTCGTCTCTGGGCAGTTAACAATAGCATGAAACCAGTTAAAAACACATACAAAAACTTAAAACAATTTAAAAATTTAAAAATAAACCAGAGATTAAAATTTTTTAGGAAGCTGAGAAAGCTTGGGTAAAAAGATGGGTTTTCAGGTGTTTTTTGAAAATTGCCAGAGATGGGCAGGATTGTATCTCAGCAGGGAGGGAGTGCATTCCACAATCTCAGGGCAGCAACCGAGAAGTAGGGATGTGTGAATCGATTCAGATACAAATCGATTTGTACTCGAATCTAGCTGATTCGGGTGATTCGGAGACAAAACGAATCACCCCTGTGGTTCATTGGCTGGATTTGGATACAAATCAAATCGTGGCTGATTTGATTAGAATCGATTCGGGTTTCGGATCTGTCCTATTAATTTCCCCAGATTCCCAGCTTTCATTAAAAAAAAAAAAAAAGCTAAGCTCTAGCCCTTATAGAAGTGGAGTTATGGAGCAAAATGTGTGGTCACTATTTTTTAAGTGTTCGGATTCTTTGGTGTATAATAACTTTCACTCAATGAATCCTTATGGGGATTCATTACACACCTTCATTTCTTCTATTCATTTTGACTGTCTTTTAGACAGTGCCAATTGTCAACTGCCATGTGCCAACTACACCCCACTCCCAGCCGCAAGGCAGTGAGGTACTACTCAGTTTAAGTTAAGTGCCTAATGGGTAGAGGCTACCACCCAAATTGCAGAGGAATTGGACAAAGGGCTGATTTTTGGTGAATTGTTGAAGGTTTAGTGTCTTTGAGGCATATTTGGGGCATAAAGTGGGATCTGGGGTAGAAGAGTGTGGTGAGGTGGTAGTGCCTAATGGGTGGAGGCTACCACCAAAATTAATAATAATAATAATAATAATAATAATAATAATAATAATAATAATAATTTTTACATTTATATCCCACTCTTCCTCCAAGGAGCCCAGAGCAGTGTACTACATACTTGAGTTTCTCTTTCACAACAACCCTGTGAAGTAGGTTAGGCTGAGAGAGAAGTGACTGGCCCAGAGTCACCCAGCTAGTTTCATGGCTGAATGGGGATTTGAACTCGGGTCTCCCCGGTCCTAGTCCAGCACTCTAACTACTACACCACGCTGGTTCTCTAACTGCAGAGGGACTGGGCAAAGGGCTACTTTTTGGTGAATAGTTGAAGGTTTAGTGTCTTTGAGGCAGATTTGGGGCATAAAGTGGGATCTGGGGTGGAAGAGTGTGATGAGGTGGTAGTGCCTAATGGGTGGAGGCTACCTCCCAAATTGCAGAGGGATTGGGCAAAGGGCTGGTTTTTGGTGAATAGTTGAAGTTTACTCATCTTTAAGGTTTTTCCCTATAAGATATAATGGAGGTTTCAGCAGCCCCATAAGTGCACTTGGAGGGCGCTGGGGTGGCCCAGAGTGAGTGGTGGTGTAGTGCACATAGGGTGCCAGCCACTCCCATGGGGTTGCTAACCCATGGGGTACAGGGTTCTGTTGTTTCTGAGGTGGTCTGAGTGTAAATTCTATGGTAGCAAATGAGAGTGGATTCATGGTTTGTATTGAAAATCTCATTTGCTACCAGAGACTCTACTCTCAGAACACCTCAGAAACAACAGAACCCTGAACCCCATGGGCTAGAAACCCATGGGGGTGGCTGGCACCCTCCGTTCACTATACCACCACTCACTCTGGGCCACCCCAGCACCCCCCAAGTGCAGTTATGGGGCTGCAGAGAACTACATAACCAGCCCTTTGCCCAATCCCTCTGCAATTTGGGTGGTAGCCTCTACCCATTAGGCAGTGGGTTTTAAAAAAAAAAATTTTTTTTTTTAAATGAAAGCTGGGAATCTGGGGAAATTAATAGGACAGATCCAAAACCCGAATTGATTTGATTCAGATCAGTCACGATTCGGATCCGAATCGAATTTGGGGTGATTCGGATGGGTCAGATTCGGATCCAAATCGAATCAGGGTTTTTTTCGATTCGGTTACAAATCAAAACACAGAAAATCCAAATTGCACACCCCTACCGAGAAGGACTGTCTCTGTGTAGCCACCAAATGAGCTTGCAGTAACTGGAGACGGAACTCCTCAGATGACCTCAATGGGCGATGGGGCTTGTAGTGAAGAAGACGCTCTCTTAGATACCCAGGACCTAAGCTGTTTAGGGCTTTATAAGTTATAACTAGCACTTAGTATTTTGTCCAGAAACCTATTGGCAGCCAATGTAGCTCCATCAGTAAAGGAGTTATGTGGTCTAACCAAGACGACCCAGAGAACAACCTGGTGCCGCATTCTGAACCAACTGAAGTTTCCGGACTACATACAAAGACAGCCCCACATAGAGTGCATTACAGAAGTCAAGTCTGGAGGTTACCAACAGATGTACCACTGTTTTGAGGTCACTGATCTCAAGAAATGGGTGCAGCTGGCATATCAGCTGGACTGCGAACCTGTTCCTTTTGGAGAAGTGTGACCCCATCTAGAACAAGTAGATCAAAATCATCTCTAGAGTTCTGACTCTGCACAATAAATCCCTCCGTCTTATCTGGATTCAGCTTCAGTTTATTCTCCCTCATCCAGCCCATTACTGCTTCCAGGCAGGCATTTAGGGAGGATATGCCAGCTCCTGAAGAAGCTGAGATGGAGAAGTAGATCTGGGTGTCATCAGTGTACTGGTAACACCCAGCTCCAAATCTCCTGATGATCTCTTATTTCCATTCCCAGTGCTTCCATTCCACCTAGAGGGGATTGCCAACCAGACTGGCTTCCAATCCCAAAGCTTCTGCTCCACAGGGGAACCCTGGGGAACCAGACCATCAATGCTTCAGCTTGGGGGAGGTGATCAATTGGTAGTCTCCATCCCAGAGCTTCCACTCCACCTAGAGGGGACCATGGGGGAGCCACCCAGACTGGTTTCCAATCCCAGAGCTTCTGCTTCACAAGGGATATTGGGAGACCACAATCGATTCCAAGTCCCATCCCCAGCTGGGACACTAGGCTGGCTCCCAGTAGGGAGGCTTGTCTGCCCAGCTCACAGAACCCAAATCCCACAGAACAGCAATCTGGTATACTAGCCAATTCAGAGCACAGATGAGGTTTCCCTATATGTATGGAATATCTTGTTTGGGCCTGTGTGTGTTACGAGCCAAACAGGCTTTCCAAATTATGCTTTGTCTCTGCTTTGGGTGTTGGGATCATGCAATGACTCCTAAAGGCTATTATCACAAACAGTCCAACCCAGCCTGGGTTAGGCGGCTCGTGTGGAGCACCAGGATCACTCCTGATACTGGTGCTCCCGCCCTGCCTAACCGTACTTTTTGTCCCAGCCTTTAACCAAGGTTAAGGACACAAGTGCACCCTTAACCCTCACGCTGGGCTCGTGTGTATGCTTGGGCTACATACAGCCTGAGAATACACTGAGCCAGGCGGCAAGAGCGCCTGGCTGAGGGAGGATCCCTCAATACACCATGCTCCTGGCTCTGCACCATGCTCCTGCTCTGCCTCTCACCACAATGCTGCTCATGTGCTGTGGTGAACAGCAGAGTGAACTGGGGAGGGAGATTGTGTGCGGGGAGGTAAGCAGGAGCCTGCCTCCCCACCAGCCTTCTCTGCACGCCAGCCCCACAGTTGTGTGCACAACCTTCTAATGCAGAGCTGTAACTGACTCGGAAGAGGCAATCCATTTTCTCTTCATGTAATCACTTGGGGCTTGCCCCTCTTTCCATTCAAGAGGCTGACCCACAACTGACTCACAGAGAAACATAGGGAATGGGCTGGGAAGGGATGATTCTTATTATTCTTACGTACTCAAAAGGTAAACCTTTGAGGTATATGAGTAAAGATATGAAGCTGCCTTATAATGAGTCAGACCATTGATCCATCAAGCTCACTGCTGCCCAAACTGACCAGCAGCAGCTCCTCAGGGTCTTTGTCAAGCCTACCCAGAGATTCCACGGATTGAGCCTGCATAAAAAGCTTCACCACTGAATTATGGCACCAACCCCATAGTGTACTTCCAGTTTTCGTTTAGAAAAAGCTATGCCTCAGTTATCAAAAGTATGGGAAATATGGCTATAGTTATATTAACTCAGAACACAAGCAAAGTTCCTCATGTCCTGAGCAATAAAAGTTAGCAGGAAAGCCTCAGGAATATTCTTCCATCCTTAAAATAGTTTTGAATATTTGTAAGCTGAATAAGCTGGAAATTGATTTCTTGTTTCCCAACAAAAAATTGGTAAACTGCAATTTGGTTCAAGCTGTGAGCTGAGAATTTAGAACAGAACTGAGTTAGTCTTTCTCAAATGATTCTGCCATCTGCTGAAAGAATAAAAAAGCATATCAGTCTGCATAATAAAATTGTTTGATGTTCCACAGTTATGAAGCTTCTTTTATTTGAAAGCTTCTTGTTGTTTTTAAAAAGTATTTAGGTGGCATTTACTAAGTTAGACTGTGCACATATTGAAAGGCTTTCAAGACTGAAGGCTCAAATTGAAAGTACTATGGCAAAAGCAAAGTTTACAGAGGTGACAGATAAATATGTTCAGGAGTTGCTGGACTTAGTTCTGTGTCTCTTGAACAATCCATTTATACAAATATGGATCCGCAACAAAACACTGCATTATATCCCTGGGGAGGAAGAAAAATTGTGATTGTTTTTTGTTTATTATATGACGGTTTGTATGCGCACATCATACAATGATCAGCAGATTAACAGATTCAATTTGTAACTTTCTCCTCCATTCTTTTGCGTAATTAACACAAATAAAGTTATGTTTATGTTTGTTTGTGGTTAAGCCTTCCATACACTGCGAGTTTGAATGTGTCAAACCGATTCCCCCTCAGAAACACAAAGCTACAAAAAGACTGGTGAGAAAACTAAAGAGTTTTAGAAAGCTTTTCTCCTCAGAAGGAAAAGGGGTGTGACTGTCTTGTTGATCTCCTAGCAAAAATATGTAACTTGTCCCTACAATCAGGCTCTGTACCAGAGGACTGGAAAGTAGCCAGTGTAACTCAGGTTTTCAAAAAGGGATCCAGGAGGGATTCGGGAAATTACAGGCCAGTTAGCTTGACTTTGGTTCTGGGTAAATTGATGGAAAGCATGCTTAAGGACATAATGGTTAATCATATAGAAGAAAATATATAATTATATAGAAGATTTCAAAATTTATTTGAAATGGAATAAATAATAAAGGGCCTTGCTGAAGGAGAACCAGCATGGCTTCTGCAAGGGCGAGTCTTGTCTCACTAACCTTTTGGAGATGTGTCAACAGGCATGTGGATTAAGGTGATTCGGTGAAAATTAGGGATGTGCACAAAAACTAGTTTTTGTGGTTCGGTTCTAATTAGAACCAAACTTGAACCAATTCTACCAGTTCAGGTTCTAAACTGCTAGAACGAGTCCAATGTTTAGTTTGAACTGGAACTCCCCCAGAACTGGTTCTAAAAGGTTCTCCATAGGGAATAATGGGGCTCGAACTGGCCCATTGTTTCCTATGAGTAGCATCACGAAGTGCATAAGTGGGGTGTGTGGTAAGCCCCCATGAGTGCCAACTACCACCCAAGCCCAAAAGCAATCAACCAAAGGGGCAATTTTTAATGATTTGATCTGATTTTTTAAATTTTTTTAAAAATAAGTTGTATTATTTCTCCCATAGGGAATTATGGGGATTAGATTATTTGATGTTCTCATTATTAGTGAGAACAGCCATGAGGGGGTTAGCAGGGAGAGCGGGCTTAGCCCACTCTCCCCACAGACGAGCAGGGCGGCAGTCCTGGGCGGCCAGATCGGCCGCCCACACAACTGCCGGCTCCATTACGGAGAAAGCAGGGGCTACGGGGATCGGGGGCCACCCCGTCCCCGGAAGCTCCAGCATGCCCTGCATGAGCATGGCCATGATGTGCCATCAGAGAATCCAACATTATTGACATCAGAGAATCCATATGTGTTGGGTTTCTCTGATGGCACATAGGGATTCATTATGTAGAAAAAAATGGGCCAGAGGCCTGAAGCCAGGCTAGCTGGCTGGGCAACAAGAAGGAGGGGGGATTAGGGCCCCACCACACACTCATTCAGTTTTTTAAAAAAAGAATTAAGCACACTACAGCCAGCGAGGAAATAAAATATTTTAATATTGTTAATTAAAAATAAATAAATAAATAGATACCCAGATATGCAGTGTGCTTTCGAAAGAAAAACTGGAAGGAAGCAACTGCTTCAATAATCGGAAATACATTTTAAATGAATTTTAAATAGCCTTTTAAAAATAAAAGTAGCCAGAAAAGGGGGGGGGGTAAAAACTGGTGGGGGAGAATGGGCCAGAGGCCTGAAGCCTGAAGCCAGGCTAGCTGGCTAGGTAACAAGCAGGAAGGAGGATGAAGGCCCCACCACACACTCACTCACTACACAACAATTTTTTAAACACATTACAGCCAGTCAGGAAAACACTTAAATGTTGTAATTTTTTCAAATAAATAAATAAATAAATAAATAAATAAATAGAGGAGGGTGGGTGAGAAAGCAGGAGTCAGGCAAACTTCTCTCCAGAGACCACCAGTCCAGACTGCAAGGCAAGGCAACCAAAACAGCAGCAGCAGCAGCTTCACAGTCTCTCTCAGTCAGCAGACACGAGCAGCAGAGAGAGATTCCAAGCCACAAGGTGCTTTTTCAATATATTTTGAAGAACCCTCCTTGGAGCACCCCTACTTGTCCCTCCCCCCTGGCCAATGGAGTAACAGGTATCCCTGAGTTACCCACTTTCAAAGCCACTCAAAGGGCCAGACAGGGGATCTGCAGCAGAGCAAATCGCTCCAAGTGACACAAGTGTCACAAAATGGATGACAGTCCCTTTCTTACACAAAATGGAGACTCAAGCCACTCATCCCAGTTCTAACTGGTTCTGTTAGAACTAGGCTCAGTCTAGAACCAGTTCTAATCTTTATTTTCAAGTTCGGGTTCTACCTAGAACCATTGAACCAGGGTGGTTCTAACTAGAACTGGTGCTATCTTGAGCCGGTTCACACATCCCTAGTTAACATAGTGTACCTGGACTTCCAAAATGTTTTTGACAAAGTTCTCCACCAAATGCTCTTGAGGAAACTTAGCAGTCATGGGATAAGGGGACAAGTTCATGTGTGGATTGTGAACTGGATGAAGGACAGGAAACAGAGCGTAGGAATAAATAGACAGCTTTCACAATGGAGAGAAGTGAGAAGTGGGTTCCCCCAGAGATTGGTACTGGGACCAGTGCTCTTTAACATGTTCATAAATGATCTAGAAGTTGAGATAAGCAGTGATGTGACCAAATTTGCAGATGACACTAAACTATTAAAGATAGTGAAATCCACAAAAGATTGGGAGAGCTCAAAAAAGATCCCTCCAAACTGGGGGAGTGGGTGACAAAATGGCAAATGCGGTTCAGTGTGAGCAAGTGTACATATTGGGGCAAAAACAACAACAAACCCCAGCATCACATATACACTGGTGGGATCTGAGCTGTCGGGAACTGACCAGGAGAGGGATCTTGGGGTTGTGGTGGACAGCTCATTGAAAGTGTCGACTCTGTGCACAGCAGCTGTGAAAAAGGCTAATTACATGTCAGGGATCATTAGAAAAGGGACTGATTTTTTTTTTTAAATGCGTATCTTAAGGACACTAATGTAGAACAGGGAAAGGTGCAGAAGAGGGCAAGCAAGATGATCAGGGACCTGGAGCAGCTTCCTTATGAGGCTAGGCTACAGCATCTGGGGCTCTTTGCTTTGGAAAAGATGTGACTAAGGGGGACATGATCAAGGTGTATAAAATTATGCATGAAGTGGAGAAGGTGGAAAGAAAGAAGTTTTTCTCCCTCTCACACAATGCTAGAACCAGAGGTCATCCTATGAAACTGAAGTTCGGGAAATTTAGGACCAACAAGAGGAAGTACTTTTCCACACAGCACAAAATAGTTTCCGATGAAATTCCTTGCCATTGGATGTAGTGCTGGACACCAGCTTGGATGGTGTTAAAAGGGTTTAGACAAATTCATGGAGATCAGGTCTATCAATGGCTACTAATATGGTGGCTATGGACCACCTCCAGAAGGATGTTCTTATGGGAATATTTTTCAAGCTGAGAAATGTCCCACTCTTTTTGTTCAATCCTCTCCACCCCACTACCACCACTGTGTTCCATTAGCACCACCCACCTGCTTGTCTGTTAACTGCACTCTGACCAACAAACATTCCACCCTATTGACTTAGATCGGGCAGCTTAGGTGGTTTGTGGACTGCTTTGTGATTTTTAAAATTACTAATGTATCTGTGGGTCACCTCAAGTCTACTGGTACCTCCCTCTCACCATCAGGCACTCCGATTATGCAACCATAAGGGTAATAACTTTTCCAGCTCTTTCAGAAGTAGATATAAGATAAAGGACAAACTGCATGTAGTAGTAGTTTGGTGCTTTCCCCAATTACATAGGGGGGCAAGCTGGATTGATCACAGAATGGGGGACTCACTGTGGACCCAATCGAGATGAGGTCCCACAGCTGCTAGTGGGAAGGATGTTACATTGGTACCAGTAGGATTTCCCCTTCCGAACAAATAGGCAGCACAGAGGGTTCAATGCATATTGAGATCATGGCAGGAGAAAAGAGTTAAAGCATCATTCCTCCTATGCTATGGTCCTGACCCTAAGCACAGACATAGACACACTCCACAACTGTTATTTATGTTTGCAGAGACAAGCATGCCGGGTCAAATTACATTTTACATAACAGGTATTATTGACTATTAGACACAAGCTTCCCTTTTAGCTTGTGCATTCCTTTTCTCCAGACTTAATTATGCTATCATTATGATCATCCATTGTTCTCAAATTAGCCTTCAGGACACTCTGCTAAATGCAACTGGTTTGCTGAAGTCCTAACTTGCACGCATTCTCCATAACTGAAATGTTAATTATTCTTAGCATAATTATTATTGATGGAATTGCTCATATCTATTATTGAAATGTACGAAGGGTCAAACAATGATGAATTAGAATTTAATAAGTCTATCTGACAATAGTTAATGATTCCTCTCTTCCTCCTCCGCCCTTCCCCCTCACATTTACTTATGCATCCTCTAGACAATTTAAATTGATGTGCTTTTAGAGAAGCTTAAATAATATAAATGAAAAATACTTTCTGTTTCTGAGGTACAACTGAGTCTGCATTTTTTGTTGGCACTTAATCAAGAGCAGGTGTAAAACTGCCAAAAGCTAGAATAATATAATTAATGATTGTCCTAGAAAGCTTAGAAGTGTTTTTTAAGCCATGTTGCACTTGTTATAGATTCTGCAGTTTAGTGTAATTGAGAGTAGATGCAACTTGATTTGTGGGAATGTGCTATGTAAAATACTATGCCTTGGATGCAGAAAATTACAAAACTGCCAAAGTTTGAGGTATGTAACCAAACCAATAGTGAATGTCATTGATCTTAAACTTTGGACCAAACATTCTGTGTTTCACACATGAATTAGAAAAGAAAATGCCCAAAATATCTCTCTGTTTGCCTTGCTATCTTATTGATAGTATTCATGGGTCACCTTTCTAGTACAAAATTGCTCATGATAGCTAGGTTTTTGTGGGTTCCAAGGTCCATGGCAAACCCCATTGAAAGGACTGTGATGGCAAGGGTCAAAAGAAAACTCTCTCCACTGGAAAATGAGAAAGAGCCCCCGAGACCCTGAGATGACATGTAGGCAATCTCCTATTCCTTGGTGAGTGGGATGGCAGTGGAGCACAACTCTTTCATGATCCTTTTAGCATTGTGAATACTGCCTGGGCTAAAAGGAGGATGAGTCCAGCTTTAGGAACATAGGAAGCTGCCATATACTAAGTCAGACTATAGGTCCATCTAGCTCAGTATTGTCTACACCGACTGGCAGTGGCTTCTTCAAGGTTGCAGGCAGAAATCTCTCTTATCCCTATCTTGGAGTTGTCAGGGAGAGAACTTGGAACCTAGATGCTCTTCCCAAAGTGGCTTCATCCCGCGGGGAATATCTTACAGTGCAAACACTTCTAGTCTCCCTTTAGTATGCAACCAGGGTGGATCCTGCTTAGCTTAAGAGGACAAATCATGCTTGCTACCACAAAACCAGCTCTCCTCTCGATAGCTTTGCTGATGTTCCACCCAGCAAGTAACATAAGACCTTCTACCAGGAGATGAGAAGAAGTGCAGAAATTACACTGCCATCAGGTACCCTTCTCATCACAAAATGGAAGATTTAATACCTGCCGCAGGGACCTCTGGGACAATCCTTTATTCCTCAATGGGAGGGATAGAGGGAGTGGAACATGACTTTCTAGTACTCTACTTTCTCCACTGCTACCAGGTACTTCTCCCATGAGAAACTTGAAGATCACCTCAGTATTCTCCGATTGCTAGCAGGCTCTCTGCCAGACATGGACATCTTGGTAGGTGCCTCATCACTGTATCTGAAGGTGGCATACATAGTCAATTACAGTAAGACAATAAAATAATAAAAACAGTGCAACACAAACAAAAAATTAAATCCATTTGATATACATGCACATTAATAAAAATTGCAAGTTAATAAAAGTCTTGGTAAACAAAAAATGTTAATCAAAGAGAAGAAGGCAGACAATGAAGTAACTTTGTAGGCTTCTTGGAGGAGGCTTCTCTACAACATAAGTGCTACCTTAGGCTTTTTCAATGTGATCGAATTGTAATTGGCTCAGCTGCAAGTGCTGTTACTGGCTTGTAGCCCATGGTGAGTATTCACAGTGCACGGTACTTGGATATGTTATATGGCTGCTGCTAGTGCATCATGGCATTGAGGCACTTGTTGCCATTGCTTTATCACTTCCCTGAGGTTTTCTAGGATGGCTTACTTTGCTGTCCTCTCCCACTTCCTTCTATGGTAGATGTTATGGATGTGCACAAAACCAGTTTGGCTTATTTGGTTCAAATGTGGTCCAGCTTCGATCAAGGGTGGGTAGGTTTGCTTTTGGTTTTACTCGAAACCCCCCCCCCCACAGGTTCAGTTTGAATTTGAACTGGTTCTAAAAGGTTCTACATAGGGTATAATGGGGACTCGAACTGGCCCATTATTCCCTATGTGGAGCATCTAGGCGCACAAAAACAAGGTGGGTGGTAGGCACCCATGGGTGCCTACCCCCCACCAAACCCCAAAGCAATTGGACTGTGATTATTAATTGATTATTAACTGTGATTATTAATGATTTCAGTTTTTTAATTTCTGTCATAAATCTGTTGGCTCAGCTAACCCGAGAGGATTTACAACCCCTTTCAGATCCACTTCTGTGAGTTAAACAGAAAGTCTGGAAATAAGAGTAGCAGCAAAGCTGCAAGAATAAAGCAAAAAGGACTCCCAAAGAAAAATAGCAGTAAACAAAATAAAGTCCCTTGAACTAAACTAAGTACCCCCCTCTATGATAACTGAGTAATAACTGGAAAGAACCCAAGAGAGCAAGGAATGAACAGAACTAGGGACAACAGGGCAAGGAATGAACAGAACAAGGGACAACAGGGCAAGGAATGAACAGAACAAGGGCAGGCTGGAACACGAAAGGTTGAAGAATTCTAAGTATGAACACGGTCTGTGGTAAGCGAAAGTTGCTAACAGCAATCTGTGCCAATAACAGTCTGTTTAATATAGGGCTCAAGATAACCGGAAGTCAATCAGGCTTTCCTGACTCAGCACTTCTATTTTCTATCCTGTGATCTCTTGCGCCTGCATGTCTCCCACTGAGCCTTTCTCTTGAGATGCCTTCTTAACACAGGTGAAATTCCAGCTTCCTCCTGATCAGCCTCTTGAGCCCTCATGTCTGCCAGCTGCCCAAACTCCTCTGTATTCTGCCGTTCCAGCCCAGCTCCAGAGTCTGTTCTCCCAGTCAAATCCTGCTGCTTGCCTCTGAGCCTGCACTCCCAACTGAGTCCTCCCATTCCTCCTCTGACTCTTCTGACTCAGAGGTCTGAGCCATAAGAATTTCTCCCATAGGGAATAATGGGGATTTGAGGATGCCCCATCCACCTTTGAGGGGTGCCTGGGCACCCCAAATTGGATCTGCGGGCATGACAGGTTGTGTCAGAACTCCCCCCAGGCAGACACAAGTCAGTGGGGTTTATGGTTTTTTTCCAGGAATTTTTTAGTTCTGGCCTCTCTTAACAGTCTATGAGAGTGGATTCTCTGGTCTGTTTATAATATTATGGAAAGGTCTTCATATAGAGAACTCATACAGCAACCAAGAATCAACAAATGGATTCTTGGTTGCTTTATGAGTTCTCTCAATGAGTCCCTATGAAGCACTTTTCATATCTATCAGAGTAGATTCTCTGGTTTATAATATTATAATATTATGAAATATAATATTAATATTATAATATTATATTATATATAATATTATGAAAAGCTCTTCATAGGGCTGCCAGGGGGAGGGAATTCTGGCACAACCTGCCGTGCCACCTGACTGACTTGGAGGTGCCCAGGCACCCCCTAAAGGGGGGAAATGGACCAGATGGGCAACCTCAAATCCCCATAGTTCCCTATGGGAGAAATGAAAAAAATGCATTTTTAAAAAAATCACATAAAATTACAGGAGTGCCCATTGCTTGGGGGTTCAGTGGGTGGTGGCCACCCATGGGTGCCTACCACCCACCCTGGGTTTGTGCTCCTAGAAGGTCACACTACCAACACACAGTGACACAACTAAAAAGACACCCAGCTAAGAATAAAAAATCCACCATAGAAACTGAACTGCTGCTGATGTTCCCGCACAACTGCAAAGCCAAGGGAACCAAACCAAACACCAGACTACACAACAGCTGCACAAGCCAGCAAGAGACCTATCAAGATGACGGTGCAAGGCAGTAAAACCCGGCATCACACAAACTGCAAAGAAAGACGAGCAAAGCAAAAACACACCATGTTGAAGGAGGAGAAAAAGTAATGCACACGGACCTTTTAATCTGCTCTTCTCTTCGGGCATGCATTTTGCAAAAATACAGCCTGGTTTGTCAGGCAGACTCGCCGCAGCTGTAGCAGCAGGCCAAAAAGAAGCCAAGGAAGACTGCAGCCAGAGTGATTTTGCTTGGCTAGAGGCTTGGCTTTAAATAGGATTTGAAACTCCCTCCTTTGGGAGCCCCAACCTTTGCCCTCCCCCCTGGCCAATAGGGTGCCAGTTCTCAAGACTTGGCACCACTGCAGAGCCCACCAGGGAGCCAGACTCATCTGGCCAATCAGGGAAGCATGAGCTCAGCCAAGGAAGTCAAGCCCAGGTACCATTAAGATGAACACTTTTCTTATACAGAGGCAGCCTGGGCTTTAATTGGTTTATCGGACTTCTGGTTCCAAGTTGGGCCAGATGCTAATGGATATAATGCATAGAGTTTGGACTTGTCTCCCCTTGTTGCCCTCTCAAAAAATGCTATGATCACCCTTCCCAGCAGTGCAATGGCTGGTACTACCTGAGAGGAGTGCTGGTACTATTTTTAGTGAAGGTTGTGGATCTTCAGCTTCCTTTGGCACCTCAGACACCCTAGCCTGTTACACTGTTAATACATTTGGGCCTTCCTGTTGCCTGTGCCACATTTAACCAATTCAGCGTGTCCAGTTCATGCAATAACATTTAACCATGATAGGTGTCTTCTGTGTTTAATTTTAAAAGCCTAGTGGGCCAGAAAAGAAACCAAGTAGCCATTTTCTTTGGCAAGAAAGGATTTACTTTTTGCCTTTTATGGAATAGCCTTCCCAATTGAGTTTGCCTGGCTTCATTACTTTGTTCTTTTAGACACCAGGTAAAAACCTTTTTGTTCACTCAGGCCTTTTAAATTTAAAATTTTGATCTGATTTTAACTGATTTTTTAAAAAAATGTATTTTACATTGTTTTGTATTGTCTTTCATATTTTATTTCCTCCTCATTTTTGGTCTGTTATGATTTAATGTTGTGTGGTTTTGTCTCATTTTTTAATGTGTCGTAAGCTACCCAGAGAAAAATTCATTATGGAGAGGCTAACAAATAAAGTTGTTTATTATTTATTATTACCTCTTAAGGACTTACCTGTGATCTTTTGCACTTCCTCCTTCCTGAAACAGTGCAATGATGTGTATCATCAGACATTGAGCCCATTCACACAACCGGGCTGGTGGCAGAGCAGGCCGGGGGAAGGCTTCACTCCACTTACCTTTCCCCCAAATGATTGATTGTTGCTCGGAGGGCCATCGGCACTCCCACACAGTCCATCCCCAGAGAGCTGGGATGACACATCCCAGCCTATGGGTATCCCACAGTGCACTGCATGCCAAGCACAGTGCACTGGGGCATTCCCCCAGGGGAGAGGCACTCTAGGCGCCTGTCTCTGTGTCAGGGTGAGCTGCTAGCAGCTCATGCTAACACATGATCCCAAGCACAGGGTTAAGGGTGCTTTTGTGCCCTTAACCTTGGCTAAGAGCCAGTTTGGTGCTGGGTTTGGCGCTGGGGCACTGCCAGGATCCATGCAGATCCCGGCAGTTCTCATGGGCAGCCAAGCCCAGTCTTGGCTGCCTAAGCCTTGGCTTGGCTGCTCATGAGAATAGCCTCTTTTTGTTATGAGTTTGTTGCTTTCTTCAACTGATTGAAAGCCATGCATTTCGGTCCCAGCCATTTCCTGCTAATAAAGCATGTTGTGATCGTGTTGCCTCTCATTCTCTAGGAAATGAACCAAATGGCTGCTTTCTTTAGCAATAAAGCACTCGCTTCGGTGTTGGGAAAGTTTTTGCTTCCCCTTTTCTGAAACAATGCAACAAATATTCCTTCCTTTGCATCATTCCTTAACTTGTGTCATGATTTTTGTTATGCATTTATTTTCTTAAATTTAGTGGAATCTATGGTGTTTTCATTTTTTCCAAATGATTTCCAAAATGATTCCCTTGCTGTTGTCATCCATTTGTCTGTATTTTCCTGTTCAAGTTGGTTTATTTCCAGGGTGAAGATTCTCCTCCAGGCAACTTTGTATCTCCACCCCCAACACACCATCTCTAGAAAAGTCTTGGCAAATGTTATTTATGGAGCCAAACAAAGAAAGGAAGTGAAATATTTGGCATTTAGAGATGCTGAAATACTTGCCTCAACAATTCTGGATCACTTCATTTCAAACTGCCTCCAACCATTACAAATTCCTTTTCTAGAACAGAAAGATATTTCTTACCTGGAAGCCTTATCACTCATTTGTATTTTTAAAAAGAGCACAACTGCTTTGCCATGATTATCTCAACTATTCTTGGGATAGGAGGGGGAAAACCAAGCTGCCTCCATGAGAAGCTGTCTCTTCTCCTGCATCCTCCACACCTTGATAGCTAAAGCTTGGTGTTGGAGCTCTAGCCATCACCAAGGAGACAATGAGCGCCTCATAATAGAGAAACCACAAGCAATGTCATAATTGCCACCTGCAGAGGCAGGGGCAAATTATCATCCTTCAGCAATGGGGAGAGATGTAGCTAGTAGGCACCAATCTATTCTAGAAACATATATTTGTTTAATTGCAGTCAAATCCTGGGAGTTCTAGTTTGGAGACAGTGCTGATAATTCTCAGTTATTGGTCTTTTTGAGTTTCCCATTGATTCTTATGGGGAAATTATCTGATGGGGCCCTGGTCCAATTCTTGCACACAGGCCCCTTCAGAGCTTGTTACACCACTATTGTGTATAGATAATGAGGCTATTCCCACAATCACTGGAAAGTGGAGCTTAGCCCGCTTTCCAGGAATCATGGGAACCACCGGGATCGCAGGAGAGCTCAGTGCTTCCAAGGCAGCTAGCCCACCTAATTCCCCCTCCCCTTAAATGAGGTTAACAGAACGAGCTCTCCATTAACCTCATTTGGTTGCTCGTGTGTTGCCACAGTGCATGGCGACACACAAGTAGACCCCAGACGGGGAGGCTTGGGAGGATCTCCAGGATGACTCGTGTGGAGCAACCTGGAACATCTAGGGGCCACACGGCCCCTGATCCCCGCAGTCCCTGCCGGCTCCTTTTGATCATCTGTGGGAAGAGCAGGCTAAGCCCACTCTCCCCGCAGACCTGGAAGAAGTTCTTCTCACAGATCGTGAGAAGAGCTTCAATATATCCTGTCTGTGATAGCTCTGTCAGAGAAAGAACAGTGGGCATGAATTAAGCTCTTAAGTTACAGTTGAGATCCACACCCCACACCCCACACCACCTCCTCCTCCTCCTCCACCACCACCCCGCAGTATTTCCTTGCTCCTGGTATTCTACTTGCTAGCATCTTGAAAGAACTCACATTTTGCTCTCCCTTTTTTCCCCCAAGTCTGCAGTTCTTCAAATAAGCTACTGGAATCCTACTGAACTAAATGAAATGTAAGCAGCCCGAGTATGTGCAGGATTTCCATCCGTCCTTCCTTCCCTCCTTCCTTCTTTCCTTTTAATTTGGCATCTCCACCTCCACTTTCAAATGTGATTGTTGGTTCCATTTATTTTGAGTGCTTTCCTCCAGTTCAAAATTTTAGTCCTCCATTACAAACTCCTCTATGAATCCAGCTTGTCTTAGAGCTCCCCTTGCTGTTGGATGCTGTTATTATGCACTCTGACTTTAAACAAATTGGCGTGAGATGCATGCAGCACTTAAATAGGTGTGTGCAATCATAAACAAGACTATTCCAGTTAACTGAATAGATTCATAAAAACTGACAGTGATGACATCCATCTGTTCTATGCTTTTCAGAAGGTGTTAATACATGCTGATTTATGATGGACTGGTTCAAACATACTGGTATATCACTTGATTTCTCTTCATGATTACTGCACTTGACTATTGCAACATCAAGTGATGATTTGTATCTGTGAATAGGCCAGTGCAGATAGAAATTTCACATCATCTGAAATGCAATGCTCTTCAGTGGAGGAGGTTTGCAAGTTCATCTGCCAGGCGTTAAATGCACAGCTCTGAAAAAGAGTAAAAGTGAGTGTGAACCAGGCCTAAATCATAGGCATTGAATTGTGAACTAAGTCAACTGAAAAGCATTGTATTTGAGGACATGTAAAACTTGTCTGTGGAAACCAATCTGTAATGGCCCATTCATGCTCACAAAGATGCCTCTGAGTACTCTGAACCCAGAATGCCTCTGAGTACCAGTTGCAGGGGAGTAACAGCAGGAGAGAGGGCATGCCCTCAGCTCCTGCCTGTAGGCTTCCAGTGGCATCTGGTGGGCCACTGTGTGAAACAGGATGCTGGACTAGATGGGCCTTGGGCCTGATCCAGCAGGGGTATTCTTATGTTCTTATGTAAAATAGTTGGCAATGTGAACTCCACAGACTACCTCCACACATTAGGAGATCATTTTTACCAATACTTTGTTGAATGGAACTGGCCCAGTTCAAGGGATCTTGATCTAGTCTGGCTCGAGGGCTCTCCCTCGAGCTGGACCAGGCCTGGTTTGGCTTCAAGTCAAGCCAAACCCACCAGGCTAGGCCAGGGACAGTTTGAGGGTTTTTTTTGGGGGGGAATGGTGTACTTACTGCCATTGCTGGGCTCTGGGGTATGTTGTGGTGGTCCCTGGGGTCTCTTGATGTCCCCCTCACCCCACTGGCTCCCCACAGTCATTTTTGGCCAGTTACAGGTAATTTCTGGCCTGTTTCGGGCTGTTTTCAGACCAATACTGGTCTCTCTGCAGTGGTGGTGGCCATTTTGGAAGCCACAACACATGCCCAATGGCCATCTGCATGGCTGGGTCATGAACCAAAACTGACCAAAAATGGTCCATAATGGGCCAGAAGTGATCGGGGGGAGGGGGACATCAGGAGACCCTCCCTGTTGCCATGACAGCACCCAAGGAGCCCTGCAATGATGGTAAGTTCCCCCCCAAAAAATCACATTTGGGTCCAGACCAGGCCCAGCTCTAGTATGTGCAGAACTTGATCAGACACGGTTTTGTTCGAGTCCAGTTCCACTCAAAAAGAACTGCATTTTCTGGTTTGGTGCACACTCCTACTTTGTTGTTATTTTCATCAGCATTAATATATCCCCACCCTCCACTTTCAAACATTTCTTCGGGGCAATGCTGATGATAGGTTATTCATTTTCTGTGTTAATGATTCTACATTTTTATGTGTACCTCATACTCAGAGCTTACATGTATAATGATAACAAGTTCTGTAAAGCTTGTAAAGATTAAAATGCCATTTCTTAAACAATGGAATCATTATTCAGATACAATGCTTAATCAAGAGATTGCTAAAAATAGGCAATTTCAGCTTTTACTAGTGGTTCTAAGACATTACATGTCTCCAATAATTGCTGTCCAAATGATTAGCTATATTTTATCCTTTTTTAAAAAAACAAACTGGATTTACAATGTTCATGCATGGAAATACCAAATCAGTGGATAATGACCACTGTTGTCTTTTCAGGAATGATAATTACAAAGAACACTTTTCTTTTGTGAGTAGATGAGATACTTTTGTGAGACAGAGCTGAGATAGAGTGATGTAAATATAACCCCTATTTCATGTGAGGTATAACATCCTGTTTAGTTTTACCAAATAGCAAGGAATAATGCCTTCTTGACTATGGTAGGGATGCTCAGATATCCCCAGTTCTAAAACCCTATTCAGACATTATGCTGTACATGTGTACAGGTCTCTGTACACAGGTACATGCTTTTGTGTTGATGACTATATGTATGTTCAGTTTAAAAGCGAACCTAGTTACAGGCTACTCAAATGCAGCATTCAGATAGGAGATTTGATGGTGTACTCGTGTTGAACATAACATATGCATAAAAATCTGTACATGCATATACTGTACACAGATCGCACGTGCATGCAAAATAATGTTGGAATAGGGCTTTTTTTCTTCCAGCATCCCAACATACCATGGGTTTCACTACCTTCTGGTAGGAACTGAATGTTTCAGAATGTTGATAGCAGTTTATGCACATGTACCCCAGACTTAATCCTCACTGTTTACTAAAGCATTTTTTAAAAAAAAGGTTTTTAGACTATCTGTTCACCTAGGCTTTTAATTAAATACTGTTTTAATAGTTTTAACATTGTTTTAAAACATTGTTTTAAATATTTTAAATTGTTCTAATGTTTTAATTTTCTGCTGTCATATCTTTTAACTAATGTTTTAATTTTATATTGTCATTTATTTTGTTCTGTTGTAAACCACCCAGAAATGTAAGTTTTGGGTGATATAAAAGTATGTTAAATAAATAAATAAATAAGCAAGCAAGCAAGCAAGCAAGCTTTAGCAAACTTTCCCCTTATCATTTCCCCTTAGAACATGCTCTGGGTCCTGTGCTGAGCCTGTAGATATTACAGCAGCAGCATGTACTGAAGGATTAATCATCAGCTTTGATGCTGCTGATGTAAAATATGACAGACCTGTTAGTCTACTGAGCAGGTCAGGGGCGTAAGTCGAGAGATGTCACATGTCTCCCCCACCCAGCTCCTGCCTGAGCTTCCTTGAATTATTTTTAAAAATAAATTTCCTCCTTCTTCCGCCACGAGACAACACCATATTTCCTAGTCTCTCCTCCCCACTCCTTTCCGTTTGCCTTGTGGGCTCCTCCTTCTTCCCCATTCATTGGCTGGCACCGCCGTATGTGATCTGAAGAAGGCACATGATCAGCTTGCTTGGCTGCTTCCTGGAACACGTGCCAAGCAAGCCAGAGATTGCCGTCGCAGCCTGTGAGCCACCTGCCCTGCCGCCTGAGAAACAACAGACAAGCTAGGACTCGGAGTGTGGAGACTGACTGAGAGACAACATCATGGAGGAGCAGCAGGAGCCGTCAGGTTAGCAGAGTGGGAAGGAGAAGGGAGGAAAGGTGCACAGTGGGGCTTGCGGCTTTCCCCTGAGGGGGTCTTCTTCTTTTCGTGGTTCTTCCTGACCCTGACTGATTCTTCCCCCGCCCGCCCGCATGGCCTGCTTCTCCCCCCCTCCCCGCCCTCCTGCATGGCCTCCAAGTTCTCTGGCAGCCCCTTCTAGCATGGCCCGCTTTTTCCCTGCCCACCCGCATGGCCTGCTTCTCCCCCACTCCCCGTCCACCTGCACGGCCTGCAACTTAGTTCTCCGCTCCGGCAGCAGCCCCTGCCGCGTGGTCCGCTTCTCTCCCCCTCTCTGCCTGCTCACAGAGCCTGCAACTTAGTTCTCTGTTTGGGCTGGCAGCAGCCCCCACCACATGGCCTGCTTCTTCCCCGCATGCCCACATGGCCCACTTCTCCCCTTTTCCCCGACTGCCCACATGGCCTGCCATTTCTCTGTTTGGTTCTGTTATTTACACTTTGTAACTTTTGTTGGAATGTGTGCAATGATAACTGTTCTTCATTGATTTTTAGTTGGGTCTGTTGTTATGCACACTTTTGTAACTTTTGTTGGGATTTGTGCAATGATTACTGTTCTTCATTGATACTGTTTTTAGTTGGGTCTGTTGTTATGCACACCTTGTAACTGTAGTTGGGATATGTGCAATGATTAAAGTTCTTCTGTTGTATTATGTGGTTCTGCTGTGCTGTTATTTACACCTTTTAACTAGTTGGGATAGTTAGCAGAGTCTACATCGGGCCAGGAGAAGGAGAGGAAGGGAGTGGGGGGGGGCGCATTTTAAAATCTTGTCTCTGGGCCCACTCCAACCTTGTTATGTCCCTGGAGCAGGTATTTACTAGCAGGCCAAAATCTTCAGGCCAAATCTTCTTGACAAAGTTTGGAATGGGTGGTGAAGTGGCAGGGAATGAGCTTTCTGCAAGTGGTAAGATAAGCAGAGACAGCAGCCCTCACACCAATCTTCACTCACACTCAGACCTGCCTGCATGCCTAGCAAGTAAACGGCAAACACTGCCATGCCTGACAGGCCTGCAAGCAAAGGATCAAAAATGAATGTGGCATACAGAGATGAGTAATAAACTGGACTTTGCCACCCTTGAGTTACAGCAGATCTTTATAGTCCACGTCTCCATACATATTCCCATTATTTGGTGAATATTTTGCTAATTTACGATAATGCCTGTGACTTCTAATACTATTAACCGATTCTTCCCCTGCTCTTTCTATGGCTTTGTAATGGTTTCCAGATACATTTTCATGATATTTGCCATATTGAGTTTTACAACATGTTTAATTTGTGAAATACTTTAGAATTGCTAGTTGTGTTTGTCCTCACACGAAAATTGTGAGAGATAACATTTTACAGATGAAATCTGAGGCTAAGGGACAATGATTTGCTTGACAGAGTGAGTCTGCGGCAGAGATGGAATTTGTGACTAGGTCTCCTAAATAGAAGTACAGCTCTTATCCTTTAGGCAGCCATATGAAGAAATATGGCCAAGCACACAACCCTTGCACTAGTGCTATAGTACACAGTTCGGTTAGACAACAATAGCATTATAATAACATCCCCCGTTTTAAATAAGAGTTAACATTCATATTTAGTTGTCTGAGACATACAGAGATTGAAAATTTTAATGGAAACTGACAGAAGGTCACCTTGTTTCGCTAGAGAGCTTTGCAGCAAAGTGAAGTTTTCAACTTGATTATTCATCTTTGAATGCTGAAGCATGCAAAAAGAAAAAAGAAAAAAGCCATGGCTGTGCACTTAAGAAATGGCAGGAAACTGAATTCCCTCTCCTGAAAGGGGGAAATAAGAAGGTAGCTAGCCTGAGGCATAGGACTATATGGCAGCTTGAAAATATATAATCTGATTAGGGATGCAATTACACTTAAAGAAATGAATTGATGGAATCTCAAAGCTCTACATTTTCAGACAAGTGGCTTTTTGTCCCCCCACCCCCTTCCCAGACATGTTGGTACCTCAGAGCCACAAAGTTTAAAAAAATAAAACCCACCAAAAAACCTAAAACATCCTTGTCATATTTCATTTATAGTTGTAGGATAGAAATGTACTTTCATATGGCAGATTTGCACCTGCAGCCAAAAGACAGCTTTGGATTTATTTTATTTAGTTAGCCACACTTGCTGTTGTCTGATAACCTGTAGTCCAGAGACAGAAGTGCAAAGGCTCATACTATGATATGACCTGGCCTTTTCCAGTGGCAAAGTGAGGAGAGAACACTAGGGCAGGAAATATTTGGTAAGCATGAACTATAACTGAGATAAACTGTGTTTTTGAAATGAGTAGGGCGGTGTTTTTATTAATGGCAAGGCTAACCTATGAATTGCATGGTGTCATTGACTGTAAGGGTCTATGGCTAGGTGGCCAGATTTGGCTTTAAAAAGCCAAATTCTGGCTTACGGCCCATTTGACCCATGAGTATACCCCTTAGGTTCTGGCAACTCTGGTCTATGGGGGTTTGAATTGAGGAGCTGAGTACTTTGGGCTGGGGCCTAAGCTGATACCTAGAAAGACATATTCTCAGGCTTCAGTGACTTAATATTATGAGACATAATATCATAATGAGGCTCTTCTCACAAGCAGCCAAGTCTAGGTTTAGACAGCCAAGCCTGGGCTTGGCTGCCTGTGAGAACCACCGGGACCCACATGGATCTCGACGCTGCTGCGGCACTAAACCTGGCTTCCAAACCTGGCTTTTAGCTGGGGTTAATGGAGTGACCACTCCATTAGTCTCCGCTCAGGATCCTGCTTGCAACCCATGCTGAAACAGAGATGGATACTTAGACAACCTCAGAGGCGTAACTAGGGAAAACGGCGCCCGGGGCAAGCACTGAAATGGTGCCCCCCGCGTCCCCGCCCCCCCAACATACTACATTATACTTAGGTTTTTCCTCACAAGTGCCCGCCGCCGCCGCCAAGCCAGGCCACTGACTGGCCTCCAGGCGCCAGCAAAGCAATGGGGGGGCGCGGGCGGCGTGGAAGGGACCGCTCGTGGGGGAGGGGGTGCCGACCCGCTCCCTTGACTGCTGCAGCGCTGCTGCACTGAGCAGGAAACATTTGTATTAACAAAAAATTAAAAAAAAATTAAAAGAAATTTTTTTGTCATGGCGGCGCCCCCCACGTGACCAGAAAAGATGGCGCCCCGGGGCACGTGCCCCCCCTGCCCCCCCTATAGTTACGCCTCTGGACAACCTGTCCCCAGGGGAATCCTCTAATGCACTGCGCTCAGCATGTGATGCATTGTAGGATACTCGGAGGCCAGGATGCTTCGTCTCGGCTTCCAGAGATTGGGTCGTGGGGGAGCACAGTCAGCACTCATCTGTGTGCTCATCTGTGGGGCAGATAAGGCTGGCACAGTCTTCCCCTCGCCGGCTCCCCTGCCGGCCCGGTCATGTGAATCATTCCAATATATTTTACCTTGACAGAGAAGAGAATAGCTGGATGCAACATCATCCACCACAATTTCAGGCAACCTGTAGTTCCAGATTATGCAGGCCTGAGAGTAGCTTGATCTTCTGAGCTTCCCTCAGCTTTCCTCCACAGAGAAAAACATTCTGCCTGTTGCACTTCATGCTTCAGCTGTAGTTCCGGGCTTTGTGGACTTTGACTGAATACAGTCAAGGTCCAAGCTGTACAGACAACTACTAGATTCTAGAAATTTCCAGGTCTCTTCAAGCTCCATTCAGACATTCCAAAATGCACCACTGTAACCATGCACAATGGCGCAAATGAGTTGAAAGTCCCACCCCTGACCCATCAATCACTGTGGCTCCCCACTGCTCATGCTTAGAACGGCATTTGTGTGAATAGAGAAGTGCCCTGTCTGTGATGGGAATTGCTTCCATGATTGTGAGACTGGATCTTGCCAGCCTCAGAATCATGGAAGTGCCCACCATCATGGAAAGGGTGCTTTCCTGTTCACACAAATGCTGCTCTAAATGTAAGTGGTGGGGAGCCACAGTGATTGATGATTAGGGGAGGGATTTCCAACCCATTTGCACCACTGTACATGGTTACAACAATGCATTTTGGAATGTTGGAGTGCGGCTTCAGTTTCCTGAATTGCTGGGAGTGGGGAATTGGAGAAAAGGGTTTGAACCTGGTGGAATGGGGAAGAGCCTATGAACAAATGGAAAGTATAGTCTTGATCCAATAAATAAAATAATAATTAATAAAACCCCTTGCATTTCCCCCAGTAAATATTTCCCTTTGAATGAGTAACAGTATCACCAGAATTGGAGTTTTTGGCAATGAAGGGAGTTTATTTTAGTTTATTTTGTTATATTTTATTTTATGTTATTTTAAAAAGAGGGGTGGATTCCTCAGCCACTCAGGGAAGGATCTACACTTCTTGGCTAGAGAACACACCTTCCAGGTCTAGATCTGGGTATGTCTGCTCACTGCCTTACCATGCCTCTGATATTACTATAAGAAAGGATAGAATTAATGCAACCTGGACCAGGGGTACAAACTTGGCATCAAATATCATGTGAAATTAACAGCTTATTAAAACAATTAAGATTGATGATGATGATGATGATGATGATGATGATAAATTATATGTTATTTCTTTTAACTGTGGAACAACTGAACATATTTCAAAGTTGGGATATTAAAAGCCAGATCATGCCATGGTCAGAAGTGTGGACAGTGGCTTATTCTCACCCCACCCCACTTCCTTCTCAAGTAAAAAATAGCATCATTCTGACATAATTCTAAGTATACCTATACCTGGGTTTTTTCCTGATAGCTAGGAAATTGCTCTCTGGCTGTGAGCCAGAGTCCACCTACAGGAGCTGGGCAGGAAGAATTGCACAACTGCAGCTTTCTATGGTCCCTGTGCCTGCAGTTTATAGCAATGGCAATAGCAATAGCACTTACATTTATATACCGCTCTATAGCCGAAGCTCTCTAAGCGGTTTACAATGATTTAGCATATTGCCCCCCAACATTCTGGGTACTCATTTTACCAACCTCGGAAGGATGGAAGGCTGAGTCAACCTTGAGCCCCTGGTCAGGATCAAACTTGTAACCTTCTGGTTACAGGGTGGCAGTTTTACCACTGCGCCACCAGGGGCTCTTTCATTCAGCCATGAAACACTGTTGGTAGAGTAAGAGGGAACCGAATGTACCTGATAATACTGCAATAGCTCGCAGGATTTTTGCAAAACAGCTTCAAGCAAGTCTAGCTGAGCAGAGCAGTGATCATGAGGAGCCTGGATAAAGATGTGCTGACTAATTGTTCTTGAAACCTTTTTCTTGGGGGGGGGGCCTTCTCTTGAAATTCCCCATGTATTTTGGTTAAGGAACCTCCACATTCACTTCAACTCACTTTTAGTGAAATCTGGGTATGTGGAATTTGCTCTACTCCCAAGAAACACCACTGATCTCATCAAATTTGTTGGGTTTCCCTTGAGATTCTACGGATGTTTCACAAGATGAAGAAACCCCAAATTTACTTTGGAGAACCAGAACAGGTTTCTCACACACTGATCATTCTTCATTTGGGCTCTCACTCATAATATTAGGTTTTGTGAAAAAAGAAGTACTTCACTCTATGAGAGCAGTCACACCTGCAGCGTAAAAATCAATTTAGGTACTCAAGACACCAGTGAGCACATTTACTTATGAAAAATTTACTCCTGGTGAAATATAAACCTGGTTTACACTGAAATTGCTTGGGAATCATTTTTATGTTTTATTTAATGGGAAGCAATAATGTTTTTCATCAATAACAAAATAGCAAAAGCAATTTTAAAATATATTGTCAGCAGAACATATATACCTTTTCTGACAATACAGAAAGTTTTCATAACAGGGAACCAGTTATTATGAGGGCATTTGGGGTTTCCCCCTCCCCCCAATGTGTCTATAAAAGTAGTTTGGGAAAAACAGCAGTGTACTAGTTAACCCTGAGGCTTCACCTATAAGCCTGCTAATTGCAAACTATTAGACTGACTTTGTAATACTGAATGCCTTACACCTCTAATGCAAGTGTCTCACACTTTGCCAATTTTGTTCAAGCCTCTCTGCATTTGCTCCAGAGGATCTGACATGTTTATACAAATCTTTAATCAAAATGCTGAGGAAACAAACCAGAGTTCTCATTTTTCATGAGTGCCAAATGAAATACACAAAATCATTGAATTCCTTCACCTCAACGTGTTATGAATATAAATATGTATATGCCCTATATAAATATTCAACATATTCATCATATATTAAGAACAAAAGACATAGATACATCCTGCACACATGCCATGTCTCAAGCAAATTATGCCCAGGCAAATTGCAGGTGTCACCAAAACTCTGGGCAAAGGCAGAGGAAAGAATGGTTGTCCTGAGTAATTGGTAGATTTAACTAACCATTTTTAACTGTACTATGAGGAACTCTGCACTGATCTGTAGCATTTCAGAACTGACAGTTGAAACAAATATTTGCAATTTTAAAAAAAATCCATGAAATTTCCCGGTTTTACATCTCAGGCTTTGAATATGAAAGATCAAAGTTCAAATTCATATGAAATTTTATCTCGATGTTTGGAGTTTGAATGTTTCAGACCTGGAGTAGGGATGGGCAGGGGGTGGAAAACATAAAGAGGTGGTATTTTGTGGGTGGCATCCTGAAAGCTTTGTGTTTGAAAACAGACCACTAAACAATCTTATGATTAGTCTTAACGGCTTTGTATCTGAATGGAGGTTCCCAGGAGACAGTTGCATGTAGAAGAAGCCACAATTAATAACTTGGCCATTCTCTATAATATGCCTAATGAGACCATTAACAATTTGGAAATGTGTATCAGGTGACAGAGAGCAGGTTTTTCAAATGATGTTTTCCAAGTCCCTGGGGGTGTCAGTCATGTTTGCCAGATACTGGAATGGATGGACCTTTTGCTCTTGCAACACCTGTGCAAGATAATAGCGTAAGATGCCATGCGAGAAACAGCCTTTCAGCTGCCAAAGACAATCTATGCTGAGATATTAATTATTCCTTAGGGAGTTGGATACAGAAAATTGCAGCTTGCAAGAGCTTGCACGAATATGACAACATGGACTTCTACAGCTACAGCAGACAGAAGCAACTGGGCCTGAATAAGCAATCAGGAAATGAAAGTGCACAGACACTTCATTTTGGAGAGTGTCGTGATCTTTGGTTACATTCAAATTAACAAAACTGCCGAGTAATTGATACATCAGACCAGGCTGACTGATGCACTTATACCACTTGATTTCTCCCTACACTTGATTTACTGGACACTTAATGGCTGAGAACTAAATATGAAAACTTACCCCATTGGGAAGCATCATATTAGTGGCCATGTGAAGATACATTTGAAATGTCTGCCTGTGTACTTCATTGTGGGGGTTATATGCATACATGGAAATCATTCCTTAATGTTTATGCAGTGAAGGACAACCACTGCAGCAGGTGGATTTGGCCAGGGTCACAAGTTGTGTACATCTGCCAAATCTCAATCCACTTGTTTTCTCTCCAGTATCTTTTATGTATTACTGTTGAGAGGTTTGTCCCAGTGGGGATCCTGTAGAGCAGAGATCCTCAACGTTGGGCCCCCAGATGTTCTTGGACTTCAACTCCCATAATCCCCAGCCAAAGGCCACTGGGCCTGGGGATTATGGGAGTTGAAATCCAAGAACATCTGGGGGCCCAACGTTGAGGATCCCTGCTGTAGAGAGTGTGTGTGATGGTTGTGGGTGGAGTCAGAAAGGAAAGGGGAGGGAAAGGAACAGGAATGGAGTTGTTTCTAAATAAACTCTTAGTTCAATCTTTTAAGGTTAAGCATTACTTTTTAAACATCCAAACATAGGAGGAGAACCACATCTATAGTTTATTTCAATTAGCTCTAAGCCTGTCAAGTGTAAAGGACAGGCCTGTGCAAGTTGTACCTCACCAAGCTGAGCACAGCTCACCAGTCATGAGTTACAGTCCAAAAATCCTCCTTTTATTCATTTCCTGCCTGGGATTGCAGGAAACAGAGGAACTGGCAGTTTGACACTTCTTGGGCTGTGCTTGGCTTAGTGGATCACCAGTTGTGCCGCCTTGACAAAAGGTATGTGTTTCTAAACAAGTCAAAACCAGAAATCCAGATCTGTCCTTGTAGCCAATATCAAGGTGCTGTTCTACATGCCCTTTGTTTCAGAAAGGGTTAGGCATGCATTTTGTACTCCAGCATGTCTACATACAAGTACCAAAAGAAAAAGGGGGGAAAATTACCCTGAGTTGCAAGGAAAGCACCTGAATATAATATTGTCACTGCTGGACTATGTAAGGGAGGGGAACAACCAGCAGTGTCTTGACTTTTGAGTAAGCTTGACACAGACATGTCAAATTGTGACATTTAAAGTGAATGGGAACATGTTCAAGGGAGGGCAAGTGAATTTTCTCATGAGGTTTCTGCACATCCCTCCCTCTGAGAGACCCCTCAATTGATAGTAAGTTTAAACACTGTAAAATGCTCTTTCTTTCTTTCTTTCTTTCTTTCTTTCTTTCTTTCTTTCTTTCTTTCTTTCTTACATACTGGTGATGGTAGAGCTATGCTTTAAACATGACTCTTTGGCATGTTTAAAAACTTTGGCATTTTTGTTTTGCCAAAGTAAGACCATATAGTTAGTAGGCATGCTGTGGATCTGTGCCACGGCTACTCATGAGTAGACACCCAGCGGGAGGCTGAAAAGCAGTCTTCCGGCTCGGGGGTCTCTCCAGTATGCCCTGCACGCTTGCACAGGGCATCACAGAGCCGGCAGTCGTGTGGGTGGCTGATCCGGCCGCCCAGGCAGGTCTGCCCAATCGTCTGTGGGGAGAGCGGGCTTAGCCCGCTCTCCCTGCAAACCCGGACAAAGCAGGTCTCACTGGTTGTGAGACCTGCCTCTCTGTGTTTAATATGCTTGAAAATCACTTTGCATGAAAAAACTGTCAGGCTCAAAAGTTCATTCTGAGAATGTCAGTCTGACAGTTTGGTTTTGGAGGGAAGGGATGATTTGAAAAATGGAGGGAACATTGGGTTACCTTGATTGAGTTGTGTTTTTTTTAAGCAACAACAACTGGGAGTAAAATTGTGTATATAGAGAGAAAGTGTAAGAGAGAGTTTAAGAGAGTCTGGCAGTCACAGTTCAGAAAAGAGTCAGAGACAGAGTCAGAGTCAAGAAGAATCAAGATGAGAGAGCCAAGCAGTCAAGAAGGCAGAGTTGGTGCAGTGGAGTGCTGTGCAGAGCTGTGATTCAGAAGAAGAATCAATGTGGTTCAGAATCTGAAGTCACAAGCAATCACTGAAAATCACTACAGAGAGTGGAGGGAAAACACAGAACAACCAGTCTGGATTCAACTAGCTGGTAAAAGTTACTAAGACCTGAGCTGAAGAAGAAACAAGCCAAGTTGCTGACAAAAGAAGGTAACTGCAGAGGACTCTGAGTTAGGGACCAATTGAGTAAGGTTAGTTGGATGTGTTTCCCCCAACCCTTTTATTTCTTCCTTTATGCTTTTATGGTAACATTTCTCCCCCACCCTCAATTAAGAAACCAAAGCTAATGTTTTAAATTGCCTATTCTTCCTAAGTAAACTTTCATGTTGATTTTTTTTTTTAAAATTGAAGCTTGGTTAATCCACCCCACACCTATAAGCCTTTCCACTCTACTGAGGTTTTGTTTTGTTTTGTTTTTGGTGTTTTTGCAAAGTATTTTTGTGATGCCTGTTGTAGTAGACCTAGCCATATAAAAGAAAATTCTACTTGGTGGCAGTGGTAAAGAATTGATATCATGGAGCTGGTGGGATCTGAAATTCCTCCACACATGGAGGCGTTTCACACAAGCTGTGTGAAGCACCGAGAGGAGGTTTGCAGGGAGAGCGGCTTTGATCCACTCTCCCCACAGATTATCCCTTACTGTTCCCTGAGTGGGAGAATCGCCCGCCCAGACGAGTGGTGGCTCTCCTGCAGGCTTCCCATGCCCCAGTGTGGCTCGCCCAGCAGTTCCAGGGGTCAGGCACAGGGAAGTGCCACTGTGCAGTGCTCTGCCCTGCCCCACAGAACCCCAGTAATGCACTGCACAAGTGTGAAGTGCATTTCTGGGATCCCCTCCCCCTTCTCTCCCACCCTTCCCGAGTGTGGCAAGCCGTGGCCAATACACAATAATTTAACCAAGTATTTGGGCATGCTCACGCCCCAAACCTTGGTTTAGCGAAGGGTTGCTTTAGAGGGCTCACCGCCACCAGGAACCATGTGGCTCCTGACAGATCTCACGTGCAGGCGAAACTGGGCTGGGCTCTCTTAACCTGGTTTCTGCTGCATATGTGAATAGCCTCATGGTATCATACAGGTGGGACTAGTAAAAGTCCCTCCACAGCCAGAAATTCAAGAGACAGGGAAACTATTCTCATCCACAGGCAAAATGGGGCTAAGGAAGCCCAACCCAGTTTCGCCTGCACAGGAGAACTGCTGGCAGCCGCTCAGCTCCCAGTGGCAGCACGGCGGGAAACCTGCCTCCAGAGCCCACCTTCAAAATGAGGTTAAGGGAGCAAGTGGCCCCGGCTGCTTGCAGCCAGGGCTGGGGGACTGCGGAGTTCCCAGCCGGCATTGGGGTGGAACCCCATAATGCACTGCACACTCATGCAGTGCATTATGGGAATTCTGGGGGCCTACCAAACCCACAAACCTCCCTGCTGCCAGCAGAAGCTGGCAATCATCTGGGCAGGCTCTCCGCCCACCCAGCAAGATGCCAAAGATTGTCTGTTGGGAGGTAAGCCTTTTAAGGCTTTCTCCCTGCTCTCCCTCGAGCCCTTTCTCTGCAATCTTAAGAAAGGGCTCAGAGGCTTTAAGGGAGGAAATTGACTGTGTTTGTGTGTGTGGAAGTGGAAGAAGCTTAAGAATCATGGAAAACATTTTTACTAGAGAAAACTGTTCTGGAGAGGAGCAAATGAACAAGGAATAAGTGAAGTACAAAATTTGGGATACAGGTTTGGTCATTTGGGGTGGAAGACAATTGACTACATTGACCTGCTTATTTCCCCCAACAAATGATGGTTTTCAATATCAACAATTAAAGTAATAATCTTTTCAAAAAGGCAAATTCAACATATGTAGCAGATAGGTGGGAATAACATAGAACAAGTTAAGATGCATAAATAACTAGGAGTTGTCTTTTATGCAACTGGATCTTGGAAGGCACAGACTAATAATGTTATTGGAAATGCAAAAAGGAATGCAACAGCCACTCTTAGATCTTTCCATGTTAGTGGATGTTATTATATTCCATCAGCTATCAAGGTCTTTTTGGCAAAAGATGTATCTCAGTTGTTGTTTGGAGCACATCTTTTATTTTATCCTAATTATGGCCCCCATGAGGTGGTTAAATCTAAATGGCTGAGGGCCATTTTTTCCACATTTTGGAACCAGGTTTGATCTCAACTGATGCTCAAGCTTGGTTATACATTTTTAGTTCATGGTTAAAATGGATCTTTTCCTTGGCTGGTCTGGCTCCATCAACTTTGTTGGATCCATTTCAGACTAGTTGGAAGAGGTCTCTGCAACAAACATTCATTCTCTCTTCATTATTTAAGATGGCTGGGGTATCAGAAACCAAGATGGCTACTCAAGGCCCTCAGAAATGTAGATTGAATTAAATGACCTCATGAGGGCCATAAATAGGATAAACACAAAAATGTGCTCCAAACAACAATGAGGACCCTTACATATTGATTGTTTATTTCATTTTCAGGCCACCTGTCTCATTTTACTCCATGGTGAGTACCTGGCAGCACACCTCATAAGTTTTGCAGGGAACATTTGTGCAAGAACACAAGAGTTCAGTTCCGAACATCCCCATAATGTAGCACAGCTATATGATCTTGCAGTAGTGAGGCTTTGTTCATTGAGTGAGTGCAGCATTAGTATGTTGGCCACTGACTCCTATGAAGATCCCAGCCCTACATCATAGAAACATGCCCAGTATTTTACAAATTCAAATCCTATGTGAAAACTTAACAGTCAGCAAAATTAAATCATAATTAAGTGAATTGAACAGTGGATTGTGTATGAATATTCTTCATCGGTCGGGGAGTAGGATTGCCTGGGCTGTTGCTCAGGTAATTATCACCTCTGAGGAAACAATTTTTCCAGACTGATGCTCATCACTGGGACTCAAGTGCAGTGCTCATTCACAGAAATTGTGTGCCTAGTTACCATTCTTTTTGTTCTCAGAAGATGCAATCATGAATTAAGAACCACTGCTGCTCAAATAATTAGGATCTGTGGTGCTTAAGGATTATTGCTGTTAAAGAAGTATCATGGCATGACTAGTGTCATTGCAAGCTGTGAATTATAGATATGTGGCTTTCTATGACAGCTACTCTGCTGCTGCTAATATGGTCTTACTTTGGCAAAACAAAAACAGGAGAAACTCTCTTCGTACTGGAAGCTTTTGAAAAGAAGAAAATCATCTTTTTTTCAAGGGATAAAGGGAACACTAATGGGCAATAATAGAATATATAGGCTCCAGTCAAATTAGTACAACACTGCTTCCACTCAGACACAGCGGCTTTTCTGTTCCTTCTTCCATCTGGATGAAAAGCCCCCTGAAGGGCAAGACCCTCTGCAATGCCGTGAAGGCCTGCCATCTCTAGAGGACCGCATTTCATGGATGTGGTTTGTCCATGTGCACAGACAACTGTAGAGCCACATCATACTGTAACTAATATATTGTAGCTAGTCACCATGAAGTCAGATGTCAAAGGCGGCCTGAAAATGAAATAAACCAGTGATATCTAACTCAACAGGCATGGCACAGAACTATCCAACATGAAATGTTTCAGATCAAGTGCAGCCCAGCAGCCTCATATTGGTGGGTACTGGGGGCTCAGTTAATGTCTAGTTTTTGTGACCTGGCTGTGACTGCAGGATACATATGTTGGCACTAGTCAGGCCCCAGATCATAGCAGGTGAGCTTCATTCACTTTGTGGGCCTGAGTCACAAGTTGTTCAAGCCTGTCATATGGTCATCTAGCAATTAAGTTACTATGACAAGTATAGAATCCAGAGGAGAGGGTTGTGGTATGCAAGAACAAGACAGTGGAGTTGAATCAGGAATATTACTGCTTTAAAGAGACAGATATTATTTACAGAGAGGTAAGTGCAGATTGCTTTTCCGTGCTCTTGCTGCTGGCTGTTTGTTAGTCTCTACTCAAGGCAGGGGTGCACACAATCACTTAACCTGGTTATTGGGCATGCTCACACCTCAAACCCAGGTTAAGTGGTGGGCTACATAAGAAGGCTTGCCGCCGCGCCACCACCAGAACTGTGCGGCTCCTGGAGGTTCAGACACGGAACGAAAACCAGGCTGGGCTTCCCTAGCCCGGTTTTCACTACTCGTGAGAATAGCTTCAGTAACAGCTAGTGAAAGAACCAGTCAGCATTTCTCTATGCTACTTCATGGGTGCTGCTTGCAGCGGATGTCAGATTTTTTCATATTATATCACCAAGGGTGGTTCTAGAGCAGGCATCCCCAAACTGCGGCCCTCCAGATGTTGCTGAACTACAACTCCCAGCATCCCTAGACACAGTTTTTTGTGGCTGGGTATGCTGGAAGTTGTAGTTCAGCAACATCTGGAGGGCCGCAGTTTGGGGATGCCTGTTCTAGAGGATAGGCAAGGGGGGCAAGTGCCCCCAGGCAACTAGTCTGCCCCTCTTTCTTTTTCAGAAATTTTATGTGTGGGCAGGACCATATAAAGACATGCTGAGGCCCTAAGCTGTGTGAAGCTTGAGGCCCCACAGCATTAAAAAAAAATCTAAGAAAAAGGATAATAAAAATCGAAATAATAAATGTTTACTTTTTCATATATATTTGGCAAAGATGCAATTAAAAACTAATAATCTAAGAAAAATAGTTATCTTGCAATAAGCCTGTTTGCATTAACTGAAAATACATCATGATTGCTTTTTTAAAAAATCCAGAGATGCTAATTTACAAAAACAGAAGAGCAGTTTTATTTATTTATTTATTGTTAGATCTGTATACCGCTGTTCACTAAAACAATCTCAAGGCGGTTCACACAGAAAAATTAAAACAAGACTATAAAGATTACACAATTAAAATATTAAGCTAGAATAGAAAAACATAGATCTGACTAAAAAGATTGAAAATATAAGCGCAGTATAACCTTACATAATACAAAGCAGCAGCAGTAGAGAAAATCATATAAAAGCCTGCATAAAAAGCCAAGATTTCACTCACTTTCTAAAAACTGTGATGGAGACCAAGGAGCGAATAGCCACTGGGAGAGCATTCCAGAGTCTGAAACCAGTTAACCAGTTCAGCATTACTAAATTGAAAAAGCAACTGGGGCGTGTCCCTGGGCCCATTAATCCCCCCCCCCCAAAAAACCATCCTGGGAAATAGCCCACTCTTTGCTCTCTCCTCATATTTCCCTGATTCACTGACAAGCTGTTGGCTCCTGATCAGAGTGTGGAGAGTGTATTTGCACAGGAGTGAGAGAATAGTTCAAGCCCAGAATGCTTCCTACCCCCAAGTCTATATAGTTCTTCTGCAGCAGACATCAGGTGGGGGGGGGGAGAAGAAGAAGGCAAGAGGCCATCTTCACTTCTTCCTCCAGAGCCCACTTCAACCTTGCTATATCCCTGATACACAGAAAGACTCTACACACGATCTGTGTGTAGAGCCTGAATGCGGTTTGCGGGGAGAGTAAGTTTGTTTTCCCTTTCTCCTTTATTATTTCAGCCAATTATGTAAAACTTGAAATTTAATTATTATCTATATTCAATCCCTCCTCATAATGTGAGGCCCTAAGCTGTAGCTTCCTTAGCTTGTGCCTAAATCTGGCACTGTGTATGAGGCACAGCTCACATACCCATAAATGCACTTTGCCGCTTCTCTGTCCCACCCCCTCAATCTTTTTTTCCCCCTGGTGCTGCCATTACATAAAAATACAATAATATTTATATTCAACAAAAGTTTACCAAAGCGGTTTACATAGAAATAAATAAAGTAAACAAATAAATAAAATGGCTCCATGTCCCCAAAGAGCTCACAATCTAAAAAAAGAAACATAAGATAGACACCAGCAACAATCACTTGAGGGCTACTGTGCTGGGGGTGGAGAGGGCCAGATGTTCTCCCTGTGCTCAATAAAGAGAATCACTACTAAAAAGGTGTATCTTTGCTCAGTTAGTGGTGGATAACATATGCCACATTACTGAGAAGACACATGGGGATGATGATTGGTGGCTGCCATGTTGCTGATAATGTGTTTTTAGGGGGTAAGAAGTATGTGACTGGAAGAGACCTAGGCAGTCATTTTACGAGTTTCAAAGAACTTTCATCAGACACCTCAGGCCATGTAAAGTCTTGGCAATCAGCATCAGAAGACTAATGCTCATAAGTTGCCTTGTTGGATAATGCAGTATTTTGTTTTCAGTAGTGGTCAGCCAAATGTCTCTAGAAACTCATGGGCAAGGCATCAAGGGAATGGCCATCCCCTGTTGTTATCCCTGGTGCCTGGTACTCAAATGTTCACTGCTTCATTCTGTTCCAGATAATATGTGACTTACTCCCACTCAAGCAACTTCTGCAACAGGGGTAGGCGACCTTGGCTCTCCAGCTGTTGTTGAACTACAACTCCCACCATCCCCAGCCACAATGTATACCTCTGTTTTACAAGTTCAACTGCAGCTTAAGCCAATCCATTGGATCAGGCTGCAAGCAAGATAACCCACTCAATTACCCTTGTTTGCTTTCAAAATCCCAGTGGAAACATTTTGTATGATTACACTTCATTGCTTTCTGTGCCCTTCCTATTCATTTTGTTTCATTTTCAGGATCCCATCTATAATTGTACAGAGCATTACCATTTGTTAAGTCCTATCCTGGCTAAATCAGTGGCTTTCTATGGATTTTATTCATAGCTCTTGCATGCAACAGCAACCCTGCTTCAAAAAGATATAAAATTTTAATAGGAATTCAAAAAACCTACAGCTTCAATGTTTTAAATCTCTCCTTCAGGAGACTCTTGCTTATCTTTTAATATTAGAAGGCCAAGGAAGAAGGTTGTATCTCTGCAGTACAGTGTTTTCATTACATAGATGTAAATAGATAGATAGATAAATTGGAAACGAATTACATAAAGGTGAGAAGATTCAATAGAAAGTATTGATGAGTCCAAAGATCTTTAACTTCAGTTCAGAACAGTGACTCAATGGAGAAGCAGTGATTAGCAAACAATTGCTGTGGATGTGACTACAAGGATCTGTTTGAAATGGCAAACGGCTTGCTGTATGGATGTGCACCTCCGATTTGTTTTTGATCTAAATCTGACCCCACTGAATCACCTCAGATTCTATTTGCACCCAAATTTTCTGAATCCAAATAGTTTTGGATTTTAAAAAGGGTCCCGGGGCCAAAAGAGTGGGGGAAGTGCCCAATGGGTGGAAGCTACCATGCAAATTTCAAAGAAATTGGGCAAGGGGGTGATTTTTATTTTTTATTTTTTGAAGTTTGCATATCTTTAAGATTTTTCCCATAGGGAATAATGGGGATTTCAGCAGTCTTAGTTATAACTCCCCAGGTGGTGGTGGGGTGGCACCAGGATGGGTTGTCTTGGGTAGTAGTGCCCAATGGGTGCAAGGAAGCTACCACCCAGATCTCAAAGGAATTGGGCAAAGGACTGTTTTTAAAGGAGTTTTGAAGTTGGCATGTCTTTGGGGCAGAAAGGGGGTTTCAGGGGCAGAAGAGTGGGTCAGGTGGTAGTGCCCCAATGGGTGCTTGCTACCATTCAGATTTCAGAGGAATTGGTGAAAGGGGTGATTTTAAAAGAATTTTTGGGGCACTACCACCTGACCACTCTTCTGCCCCAAAGACCACCTGACCACCTCTTCTGCATTGGGGCACTACCACCTGACCACTCTTCTGCCCCGAAGCCCCTTTTCTGCCCCAAAGTCACGCAAACCAGAAATTCTTTAAAAATCAACCCTTTGCCCAAACATTCTAAAATCTTGATGGAAGCAGGCACCCATTGGGGCACTACCACCAGAGCCAATGTAGCACTCCTAGGAGGAACTCACAGGCAGAAATGGGCACAGTCTCTCATTGTCCCATAGAGAGGATGAAGCACACATCAACAACAACAGCTGAGCTTTGCAAAGAACAAGGTTCCCAAAGGTCACGGACATCCACTGTGTCACTCACCACATCCACTGTGTCCCCACCACAGAAATGCAATTGATCTACACACAACCATTTGAAAGAACGACAATGAAATGCTCTGCCCACACACTCCCTTCCAATGCAGGGTAACAGCAGCAGCCAGCAACAAGCAAGCAAGTGTGATATCACAGATGCAGCAGACTAGGGCAGCAGACTAGACTTGAGGGGTCTGCAACCAGAATAAAATGAATGACAGTATGTTCATTCACAGAAAAAAAATGTACATATGCACAGATATCTGCATTCATGTACATTGTAAGATCTGAACAGGATTAAAGCAATTTGTGCCATCACAAATCAGATACATGTTTGAAGCACAGCCTACACGATCAGCATCCCAAATGGGATTGCAAAATGTTTACCCAATTTTATTTATAAAGAAAAGAAAAATGCTGTAAGAATTACAAAAAGAGATACAGTCATCCCTTGCCAACTGCAAGGGTTCCTTTCCTCGAAACCCATGCAGTTGGCGAATTCGTGGTTGACAAGGCATTGAAGTGAATGGGAAATGGGATTAGGGGAATCACGATTGGAAATGTACCTAAAAATAAAGAAGAAAATAGAAAAAAAAATCCCCTCTGATCCACGGAAATGACCCCTGACCCCCAGAAATGACCCACCAACTGCCAAAAATTGCCCCCAAACCCCCAAATTGCCCCCAATCTCTAGAAATGACCCCAGGACCCCAGAAATTCCCCATGCCCTTTTTTAAAAAAGAAAGAAAGCACAAACCACGGATACTCGGGGCGCGGTTGGTGATGCCTATTTCCCAGTCACAGATACTCAGATCCATGATTGGGAAGCCTGCAATTGACGAGCAACAACTGTATTATATACTTGATTGATTGATTGATTGATTGACGCTATATACCTTAATGTTACATCTCTCTTTAGAACTTTGTGTGTAACGTGTGTGTAAGCTGCATTTCATTTTTTATTTTTGACCAACCATCAAAGCAGCTCACAAAATAAAACTATAAAATTAATAAAATAAATGCATACTATGGCATAATGCAATCTGCTTGCTCACCTGGCCACATCTCTTGGCTGTGCACATGAGCTGTGCTCCCGAGAGCCGTGTGGCTTGCCAGAGGCTTGGACAATGTCTCCCAACCTCTGGGAATCCCACAATGCTCCACGTGTCCTTAACCTCAGCTAAGAGTTGGGGCAAAAAGCAGGGTTGGGCTGGGTGAAAGTGCCGGGATCAGGAGTGATCCCGGTGCTCCACACAAGCAGCCTAACCCAGGCTGTGCTGCCCTAGTCTGAGTTAGGCTGCTCATGAGAACAGCCTTAATATCTTCCCCATACATGAGCAGTTTAGACAAATGGGAGACACATGCTGCTGCCATTTCATCTAGTTTGTCCTTCAGTGCAAAGCAACCAAGGAGAGGGCATGAGTACACTTCCTTATGCACATCCATGTATCGCAAGTTGGGACCCTGGGGAAGAGAGCAAGTTACCCAGATCGGGCTTGAGACACAAACTGAGTGTGGCAGTATGTACAGTAACATACATTTTCTGGAGCATAGAATATAAGGGTTTACCATTTCTCATCTAAACAAATACTCCTCTCCCAATAGTTGAGATATTTTTGATTGGGCCGAGAAAGCAATCAAATTCAGCCACAGGGCATTAGTTTTATTTAGTAACTTTTTTCACATGGCAGCCGCTTGAATATCATGAAAATGAGAATAATGAATTTTTTTTTTGCAGCACCTCTGAACACCATTTCATGCAAATCCCCCTGCGCTTATTGATAAAGTACTAGCATAAACTTTCTAAATTCCTAATGAGATGAGACAGCTGCATTGGCATTTGAAGGATGAATACACTCCAATTTGTAGTGTGTGCTTTTTGAAACTGTGGTCTTAACTCTGGTGCTATCACTGCGGTGGCTTGCGCAGCATGTCGCTAATAAGCAGATTTATCTTGAAGGCCCAGTCCTCACAGTGTGCATCTGTTCCTAGGCAGATGAATTCACATATGCATACAGCAGCAAATTGCAGCTTATCATCCCAATCAAATCCCAAGTATGTAAGAGACTGACGATTTAAAAAAAATAAATAAATTCCTGAGTGTACGTAAAGATAACCTTTCATTTGAGCAGCGATACAAGTTTTGAGGCTCTATTTCATATATCCAAAGTACTTAATCTAACTTTTCTATGAAGATCTTTCACTAGAAAAAAATTAATATTATTTCGAAAATGTAGAGTACAGTTGCACATTCTAATATTCATTGAATGATTTTGTGGAAAGAGTAGGAGCTTTTGTAAATGATTTTTGCACTTTATCAGATGTGTGTTATATTGGTGACTTTTATTTTTTAAATACTTTAAACCAGTTATACTGCTTTAATTCTAATTTAATTCTGATGCAATAACCAGTTATACTAATACCTTAATGAGATTTGATGTATTGCACTTAAATTGTTGTGTCTTTCTTTTAAGGACTCCACATCAACCTTTGTAAAACTACTGTAGCTGTAAACCAAGGTTAAAGATTATCCACTCTAGGTCCGTAACTGTAAATTCATCATAGGCTCCAGGCCTTGAGATAAGGCAGATGTTACTGTCTATGTCCCCAGATTAGCCCTTTCAATTCTTTACAACCCAGAGCCAGGGGTTTAGCTATAATTGAGCGGATGGGTTTAAAGAACCTGGCCCCCCAGTTCCTGAGGGCTCACCAGCTCTACCTGTTTCTATTTTCTTCATTATCTCCCTCACTCCGAGCAGCCACCGGGGAGAGAGGCAAACACGGGCCCCCTCGCCCCTAGAATCAGAATCAGGATAATCTTTATTGTGATCATAGACCAGATTAGACAATAGACAATACAGCAAAAATATTACATAGGACTCAAATGTGTAAAACGATCAATGTAGCAAAACATCGCCACACTGAAGGTAATCTCTTTGGAAAAGTTAGATAACAAAAACTCTAAATGAAATTCATCAGAGTGACCCAGAAATTTCCTCAAAAGAGGGGAAATTAGTTTTAAACAAGCATCACTGAATAGATTACAATATAAAATGACACGAGGAGTAGTTTATATGATGCCCATTCCACAGGGGCAAAACCTTAAATTAAATGGACTCTCTTTATATCAACCTTCCCTAACAGCCATCGGAAGGGCGTTTAGGCAAGCAAGAGTAAATGGATGCCTAAATTTAGGGATAAGGATATTATCTAGGTATCCTGCCAGTTTGGAATTAAAAGGTTGTTTCCCCAGATATATACCGCTCCTTAGGCAGACTGCATCCACTTGTAGTTCTGTATCAGCAATACGCTGCTTAATAACCTGTCAGGCCCAATCATATCCTAATCTAAGAATTTCCTCGTGGGAGAACCCCTTTTGAAAAAGTTTAATTTTAACCAAGGTCTTCCACTTGTAATTAAAATCATCAATCATTACCAGGGAAGCCAAGCCTACATTGGTAAAAAAAAACAATTTTAACCAGAACTTTATAATATAGTTCCAATAACCCGATTCAGCCCTAGCAAAACCTACCTCTCGTCTGGTGAGAGTATTGGGGGCGCAGGGGGGAACTTGAAGAATGGCTCTAATAAATTTGGACTATACAGCTTCCATCGGGATGAAATTACTAGATGGTCCCAATTGGGCACCATAAAAGAATAGGGGATAAACTTTAGCGACAAATAACTTAATCGCCTCTGGAATGAACGAGGCCCTCTTGTAAAATTGAAAGATTTTATTTTATTTATAGAAATTTGAGCATTTTGTATGGACAGATTTAAATGGGCATTTCGTAAGCCAGAAGACTGGAAAACAACTCCAAGATATTTAAACGGGTTTACTTGCTCAATTTTGTGCCCCTGCATGACCCAGTTGTGGTGCCCTCCTCCCCGCTAGCTACGCCCCTGCCCAGAGCAGTGAGCATTGTAACTTAAAACATGATTTGCTTGTCTTACAATAATCTATTTATTTATTGGGGGGGTCAGCTTGAAGATTAGAGTGATTCATTAAGGCTGTTCTCAAGAACCTAGGGTAGCCCAGCATTTTGTGCAGTGCTGGAATCTGCACAGATCTCTTTGCCTAACCCCACTTTTAAATCCAGCCTTTAGCCAAGGTTAAGAGCATGAGCATATTATTAAAAAAAAAAAAAAGAGGAAACATTATTTCAAGAATGGGCGGAAAGGGGCAAATACAAGTGAACTATCCAGACTGCACCCCTTAAGCCCAGTGCTGGGATAGTGTGTGTGCTCAGGCTGCTTGCAACCCAAGCTCCCACAGAGACAGGCACCTAGAGCACCCATCTCACAGGAATATCTCCCAGTGCACCATGCTCATCGCATGGCGTATTGTGGGGTATGTGGAGGATGGGATGCATGCAGCAGTGCAGATGTGTTGGAATGTGGTCCATGCTTTCCACCAATGTTGAAGACTCACCTGGGGGAAAGGTCTGTTTAGCACAGACTTTCACAACCTGCCCACCCTCCCCACCTTATGAGAATACCCTTATTATTGTCTCATAATGAGGTGATCTCTCCCCAGACACAGGTATGGATAACAGGTCGGCGAAAGCATCAGACCTAATAAAAGAATAACCTCTAAACGAAACCATCATCTTATAGTGGACATGAGAAAGAAGTGGTCTGGCAATGTTTTTGTGTGCCAGGAGGACAGCGTTTATTTTGTCTCTGTAGCACTTGCCGACATCATTATTCAAAGTCCCCTGCTGAATGAGGGCACTGAAGTATATAAGTGTAGATTCAAGGATCTGGAACGGTTTGAGCCAGTTACTGTCTGAGCAAGTTGTTGCCCTGCATTGCTCAGCAGTAAAAGTATCCACAATGCTGTTGATTCACATATTTTGGTTTGAGCTGTTCATTTTTCACACAGACAGATGCAGGATATCAGGAATAAAAAATGCATCCATTTTCAAAAAATAATCAGTTATATTTGTGAAATAATATACCATAGCCGCAATAATAAAGAACAAGCAGGGTTTTTAAAAGTAGGTATCACTATTCTTTCACAGAAGTGAGAATCTCTCTCTCTCTCTCTCTCTCTCTCTCACACACACACACACACACACACACACACACACACACACACACACAGCAAATCAACAGACTAAGCAACAGAAGTAATAGACTGTAAAGGCCACTATGTTCTAACAGCAGCAAAGGGTACACATCAAAAATGAAAGAAAGAAGGACAAGGATGAGGAAGTACAGGTTGTTTTCACTTCCTTTCCCCCTTGCATTAGGTAACAACATCCAGTGCCATTCTTTTAGTCACTTAGTTTGGGATTAAACATTCACGGATGCTTCCACAACAGATAAGATGCTGAAATTTAGTACGCATCGGAGCATAGGAAGCTGCCATATAGTGAGTCAGAGCATTGGTCCATCTCGCTCAGTACTGTCTATACAGACTGTCAGCGGCTTCTCCAAGGCTGTAGGCAGGAATCTCTCTCAGCCCTATCTTGGAGATGCCAGGGAGGGAAACTGGAACCTAGATGCTCTTCCCAGAGCGGCTCCATCCCCTAAGGGGAATATCTTACAGTGCTCACACATCAAGTCTCCCATTCATATGCAACCAGGGTGGACCCTACTTAGCTAAGGGAACAAGTCATGCTTGCTACCACAAGACCAGCTTTCCCATGACACCTTAACCAAAAAAGAAAGAAAAATGTAACATTTATGTATAACCTTTGAAATATGCAATGCAAAATCTACCTAATAACAACAGAGAGCATGCCAGATTATGGATCCAAGAGAACACCCCCCTTCATGGCTTACAACAGTCCTTGATTTGGGGAGAAAGGGCTTTGCAGTAACAATCAGGAACATGGCTTTTAAAATGGGACATGCCACAAATATAATAAGTCTGTTATTTTCCTTTTCACATATTTTAACAGGCTTTGCATGAGCAGAGTAGGAATTTGCCGTTTCAGGAATGCATGCTGCACACTGTAAACTGTGCTTGTATTCTGCAATAATGGCACATTCAAAAAGAGATAGAAATAGTGGTGGGTAAAATTACAATGTTAGCTAGGACAGGACATGGGAAAACATGCATGCAGATTGCCTCAGTCATGCTAGTAGTGAATAGGGAATGTCCCTAATAGATACTGAAACTCTTCTCATGATTAGTGAGAAGAGCTTCTTCTGGGTCTGCGGGGAGAGCGGGCTTAGTCCGCTCTCCCCACAGACGATCCAAAGGCAGCCCTGGGTGGCCGGATCAGCCACCCACATGACTGCCAGCTTTGTCATGGAGCTGGCAGGAGCTGCAGGGATCAAGGGCCGCATGGCCGCCGGAAGTTCCCGGATGCCCCGCACGAGTGGGGGGGCATCCTGGAGAGACCCCAGAGCCCAGGAGGCTGCTTGCAGACTTCTGGAAAGGGTCTCCTCGTGTGCTGCCTTGGCACAGAGCCGCACTGTGGGGGCACCCAATCAGAAAACGGGGTTAGCGGAGCGCTCGCTAACTTTGGTGGGCTACTTTGGTGGGAGGGCTACTTTGGTGGGCTAGCCACCAGAGAACCACTGGGCTTGCCTGCGAGCCCACTGGTTCTCATGATGGGGAAAAACCGGGCTGGGCTTCTTTAGCCCGGTTTAACCCCATCGTGAGAATAGCCTTGCTGCTGCCTTAGTTCCACTCATATGTGGGTATAACTTGGTTTTGTTTTGTTTTGCTTTGCTTTCAAAATGGCTATTAGCTACAGCCCCAGCAGACTTCTTCCTTGTGCCACATAGACTGTAGCATCATGATCAGCATTGCAAGGTACATAGGCAGCATCCAGCTACTTGCTGACACATGCAATGGCTGAGAAAAAGGAATGGGGAAGGGAAACATGGATACAGGGGCGTAGCCACCATTGGGTGACTGAGTTCAAAGAACCTGGGCCACTGCCCCTCAGCAGCCATGCCTCGTGACCCCAACACCCTCCCCCTGGTGTCTGACATCAGATGCAGGGGAGCTGGTTTAGCTCCTGAGCAGGGTCGTGTGGCCCCGTTCGGGAGTTAGATGGCCAACACTGCGTTCGCAGCACGGCCAGAAGAAGCTCTGCCTACGTTTAAGGCATGGAAGAGCCGCTCCTGGCCATACTGCGAACGCAATGCTGGCCTGAATCCTACTCCTGAATGGGGCCGCGCGGCTCCATTTGGGAGCCAGACCATGTCTGATGTCAGATGCGAGGGGCGTGGCTAGCCCCTGAATCTGACATCAGATGTAGGGGGCGGGGCAAGTGGGGTCGCAGCAGCAGCTGGACACGGGCCAGTGCTGGTCTGGCTCTGCTACTGCATGGACTCCTTTTCAGCTGAGCCAATGTGCAATGAAGGCAGCTGGAACGTTTTTGCTGCCATTGTGTCCATTTTCACTGCAGCCTCCATGCCTTGATTTGAAATGATGATGTATTGATGGTGATGTGGTGGTGATGGTTGCATCAGCAGCCATTCCTGCCCTCCATGAGTAGGCTTAGGGTGATGGTGGAGAGTGAGGGATGTGGTGGAGGTGGGCAGAGCGTATGGGTCTCATTTGTCAGTGCTTGGACTGGATTGGTCCCCTGGCTGATCTTCTTATATATCAAGGTTGTAGACACAGCAGCATTTTGAAGAGACTGCTTTTTGAAAACAAAAGAGTAGAAACTTGCAGTGCAAACAAGAGCACAGCAATCAAGTCACGCTCGTCTCTGTCCCACTAGATTCTAGTGTTAAAACAAGTCCAGGTCAGAGGCAGAAGTGTGCTGAGCTAATTATTCAGGTCAGACATCAAACTTTCTGAATAGTTGTGCTGACTGTGCCTTGACAAGCCGTTTCCACAGCAATTAACCTCCTTTATTTAATTAAAACACCAAAGGGGAATGGCTTAATGGATGTAAAGTCTCTGAACAAATGCAGGCTTTTCCCATAGTAGCCATAGCGATGGCAGAGAAAAGTGTTTATGATGTGGCTATTTCACAGCTGTTCCAAAGACCAGTTTCTGGAAGGGTTCTGTAAGGTTTATGTTATTTTATTTTAGTGAGGTTGCTATTCTGGGTGTAAATAAAGAACAAGTAGACAAATATTGCTTTTTAAAAATAATAGTGTTCAATATGTTGTCTCTTCATGAGAAATTTATCTACTTCCAGTTAAAATCTCACTCCCCACCCCTCCCTGTTGTCTGAATGAAGTGAGACTTTGGGCTTAACTTGCCTGTTTGTTTGCTGGTATGAATACGAGATATGCATGTTCCGGACATTATTCCATATTTAAAGTTAATACCAGTTTCACACTCACACATACTGGGCGTTTTCTGGACTATGAGATTTGCAATGGTTAAAGTGTTGCAAGTTGCAGCAGAATTAGGCAGCAGTTTGAAACTTTATGCAGTTTTTTATGCAACGTGACGGGTTATGGCCATCCATATTGCCCGCCACTGCAGCGGATTTTCCAGGGAGGAGGTGTCCATTTGCCACCTAGATCACATTCACTGCCCCCCCTCCTTCATTTCCAGTCAATAGGGTCACATAGGGGGTGGGGAACCACTGACATGACAAACTCTTTAAAAAACATTCTCAGTGCTTTTGTGCAAAGGTGCAACATCTTTCTCCTTTGCACAAATAGAAGCACCAAACATGTGGGGCGTGAGACCAATGAGATCAAAAGCCAAGGACGAAAGTGGAAATGAAATGGAGCGGAAATACATTAGATATATTTGTAAAAAAGAAAAAAAAAGGGCTTTACATATCAAATTCCAGAGACAAATGTGACTGAAACCAAGGGCCAAAGGCAGAAATGAAAAACTGAGAGGTGACAATATATTTAGAAAAATATATTGTGTGACTTTACATATCAACAGATACTTGATCTGCCAAATGAGTCAGCAAATCCACAGCGTGAATGTGTAAAAAAAATAAAAAGTAATGAAAAATACGAGTGATTGAAATCAGAAGCCGAAAGCAGATGAGAAATGAGTTGCACCCTTGCACCATTGTGGGTTGCACCCTTGCACAAGAACTCAGGTTGAAAAATTAAAATAATAATAATTTTACATGAACAGCAACATTATTTCAGGAATGGGCAGAAAGGGGCTTAAAAACCAGCAAATCCAAGTGAACTGTCCAGACCACACCGCACTGCAACACATCAAACACAGGGCAAGCCTCCATACAATGGAAAAACACTACACTTTCCTGAAACAGTTTTACAATGTTATAGGGCCAAAACACATAAATAAAACCTGAATCAAGGCATTAAAAAATGGACAGCACCCTGGTGACAGTGCAGTGACCATGATGTCACAGCATAAAAAATGTAGAGGGGCACTTAATGGACACATTGTGAAATTGTTGTACTGTGTAATCTGGAAAACATAGCTAGTGCAGGGGGGGAGTGTGTTCACCCACCCCCCGCTCACCCCCCACAACTCACCCCCCACAACCCCACTTACCCAAAGCAGTGAGGCTCATGAGTGGCACACAACCCTCTGCCACCTCTGCTGCCTGCCTCCATCTCCATCTCCTCCTCTGCCCACTGCCACTTTGCCTCACCCTGTCTGCCTCCTCCTCTTTCCTTCTCCTCTTCCTGTGTCTGCCTGCTACTTGGAAGAACTTCCAAGTGGCACACAGGAACACAAAGAGGAGAAGGAAAGAGGATGAGGCAGACAGGGCAAAGAGATTCCTCCCCTCCCCTCCTCCTGGGCCTGCAAGTTGCTTTGAAACACAGGAAGCACCTCCAAGTTGTGTGTGGGCAGTGAAGGAGGAGAGGGAAAGAGGAGGTGGTGGAAAGGGCGAGACAAAGTGGCAGCATGTGAGCGAGTGGAAGAGGAGGCAGAGGTGAAGGCAGGCACGCAGCAGAGGCAATAGCAGCAGAAGGAGCAGCCAGGTGGCCAGAGTGGGGAGGAGGGGGCTGAGGGACCCCTGGGGTGCAGGAGCCCATGTTCAAAAGTCACCTTGAACACGGGTAGCTCTGCCCCTGCCTCCACACATAAATGTTCTAGGGGACAATACAAGAAGTCAAACTCACTCTAATTTACTGTATTGTCTTCTTCAACCATTGAGATATTTTCATGAAACTTGATTATATATATTAGGGGTGTGCAATTCAGATTTTCGGTGTTTTGATTCGGATCCTAACCGAAACACCCCCATTCTCTTTTGTATCCGAATATAGCCCATCCGAATCACTCCTGATTCTATTTGGATCCGAATTAATCCGAATCTGAATATATTTGGATTAACAATGGGGCCTGGGGCCAAAAGAGTGGGGTGGGGTGGTAGTGCCCAATGGGTGGAAGCTACCACCCAAATTTCAGGGGGATTGGGCAAAGGGCTGATTTTTGGTGAATTTTTGAAGTTTTAGTGTCTTTGGGGCAGATTGGAGGAAGAAACTGGGATATGGGCCAGAAGAGTGGGGTGGGGTGGTAGTGCCTAATGGGTGGAGGCTACCACCCCAATTGCAGAGGGATTGGCCAAAGGGCTGATTTTTGGTGAATTTCTGAAATTTACGCGTTTTTAAGGTTTTCCCCCATTAGGTATAATGGAGGGTGTATCACTTCACGTCGGGGGGGAAGGGCTGGCCTAGAGCGGTGTGGGGTTGGTGGTAGTGCCGGGTAGGGGCAAGGAAGCTACCTGAATTTTTTCAAAGGATTTGGGCAGAGGGCTGATTTTTGGTTAATTGTTGAAGTTTACGCGTCTTTAAGGTTTTTCCTCATAAGGTATAATGGAGCTTTCAGCAGCCCCATAAGTGCACTTGGGGGGGGGGGGGTGCTGTGGTGGCCCAGAGCGAGTGGTGGTGTAGTGCACATAGGGTGCCAACCACCCCCATGGGTTGCTAACCCATGGCGTACAGGGTTCTGTTGTTTCTGAGGTATTCTGAGTGTGGATTCTATGATAGCAAATGAGATTTTCAATGAGACACCGTGAATCCACTCTAATTTGCTATCATAGAATCCACACTCAGAATACCTCAGAAACAACAGAACCCTGTACGCCATGGGTTAGAAACCCATGGGGGTGGTTGACACCCTATGTGCACTACACCACCACTCGCTCTGGGCCACCCCAGTCCCCCCCCCAAGTGCACTTATGGGGCTGCTGAAAGCTCCATTATACCTTATGAGGAAAAACCTTAAAGATGCGAAAACCTCAACAATTCACCAAAAATCAGCCCTATGCCCAAATCCTTTGAAAAAATTCAGGTAGCTTCCTTGCCCCTACCCGGCACTACCACCAACCCCACACCACTCTAGGCCACCCCTTTCCCCCCGACGTGCAGCGATACACCCTCCATTATACCTAATGGGGGGAACCTTAAAGACGCGTAAACTTCAACAATTCACCAAAAACCAGCCCTCTGCCCAATCACTCTGCAATTGGGGTGGTAGCATCCACCAATTAGGCACTACCACAGCACCCCACTCTTTTGGCCCAGATCCCACGTTATGCCCGCAATCTGCCCCAAAGATACTAAAACTTCAAAAATTCACCAAAAATCAGCCCTTTGCCCAATCCCTCTGCAATTGGGGTGGTAGCCTCCACCCATTAGGCACTACCACCCCACCCCACTATTTTGCTCCTGGGACCCGAAATTCGAGCAGACGTCACATCAGACCTTTTTGCATTGAAGTCAATCAGAGGCAAAAATGTGGGAAATTCAAATAGACGTCATTGCTCAAAATGGAGGGGGAGGGAGAAGGCATTTATTGGACACAAAATGGAGGTCCGTAACATCCGAATATTTCGGTTCTGAAACAGGGGTGATTTGTTTCGGATCAGAAATTTTTCGGGGTTCTTTGGGGGTGATTCGGTTCGGATCCGAATCACCCGAAATTTGCTGTTTCAGGTACAGATCATTCTGTACCCGAAACGTTTCGCACATCCCTAATATATATATATATATATAATAGCTCCCCATTTTTAAGTGCTGGGAAAAGGGAAGGTCAGTAATGGTTGGAGAGGGCAGCGCCAGGGCGGGCGGCAAGAGGCACCTTTAAGGATTAATAAGCAGATGTGTACCCGCATTTAGGAAGCACCTGCAAGCTGCCGTGCTTTGCCCACAATGTCGTGTGGGGCGGTGGTGCTCCACCCAACATCTAGTGGGGCAGTGGTGTGCTCCTGGTCTCTGCACGTGCATGGAGCCTCTGTGCATGTACAGAGACCATGGCCATGCTGCTGTCCTGCCGGATGCTGGGCAGAGCATGTCTGCCCCACTCAGAATTGCAGGTGGAGCACAGCAGCTTTCAGGTGCTGCCTAAACGCTAGTAAGCACCTGCTTCTTAATCCTTAAAAGTGCCTCTCGCTGCCACCTCCCCCCGGCGCTGTCCTCATGGGCCACTACTGGGGAAGATGTAAATAAACGTTAATGTGATATCTGAAGCAAGGCCTCTAAAGCGTTGTACTTTGATAGTAACAGTGAATTGAATTTTTGTATTTGTATATGTTGTTCCTTATTGCAGCTTTGGAGAAACAAACACGTAGGAAAAACAGATGCTAAACTGTTGGTAATTCTTTTGAAATGCATAGAACCCTGCTGTGTGTATTAATATACCCCATTTATGGTTTCTTGGCTGTTTTTTTCTTCCCCTTTTCACCCAACAGATTTTAGAAAGTTGCCAGTGAAAAAGACAATGCTGTCACGTTACTGGTAGGGTGTCAGACATAAGGTCTGGACATTTATCAGGCACTCTGGGAGCTCTGACTACTACTGTAACACCCCTACTTGTCTCCATTTAAGTCAATCCATTTTGGGGTAAGGAAGCTGATCAGAATGAAAGCTGATCAGAATGAAAAGCAAGCCCCAGCTTGCTTTTCAAATAACTGCACGCAGCCAATTGGGGTTTTCAGACACTCCCTCCTGCCATGCATCATGAATACACAGAGAAGGAAGCACACCCGCAAAATTCTGCCCATTGTGCCAAAACTCAGTCCTGTTCCAAATGAACATGTAACAGATGCCCACTCCAATGCTCTGCTGAGTGTAGGGTTGTGCATGAATCACGATTCAAAGAGCGATTTGCTACACATCCTCAGCACCGTTAGAAGGGAGGAGAGCAGGGGCATATCTGCTCCTCCTCTGCTTACCTGCAGCTTCCTGTTTGGGTGGCATGCTCCCCAACTGCTATAGCACACCAGCAGCACTCTCCCCAGCTGCCCTTATGTTATGGTGGCATGTACCCTAAGTTAGGGTTGATACAAAAATTTATTAAATGTTGCCTGACTCCCTGATTGATTTGTGGGTTGGGTGGTACGTAGCACTCATCATGCTCTACCACTCAACTCATTCTGGTGTCCCTAGGCACTACCCATGGGGAATTATGAGCTGTTTCAAATCCACATTATTCCCTATGTCAGAAACAATGCTGCCACGCACTCACTGCCACACACATGTGAAACACAGACATACAAGAGGTATGTCAACACATATACAACAGTCCAAAAAAGAATCACTGATCCAGATTCTGCCAGCAGCACACAGTGCAAGGTGACCTGCCTGCACTGCATCAGTGTCACAAGTTGCTCTCCAGACTCACAATTATGTCTCCATAGCAACAGCAGCAACAGCAGTACCCTTTTAACTGGTAGGGTTAAAAAGGATCAGGCCCAAGGCCTATCTAGTCCAGTCCGTTTTCACACAGTGGCCCACCAGATTCCCCTGATGACCTAGAATGCAGAATGCAGACAGAGCACAGAGTCAGATTACCAGACCAGAGTACAACTTAGTTAGTCACAAGGACAAACACGTGGAGCATATCTCACAGCCAAAAATTACCAAGATCAATTACCAGACCACCACCATTTCTCAGGCTGAACCTCAACAAGTCTCAGGAAGGAAGGGGAGGCAAAGCAACCAAGTTCTGCCTCTGAGGCAGGATGACTCTGAGCAGTGTTCCCTCTAATATGGATGATGATGATGATGATGATAATTTTACACAGTCAGACAGGTGTTATTGACTGGTTTGTTTTATCCAGACATCGAGTCCTTCCCAAGGACCTGGGATGGCTGAATTTTATTGTCAATGTTGTTGCTGTTGTTATAGATATCATTGCAGAATATAGGCTGTTACCAGTAGGGATGTGCAAAACGTTTCGGGCACAGAACGATCTGTGCCTGAAACAGCGAATTTCCGGTGATTCGGGGCCGAACCAAATCACCCACTAAAAGATCCAAGAAATTTCGGGCATGAGCCGAAATTTCCCGAATTTTGGGCCCGAAAATTCGGGTGATTTGGACCTCCATTTTTTTTTTTTGCCTTCTTCCCCCCCCCTCCGTTTTGAGCTATGACGTCTATTTGAATTTACTGCCTTTTTGCATCCCATTGACTTCAATGCAAAAAGGTTGGATGTGACGTCTGCTCAAATTTCGGGTGCCAGGGGCAAAATAGTGGGGTGGGGTGGTAGTGCCCAATGGGTGGAGGTTACCACCCCAATTGCAGAGGGATTGGGCAAAGGGCTGATTTTTGGTGAATTCCTGAAGTTTTAGTGTCTTTGGGGCAGATAGGGGCATAACGTGGGATCTGTGCCAAAAGGGTGGGGTGGGGGGTGGTAGTGCCTAATGGGTGGAGGCTACCACCCCAATTGCAGAGTGATTGCGCAGAGGGCTGATTTTTGGTGAATTTCTGAAGTTTACATGTCTTTAAGGTTTTCCCCGTGAAGGGTGTATCGCTTCACTTCGGGGGGAAAGGGGTGTCCTAGGGTGGGGTAGAGTTGGTGGTAGTGCCGGGTTGGGGCAAGGAAGCTACCTGAATTTTTTCAAAGGATTTGGGCAGAGGGCTGATTTTTGGTTAATTGTTGAGGTTTTCGCATCTTTAAGGTTTTTCCTCATAAGAAGTTATAATGGAGCTTTCATCAGCCCCATAAGTGCACTTAGGGGGTGCTGGGGTGGCCCAGAGCGAGTGGTGGTGTAGTACACACAGGGTGCCAACCACCTCCATGGGTTTCTAACCCATGGGGTACAGGGTTCTGTAGTTTCTGAGGTTTTCTGAGTGTGGATTCTATGATAGCAAATGAGATTTTCAATGAGACACCATGAATCCACTCTAATTTGCTATCATAGTATCCACACTGAGAAAACCTCTGAAACAAGAGAACCCTGTACCCCATGGGTTAGAAACCCATGGGGGTGGTTGGCACCCTATGTGCACTACACCACCACTCTCTCTGGGCCACCCCAGCACCACCCAAGTGCACTTATGGGGCTGCTGAAAGTTCCATTATAACTTATAAGGAAAACCTTAAAGACGTGTGAACTTCAACAATTCGCCAAAAATCAGCCCTCTGCCCAAATCCTTTGAAAAAAATTCAGGTAGCTTCCTTGCCCCTACCCGGCACTACCACCAACACCACCCGGCACTAGGACACCCCTTTCCCCCTGACGTGAAGCCATACACCCGTCATGGAGGAAAACCTTAAAGATGCGTAAACTTCAGAAATTCACCAAAAATCAGCCCTCTGTGCAATCACTCTGCAATTGGGGTGGTAACCTCCAACCATTAGGCACTACCACCCCACCCCACTCTTTTGACCCAGATCCTACATTATGCCCCCTATCTGCCCCAAAGACACTAAAACCTCAAAAATTCACCAAAAATCAGCCCTTTGACCAATCCCCCTGAAATTTGGGTGGTAGCCTCCACCCATTGGGCACTACCACCCCACCCACTATTTTGCCCCTGGCAGCCGTTCTTTTACCTGAATCAATTCAGATTTCGATTTAATCTGAATCCGAACTGAATCAGGGGTGGTTCGGGTAGCCCATATTCGGGCACAGAACAGAACGGGGGTGATTCGGTTTGGGTCCCGAACCGAATCACCGAAAACCCGAATTGCACACCCGTAGTTCCCAGTAAAGCTGCTTTTTGTAATTGGCTGATGGAGATTTCTGTGGCCCCTGTGGTGTTGAGGTGCTCTTCAAGGTCTTTTGGAACTGCACCCAGGGCACCAATTACTACTGGGATTATTTTGGTCTTTTTCTGCCACAGCCTTTCAATTTCAATTTGTAGATCTTTGTATTTGGTGTTTTTTCTATTTCTTTTTCTTCTATTCTGCTATCCCCTGGTATTGCTATGTCAATTATTTTAACTTGTTTTTCTTTCTTCTCGACTACAGCTATATCTGGTGTATTGTGTGGCAGGTGTTTGTCTGTTTGTAGTCGGAAGTCCCATAATATTTTTACATCATCATTTTCTACCACTTTTTCAATTTTATGGTCCCACCAATTTTTGGCTACAGATATCTTGTATTTTTTGCAGATGTGCCAGTGTATCATCCCTGCTACCTTGTCATGCCTTTGTTTGTAGTCAGTCTGTGCAATCTTTTTACAACAGCTGATTCGGTGGTCCATTGTTTCATCTGCTTCTTTACAAAGGCGGCACTTGCTGTTTGTGGTGGATTTTTCGACTTTGGCTCTTATTGCATTTGTTCTTAGTGCCTGTTCTTGTGCAGCCAGTATTAAACCCTCTGTTTCTTTCTTCCAGTTGCCATTCATAAATTGTTGTTGTTGTTGTTGCTGTTATTTATTAATTATTATTATTATTACATTTATATCCCACTCTTCCTCCTAGGAACCCAGAGCGGTGTACTACATACTTGAGTTTCTCCTCACAACAACCCTGTGAAGTAGGTTAGGCTGAGAGAGAAGTGACTAGCCCAGAGTCACCCAGCTAGTATCATGGCTGAATGGGAATCTGAACTCAGGTCTCCCCGGTCCAAGTTCAGCACTCTAACCACTACACCACACTGGCTCTCTTCCCAGCTGCAATGGCTTTTGCTTGGGTATTTTGGGAGTTGTAGTCAACAACATCTGAGAATCCCTATTAGAGGGAACACTGCCTCTGAATACCAGTTGCAGGGGAGTAACAGCAGGAGAGAGGGCATGTCCTCAGCTCTTGCCTATGAGCTTCCCAGCAGCATCTGATGGGCCATTGTGTGAAACAAGACACTGGACTAGATGGGCCTTGGGCCTGATCCAGCAGGGCTGCTCTTGTGTTTTTCTGCCTTTGTCCATCTGAGATCCAGCAAAAGCAAGCAAATCATAGCAGCAGCAGCAGCAGCAGCAGCAGAGTAAACATATTAGACTATGAGTGCAGAGATCGGGGTGGGGGGGAATCACATACTTCAGAAGAAGTCTTCTTTCTTCTCTTCGTGTCTGGAGTAAGCTGGCCTCAGGTTGGGCCGTGTGTGGGTGTGTGCATGTCTGTCTGTTTGTGCTCAGAGAAAAGCAAACAAAACAGTAACCAACCAACAAGATCAAACCTATGTTCCACCATGGTCTCCATCCAGTGTGTTCTGGCTAGGGATGTGTAAATTGATTCGGGCACAAATCGATTTGTGCCCAAATCTAGCTGATTCGGGTGATTTGGAGACAAAGCCCTGTGGTCCATTGGCCAGATTCAGGTACAAATCGAATCGCACCTGATTTGATTTGATTCCCAGCTTTCATTTAAAAAGAAGAAGCTAAGCTCTAGCCCTTGTAGAAGTGGAGTTATGGAGCAAAATGTTTGGTCACTATTTTTCAAGTGTTTGGATTCTTTAGTGTATAATAATAACTTTCCCTCAATGAATCCCTATGAGGATTCATTACACACTTTCATTTCTTCTATTCATTTTGACTGTCTTTTCAACAGTGCCAACTGTAAACTGCCATGTGGCAACTACACCCCACTCCCACCCACAAGGCAGTGGATTACTACTCAGTTTATGTTCTAGGATTTTTTTCCAAGTGTTTAGGCTCTTTGGTGTCTAATAACCTTTCCTCATAATGAATCCCTATGAGGATTCATTACACATCAAAGAGTCTAAACACCTCAAAAAATCCTAAAACATAAACTGAGTACCCAGTGGCTTGTGGGTTGCTGGGTAGTTGGAACATGGGGTGGCACTAATTCCCCACCCCCACCTGCAATGCAATGGGGTCAAAATGAACAGAAGGAATGAAGGTGTGTAATGAAGACACCAAAGAATCTAAACACTTCAAAATACCTTTAAAATAAAGCTTGTATCCCAGTGTGTGTGTCTCTGTGTGGGGGTGTAGTTGATACATGGCAGTTGACAGTTGGTGCTGTCCAATTATAGTCAACATGAACAGAAGAAATGAAGGTGTATAATGAATCCTCATAGGGATTCATTATGAAGGAAAGTTATTAGACACCAAAGAATCTAAACTTTTCAATATTCCTAAAAATTAAAATGAGTACCCCACTGCCTTGCAGGGGGGGGGGAGTGTAGTTGACACATGGCAGTTGGCACTGTGCAGTGACAGTCAAAATGAACTGAAGAAATGAAGGTGTGCAATGAATCCTTATAGGTATTCATTATACACCAAAGAATCCAAACACCTGAAAAATAATGACTGCACATTTTGTTCTATAACTCCACTTCTACAAGGGCTATTGCTTAGCTTTTTTTTTTTTAAATGAAAGCTGGGGATCTGTGTTAGGGCTAGGATATGGCAACTTCAGATCCGCATTGTTTCCAATGGCGGAAATGATCAAAATCAGTAAAAACTAAAAAGAATCATTAAATATCAACCAAGTATACCACTGCCTTGAAATTTGGGTGGTGGCACCCATGGGGACCTATCCACCACCCAAATTTGGTGCCCCTAGGACCTTGTTAAGTGGTCTGAATTGGTCCTGTCCAAAGCAAAGCAAATGCAAATCAAATCTAGGGTGATTTGTAGGGGGTAGATTTGGATACAAAACAAATCAGGGGTGATTTGTTTTGGGCACAAATCAAATTTTAAAAAATCAATTTGTCCAAATCCCTAGTGCTGGCCTAGGGCATCACCAGTCCATCATCCCCGGCCTGGCAGTGGAGTGCATGCATGTCTGCATGTGTCAGCAGCACTAATGGGAAGACTGTGACACACTGGTTTTTGGTTGGCCAGAGTGAGCTGACAGTGGTGTTGCAGTGGATGGGGGTGGCCATGAGTCACTCACCATCCACATCCAGCTTGGGATAGCCCAGCAGGGGAGTTTGGCCTTGAGGAAGACCAGCTGCTCCACCAAGAGAGCATCTAGGCAAGAGAGATGGGATGTCACCATGTCCCTGGCCAGGGAGAACACCCTCTCGCTCTGGACACTGGTTGCAGGGCAGGAGAGGAGCCATCCAGCAACCATTGCCAAGTCTAGCCAGACTGGGTGAAGCACTGCCCCAAACTGGACCAGATCTGTTGGACCAGATCCCAAAACGGGACCAGATCCCAAAACTGGATCAGAGTTGCCACCACTGGCTCCTGCAGGTACTGCAGAACAGCTCTGCTTGGCACTACTGCAGGGCATGTTTGGGGCCTCCTATACCTCTGACAAGGTGCCAATGCATGCTTGTTTGACCCACAGGGTGAAATGAACAGGTGGAAGTGCTGGCTGTGCTGTCGCTGCCAGGAACACCATCCTCCTGGACTGGGAAGTGGTGCTGATTCTGCTGCTATGTATGGACTTCACACTAGAAGTAGGCACTCCAGCACCTTCCTCCAGACCCAGCCTCCTCACCTCTGCTTGACTAACCTCTTGAATCAGGAGGGCCCTCCACCTGGGCAGCTTATCAGGAGTGATGGTGTTGCCCTTCACAGTTGGGTCACATAGGCAGGTGAAAACATGCTCTGCTGATTGACCCAACTTGCTGCTGAGCCGATCCACCAATCTAGTGCTCAACTGACCTGCCAGGGCATGTGCTTCCCCAGTGGTCAGTGTGGTCTGGAGCTCACACATCATCTTCTCCAGGAGAAGAATGGCAAGCAAAGCCTGGTTCATCGCTGCTGGCTTGATATACAATATGCTTGTTGCAAGGAGGAATGGCTTGAGTGTCATGATCAGCTCAGAAATGAGCTTTCAATCTATGGTGGACAGGTCACAGACTCTCAAGCCACAGTTCCATGCCAGGGCATGGATGGACACCTCTTGATCCTGGAGGTGCTGGAGCAAGAGAAAGGTGGAGTTCCACTGTGTCTCAACATCCAAAAGGATGATGTGTCCTGGTAGGCTGAGCTCATGCTGGCTCTCCCAGAGCATCCACCTACCCTTCTCACTGTGGCTGAAGTAGGCTGCTATCTTGTGGCACTTCTCTACAAGAGCAGCTGATGCTGCAGCACACCCTGCAGGGGGGAGCCCCCTACATTCCCTCACCTTAGCCTCTTTGATGCCAAGTGCATCTGTCACAACCAGGTGAAGAGTGTGCGAAATATAGCATATGGACACAAACTGCAGCTGGCGTGCTGCCCTCAGCACAATGGCACCATTGTTGGTGACCATGAAGCATCAGTAAAGATTTGCCCGCCCAGACAGCCTGGTGCTCAATGCCCACCTAGACAGCACCAGTAAAGGTTTGCCTGCCTAGACAGCCTGGTGCTCCACCTGGTTCTCAATGACCTCCAACAACTCATGCACTGTGTGGTCTGTGTCCAGCAGCTCCATTTTCAGCAGAGCGCACCTGGGCTTTGCTGTCTGTGATGTGCTGGTCATGCCAACAGCAGAAGAAGCCATCCCCTCACTCTCCTACTCCCATCAGTGCGCAGAGTGGGGCAGGAAAGCAGCCTGCATGCTACTACAGCTGGCCCACGCATCTGTAATGAAATGCCAACTGGTGTTGGACTCTGCCAACTCCAGCAGCCCTGACACAACCTCTCTGCATTCCCAGTACAGGAAGGGCACCACCCTCCCACTGAAGGTGGTGTTTGAGGAGATCTGGTGGTCAAGGGCAAGCAGCTGGAGCAGCCAGTGGTAGCACTCCAAGTGGTCCCACACATTGCTGAAAATGGCCCTGGACCGTTTGGGTGCTGGCAGTACTGTTGGGCTTCTGGTTGGCCACTACCAGAACTCTCACATCTCTCCATCCAGGGCTGAAAAGATCCAGGTTCAACAGGAATTACTTCCTCCTCCTCCTCAATCTCAGACTGGGGCAGGACTCAGACTGAGAAGGAGGATTAGTGGGGAGGAGGGGGGGACTGGCTGAGTTAGCAGTCATCACCTTCTCCTCTGCTCCCATCAAGTGAAGAGCTTCTTCTCTGACAGGGCTTCCCAATACTACTTTTACTTTAACCACCATAGGTGTCTGCACTGTGGAAACATGAACGTGTGCACAATGACCTCTAGGGGACATTGGCAACTTCAGGAGTAGGCCCATCTCAATGCCCTCACCCAAAACCAGCTTCTTCTTCTAGCCCTGCCCTGCACCCTGGACATCCCTTTCCCCAAATTAGGCCCTATCTTAAAGAAACAAATTAAACACCAAACTCAACCTAGAACCACACTAAAACTACACCAACCAATTAACCAGACTAAACCTAAAGATACACAAAGCACTACTGAACTCAACCTAAGACTAAACAAAAAGCACTTAAACCAATTAACAAGACTATACCTGAAAAGCACTAAAAAGGGGGGGGGGGGACACTCTAAAGCACAAAACCTACCAAACTCTAAACCTAAAAGAACTAAACTACCAAACTCTAAAGCGAAAACTAACCAAAAATTACAAAGTGTGTGTGTGTGTGTGTGTGTGTGTGTGTGTGTGTGTGTGTGTGTGTGACCAATCCAATGAAGCAGTCCAAGGCACAGCAAGGTAATCCAAAGATCCAAAGGTACAAGGATACTTGTACTAGGGTAATGAAAAAATATCCAGTGAGTAGCAAAGTAATCGAATCCTGAGGGTTAATTGGTCCACAACAGCAGCAGGGGTTCAGAAGCAGAAGAGCAGCAGCAGAAAGCAGGGGGTCAGGGCAGGGTCCACCAGAACAGAGCAGCAGGGCCACAGCAAAAGCACTATAGAGCCAGCCACAGGAAAGGCACAGCAGAACAAGAAGGCAGCCAGCCCAATCAGAGATCTTCCTCAGAAGCCAGAGGAAGAGTAAACCCAGGCAGGCACTGATTGGCTTTCAATACATTTTGAAACTGCCTCCACTCCCTCCATTTTGCTCTTTCATCCCTCTTCACCCCACCCCCACCCAGACAATGGAGGCTGTGTTGCCCTGACAACAAACTGATTTGAATGATAACAAGCCATACAAGAGAAAGGAGATCACTAGCCAATCGGAAGGCCATGGGAGAAAACCAATGTGCAGGGCAGAAAAATTGTAAGCAGACCACACAAAATGGCAGCCACCATGTTTGAAATACCAAACCAGTTTGAACCGGTTCGATATGAACCAAGCTCAACTTGTTTCAAACTCAGACCAGCCCCCTCTTTTTGAGGGCCTGTCTGTAGGGATGTGCAAACCAGCTTGAGGTCAAACCAGCTAACCATTGAACCGGGCCTGTTTGATGGCTCATCCTTGAGCCAAACAGGGCCCGGTTGGGCTGGGTTTGGTTAGGTTTGACTTCAACCAACCCTTCCGCCCCTACACTCAGGCTGGCTCAGGGTTCTAGAAGGTGTTTTTTATTTTGTTTTTAAATTAAAACTTACCACCTAGTCCAGGAGTCTCAGGGGTGTGATGCCGTGGCCATGAGGGGGGTCTCCAATGGTCCCTGCGCCTTCTGCCGGCCTCCCCCAGTCTTTTTATGGCCATATTGGCCCTTTTATGGGCCTTTCCAGCTCTCTGCCAGATTGTGGCAGCCAGGCACATTTGGTCAGGCACTCATGGCCCGGGTATGCAAATGGCCAGTGTGCACGCCCGGTGGCCTTGAAAATGTCTGCCACGAACAGGCAGAGGGCCGGAAAGGCCTGTAAATGGGCCAAACCAGCCCTAAAAAGATGGGGGGGAAGTATGGTGGAGGAGCGGGGACCATTGGAAACCCGCCTCCAGAGCTGCAGCAGCACCCTCCCAGAAGCCGTTGGACTGGCCAGTATGTTAATTTAAAAAAAAAAATCTAGACACCCGCCTTTGAACCAGGCCCGAACCAGTTTGGCCTCGTGTTCAGTTCAGTTTGAGTCCGGTTCTATTCAAACCAAACCAGGCTTTCGGTTTGAACACGAATCAGTCGGACCAGCCCACCTGGAGTTGAACCTGGTTCGAGTTGTAACTGGTTCAAGTCAAACCCAGTTCCACACACCCCTATCTGCTGGTCCAGAATTTGGCCTACCTACTAATTTTGGTGTCACACTCCTCTTTACGGCTTCAAATTACAGAATGGCATATTTTTCCTCTTCTTCTTTTGTTGTTTGCATCAAAAATCATCTTTAGTTGGATAGGATTTCCTAACATTCTGGGTTTTTTCTTCTTTTGATAAACAGAAATCTAGTAAATCTTGATAAAATGAGTTTCTATTTCCAAATTTAGTGGCAGCTGCAATTTATTTAATTGTTCAGTTGTTTTATACCACCTTTCGTTAAGCATCTCAAGATGGTTTGCAAGGGTTAAAATACAATAAAATTCCATAAAAGTTACATTTACAAACTTAAAATCTATTAAACAATAAAACCATATAATATCAAGCAGCAATTAAAAAGAAACAAAAGCAAGAAAGTATTTTTCTCAATTACTCAGCTTGTCAAGCATTTGAGTAAGGAGGGTCTTAGATCCCAAACACACTATTTACCTTCTTAACGTTTCAGCTGAAGCCAGTCCTCAGTCAATCACTCCTATGGTATAATTAAGTCATTGATATTTGGCTTTTTAAAAAACATAGGCTGGGACCTTTAGTCAGGGTTGGGGGTATAGGCAGCTAAAGAGCGAAAGCTGGAAATCAAGAACTGCAAACTGTAAGTCAGACACTGGATATACTATTGTTTTCCAGCCTGACCTGTAAGCCTTGGTGGAACCAATGAGTGATAGTGTTATGGTTGATTTCAGAATTGGTGGAATGAACTCTCTGAGAAATCCATACCCCATTATGTACTTGGCCCAAGCCCATTCAGATGTGGACCCAGTTTTTAATGGCTTCACCCCTGCTGTTGGACAACTCTCCTTGCCAGTGATAACCCAAGGATGATTACCTTTCCAAAGGGATGCAGGAGTGAGCTTGCTGAAGCTAAGACAAACCTTGTAGGCCTCTGCTTACCTGAACAATCATTTTCTGCAATCACTCATAGGATTTCTAAGGTTCTTTGCCTCCCAATTCATTTCATCAAAAATCATGTAATTCTACAAGTGCCATGAATGCCAGAAGGAAACCATGCTCCAGAGCATATTTAGGAGTTTCATTCTAGTTAAACAGAACTGTGCAAGGCTTCTCCTAGCTTCAAAAGTGTTGCAGAGAAATTACTTAAGTAATTGAACAACAAGCCAACTTTAACTGAGAAACAAGAGTTTGATATTTATTATTAATTAAGCATAGGCTAAAAAAAAAACCTCCAATAAACAGACAAACAGCCACTTATGCAGAGAGAGGGAGAACTTCTCAGTTTGAATTTAAGCCACAAGAAAAAGCAGACAAACAAACATTGTGACTCCACCCCCAAGCCAGTGCATACATACATTTAAATAGAGAAGCATGCCCTAACAACTAAGAAAGTTGTATACAAACAACTACTATATGGAAAAATCCCAACAATAAATACTTCCTGTTCATAGTTCATGTAAACTTGGGGGTGGACCATGGACTGGCAGGAAGGGTGGAGGAAATCTGTCCTTCACTTAAAGCCATGCGAGACCCAACATTTTTTCCAGGGTTCTCTAAAACGCTGACAAAACAAATACCTTCTAAACAAGCTGAGGATGATTTGCCCATTTATTTATTTATTTATTACATTTCTTACAGAGCCCCACCTAACAGCTCTGGGTGCTTTACAAAATCAACTCTGCACAACTGCTAAAATATTATTATTAAAAAATCAAAAATCTACAAAAGTCTACAATTTGAAACCATTACATTAAAACAATTTTAAAACCCTGGAAAGCCACACCAAACAAGTAGGGGGACAGATTTTTTGATTCCTAGCTATAGTCCTGCCAGCTCCTGACACCCAGCTCCCCTTAAACCAATGTGATTTTTGTTATTCACTAGAATATGGGCCAGATTGTCTCCATAATCCTTTAAGAACAAAAGTTATTGATCAGTTTGTGAAAGTAATTATCCATTAAAAACTTATTTTACTATACACTGAATATTAATTTACTGGTAACTTTGGTTATTATCAAGATTTATGTCACACTCGTATTTTGTTGTCATCATGTTTAAAACTTATATCTACTTTGTCCTATCATAAACCTTAGATAGATTTTAATTATGCTATTTTGCTGACCTCATGTTTGCACAGTCAATTGATATAATACTGAGGGTCAAGACCATATTAAATAATGTCCTAAGGATATGACATATCTTGTGAGCTTTATGAGCTACATATAATATGTGAGCTAAATATTTTACTTGCCACACCATTGATTAATGCTACATGCCTTGCATATTGCCACTTTGCTCACATATCACACATATATATATAGTTTATGAGTCTGACGTGTTTGCAGCTACTCTTACTGAACTGTGACATGATCATGTTGTTTTAACAACGTGCATAGACTAATATAAGGGACCTGGATCTGTTCCCCACCCCGATTATTTTGTAACATATGCTTAAAATGAATCTCTAACTAGGGATGTGTAAACAGGTTCAACAACAAATGTGTTCGATGTTGAACTGTTTCAGTTTGACTGTTCAGGGTCGAACCAAACCACCCCCTGTTCGGACTGACCCTGGACTGAATCCCCCTAGCCAGTTTGTCGGGGGGGGGGATGCAATTAAAAATTTTTTTTTCAATGTTTTTTTCCAAACTTACCTCCTCCAGGGGAGCTATCCGAGGTGGTAGTAGGGTCCGTGGAAGTTCCGCTTTCCACTGCCAGCCCGCCTTAGTTTCAAAATTGGCAATTCTTCAGCATGTTTTGGGGCCTTTCCTCCCAGCAAGGTGGCCATTTTGGAGGCCACCGCATCTGCACAATGGGCCTCCAAAATGGCCTGGCATGACCCAGGCCCTGCAGAGGCCCAGACTACATCTGGATGCTGTGAGATTGCAGATCTTGGGGCTGTCCACACAATCATCCCTCCTTGGGCTTGCACAGCCCTACCTGGGTAGGGCTGCTCATGTGGAGTACCAGGATTGGGACCAACCACTGCCCCACCATGTAACCAACCCCGCCACTGCCCCACCATGTAACCCAGATTTTTTTTTTACCCAAAGTGAAGTAGGAGGCTGCATGTGTGGACTGCTAGTCATGTCCAGTCATGTGGCAGCATGGACTGCCAGAAGCCTGTCCTACCATAGAGGCTGTGGGAAGGAGCACCCCAGCTTCTAGAATGACTTCAATGCATGGCATGAGCAGTGCAGTGCATTGTGGACTTTCCGGAGGCTCTAGATCCTTCTCCTGGCCTCTGAGAGAGGCCAGAAGAAGGATCCACAGCCTCCAGAAAGCCCACAAGGCACTGCACTACTCATGCCGTTCATTGAAGTCATTCTAAAAGCTGGGGTGCTCCTTTCCACAGTCTCTGTGGTCACTCTCTATAGTGATGATCATGTGGCTGCATGGTATGATGAAAGGGGATCAACGGCTGGCTGTGTGAGGGAAGGTAAGAACGCTCCTGCCTCCCCCCCACCACCGCCCTTAGCTCTGGGATAAACAGACATGAGAAGGACCTCCTTGTGGTAAGCCAAATTTGGATAAAAATTTGAAGAAAAAACCTGTTGGAGATCATTCAAGACCAATTGGGGAGGTTGAAGAAAGGGACATTTATAGCATTTTTATAACTACTGAAGGACTTTTACAATGATGTTGTGGGGCCATTGGAAAGCACTTCCAACAATTTTGATTTTGTGATTGTGTGAGTATGAGAGTGTGTCTCTTGATGGATTTGCAAACTTCTATATGCATGCAATGAGTAACTTTACACAAGCAGTGTCAAGCGCTGGGAGGAGGTTTGCGGGGACAGCACCTTTGACCTGCAATCCCACAGACCCACAGACGATCATGTACCCATCATCACTGGGCAGGTGGACCACCCGCCCAGACAAGTACCTCCCTCACCTCACTTCATCTCGCCCGGCACCTCCCTCACCTCAGTGCATCATCTTTCCTGCACAGGAAAAAGCCGCTGTGCAGTGCAGTGCCCCACCCCCGGAGCCCCAGGAATGGACCATGCAATCGCGCAATGTATTCCTGGGATCCCCTCCCCCCGAGTGTATCCGTTGTGTCTGCAAGCAGCCACAGCAGGCACATGTGTCTCTAAACAATTAACATTAATCTCTAAAAAATGAGATTAAAAGACCTGTTAACTTCATTTAAGAGGGTGGCTACACAAGCGGGCTCCCCACCAGCTCCCCACTCAGCCCCGATTGGAGTTGTTTTCTTCTTCTTCCCAAAACAAAGTGGCTGTTGGAATGCTTGTTTGTGCCACATGCAGTATGTACTTCAGCTCTGATAACTGCACAAGCTTTAGGGCTGAATATAGTGCCTCACAGGTGCTTAAGCTGCATCTGTTGTCACTAAGTCTAAGTGGATAAGGAGTTTTTAGAGTATAGTGCCTCAAGGTGGCAGGAACATTATCAGCTCTCTTGATGTCTTTGTGATTTTGCATGCCCTGTGCTACCCAGGTTTTCTAAATAAAGACTTCCTTGCTTTTTGCTTTTAAAAAAAAAAAACTGGGTTGTGCCATAGAGGAGAGTGCAACATACTGTATATCTGTTTCTTTTTGGATTGTATTACCACAAACATTCTGGCTGGCTCTATATTAGAGGATATTATATGAGGTTTGTTCTTATATGTGGAGTTGTCTCTGCAACTTCTCCCTCCTGCCTGCACTGAAAGCTGATTTTCTATAAACAAAGTAGGATGTACCAGAACAAATAAAAAAGGGAGACTTTATAATACTGAGAACAAATCTTAACGTGTGATCTTAATTCAGAAAGTGGTTCTGCCAGCTGGAATAGAAATGCCCTTTAATTTAAGAGCAAACATAGCAAATAAATGGAGCAGTGTGTTGGGGGAACTTCATTCAGAACAAAGACAACTTAGTTATGGAAGTTTCTTATGGTATCATAATAAGAGGAATAATAAGTCTGTATACTTTCTGTAACAGCTGTTCTGGCAGCTTGGTGTAGCATGCATTTAAACAGTCTGGATCTCTCCTTTCTATAGAATAAAAAAGAACTAGAAATGCTGTTGAAGTTTGCTGGTTTTGAGTCTCCAAAAAATCATGGCGGCTTGAAAAACATGGCTGAAATACAAACTGAATTCTTCACTCTCTCAAAATCTTTTTTGCAGGCTTGAACCCATACTCCCCCGACCCCTGTCAGGCAAAATAGATGGTGAAGCTATTCTCATGAGTGCTGGAAAGTGCGTTAAGGGAGGCCAGCCCACTTTCCAGTGGTTGTGTGCTGCAACGGAAGCTGTGCGGCTCCTTGCCGCAAACCCCTTTAAATACCCTGCTGTTAAACTAGGTTAGCAGTGCAAGCGCTTCACTAACACTGTTTCCCTGATATTGAGTCACCATGGCATTGTTCTGAGCCATGGCAACTCACAAGGAGACCAACAAGCGCGGGGCTTCAACAAGCACAGGAGTCTCCTGGGACTTCTGGGGGGTGGGCAGCCTCCGATCCCTGCCACCCCAACTGGCTCTGTGATGGAGCCGATTATGGTGTGGGCGGCTGATCTAGCCACCCAGGACAGGCTAGCTGCTCGTGTGCAGGGAGAGCAGGCTAGACCCACTCTCCCCGCTGAACCCCATCCGGCTCTCCACACTGTTTGTGTGGAGAGCCTCAATAAGTTCCTCTTTTAAAAGTTGACTTCACTCTCAACAGTGAAGGGGTAGCAACTGTAGCAGCTTCAGTTTCAAAAGTCTTGCTGGATAGGGTTCCCCTCCCCTGGAAGTCTAGGGAAAGGAATGTGGAGGCTTTTGAGAACTGTAGTATTTCCAGGAGCAGCAGGCATTGCACCAGCCCCTGAACATACTATGATTCTAAAGCGACTCCACTCCTTTCCTTGGACTTCTGGGAGGGGAAAAAAGCCAAGCTCTGCTGCTAGTCTTTTGCAATGGAAGCCACTGCAGCTACTACTCTCTTGCTACCATTGCTAACTGGGCTAACTGGGCAAAGAGGCACCTTTTACCATGGTGATTCTCTTTATTTAGCAGGGGGAGAGTAACTGGCCCTCTCCACCCCCAGCACAGTACTTCCAGTGACTGTTGCTGGTGTCTATCTTAGGTTTCTTTTTAGAATGTGAGCCCTTTGGGGACGGGGTTCCATCTTATTTGTTTGTTATTTCTCTGTGTAAACCGCCCTGAGCCATTTTTGGAAGGGCGGTACAGAAATCGAATTATTATTATTATTATTATTATTATTATTATTATTATTATTATTATTACCAGGAGTAAGGTGAATTTTAAAAAGAGTAATCCACCACCTGCCTTGCCTGCCCCACCTGATGAGTGGGGGAGGGGGGGAATATTGAATCTCTAATCAGTTAATTCTTTAATTTTCCCTAGTTCAATGGGGCAAAATTGGAAAATTAGTGAGCCATTTTGAGGCAACGGGGTGAGGAAAATAGCCCTTTTCACAACAATGAAATGAACAGTACGTCTATTATTTTAATAATGGTGTTTTGTTAGTTTATGTCTGATTTAAAATCATCAGATATATTCTTATGAAATAGTCAATAAAATTGGTGGTATAAGACTACTCATATTTTAATATTTTCATATGCAATATTTTTGTAATCTCCTTCACAAGAATATTCCTATTTGGTAACAATATTTGAGCCATTGATTACCTTTGTTAATACAAAAATCTAGCTGGTAAAATGTATTCACTTCTATGATATTTAGACATGATGGATCTTTTTATATGTGTAAACATGAGAGGGGACGTGGGGCAGAGAGACTATCAGGACCAATGTTTCATTGAAAGAATGATATCAGGTATGGAATAATCTAGAAAATCTGATTAATGTAAGTCTAAAAGAAAAATGGAATTTAAGAAGTTTCACTGATGTTGTTTTGTTACTATAGCAATGGTATGAGCGTGCTCATCTATGGGTTCATCTCAGACTGTTACCATAATGTTTAATGGCTTGGTTCCATCTGGGCAGGAACAGTCGTATGGAACCAGCACAGACTAGGGGGTGACCATTAGGTGGAAAGAACCCACCTATGTAGCATTGGGCTGTTCACTGTTTCAGCAGCAGAGTACAGCGCTCACAGCTAAGTGACTTGCATGCTTTTGCTGCAATATCTAAAGGGCTTCTAATTCCACATAGATTAAAACATTCACCATCATTTTTGTTGTCAAAGTCACTTTGCCCATGCTGATGCTATCTATATATTTTATCATAGGTCTTGTGATTAAGGCTGTTCTGAAAGACATTTTGGGGATGATCTATGAGCTGACAGGTTATGTCATTCAGGATATTCCAAAAATTGTACTTTGAGCAACTTAATGGATTCTGTGGCAAATGAAGATCTTGAGCTGATAATTTGTTTATTAACTGCAGTGATAATTAACAGTGACAAACATCCCTAAGAGTACTAGGGATTAGTTTTTAACCTCACTCCATGTTAGTTTTGCAGTTGTTTGTAATGGGTCAAGATTCCACTCTTAAAATTTGCCTTGACATTGTAATGACTCAGTATCCTTCCACAATGTATTTAATAATTGGAACGTAAACTAATTCAATAGGCCTTGTTAGATATGTATGACTACACTGGCTTCTTCCGTTTTGGAGCAAAATGAATCATTCATATGACTATCGACCACAATAGGAAAACCCACAAAGGGAAAAGCTATCTCGGATTTTATGCCCCATTTGCTTAGTATGTTGAAAATCAGTTGTAGGGAAATGGACAGGCTTTGCTTAAAAATATTTGATCCCAATCCAAACCCCTTCAAGGCTGAATTGGCTTGGCAATACATACAATAGCACCATGGAACTGCCAAGACTCATTTGTCTGTTTCCCCATGTGCTTTTTTGTATTTCTCCTCTGCAAGTCTAAATGCACTACTTAATCCCTGAGGCTTTTTAATTTGAAAGCTGAAAGGTTTACAAAATATGTGTTAAAATTATATGTTAACTGAAAATTGGAAAGGTTGTATAGTTGAGTATCTTAGAGCTGGTTCACACATGCATGCACATCACCTTATCTCTCATTGCTTGAAGGCCTCCTCCAGCCTTAGGGGCAGGGTGCCTCTTGGTACCAGTTGCAAGGGAGTAACAGCAGGAGAGAGGGCATGCCCTCAACTCCTGCCTGTGGCTTCCAGCAGCATCTGGTGGGCCACTGTGTGAAATGGGATGCTGGACTAGATGGGCCTTGGGCCTGATCCAGCAGGGCTGTTCTTATGCCATGCACTCATTTCCCCCCTCCCACACATATAAATATTCATGGCATGTGGGAGTGCACCTCCTGGCCACACCTCTTGATAATGCTGTGATCCAGCATCCAGGTATTCTGCATTAGTGGGAAACGACTCCACATATATACAGCTGTGTGACCATAGGATTCTCAGTTGCATTGAGGAGCCTTACTCATGCACAGCTGTATGTATATGGGGCTCCTTCAGAAGCACAGAATTTCCAGCTGATTGAGAGGTATGCCAGATGTTTCTCTACCACTGTGATTATCTTATATGTAGGAGGAGGAGAGCAATTGTCCCTGTCTAACCCTAGCACAGCATCTCTTCAGTGGTTATTGCTGGTATCTACTGTCTGTTGCTTTTTGGATTGTGAGCCCCCCTGGGACAGCAAACCATCTTATTTATTATTTTTCTCTGCAAACCACTTTGAGAACTTTTGTTGAAAAATGATCTATAAATATTTGTTAAGCAGTAGAGGGGACACAACCACCAGGCATGTTGCAGTCCCCTTCCACACATTGGTTATGTGCGTGGAGCCAAACATGAATATAGGGTTTTCATGACTCTAATATTATAATGCCCTTATACAAATCTATGGTGCAGCCACATTTGGAGTACTGCATACAGTTTTGGTCACTGAATCTTAAGGAGGAAATTTTAGAACTGGAAAAAGGTGCCGAAGAGCACCAACCAAGATGATAAAGGGTCTGAAGCACCTTCCTTATGAGACAAGGCTACAGCATCTGGGGCTTTTTAGTTGGGAAAAGAGGCAGCTATGGGGAGACATGGTAGAAGTGTATAAAAATATTCATGTAGTAGAAAGAGTGGACAGAGAGAAATTTTTCTCCCTCCTCGCAACGCTAGAACCATGGATCATCCCATAAAACTGATGGCCAGGAAATTAGGGACCAGCAAAAGGAAACACAACAAAATATGGTGTTTTTCAAACAACACATAATTATTCTATGGAATTCTCTGCCACAGGATGTGTTGATGGCCACCAGCTAGGATGGCTTTAAAAGGGGCTTAGACAAATTCATGGAGGACAGGTCTATCAATGGCTACTAGTCTGATGGCTATAGGCAACCTCCAGCCTCAGAAGCAAGATGCCACTAAATACCTGGTGCAGGGGAGCAACTGCAGGAGAAGGCATGACCTCACCTCTTGCCTGTGGGCTTCTCAGAGGTATCTGGTGGGCCACTGTGTGAAACAGGATGCTGGACTAGATAGGCCTTGGGCCTGATCCAGCAGGGCTGTTCTTATGTTCCTATGAGGAATGTTGGGGATCTTAGTAAGAACATAGTTTGAAAAATGCTACTGTAGCTTTCCTCCATTAGAAGCTGCTTCTTTTGGTAGAACTCTTATGGACTTGAACTATGCTTGCTACTACTCAAGGGGAATGAAGCGTAATTGCCTTTTCTCTTTTCCTTTATGACTCTACAAGACATTTTCCAGGATGCTGTTTCACTTATAATTATTGTATTTGTGGGGATTCTAATAACAAACTGTGCACTTCTTTAAAAACAACAACAACAACAACAACAACACAAAAAACAACCCGGTACCTAACACACAAATTTGTCCCCAGCTGGAAACCTTCTCACTTCCACATAATGCAGTACCGCACTGACATTCAAAGATAATTATCTAAAGTGTTTCACATCATGAATCAAATTCCAGCAAGGTGAAATTGCCTTCCAGGAAGATGATGATCTGCTTTTTTGGGGAAAAAATGTTATCAGTATGTGCAATTCATTTACCTGTTATATGAGATTTAATTATTCATATGAGTGTTCAAAAGAAAGCACAACACCTGCTGAGATGTGAAAGTATCTTAAGCTAACTGATCCTTGAATGCTTTTGCTTGGACAAAGAAAGAAACCAATCAATGAATGAAAACATCAGGATTTTTAAATCATATACTCTTAATTTAAAGCCTGTGCACTTTTGTTTCTTCTAGTTTTTGAAGGAGTGAGAATGTAACAACTACTATCACACTGTACATGCAGCTGCCTATGAAACATGTTCAGAAATCTGATGTCTGCATTGTTGAATTTTGTTTAACAAGGGATAAGTAGAATTGGCTGACATACTGCACAGTCTTATGGAGGCAGAGCAAGAGCTCCATCCTTGAAAGGAGCGACTAACAGCACACAAGGCTTGCTTCACAGTGCTGGTTAGGTGGAGGGAAAACCAATTTTCACTTCTCTTTCCTCCCCACAAGATCCTTTCATGTCCAGGAATATGTCCATGAGTCATGCAGCCTTCATTGACATATTTCCGGATGTAAAAATTGATTATGCAGGGAGAAGAGAGAAGTGAATGTGAGGATAGAGCTCTTGCTCTATCCTCATAAAACTGTGCAGCATGTCAGCCAATATTTTCCCCAATACTTTAATGTTTTTGAAGAACTTCATGCCTAAATGTCCAATACAATTGAAGTAGTCCATCTTTTGAGTGGTAACATCCCCCCCCCCTCACCCCACCCAGTTTTCCCTACCTCCAGTGTAAGCTGCCACACAAAGAGAATTCTTGTCTTGGAACAGACAAGTGATAAAACCAGTCTAATAAAACCAGACAGGTGATAAAACCAGCTTGCACCCCATCTTTCAGTTACTGCACCATTGGTCTATAAATGGTTAACCTACTTCACAGGGTTGTTGTGAAAGAGAAACTCAAGTATGTAGTACACCACTCTGGGCTCCTTGGAGGAAGAGCAGGATATAAATGTGATGATGATGATGATGATGATGTTTATTGTTGTGACTTCCTGCCTCATTGATAATGGTTCTCCTAGCATTCAAGAAGTTGGCGGGGGGGAGGACCCCCAGTATCCTGGTCTTGGCCATTCAAATAACTTCAATATAATGTATACAATCATCACAGAATGTTATTTACAGCTCATCAATAGTTTTCCATTAATGCATTGTGTTCAAATTGTTGTTCTTAAAAGTGAGGTGTACTTTATAATTTGGCTGTATACAATTATATTACTATTTGATGCAATTATTATAAAAGTCTTCCCAGGTGATAATCTTCCATAATCTTTCCACAATTGAGTATTTCCCTTAAAAGGATCATAGAATTTCATCATGAAATGATATTGAACACACCATGTCCTACAGACATATCCCTCCACCCCAAAATAACTGTGGCTTCATAACAGCAGGGACTTTATTGAAATACGGCACATGCTGTCTCTCTGTTCTGTGAATATCCATTAAAATCAATTAAGTGCCTTTACTTCCATAGAGCCTCCTATAATCATTTGCTCAAAGTGCTTCACTAAGATTAATATTGCATGTTTTTCAAGTCATTCACAAGTGATCATTATTATTATTACTTACCAAATAATCAGTAATATGCATTTCTCATCATATTCAGTTAGATCCTTTATCATATATCAATACTTTGTAAATCCAAGTAGCATTATAACATCACAAACCATAGTGGTCAATAGATTTATTTCCGATTGACAGGAATAAGTCCCCTATACAGTACAAATTTCTCATTATCAGAATCACTTACCTTAATCACAATGTATTCCAACAATGTGTGGAACATCATTGACAAATCTGCTCCCACTGCAAACAATTGTGGGGCTATTCTTACAATCACAAAAATCGGGCTAGGAAAATCCTAGCCCGATTTTTGTGATCGTAAGAACCACTGGGCTCGCAGCCGAGCCCGGTGGTTCTGGAGAGGCTAACCCGCTCCTGTAGCCCGCCCCTTAGCCCGGGTTTGTGGAGTGAGCGCTCCGCAAACCTGGGCTATCTGCTTGTGAGTAGCTGTGGCACGGCTCTGTGCCACGGCTACTCGTGAGTAGACCCCCAGCCGGGAGGCTTAAAAGCAGCTTCCCAGCTCGGGGGTCTCTCCAGTATGCCCTGTGTGCTTGCGCAGGGCATACTGGGGCTTCCGGGGGCCACGCGGCCCCCCCCCCGAGCTCCCCAGCCCCCACCAGCTCTGTCTTGGAGCCCAGGGCTCACTGCCCGCTCGTGAGCGGGGAGAGGGGGCTTAGCCCGCTCTTCCCGCTCAACGCCCTAAAACGGGTCTCACTGATCGTGAGATCCGGTCCCAAGTTTTCTTCAAAATCCATAGGATGTTTCACCCAAGCAGATCAACAGGAGTAGCAAGCTAGTGCCCTATAAACAGAGTTGGGCTTAAAACACCCCAAACTATTACACTTCCCAACTCAGCAATGAAGGTAAGCTCCTTTTTAATTTTAGTATATATAGTTCAATTGTTGAATTTTTGTTGACTGGTCAATGATTCGTAAAAAAGAACCTGATCTGATTTGATCTTGTATTTAATTTATGTTTCTCTGTGGTAGTCTCCCCTCAGTTCATGATCAGCACTTTCTGAGCAAGACACAGTACTTTAAAAAAGAAAAACTTGGCTCAGGCTGGCACTTTTGACTCAGAATGTTTTGATATGATTTTGCTTTTGCTTTGCTATTGCTTGGGGCATTCTGGGGAGCCCTCCGACATAAGGTGGCTTGATGGAGCCCCCTGGTAGGGGGTCTCCTTCTGAGTCTCCGTAGTGCAGAGCTGCGCCATGGTGGCACATGAACTTGAAAACGCGGTTAGTAGAGCGTGCTCTCCACTAACTTTGTTTAAGTGGAGGGGCACTTAAGGAAGTTAGCTGCCTGGAGCCACGCAGCTACTGTTGCAGCACATGATTCAGAGAAACTGGGCTAGGCTCCAGGGGCGTAACTACTATTAGGCAAGGGGACGCAGCTGCCTGGGGCCCCCCATGCCTTGAGGCCCCCCCCCCGAGGCAAGACACATGACTCCCCAACACCCGCAGAGCTTCCTTCATTATGATCCTTCCTTCGTATTTCTTCCTTCGACGTGGCTAGTATCTCTCTCTCTCTCTCTCTCTCTCTCTCTCTCTCCCCCCTCCCTCCCTGCCTCCCTCCTTGTGTGTGTGTATCAGCGAGGGGCCCATTTTAAAATTTTGTCTCTGGGCCCACTCCAGCCTTGTTACGCCCCTGCTAGGCTCCCTTAGCCCGGTTTCTCCTGGTCGTGGAAATAGCTTCAGTGTCTGCTGAAAATATGTCCCTGAGGGCTGCATGGACCTCAGGACATATTTTTGGGCGATACAGAGAGGTTTTGGGATAAGGGGAGGTTGACAGTGCTAGTGCTGCATTAATTGAACCCAGTACCAGCATTGGAGCATCTCATGTAGCACTGGTGCTTAATTACTCAGGATGCCAGCTACTGATCATAGCAAAGGTTACAATGTAATGAAGTTGGGCCTGAAAGAACAGGGTGGGTCAAATAACAGATAGGCTTAAATACATGGCTAGTGGACTATGGAGCCTCCCCAGTGAGGTTCACCTGGTTTCATCACTTTTTTCTTTTAGATGCCTTGTAATGACCTATTTGTTCACTCAGGCCTTCAAAAATTCTGATTTTCAGATCTGACTTCATTTGATTTTTGACTAATTTTAAAATGAGTTTTTAAACTGCTTTGTATTGTGTTTTGTATTTTCTCCTTTTTTGTCCATTATGATTTGATTAGGCTAGTCTCACATGCACTGGAAACTGGGCTAAGGGAGCCCAGCCCAGTTTCCAGTGCACATGTGAACCGCTGGGAGCCATGCAGCTCCTGGTGGCAAACCCGTTTAATTCCACCCCCCCATGAGGTTAGCAAAGTGAGCACTCCGCTAACCCCATTTCTCTGATCGTGGCAACTCATGAGGAGGCCCCCAACTGGGAGCCTGCAATAAGCCTCCTGGCTTTGGGGGGCTCCCCAGAATGCCATCATCATCATCATCATCATCATCATCATCATTATTATTACATTTATATCCCGCTCTTCCTGTGCACTTGCATGGGGCATTCTGGGACTCCTGGGGGCTGGGAGGCCCCCGATCCCCACCACCCCAACCAGCTCCGTGACGGAGCTGGTAATCGTGTGAGCGGCTGATTTGGCCACACAGGGTGAGCTGCCCGCTCGTCTGTGGGGAGAGCGGGTCAAGCCTGCTCTCCCCACAGAACCCTCTTAGGCTCTCCACACTGCTTGTGTTATGTGTTTTTATTGTATGTTTTAATCCTGTGTTGTGAGCCTCCCAGAGAACAATTTGTTATGGGGCAGCTAACAAATACAGTTTATTTACTTATTATTTTATTAAGGCCTGTCCAACAGGAAGCAAAAGTGTTGAGCAAGTAAAGTACAGCTTCAGCAGATATAAAGCTTAATCCATGGTCTGTGCAGGGAGGAGCAAGGGAAAAAAAGTTACTCTTTCTTTCCTTTTTGGGGTGGTGGTGGTGGTTTTTTTTTTTTTTTGCCAATCTCCAGTTCCCAGAGTTTGGTGGTGTGTCCAGCTTCTAGGGTGGGGGGAGTGGGGATAAGCCTGCATTGGCGAAACCCTATATCACGTATTCAGCCCTACTTATGGTTCCAGAATTGACATCTCTAACCAAGAGTTGAAGTCGGTGGCAGATGTTGGTTCTGGCTCCATAAGTAGAACTGAATAAACTGACACTGGCAGGTTCAGATGACACAACCAATATCGGCTTATTGTAATACTCCACCAAAAATTGGGCTTGCTGCCATACTCCCAAACATTTTTTTACATGTTATCTGCAGATAATTCTGTGACGTTCTAGGGTATTCATTGTATATGTGCAGGGAACTGGCAAGGCATTTGGGCCCCATTGTTGCCCTGCTTGAAATGAGAGAGCGATCCCAACTCTCACTCCTGGCTGTTTATTGCAAGGGGTGACTGGTAGTGATGGGCCAGCTATATGGCAGGGAAACTTTCTGCCACTACTGATGTTCCCCTTGAGGAGCCCCAGGGTTTCTTGAAACAAAATTTTAAAACAATTCCTACAGAATACTTCTCATCCTCATGGCAAAAGCAGGCACAGGGTTTGAATTCAGTTACGCACTGAAGCACAAAAATATCTAATTATAAATACAAGTTAATTTGTCTCTGTAGTAGCAAAAGGATCTTCTCTAAGTGGTTGCAACAATGAAAAGGCGGCTGAACAACACTACAGGATCTTTAGACTAAAAACATAATCAGGGAGGATTTTTCTGGGACCACACAATAGGTGAATGGCTCAATAAAACTCTGTGAGCCTGTACTCTGGGAGGGGAGGTCACCTGGGTGCCATCATAGATTAAAAAACAGGGGTCAGAAACCTCTGGAGGAAGGAGGAAACTTGGATAGGTTAGGTCAATTTTCAGAGAATTCAGCTCTTTAAAAAGCACTGTACTGAAACACTTTCAAAGTTATACTTATTAAAGGCTTATATGCACCAAAAAAGGGATATCTAGTAAAGCTCATCTTCCATAGGTACGTGCTGGGGGGAAATATTAGAAACTAGTTTGTTTGTATGCCAAATTTTGTCTTCTCTTTATAGGATCAGGTTTCTATGGAGGGGAGATTAAAGCATCACATTCAGGCTTGAAAGGACTACAGAATAGCAGATTCAATTACAATGAAGAGTCCTGAGTTGTAATTAGAGGTGACTCAAAACTTCTCTTAAAAGCAGTTTCAAAAGTGCTGAAGGGTTTGGGGATGAAAAAGGCAAAGTAGGGCAGTTTCAGATACATTGCAATGTGCAGAAGGGTCAGGGGACAAACAGGGTAGTTTGGGAATTTTGTTCTTGTAAAGTTCCTTTACAAGGAATTTTACAGATAATTCTTTTAAAATTCCTTGTAAAATTTTGAGAAGGCCAGTTTGCCATTGTTTGGTAGTGGTAGCAGTTTCTTCCTTTCTTCCTTCTACAATTTATACCACAGCTCTGCAGGTGATAGTGGTAGCAAATGTCGTGACATTGTGGACCGGGTCTCACGATCAGTGAGACCCGGTTTTAACCTGTGAGCGGGCCGGGAGCCCTGGGCAGCCGGATTGGCTGCCCACACGATGGCTGGCTCCAAGACGGAGCCGGCAGGGGGGGGGAGTGGGGGCCACGCAGCCCCCACAAGCCCCAGTATGCCCTGCGCGAGCGCACAGGGTATACTGGGGAGACCCCCGAGCTGGGAGGCAGCTTTTCACCTCCTGGCCGGGGTTCTACTCATGAGTAGGCATGGCGCGAAGCAGTGCCGTGGCTACTCATGATGGTAAAAAGCAGGTTTGCTGGAGCGCTCGCTCCTCAAACCTGCCTTTTACCAGGGGTTCTCGAGCAGGTTTGCCGCTCAAGAACCACCGGACTCGGCTGCGAGCCTGGTGGTTCTTACGGTCACCAAAAATCGGCTAGCCCAATTTTTGCTGATTGTGAGAAGCGCCCCAGTGTCATTCTGAGAGGAACTAAGGAGTGGGAGAGGTGGCTACTAATAGGCTGGGAAATTTCTTTCAGTTTCTCAGGGCCATCCAATAAATTGCCAAAATTGGCCCCTTGTTTTTGGGCATCTGAATAAATGGGAGATGCAAGTCATTTATGAGAGTATTTGGTGGAGAAAATAAGATGTTGGATCAGAACTGTGATTGACCCTGTTCTAGTCTAACAAGGCACAACTACTAGTAGTAGTTCTTTTATTGCAGCCATAGGCCAAACTAGTAGTAACCCTGGATGTGCATACCCATCTCATTGGCTAACAAAGGATACATCCAGGAATTTCAATGAGCCCTAGATGAGTACCACCAAATATAAGCCTATTTTAAAACACAGATCTCTAGGGGTGTGCAATTTGATTATCTAGCAAACCGATTTGCTGTGAATTGGGGGCAATTTGAGAATTTTTTGTAAATTTCCAATTTGATTCATCATACTGGCCAGCTATGGCCAGCCAGTTTGGTGAATTGGTTCTTTTTTTGCTACTCAATTTGAGGTGGTTTTAGTCAGGATGTTGGCCACCAAAAATAATAATTGTTTAAATGGAAATGTTTAGGTCATCCATTGTCATTCCATTGTGTAGAAATATCATTATTTTTATTAAGGTATTTGTATTTTTGTGGTTTATAATAATTTCTGAGTCTGCCATTTCAGAAGTAAAATAATGATTGGTTGTGCCAAAAATCTCTCAGATTTCACCCCAGACATGTACTTCACTAAGTTCCAAAAACATGATCCTTCTCTCTATGTTGCTTATGGCTTAAGTGGGGTATTTCATAATGCAGAACTAGCTATTTCCTTTAGGTCATTATAATAATATAAAATGAACAGTAAGTTCTGTTGCACTGATCAGTGTCCATGTCAAATGTTTTAGAGGTGATGAAAAGGTGTGGAACAACAACAAACAAACAAACAAACATTTATATACTGCTATTTGACAAAAGATCCAAAAGCGGTTTACACAGAGGAAACAATAAATTAATAAGATGGATCCCCTGTCCCCAAAGGGCTCACATTTTAAAAAGAAACATAAGGTAGACTCCAGCAGCAGCCACCAGAGGGATGCTGTGCTGGGGCTGGATAGGGTCAGTTGCTCTCCCTCTGCTAAATATAAGAGAATCACCACTTTAAAAGGTGCCTCTTTGCTCAGTTAGCAGGGTAGTAGTGATGAAAAGGTGAAAAGTGCTTTCATATCAAAACAGAGGGTATGAGCTGTGCACATATCCAAATGACCAATTTACACGCATGAACAGCACAGTTCAAATAACTCTCCAGAGTTGAAGGCTCTGGTTGACTCTCAGACAACTGCTATTCCAAAGTTTTGTGCCTATTTTTTCCCTATGGAATGCCAGTGCAGTCAAACCAACTAACACCACAAATGTGCAAAGAAGTAGCAGAACAGCTCAGGTCTATAATGGAATTCCCATGGAATGCAGGCATGCAAGATGTACATGTGTCTGGGATTAATGCTTTACCTCTGCTGTGTTTGGTCAATGAGTGTAAGGAAGTGGTGATGGATGGTCTGCTGAGTGGGGAAACCTGGTTTAAAGAGGTGGAAGAGCAGGCAAGGAAGGAGGGAGAGGGTTGGAGTGAGTAGGGAAAGAGCCAGGAAAAGAGGAGGGGGGAAGAATTGGGATGGGAGGAGTACTCCAGAGTGGGGAAGTACTGGGGCAAGAGAGGAGTGTGAGAGAGAAAGTCAGCCAAAGGACTAGTTGAGGGGAAGGGAGAGATTGGGAGCAGGGGAGGGAAGGTACCAGGAAAAACCTGGGAAGGAAAGAAGAGAGAAGTCAGTAAAAAGAATTGGCAGAAGGCCTGAAGGCAGAGAAGGGAAGGTGCTGGGGAAAGCCTAGCATGACAAGGAGAGAGAAGTTGATGAAAGAAGCAGTGGAAGAAGTGGGGGCAAAGTAAACAGTGGGAGACACTCAGGGAGAGAAGAGAAGATGAACCGACAAAAGATCCTGCAGAGAAGGGGCCTGAAGACAAAGAGCAGAAAAAGAGACGTAGGAGAGCCAGGAAATGGGAGAAGAGGGAAGTAGCTTCTTTTACTGTGGAAGGAGAGTTGGCTGCCAGCTCTCCATGGGAGGGTAGATAGAGGTGCTGGGCTATGCAAATTATGGGAGACTGCTGAGAACCTTGTCCTGCCGAGAGCCCATGGTGGAGGGGATGAATGTTTTGAAACTGTTTGGGGTTTGCTGTGGGGAAAGGAAGCAGGAGAGTATGCTAGTAGGGCCGCTTGTAATGAAAGGGACAACCAGTGGAGGCCCCTGGCTGAAAAAAATTCCCAGTAGCGGAGGAAGGAGAGGGAAGCTCCCAGTGCTACCTGTCTGATGTGAAGGAAGGGGTAGTACAGGTCCTCAGTGGAGTAAATGGGGTGCAATGGTGAAGAAACAGAGGGACACAATCTCCTGAATGAATCCCAGATCCTGTGTGGTTTGGAGGGCTTTTGGCTAGCTATCTTTGTAAGGAAAGATCCTTGGTGTACTGAAGTTATATGCTGAATTAGTGCCCCCATGGGTTAATGGTTAATGGGGATGACTCCTGGAAGAGAACAGCTATTTCAGGGTAACTGGACATGAAGATGGGATTTCCTTGGGAAAGAGAAAGTGTTGATTCAAGGATTATAGGCATGTTGATTCCGGGGATTTGGATTATCAGAGAGGCATGACTTGGTGGTATTAGTGCTGAGGTTAGGAATGCAACACTGTGAATGAGTTAAGGGGGAGTTATGGCTATCTTGCCCTGGGGTCTCAGTAGTGCTACAGCTTCCATTGGGAAAACCCTCTTTTAGGGTGTTAGGGTGCCCGGTTCAGTTTACTAAAGTGGGGAACTACAGCTGCTAGTCTCTCTATACTGCTTCTAGCCACAGTGGTAAACACTGTCTAACTCCAGGGCTCTCCTTTGAGCAGGCAGGTCCAAACTGCAACCCTCTTTAAGGGTGAAAGGGGGCCCACTTCTGGATCTCCTAACAACTAAAGGGATTTCCATCTCAGAAATGTTGCTTCTTATGACATTCCTCACTGAAGGCAAAATTTGGTAGTAAACTGTGCAAAGTCCAGCCCTCCCTCCCAGGAAATGTTGCTAGTCTTATTAAATCTCTATTAGCTCCACCTGCAATTCTCAAACTATTTTGTCCCAGCAGGGACCTTCAGATTCACTGCACATTTCATTTTAATCATTATTTGGTGACTACTCCAATTAGGTCTAAGTGATGAAAGAGCAAATGAAGAACATGAATATGTGACTCAGCCCTAATTCACCTCAGTAGCTGAACATATGTCATTCCAAGGTGATACCTTATGAAGGATGGACAGTTGCACAAACTTGCCAATTAGTGCAAAAAAGGAATACATGTTTTCCCCTTAGAATAGAGGCCTAATTCTATTATCCTGAAGAAATTTTGTGTTAGGTAGATATCCGCCCAGAGACGTAAGTTTTGGGCAGTCTAAAAATATGTACAATAAATAAATAATGACTAAATATCACACTAGAAGCTTGTTTTCACAACCCGTGTGATCATAGTTAAAGTCATCGTACAATCATAATTGTGCAGTCATAGTTTTAGTCATCATACAGTTATAGCCATCATACAATAGCGAGTGTGGCATGCTCCCATGGACATGAACAACTCACCTTTTACTGGCAATCTTAGTCCTGCCACTGTGGTTAACTATGATAATCATAGAAGCGCTTCTCGTCATCAGTCCTCCAAGGTCTGCAGGGAGAGTGGGTTTGCTCGACCCTCCCTACAGATGATCACTCACCCTTCACTGGGCAGGCAGATCACCCACCCAGACAGGTGGCTCTCCTGTGTTCTGCCCACGGCCTGGCTGCTCTGGGGGTCAGGTTCAGAGAAGCACCACAGCATAGCACCCCACCTCCTGGAGCCCCAATAATGCACCACGCAAGTACTGGGATCCCCCCACCCCCCGCCCCCAAGTGTGCCGTTGTGGCTGCAAGCAGCCGTGGCGGACATATGATCAAGAAAATGAGACTAAGGAGTTTTGCTGCCATGTGGCCACTGGGATCGGGAGTGATCCTGGTGGTTCACTCAAGCGTGCAAAACCAGGCTGGGCTCCCTTAGCCCGGTTTTGCACTCTTGTGTGATTAGCCTCATTGTCTAATTTGGCAGATTATGTGGCAGGACTATGATTGCTGTTAAAGCGCGGGTTCTCGCATCATATTCCGTGGGAGCACAGCTGGCTTAGTGATCATACAATTTAGCTACAATTGCTCAGGTCATAAGAACAGAACTGTAATTATTATTATTACATTTATATCCTGCTCTTCCTCCCAGGAGCCCGGAGCGGTGCACTACATACTTGAGTTTTTCTTTCACAACAACCCTGTAGAATGTTGTATACACGTACTGATGTCTGTATGCATGTATGCATCTTTTGTGAGAATGACTATACATGCAAACAATTGAAAAGTCAACACAGGGACTAGATCCCTTTAAAATGTAGAGTAGAGATTTGTGGGCTGCTGTAAGTGCACTGAAAATAATGAGCCCTTTCTCACGAGCAATGAGAAAGTGCTACAGGATTTGTGGTAAAGAAGCATATAGAGCTTACATTCATGAAGATGATCATTCTGCCTTCCCTGAGTGGGCGGATCGCTTGCCCAGACGAGCACTGGCTTCTGCCAGCAGCTCCGAGGATCAGACGCATTGCCCCGTCTCCCCAGAATTCTGAAAATGCACCACCCAAGTGTTCAGTGTGTTGTCGGGATCCCCCCTCCCCTCCCCGAGTCTGATAGCCATGGCTGCTTACAGCCATGGCTGACAGATGACCTTAAAAATGAGGTTAAGGGAATACTTGCTCCCTTAACCTTGTCTTAAAGGGAGGCTTCATAGGGGGGTTTGCTGCCTTGGTGGCACTGGGATTGGGCCAATCCTGGCCGTACCCATGCGCATGCAAAACCAAGCTGGGCTCCCTTAGCTCGGTTTTGCATGCACATGTGAATAGCCTCAATATGTGAGTAATGTAAATGTCTACAGATCAACAATTGTTTGTATACTTTACACAGATTCATGCTGCCAGCTGCTTAATTAGCGGCGCAGCGCTCTTGCCTGGCTCCCTGGAGAAGCACGAGGCTTCTCTGCCCCTGATTGGTTGAGGGGCCCATGTGGGGGCGGAGCTTATCCTCCGCGTCCTGCTCCAGGCCCGGGAGAGCTCAGTTCGCTCTCAGCAGGCACCGGGGCAGGACGCCTTTTAAGGCTCCTGCATTCTTCGGGGCTTCTCGGCTCGGTGCGAGATTTGTGGGAGCGGACACCACCCGAGCGGTGGCATCGGTTCGGGGGGTGGCTTTTTAAGGCCCCCCCCAGGTTTGAAGGGCTTTTAGCCCATCGCGGGTGGCGGTTCCCGCCCGGTATTTGGGCCCGGCGGCCGCCCAAGGGCGGGTGGCGTTCCCCCCACCACCACAGCCCCGGTGCAGGATTGTGTGGGAAGCCTCTCGTGGGTTTAGGCGAGCAGAAGGGTCGGCTTTTTAAGGCCTTCCCTGGTGAGTCGTAGTGCCCCAGTTGGTTGCTGGGAAGCTTCCCCCCCCCCATTTGCTGGCGGAGGCGGGATTTTCCCCTCCGCTCCCAGTCAGCCTTGGGCATTGGCCCTACTGGGGCTTTTGGCTTTTAGGGCCCCCCCTTTCTTTTCTTGGAAGGCGCTTTGTACTCTTCCGGGGCTAGTGATTTTGCCTTGATACCTCGAAGGGTGCTGATAGGAGGGCCTTTATTCCTTTGGGAGTCTTCTCAGTGGGGCTTGCTTGCTATCCCGGGGGCATTTGGTGGCCTTGCTCGGTTGCTTCAGGCCTCTAGCCTTATTAGCTGCTCTGGGCTGTCGTAGACATGGGACCCAAAAAGGCCAAGGCGAAGTCTGGTGGGAAGCGGGTCCCCCCCCCCCGTCCGGCACCTGTCTCTGATTCCTCCTCAGATGATGATGGTGATTTGGGTACAGTGAGGGTGCTTATTGCTCGCCTAGAAGCACTTGAGAAGGAGAAGCGGGGAGGGGCACTCCCTACAGAGAAGGGTGGGCCATCTGGCGTTCCTTCTGGTCCCAAACGGGTTACCAGGGGGGCAAAACGGGCGAAGCTAATACAATCACTCTCGTCCAGACTTGATGCATTGGAAGCGCGTGATCCTCCTTCTGCTACCCCAGCGGTGGACCTGACTTCGGATGTGGCTGGCTCTCAGAGCGTCCAGGACTCTGGAGGAGGAGACACACGTCCATTGGACAAGCCGGGGTCTGGTGAGTTTCTGCACAACACCTGGCCTTGGGGTATCTCCCCCTGGGCCCAGCCTTTTAACACATACGGATGGCACCCAGCATCCTTTGGCTCCACACCTCCATATGGGGCGTGTTCTCAGGTCTGGCAGGGGGTGGCTCCCCCTGCACCCACAGCATTGCCCGCAGTTGCTGGTCTCATGGGTGATGCATCAGTTACACAGGTTCCCTACCCGCCATGTGACACCTCTCTGCCTCTGGGTGACCATTTGTTGCACACGGTCAGGGAGCGCATTTGGCGTGGCGAGTTTGTTGACATATTTCAACTGCTATTTAGGGAGCCTGAACCTGTTCTAAAGGAAGGGGAACAAAAGAGAGAGGAGGTAAAATCAAAGCGGAAGCCAGTAGAACATAATTGGGCCAATTGGCTGTCCAGCTATACTGTCTACATGGGTGTCATGCTCCAGGTGCACACCTCGAAAGGCCCGGCCTTGGTGAAGTACCTGGATATAATACATAGGGGTTACATGGATTTCATGGGCAACACTTGGGAGCGCTATGACCGCTCTTTCAGGCTTCGGGCATCCCTGAACCTGGCTATTCCGTGGGACAGGCAACACCAGGAGCTCTGGCTTCTCATTATGACACCCTCCAGGCCCATTCAAGGTGAACGTGCAGACAGTGGCCACTTAATTTCTAGGACTCCCACAGCTCATTCTCCTGGGTCTGTCGCTGCGCAGGGTGTTCAAAGTCCCCTGCCATGCTGGGCCTTCAATACCAGTGGGAGCTGCAACAGGTCTCCTTGCATATTCAGGCACGAGTGCAGATTCTGTGGTGGAAAGCATGCCAGCATTCACTGCCAGCGTGTTAAGGGGCCCCGGGGGGGAGCACGTGAGCCACCTGCAGGCGGCAGGAAGGGAGGTGGCTCCCTGCAAGGTGCCACTCCTGGAAAAGGGCCCCAGTCCAATTAGGATCAGGGTCTTGGAAGGTTTTCTGCGGGAATACCCATTGAAGGCACAGGCACGCTATCTGCGGGAAGGATTTCAATACGGTTTCCGCATTCCTTACGTAGGCCCGAGAGTCCACAGTATGGCCCCTAATCTCATGTCCGTGGATGGGATGGAAGAGGTGGTTCTTCGTAAGATTAATAAAGAAATAGTCTTGGGACGAGTCCTCGGCCCGTTCCGAGAGCTGCCCTTGCTGGATTTGCGCATTTCCCCTTTGGGGGTGGTGCCCAAAAAGGTGCCAGGCGTATATCGTCTTATTCACCACCTCTCCTTCCCCCATGGTTCATCTGTTAATGACGGGATCCCGGATGGGCTTTGCTCCGTGAAGTATACTTCCTTTGATCAAGCAGTCAAGGTAGTTAGATCTTGTGGACGGGGCGCCCTTCTGGCGAAATGCGACATTGAATCTGCATTTCGCCTCCTTCCGGTTCACCCGGCAGATTTTAGCCTCCTAGGGTTTGCGTTTCAGGGTTGTTTTTACATCGATCGGGCCCTGCCCATGGGCTGCTCAATTTCTTGTGCAGCCTTTGAGGCGTTCAGCTCCATGCTTGAACGGGCACTTCAGCAGGTGACTGGCCTAGGGACCACGGCCCATTTCCTGGATGATTTTCTCCTGGTTGGCCGGCCTGGAACTGATCAGTGTAGTCATCTTCTGGCTGTTTTTCAGAAGCTTTGCTCTGACCTGGGCGTACCACTGGCTCAGGAGAAGACGGAGGGTCCGTCTCCCGTCCTTACATTTTTGGGTATTGAACTGGACACCATTGCTGGCTGTTCCAGGCTCCCGTGGGCGAAAATTGACGCCTTGAGGACCTTGCTGGTGTCCTGCATACAGGCGCGCAAGGTCACCCTTAGACAACTCCAACAGCTTATTGGGCATTTAAATTTCGCATGCAGGGTGGTGGTGCCCGGTCATCCTTTTCTACGACGGCTTTGTGACGCCATTAAGGGTGTTAGGTGTGGCCACCATAGGGTCAGGGTCACGGCTCCTATGCGGGCTGACATGCAGCTGTGGGCCACCTTTTTAGAGTCTTACAATGGGGTGTCCTTCTGGCGGGATACTCTCCTTTTGGAAGCAGACCTTCAGGTCCAAGACAGATGCTGCAGGTGGCTTGGGCTTCGGCATTTATTTTCGTGGCCGCTGGTGCGCTGAAAGATGGCCCGTGGCCTGGGTAGCTAGCGGGGTCACCAAGGACCTTACCTTTTTGGAATTCTTTCCTATGGTGGTGGCCATACATCTCTGGGCGGATCTTTTTCGGGACAAGACAGTGCGCTTCTGGTGTGACAACCAGGCCACTGTGCAGGTGATTAATAGGCAGACATCTCGGTCTCCAAGGGTGATGATTCTAGTCAGGGCTTTTGTTTTGGCTTGCCTGCACAATAATATACAGTTCCTAGCATGCCATGTGCCCGGCGTCCAGAATAGCTTGGCGGATGTGCTGTCTCGTTTCCACGTGCAGCGCTTTCGCCAGCTGGTGTCAGAGGTGGAACATCAGCCCGAACAGATGCCTTCGTGGCTATGGAGCCTTGGCGCATAGAAGCGCAGAGGGCTGTTTGGGCCTCTCTGGCATCCAGCACGAGGGCGGCATACACTAGGCAGTGCAGGGTCTTCCAGGAGTTTAGGACTCAGGTAGGATTGGGCCAGGATTGCCCCCCCCCACGGAGGAACTGATGCAATTCTTGGTCCACCTTAAGGATGAGGGGTTGTCTCCGAGTGCTATGGCAGGTTATCTGGCAGCTTTGGCTTTCTCTTCAAAGTCCCAGGGCCTGGCTGACACTACTGGGGATTTCAGGGTTCGGAGGATGCTTGAGGGCTGGTCCCGGGAACGCCCGGTTATGGCAGACAGCCGGAGGCCACTTTTGTCCTCTGTTGTCCAGGGGGCTGTGGAGCAGTTTGCAGTGGTCTGCCGCTCTCCCTATGAGGCTGCGCTCTTACATGCGGCCATGCTAGTCTTGTTTTTCGGGGCCTTCCGAGCTGGTGAGTTGCTGCCTAGAGGCCGGAATAGCCCTGCCTGCAAGGTTATGCAATTTGGCGACATGGTCATTGGACAGGACGTGGTGCAACTGCGCCTCCGTTTTTCCAAGACTGACCAGAGGGGCAGGGGGCAACTGGTATCGCTGCACAGGGCCACCAATATTCTCCTATGCCCAGTGCGGGCCTTAAGTCATTACACAGCTCTCCGGGGATCCGCACCCGGGTGCCTTTTCATTCACCAGGACGGATGCCCCCTCTCACAGTTCCAGTTTTGGACTGTTGCTTGTTGTGCGCTGGCAGCGGCGGGGGTCGACACTGGGCAGCTTTCCCTTCATTCATTCCACATTGGCGCGGCTTCCACAGCTTCCCAACTGGGTCTTTCGGGCAAGACCATCCAGTGCATTGGGCATTGGCGGTCTGCCACTTACAAGAGGTACGTGCGCCAGCGCCCGGGCGACGGCTGCTGATTGTTTTTCTCTTTACAGGCCCTGCGCGACGGGTGGCAAGGGCTCGAGTACTCGTTATGGGCCACTTCATAGTTTTCTGGGCACATAAGGCAGCACGAATAGCGCAGCCTGGAACGCAGCTAGGGCTTGGGCGGTGGGCATCGATCTCCTGGATCGGTCATCGTGGAATGGTCATCGCCCAATTTTTACCTATGCTGCAGGAATATTTGGTGGCGAATTCGCCGCCTGACATTTTGGTCCTCCACTTAGGGGAAAACGACTTGACGTCTCAGCCAGGGTTATCCATTATCCATAATTTGCAAAAGGACATTTTACAGGTTCTGGAATGGTGCCCGGGAATTGTCCTCTTTTGGTCTGCGATGCTGCAGCGTAGGGTATGGAGAGGTGCTGGGGACCCCTACAGAGTGGACAGGGCTCGCAGGAAGGTTAATGCCCAGATGGCGCATTTTGTGGCTGCCATCGGGGGGGGGGGCACCATAGACCATCCAGACATTCTCTTTTTGGTTCCCAGTTTGTTTAGAGGGGATGGGGTTCACCTGTCACCTAGTGGGACCAGTGTGTTTTTGAGGGATTTAGAGCAGGGATTGGCCGTATATCTGTGTACCTGGTGGGGTGGTGAGGGTTAAGCTAGGCTAACCCGCGCAGTGGCAGGTGCAGTGCGGTTGGAAAAATATTATCAGGCTGGTGAACACCTTCGGGTAAGCATTTGGCTATGGGTCGGGAAGGGGCAACTCCCTAGAGACTGCATGGCTCAGGGATATCTCCCCTTGTTCGACCTACTCTGGCAGGCTAACCCCCAAGGAATCGCTGAACGGCTACCTTGGGGTGAGGCTAGCCAGGGGCCCGGCATTAGGCCGGCTAGGATAGGCAGCCCTGGATTGAGAGCATTTGGGGTTGCCTGGAGCCAAGGTATATCGCCCTATGCTATAGGTTAGGCATGCCCTGGTGGCGCATGCCTATAGTACCGCACTGCTGGTTGAGAGGCCATCCCTGCTCTTTAAGTTCTTGTTGGATTTAAATAAATTGTGGCCCAATTTTGCACCAATACTTTGTGTCTCGTGTCTTCTTGGGTGTCGGGCAATGTACATGTGTTGAATGTGTGTACAGGGCTTGAGTCTTCTCTTACTTATGACTGGCACTTACAAAGATCTTTAAAACACCTTAACAATTTCTGCTGTACTTGAGAACTTATTTATGTGTGATACTAAGAATATAAAAAATCCTTATAGCATTCCATGCAGTTGGTTTCACATGTGCAGTATGGGCCCTTCTAGGCTAGAGGTTCCTCATGTGCTAACAATGAGGTGAGCAAGATGAACTGGTTTAAATAAGCCTCTGGCCATGTGGAATACCACATGCTTACATGCCCAGCATTATATTCAAGCTAGCTCTGAGTACTCAAAGGAATGTGCTCACATAAGCTCTGTAAGGAATATTTATTCCAGAACTTATGAACTATTTTGGGAGAGCTTTATTGTTTTCTTATATTACACCATTGGAGCCCTATAAAAACCAGTATTATTTATGATTTCCACCATTTCTACACTTACACAAGAACTTTATAGGTATAAAAGATAATTTCCAATGGTACTTTTGTTTTTAATAATTTCTTTGAATTTTATATTCCTTTTTTGCAGAGTACATATTACTGAGTATGCTGTGGCAAGATTCCCTTAGAAACCAAGGCCCATTTGACGAGAAATAGATTTGTGAATGTGTGTATTTATAGGCATTGTATATGACCAAATAAAACACTGAATAGCATGCCTGCAGCCCTGATAAATGGAATTTAGCTTTCTCATGGGTCTTAAATACTAGCTTTAATTAAGATTTGCAGTAGCTTAGTAAAATAATGTTAAGTGTACCATTGAACCTAAACTAACACCATATACATGTATTTTTCCCCACAAGTAAAATGAACTTGAAAGTAAATTTGGATCTTGAATAGACTTGTTGAAATTTTTTTCAGCCAAAGCTTACTGTCTATTATTTATTTGTACTAATCATTCTGAGGTCTGTGATATAATCCATAATACAGTAGATGGGTGTGGTGGTGGTGGGGGATGATATGAGACAGCTTCAGGGACCAGAAAAAAACCAAGCAGTCTCAGCTACATGCTCAGTACACACATCGAGCTAAAACTGGAATAAAGCAACAATCTTCTGCTATACAGAGTTGCCACTGAATCTTTTTCTTAAAGCTAACTTCTAAGCAAAATTTAGGGTTCCTTCTAGGGAATGTGGGCTTCTTCTTAAGTATCGGGTGAATTTTTAGGGAAGCCAGAAGAGTTTTGGTAACATTATTGTCATTTCTTGAGGGGAGGGATCTGCACAGCCTTAAGTTATCACCAGATTCATCTAGTGCAAAATCTAGAGGCAATTTTTAGGTTCCTCTTCTGGTAAAGTATCCTAGGAATTTCAAGGGAAGTGGGTGGAAATGGCTGATATAATATCATACTCCAAAAGGGTTTGAGGGGTGTCTAACCTGGGACAAGGTTTTACTCGTGCAAGTGAGGCTGAAGTCTTGGAGCAGAGGAGCAGATCTAACAAAATAAGCATCAGTCATCATCAGACAAACCAAGGTCAAGACATAGGAAACATAGGAAACTGCCATATTCTGAGTCAGACCATTGGTCTTTCTAGTGCAGTATTGTCTTCACAGACTGGTAGTGGCTTCTCCAGGAAGAAGGCAGGAATCTCTCTCAGCCCTATCTTGGAGAAGCCAGGGAGGGAACTTGGAACCTTCTGCTCTTCCCAGAGTGGCTATATCTCCTGAGGGGAATATCTTGCAGTGCTCACACATCAAGTCTCCCATTCAGATGAAAACAGGGCAGACCCTGCTTAGCTATGGGGACAAGTCATGCTTGCTACCACAAGACCAGCTCTCCTAACCAAGGAGATAAAGTCCATGTAGGAACATCAGGTCCATGTAGGAACATTGGGTAGCCAAACCGGGGTCAGGAGCCAGGGAGTCAGGTCAGTGCAGGAGCATCCAGAGTCAAGGTCATCCAAGCCAGAGAAGTAGGCCCTAGCCTTGGCCTTTTATTCTGAAGTGCTGGTGAGCTTAAGGGCCCTGGGCCCTGATTCACATCAAGATGGCGGGGCGGGGGGGGGAAGCCATCATCTGGTGAATTATCTGGGGATTCTTCAGAGTCTGAGAAGTTGGGCACGGGTGCTTCCTCTAGTCTTAGTGGAGGGGAAGGCGCTGAAGCAGCTGGGGTTCCCATCACCTGCTCTAGTTGTAGCAGAAGTGGAAGATCCGTTACTACTGGGGTCTCCCATCCCAACTCATCCCCTTAGCTGTCTGACTGGGGGACCTCAGGACCTTCGGTCATGACCAATGTTCCCTGTAACAAGGATTCTCAGATGCTGTTGACTACAACTCGCATAATCCCCAGCCAAAGGCCATTGCATCTGGGGTTGCTGGGAATTGTAGTCAACAATGTTTGGGAATCTCTGCTACAGGGAACATTGGCCATGACATATGATGGGACAGGGATTGGTCAGCTCAGTCTGAGCCACCTTAAGGCGGGGAGCCTTCAGAACAGGGCAGGGAATTGCGGGGGGGGGGGCACGCAAAATGAGAAGTGATTTTAACTTTTGTCCCCTTTCCACAAAAGCACAGAAATAGATCTGCCAGAAATAGATCTGCGAGGGCCACACAACCCATTAAGCTTGAAGGACAACTACTCTGAAGCCTCCTTGCCTGAGCTCTGACTGTTTCAGCAGATCACTGTGCATTATATCATCCACTTTTAATAAGACTAATGAAATATTTGGGGAGGTTATACTTCCTTACTACAGTGATAGGTAGGCTTTTCCAAGCATTGTACATCTAGCAAAAATGTGACAGGAACCACATAGTTCTTTTTGTAGGCAATTAAGTGCTGCCTGTGACCATTCATCATACCTTTCCCCCCCTCAGAAATAAGTTGAACTTAAAAAACAACAACAACATGCTGGCTTTGAAAATTTCTTGATTTTCCTCCCTCTTTTTAATGTGGAAAATTCAGCTGCAATGTTTAAGCACAGAATATTCCCCACGTCTGAAAATATGTTGGCAGGCAGTCCCCACCCCTTCCTCATTTTCTCTCATTCCTTTACATTTACCAAGGCCTTCTTGCTGTGGATGGACTCTTGCCAGCTGCTGACAAAAGGAAACAGGAGACTCATAAAGTTAACTTTCAGAGTCAGTCTGTGTCAATGCTAATGCCTGAGTCTGTTCCTTGGCAAAGATCATCCTTGCTTCCTGTGAGGCTGTACACAAGTTGCCTGCTGTGGTTTCTGATGCTGCTGCTGCTACCTCTGCTGTTACATCTGCTCCTTAAAGAGAGGCAGGCACCGCCAACTGTTTCTTCTCTCCGGTTCTCTCATGACCCAAATGCCATTTCATACCTTCGTGTGACAAGAGAGGAGTTGTATCATCCAGCAACAACAGTTCATTTAAAACAGCCATGTCGAAGAGCAACAAGGGGAGGAAAATTCATCTGTGGCCAGGCAATAAGTACATGAAGATAATGTGCACACAACAATACTGAAAACATAGTGGGTCTGTGAATCTTTTTTGTGGGGGACTTCCCTCATACTCTCATACACAAAGAAGACACACACAACACTTTCTCTCACACAAGCATATATGCAGTTTCTCTCTCCCTCTCCCCTCGCCCTCTCTCTCTCTCTCTCTCTCTCTCTCTCTCTCTCTCACACACACACACACACACACACACGGGTCACAGGCCCTAGATCCTCTAAGAGCTAATCTACATGAGCTCAGCTCAGCTGTGTAGATTTTCTCTGATGTTTTCTTCTTTTACAAAATGCTGCTACACTTTTTTGAGGTAAAAAACTGGTGCAGGAGCTGTTCTTAACCCTTTCCCCTCTTTGTTTCCTCACTTCAAATGGAAAACACTTTCCCTTTCATGTGGAAGGCGCTTAGGAGTCCACTTCTAGCATGAAAAAAACTCAAGGTAAAGGTTTAAAGCATCTCCCCTCCTCATGCTTGTTGTATCCCTATATAGTGATTTTTTATTTTATTTTTTTGCAGTTTATTTGTTTGTTTGGATATTTGTCCCCAGGGAGATTCTGTAGAGAGTGTGTGTGGGAGGAATCAGAAAGGAAAAGGGAGGGAAAGGGAAAGGAGAAAATGAAGCTGATACTGAATAAATGTTTAGTAACATCTACATAAGATTCCCTTGTGTATATGAGGGAAGCAGCTACAAAATATTTGGCAATAAAAGTTTAAACCACCTAAGCACATGAGCCTGCAAAGCCTGTGAATGTTCCTGCAACTTCATTTCATTGCATTCCTGGGCCTACACTGCCCTGCTTTCTGCCATCACTGCTGCTGATTGTTGCTCCAGCTTCCTGACCTGCAGAACCCCTGAAGGTATCTTAAAGTCATTAAGTTAAACTTAATGACCATGGTGCAGATGCTGGCTGATTCTGGTTATCCGTACACTATCATTTCCCATCTACTTTACAAGCAACTCCTCAGTCACTACATCAGATCTGCATTTACAGTCTTCAGTAGGGATGTGCCCAGAAACTCTAATCACAGCTCAGTTCAAGTTTGAACTGGATTCAAACCAGGGCCACCAGTTCAAATACCAGTTCTGTCAAACCATCCTTTGGTCTGATTCAAATTCAAACTGGAGTTAAATCGGTTCGAACTGCTTGTGCCATAGGAAATAATGGGGATTCAAACTGGCCTATTATTCCCCATAGATAGTGCCTAAGGACACCCAAACAGGTTGGGTGTTAGGGCATGAAGGGTACTACCTACCACCCAGCCTGCAAAGCAATCAGCCCAACTGGTGAGATGGTTCAGTCACACAGACCAGACCAGCCGGTTGGTTTGACCAAACTAGTTTGCAGACTGTGGTCTGGTCGAAATGCAGTCCAAATTTGGACCAAACTACTCAAATCGGTTCAGTGCACATCCCAACTGGGGAGTAACAGTAGCTCTTTTATAAAGAGATCGTAAAAATTGAGCAAAGGGGAGGGATGAGAGGGGAGCTTGGTGTGTTAGTTAATATTTCTTTAATGTTGTTGTTTAAACCTTTTGTCATTTCCTTTGTTTCACTGCCACCAACTATGGTTCATTTTGCAACTCTCTTGCAAAGAAGGCCCTTTTGTATTTTTATGTCTACTTTTCCTTGAAGGTACCAAATTCCATTCAGAGGATGAGCTACAAGACTGTCTCTATCCGACATCCCTGCTTTCATCAAAGGATCTCAAACTGATCCCAGCACCATCTGATACGTTACCATGTCTCCTTTGTCTGCTTCTGTGCTTCTCCTAATCAAGGAATGTATTCTTCATTCTCTTACCTGCCCACTTTCCCAGTTCTGCACTTTGTGTTCCCCTGCAGACCTATCTGCATTGATTCTGTTGTAGTGAGCATCAGGTCACAAGAAAAAGGTATGACTGAGGCCTAGGCAAAGGCCCTTCTCCCAACCCTGAGACCCCCAGGAGCTCTGAGAACACTCCCTCGAGGATTAGGGTGCTGCTGCTGAATGCCAGGTCAGTTAATACTAAAACATCTCTCATCCACGATCTGATTGTGGATGAGCATGCTGACCTGGTATGTGTGACGGAGACCTGGTTGGATGAGCTGGGTGGGGTTGGTCTCTCTTAGCTCTGTCCTCCAGGTTTCCTGAGTGTGCAGCAGCCCCACCTGGAGGGTTGGGGAGGGGGTGTTGCGGTCATCTATCGAGAGACCCTCCCCATTTCCAGGTGCCTGGTCAGGCAATCACAGAATTTCGAGTGTTTGTCCTTGAAGGTGGTCCTCCGAGACAGGCTGGGGATTCTGCTGGTGTACCGTCCACCCCGCTGCACTTCAGTCTCCCTACCTGAGCTGGCGGGGGTGGTCTCGGGGGTGACCTTGGGTTCCCTGAAGCTTATTGTTTTGGGGGATTTCAATGTCCATGCTGAGGCACCCCTAGTGGGTTTGGCTCAGGACTTCATGGGCTCCATGGCAACCATGGGACTGTCTCAGTTGGTATCTGGCCCTACCCATGTGGCAGGACACACTCTGAATCTGGTTTTTGCCGACCGAGGAATAAATGATCTGGAGGTGGGGGAGTTTGAGATAACTCCCTTGTCATGGACAGATCATCATCTGGTGGGGTTTAGTTTGACTGCTCCGTGGACCAATTAGGATGGTCCGCCCCTGGAGGCTTATGGATCTGCTTGGATTCCAGATGGCCCTCCGGGAGTTTCCAGTGTCCAGAGCTGGTGACCCTGTTGGGGCCCTGGTTGATCTCTGGAATGTTGAGACGGCCTGGGCTGTTGACACAGTTGCTCCTAAATGCCCTCTCCAGCTTGGTGGAGCCCGTTCGGCTCCTTGGTTTTCCTTGGAGCTTAGGGGGATGAAACCACTTGGATGATGGCTAGAATGATGCTGGAGGAAGAGTTGTGCCGAATCCGATCAAACACAGGCTAGAGCCCATTTTAGGGACTACTCCGTGGCGGTGGGGGCGGCGAAGAAATGCTTTTTCTCCGCCGCCATTGCATCTGCTCAGTGCAGGCAAACATGTGGTAAAAGCATTGCTCCACACATCCCCCCAGACAATAGGGGAGGAATCATCTAGAGCTCATTGTGATCAGTTTGCTTGCCACTTTGCAGATAAAGTCGCTTGCATCCATGCTGACCTGGATTCCAGAGTTTTGGCAGTTCCGGCAGACGTGCCTTTGGTACCATCTGGTCCAGTTGTGTTGGATTCTTTTCAGTTAGTGCAGCCTGAGGATGTGGACAAGATCCTGTGCAGTGTGCGGGTGACATCGTGTGCTCTTGACCCTTACCCTTCATGGCTAATAAAAGCTGCCATGGAGGGTACAGGCAGATGGTTGGAGGTGATCATTAATGCTTCATTAAGGGAGGGCAAGATGCCATCATGCCTCAAGGAGGTGGTGGTAAGACCACTATTAAAAAGCCCTCCCTTGATCCCTCCAACTTGGACAAATATAGACCTGTATCTAACCTTCCCTTTTTGGGCAAGGTGATAGAGCGTGTGGTGGAGTCCCAGCTGCAGAGGGTCTTGGATGATATGGATTATCTGGACCCTTTTCAATCTGGCTTCCACCCCGGATATGGGACTGAAACTGCCTTGGTTGCTCTAGTGGATGACCTTCACCAGGAGCTAGACAGGGGGAGTGCGTCCCTGTTGGTTCTGCTGGACCTCTCGGCGGCTTTCGATACCTTCGACCATGGTATCCTTCTGGAACACCTCTTGAGTATGGGAATTGGAAGTACTGTGTTGGAGTGGCTCCGTTCCTTTCTTGGGGGGAGGGTCCAGATGGTGGTGCTGGGGGACTACTGCTCGGCCCTGTGGCCATTGGCCTGTGGGGTCCTTCAGGGTTCGATTCTGTCCCCCATTCTGTTTAACATCTACATGAAGCCGCTGGGAGAGGTCATCCGGATACTTGGACTGAGTTGTCAGCAATATGCAGATGACACTCAGCTCTATCTCTCCTTGTCACCAGATCCTAGGGAGGCGGTGGATGTCCTGAATCGGGGACTGGAGGCCATGATGGGCTGGATGTGGGCTAATAAACTGGGATTGGATCCAGGCAAGAAGGAGGTAATGTTGGTCAGTAGGAGAGCCAATCGGGATGAGGAGATTTTACCGGTTCTGGATGGGGTTGCACTCCCCTTGAAGGAGAAAGTATGCAGTTTGGGGGTACTACTGGATCCAGCTCTGCTTTTGGAAGCTCAGGTGGAGGTGGTGGCCAGGGGTGCTTTTGCACGGCTTTGGCTAGTGCACCAGCTGCGTCTCTTTCTCGAGAAGGCAGATCTGGCCACAGTTACCCACGTCTTAGTCCCATCACGGCTGGATTACTGCAATGTGCTCTACGTCGGGCTGCCTTTGAAGAATATTCGGAAACTGCAGCTTGTACAAAATGCGGCAGCTAAGGTTCTATCTGGAGCTGCCCGGTGTGATCACATCACACCTATCTTGAAAGAGCTGCACTGGTTACCAGTGTGTTTCCGGGTCCAATTCAAGGTGCTGGTGTGGACCTTTAAAGCCCTTAACAGTTTGGGCCCGGGATACCTGAGGGCAGGGCCGGACTGGGGGCACTGAGAGGGTGGTGGAATATATGTGGGGAGGGGGCAGGTTTTAAGCAGAATGGGTAATTGAGGGTGGGAGTTGGGGCACAGGGGTGGGTCGGGGCACACCAGGTGGGGTGGGGTGCAGCAGGTGGGGTGGGGCAGGTGGGGCACCCCGGGAATATGCCCTGTTGCCCTAAGGGCAGTCTGAGCCTACTTCTCACAACCAATCGGAAGGAGAGGAGGTGGGGCTCTCCGGACAGGGAGAGGGGGAATGGGGAGCTGGGCAGCTGGCACAGGGAGAGCCCAGCGAGCGCAGGAGGGTGCACCAGGTGAGGATGCACCAGGAAAATGCCTTGCTGCTCGGTGAGCCACTCCGAGCCTCCCTGAGGGACCGCCTGCTCCCAAAGGTTTCTGCTCGCTTGACGAGATCATCTGAGGGGGCTCTGCTCTGGGTGCCGACAATGAGGGAGGCTAGGTTGTCATGCACTCAGGACAGGGCCTTCTCTGTTGCTGCCCCCAGGCTTTGGAATGCTCTCCCTGTGGCCATTCGCTCCTCAGACTCTGTCACAGTTTCTTAGAAAGCTGGTTAAATCTTGGCTTTTTATCCAGGCCTTTACATGATTGTTTTATTGCTGCTTCTGAGTGTTTTTTATCCATGTATAGTTTTTTGTATTTTGTATATTATATATTTTGATATCGGATTGGTTTTATATTTTTAGCTAAATACTTTTAATTCATTTTTATTATGTATTTTAACTTTTGTAAACCACCTTGGGGTTGTTTTTAACGAAAGGCAGTATATAAATCTAACAATTTTTTTTAAAGGTTGCAGCGAATACTTAGCCTGCACATTAAAGTGCTGTGGCCGGAGACACCACATTTAGAACAAAGGGAGGTTGTGCAGTTTTGATGGATATGTTGATGAGCCCCACATTCAAAACATGTGGTGGGGTTAACCATTACACTTTATCATGGCTTTATCAGAACTTGAGGGGGGGAAATTGGGAGATGTTTAACTTTGCTGTCACTGGATTCTTCCTCAGTGAAACTATGCATATGTACTCTCCAGTCTAAACTCCAGAATTATTCCAACGTTTGTGTGGATCCATGAGAAGATCAGCATCCCTGACTCAGACTGCCACATCATCTGGTTACCACTTTTGTGTCACCTTTGAACAAGGGCAGATTCCAAAGCCTAAATACAATGATGGATCAGGTGGCCCAAAATTTTTGATATGCATGCTGGGATGATAAGCAAATGTCTGTCTCTCCTAAACCAGGGGGTAGGGGTGTCCACGGAAATTTTTGATATGCACACTGGGATGATAAGCCAATGTCTGTCTCTTTTAAACCAGGGGGTAGGGGTGTCAACGGAAACAGGCTGCCTCTAGATACTGGTCTCCTGAGATCAGACCCTCTTTGGATTTTGACTGGTTTTGGATCCTCATGTGACACTTGGATCCTCACTCCTGCCTTCTGCCTGCCCTGAAGGAAAGAGGTCCCTTCACATTGGTTGAGCTACAAGGGTCCACACACCCCACCAGGTGGACTTAAGTATAACTAAAATCTGCTGTGATTCCTGTGGATTCTGCTGTGATTCCTGCTGTGAAGCCTGTGGATTCCTTCTTCTGCTCTCTTTAAATCCAAAGCTGTTCTCTGAAGACCATTTCTCTGGTCAGTTTTGAGTGGATTTAATTTGGATCTCAAGCCAAAATGCCTCTTTGTTAACTTCAAGTTAGTCCTATTGATGTATTAGCCTTGTTAGTTTTGTTAGTTAATATTGTGTTACTTGCTAATCAAGATTTCTTTCCTGTACCCCCAAACCCCTAAATAAACCTGAATCTGTTTTTGATTTGCAAACTCTCTGTCAGTCATTTCCACGACCAAAGCTTTGTACACATTTCTCCTGAAAATGAGCTGCTCCATCTAAATTTGCTAGTTCCCCACACAAACCTCAAAATAGTCAGGGGGTGTTTGCCAATTCCCCCAGGAGCAGTATCATTAACAGTGCTCAGGATGCATTCTCACAAAGAGCTCTTCCAAACCTTAAAATAATTTTTAAATTTAAGCATATATATTTTAGTAAAGCAACTAAATCTGCCAGATTGGTTTTCTTCTTGCTGATTAGTATCTCTACACACACTCAGCCCTAACCTCCACGTACCACATTTGTGGTGTGGTGAGTAAGGAACTGGTGCCTGGATCCCAGCACATTGATTCTGAACCTTTGATTACTAAATTTCACCTAGGGAAGTTAGGGCACTAGCTGTTTATAGAAGACAGTCACATACAACACTCTATATTACTTGACAGGAAAAGGAATGTTTTTGGATATCCTCTGGCTGTAATAATTCAGAATAATCTCATGCAGGTGGAACATATTGCTCATGACTAGGGGTGTGCATTTTGGAATTTTCTTGTTTTTATTTGTATCCGAATCGAAACATCCCCATTTTGTTTTGTACCCAAATTTTCTGAATCTGAATCAGCCCTGTTTTGTTTTGTAGCTAAATTTTCCGAATCCAAATCCAAATCAATTTGGATTTTTTAAAAGGGTCCCAGGGCAAAAAGAGTGGGTGGTGGTGGTAGTGTCCAATGGGTGGAAGCTACCACCCAAATTTCAAAGGAATTAGGCAAAGGGCTGATTTTTTGTGATTTTTTTTTTAAGTTTACACATCTTTAAGAATTTTCCCATAGGGAATAATGGGGATTCCAGCAAATGTATCGCTTCAAATCAAGGGGAAAGGGATGACCCAGAGCAGAGTGTGGTGGGTGGTAGTGCCCAATGGGTGCAAGGAAACATCCAGAATTATTTCAAAGGAATTGGGCAAAGGGCTGATCTTTTGTGATTTGTTGACGTTTACGTGTCTTTAAGATTTCTCCCATGGGGAATAATGGAGGTTTCAGCAGCCCCATAATTCCACTTGGGGGGGTGAGGGGTTGTGTAGTGCACATAAGGTGCCAACCACCTCCATACCCACAAGCCCTTGGGGTACTGGGTTTTGTGTTTCTGAGGTGTTCATTGTAGATTCTCTGGTAGCATATGAGATTTTCAGTGAAAAACAAGAATCCACTCTCATATGCTACCAGAGAATCTACACTCAGAACACCACAGAAACAGAACCCAGTACCCCATGGGTTAGCATCCCTTCCCCTGGCCAATGTGGGGTCAGTAAAGAGTGGCAAGAAGCAAAAGAGCCAATGGGGAACAAGGAGGGAATTGTCAGCAGGTCAGCCCATGATTTAGGTCACCGATCAGAAGGCTGGAAGGGTAGGAAATTCAAAGAGATGTCAAACACAAAATGGAGACTGACTCAGAGATCACCACAAAATGGAGGTCTGAAACAACAAAACGTTTTGTAGCCGAAGCAGGGGCGTTTTGTTTTGTATACAAAACTTTTGGATCTGGAAAATGGGTGTTTTGTTTTGTCTACAAAACACCCGAAACAGGCTGTTTTGGGTACAAAACGTTTTGTATCTGAAACGTTTCGCACATCCCTACTCATGACCAGTTGCAATCTCCTTATGTAAAATCCCTAAGAATATCCATTTTTTCAGCCCTGAAAACTGAAAAGAGCCAGCCATTTTATTAACTCTAAATTGTGACAGATCTTTTTTTGTGACAGAGGCCAGGAATCTAGGACTTCTGTAAATCAGGTTCTTGTGGAGCTATTCCTAGGTGGGTGCAATGTAAATTACTGGCTTTCCCTCAAGTTTTGTTTTACAAGAATGGATGGTAATCTATGTTCTGCAAAGTGTTGCTTGGTGGTTAAATTTTATATACCAGGAATTCATAATTGAGACCATATATCATGTTAAATACACATTTGCCATTTCAAATTGGAGGTTGCTGTGAATTTTGACAATGTTTATTTGTCAATCAATCACTCTGGCCTAAACTGTTCCACTGCTGCTGTTGTTATATCAGACACCTCAGTTCATAATATTGCTAATGACCACTTTGTATAAAATTTGTTATGGGAATATTTCTTAAAACTTTACTCAGAGGGTCTCAGCCCTTCAGGATTGGCTTGGAGTTTCCAGGAATCAGTATCAATCTCCAGATGAGTACTGAAAGCAATGCTGGAAATTTTAATGGCTAAATATAGGGGGAATGTTGAGGAAAAGTCCAGGAATAGCTTACTCTGTTAACAGCCTTATTTACGAAAAATACACTATTATCAGAACTTCACACAAAACTAAAATTGTTCTTGTTGGCTTTCTAATCCATACAAGTGGGCCTAGCCCAAAGCCCATTCCTAAATTTAGGGGTGTGCATGGTCTGGAATTCCCACGGTCCGGCACGGGGGGGAGTTTCTTTTTAAGGGGGGGTGGTAGTACTTACCCCCCCCCCGCCGCTCTTCCCCCTCCGGCGCTGGCAGTTTACAAAACATTCTTGGGGCGGCAGAGTTCCTCCCTGCCGCCCCTGCCCCCGTCGTTGTCCTTGCTAGCGTAAAAGTAGACAGTAGGGGTGTGCAATTCAGGTTTTTGGGTAATTCGGCTCGGACCCGAACCGAATCACCCCTGTTCTGTTTTGTGCCCGAATCTGGGTCACCCAAATCACCCTTGATTCGGTTCTGATTCGGATTTAATCCGAATCTGAATCCAAATCGATTCGGGGGGGTAAAAAGGGGCCCACGGGCAAAATTTTGTGGTGGGGTGATAGTGCCCAATGGGTAGAGTCTACCACCCCAATTTCAGGGGGATTGGGAAAAATCCTGATTTTTGGTGAATTTTTAAAGTTTTAGTGACTTTGGGGCAGTTCGGGGGCATAGCATGGGATCTGGGCAAAAGGAGTGGGGTGGGGTGGTAGTGCCTAATGGGTGCAGGCTACCACCCCAATTTCAGGGAGATTGGGAAAAGGGCTGATTTTTGGTAAATTTCTGAAATTTTCATGTCTTTGGGGCAGATTGGGGCATATTGGGGCAGAAAGTGGGGCCTGGGGCAGAATAGTGGGGTGTGGTGGTAGTGCCTAATGGGTAGTGGCTACCACCCCAATTTCAGGGGGTTTGGACAAAGGGGTGATTTTTTGAGAATTTTTGAGGTTTTAGTGACTTTGGGGCAGTTTGGGGGCAGAAAGTGGATCTGCCCCAAAATAGTGGGGTGGGGTGGTAGTGCCTAATGGGTGGAGGCTACCACCCCAATTTCAGGGGGATTGGGCAGAGGGCTGATTTTTTGAGAATTTTTGAAGTGCCACCAGCTCTATCTACTTTTACGCTAGCAAGGACGACGACGGGGGCAGGGGCGGCAGGGAGGAACTCTGCCACCCAAAGAACATTTTGGAAACCGCCAGCACCAGAGGGGGAAGAGCGGCAGGGGGGTAAGTACTACCACCCCCCCTTAAAGAGAAACTCCCCCCGCCCTTCCAAACTGAACTATGGGGATTCCGGACCGGTCCGGAGGCCTTGTCAATGGCCTCTGGACCAAACCATGCACACCACTACATAGATTCATAAAGCTGGGTAAACACAAACCATGTTGTGGCCTCTGGATCATGCTCTACATGTTTGTCCAATTTCTGCATGCCTACACTATAAGCATTATTGTCTCTCAAAATGAGAGAGTGGCAGCCAAAGATTGGATAAACACATATAATGCAGAGGATGGTACAACTGAGTAAAAATGCAAGCACATCAGTGGAATAAGCAAAAGATTTACCTCCTAGTACAGCAAAAATCCCATCAAACTAAGCAAACTAACAGCAGTAACTGAACACACAACTCTTCTTTGAATTGTCACACTGGCTAGAAGAGAGTTTCCAGGGTTACTTGAACTTTATTTATTTATTTATTTATTTAAAATATTTATACCCCGCCCCTCCAGTGCACTACTGCTCGGGGCAGCTCACAACAATAAGATAGACACAAGATACAATAAAGGTAATAAAATTAAGGAAACAAAAAAAAAGTTGTCAGATTAAAAACCACAATCATTATTAGGTTCAAATTAAAGGTTATTTAAAAAGCTAAAAACTGAAAATTGTAAAAAGCTAAAGAACCTACCAAATATGACCAAAAAATTGAGCATTAAAAAGCCTTCTTAAAAAGGTGTGTTTTAAGATGTTTTTTTAAAAACACTGAGGGAGGGAGCATGGCGAAGCTCTTCAGGGAGGGTGTTCCAAAGCCTAAGAGCTACACCAAAAAAGGCCCTGTCTCTAGACCCTGCCAACTGGATCTCTGTTGGTGGTGGGGTCTTGAACAGGGCCTGAGATGATGAGCGGAGGGTCCTGGCAGATTCATATAGGTGAATGCAGCCTGACAGGTAGCCCAGCCCCAAACCATCTAGGACTTTAAAGGTCAATACCAGCACCTTGAATCTAGCCCGGAAGCGAACCAGTAGCCAATGAAGTTTTTAAAGGTTTTTCTCCACAAGGAAGAATGTTAGTTTCAGCAGCCCCATAACTCCACTTGGGGGTGCTGGGGTGGCCCAGAGTGAGTGGTGGTGTAGTGCATAGAGGGTGCCAATCAACCCTCTTGGGTTGCTAACCAACAGGGTACTGGGTTTTGTTGTTTCTGAGGTGTTCTGAATGTAGATTCTCTGGTAGCAAATGAGATTTTCAATGACAAACCATGAATCCACTCTCAAACCATGAATCCACCACACTCCGCTCTAGGCCACCCCTTTCCCCCTAACATGAAGCAATACATTTGCTGAAACCTCCATTCTTCCCTATGGAGAAATACCTTAAAGACGCGTAAACTTCAACAATCACTTAAAAATCAACCCTTTGCCCAATTCCTTTCAAATAATTCTGGTAGCTTCCTTGCCCACCTGGGGAACTACCACCCACCAGACTCCGCTCTAGGCCACCCCTTTCCCCCCAACATGAAGTGATACATTTGATGGAATCCTCATTATTTCCTATGAGAAATTCAAAAATACTTTTAAAATTCACCAATAATTGGATGAGCGGCCGATTGCCTTGGGGATTGGTAGCTGGTAGGCACCACTGAGTGCCTACCACTCACCCCACCTTTGTGCCCCAGGTGCTCCACAATGTGGGTTAATGGGCTGGTTCAAGTCCCATTATACTCTATGAGAAAAATAATTAAAAATATTTCAAATATTCATAAAAAATCATAGGTGTGTCCAATTGCTTTGAGGTCTGGGTGGTAGTTGGCACCCATGGGTGCTCCAAAATAGGGAATAATGGGCTGGTTCAAATCCCATTATGCCCTATGAGAAATTTTTTTCAAATGTTCATAAAAAATTGTATGAGTGTCCGATTGCTTTGGGGTTGGGGTGATAGGCACCCATGGGTGCCAACTATCACCCCACCCACTTTTGGATTTTTAAGCCAGTTTGAATTCAAACTGAACCAGGGTTTTTGAGCAAAACCAAAACTGAACCGCCCCCTCCCGGTTAGAACCAGGTTCAAATTTGAACCGAACCGGGCGATCCAGTTTTGTGCACATCCCTAGATGAGGCAATGGCAACTGCAGATGAACCTCTCCTGATGATCTCAATGGGCAGTGTGGTTCATAGCGAAGAAGATGTTATCTTAAATAGCCTGCTCAGAAACTGAGCACATTTAACATGTTTGGCCTGGCCTGATCCAGCCAAAGTTCAGCACTACTACTTCCTTCTAAGTAAACTTGCCAATGGGCAGCTGCAACCCTATGCACACTAACTTACATGAGAGGAAAGAAGCCCCGTGGGTTACACCTACACATATGTAGGCTCTCGGTCTGCTAATTCCTTCCACTCAACTTGATGGGATTCAGAGTGCTGGGCTTTAGCTGGATGAGGCCCATGTGGCCACGTGTGGGAGGAGGCAAGATGGCGGCGCTGTGCCTGCCTCGGTTCCGGCAGTGGGGAGGGGAGAGCACGGCAGGCGCCAGGCGCACAGGCACAAGCCAAGCAGGCGAGGCTGCCGAGCAGAGTGGCAGGCTCGCCGCTCCCTCAGCTAGCGTGTGTAACCACCGCGGTGCCTCTCCAGGCATGGGGCTTGGGGCAACTGTACCAGTTGACCTGCCTTAAGGATGGGCCTGTCTGGACCAACTGCAGTTTCTGGACTACGTACAAAGGCAGCCCCACATAGGGCTATGCATTATACCATGTATTTCAGGGACCTATATCCAGGTGCACTTTAAAAATGAACACAGGTACAGTCATTCAAACAAACAGTTGTACGAGTATGCAGACATCTGTACACTCATACAGCATAATGTCTGGCTCGGGCTGCACACACATACACTCAGATTTAAGTTATGCCCTATTATTATTATTATCAATTCGATTTCTATACCGCCCTTCCAAAAATGGCTCAGGGCGGTTTACACAGAGAAATAACAAATAAGATGGAATCCTGTCCCCAAAGGGCTCACATTCTAAAAAGAAACATAAGATAGACACCAGCAACAGTCACTGGAAGTACTGTGCTGGGGGTGGAGAGGGCCAGTTACTCTCCCCCTGCTAAATAAAGAGAATCACCATGGTAAAAGGTGCCTCTTTGCCCAGTTAGCAGGGGTTGTTGTTGTTGTCATTCCAACAACATGAACATACAATTTAAATACCGCAAGAAATGCATAGGGTTGGGACTGGTGTGCGCAATTGTTGTTGTTGTTGTTGTTATTCGATTTCTATACCACCCTTCCAAAAATGGCTCAGGGCAGTTTACACAGAGAAATAATAAATAAATAAGATGGATCCCTGTCCCCAAAGGGCTCACAATCTAAAAAACAACGTAAGACAGACACCAGCAACAATCACTGGAGGTACTGTGCTGGGGGTGGATAGGGCCAGTTACTCCCCCCCTGCTAAATAAAGAGAATCACCACGTTATAAGGTGCCTCTTTGCCAAGTTAGCAATCATGCTACCTCAGAACACAGTAGGGCTGTTCTCATGATTGGCATTAGTGTAGGAGAATCCAACGATCTTAATTCAGGAGATAGGCATGCTCCTGATTGATCATCATGAGAATTCTGCAATCAAGGGAGGAGGAGGAGAAAATGATAATCTGCAAGCTGAGTACAGAGGTGGGTGGCAGAGGACAGCTCTGTTGTGTTTACCCAGTTCTGTGCACAGGCCACCCAAATAACTTTGACAAAGTGCAATTATGATGTAATTATTACATTAGAGTTATATAATATTACATTACAAAATGAGTATTGGTTCAAATTATTTTCATATATAAGCTTAACATTTCTCTGTCTATTGAACTTATAAATATACAGTAAGCCTAGAATCTGGAAAAAGCATGAGTGGATTATTTAAATATTCTTGTTCATATAACAGCAAGAACTCCATATACCCTCTCTGAAAAGCTGACAACAAGACAAAACATTGTCAAAAGTAGGTGAGTGGGTCAGTCACTTGATCTAAAGCTTTTAAAATATCTAGGAAACTCTTAAAACTGATGAATATGTAGGAGAGTATTGTTGAGGGGTGTGAGGAGAAACATTAAATTCTTCACACAGCAGAGTATGCTCTGGTGGTAAAGAAGTTTAGCCAAATAGATTATCTGGAAACAATAGGTTAAGTCCAAAAAACAAATAAAGATTTATTAAGAAACTAAAACATAACAGACTGAGAGAGACAAAGAACAACACACACACAAACAGGCATTAGACTTCAACAGCTGAACAACTCTAAATGACTCTAACTGACCAATTAATATACCTCATCATTCCTCTAGTGGCCAAAAGAGGTTACTGTGATGCTAAGAGTCAATGCTGTAAAATTCTCACTTCTAACACTCCTTGTTGCTCGATAACCGGTCAACAACTCAAATCTCTTGGCAATGGCTTTGTGAGTCCATCAGCTATCATGTTCTCTGCTGGAAAGTATTTTAACTCCACAAGACTCGTTTTATTGTGCATCACTTACATAATGGTATTTTTTCTCAATATGCTTTGTTTGGAGTGGGGGAAGAGGGGAGGGGGAGGGAAGAGAGGGGACACTAAGGAGGCATCGTGCACTCACACACTGTGTGACACACACAGTGCCTTCCTGGGGTTCCAGGGGCCATGGCACCATGCAGCGGTGCAGGCACTCCCCTTCCCCTGGAGCTCTCCGGTGAGCCGTAGCTAGAGGCGGGAGCCCAGCAGCAAGTGACTGTGTGCGGGGAGAGCATCAAAGAGAGTGGGCTTAGGAGGGCTAAGCCCACTCTCTCCGCCAAACCCTCCTTGACTCCACACCTTGATCATGTGTAAAGCCTCAGTGTGTTTTTTACTCGATAGAATGATCAGTAATGAACCTTGGCTTTTCTGTGTGTCTGTTTTGAGTTGCCTGTATGATTACTAGTAAATATCTTACAACTGGCAATGTAAGTGGGATTCAAGAACTTTGTGTGGCATGCAACTTGTACTGTAGTTGTTATGTATGACAGGGGGTGCTGTTTGGACCTTTTCAGTTCATGTATAACTTGAAACTGTTTGTAACTGTTGTGTGAAGCATCTGAAGAGCTGAAGATCTATTGTATTTTGATGCTTGATCTTTGCATTTTCCCTTCTACCAACACAGCAGTACCATGAAGCTGTATGAGAAGGAGGACAAATAAGGCTTTTGACTATGCTATAGAAAACTGGACTACTTATGTAGAAAAGATGAAGCATTATCTTGAAGTTAATGAGATACCCTTTAAAAAATGAAGCAGCATGGCTGAGTATTATGGGAGGGAAATCTTAGAGTTCTGAATCTGTACACAAGTTGATTGCACCAGAGAAGCCTGCAAACAAGACTTTTACGGAAATACTGTAAATTGTTCAGCAACATTTTAACCCAAATCTCTGATTATAGCAGAAAGGTTCAGATTTCACAGGAGGCACCAGCAGGAAAGTGAATTTGTTTCTTCATTTGTAGCAGAATTTCAGAACATGTGACTTCAAGGAAGGCTTTAATGATGCATTAAGAGACAAGTTTGTATGTGGACTGCACAGCGAGAATATACAAAAGAGACTTTCAAATAAGGCAAATCTTACTTTCAAACGTGCTGTAGAAATTAGAGTGGCAATGGAAACAGCAGGTAGGGATGAACTGGAACTCCAAAGCAGAGCTAGAGAAGAAATAGAGATGCACAAAATAAGCAGCAAACTATTCAAGCCATAAGTGTATTTAGTGTGGAATAGGATTCCACTTCCCTGCCGAGTTTAGATTTAAAGATGTATACTGCAGAAGATATAATAAAAAAGGGACATATTTGAAGAGTATGTGGCACTACAAGAAGTAGAAAAAAGGGCACTTCTTGGGGTAGGCAGAAAAATGCAAAAATCCATACCCTTGACCCAGAGAGTACTAATATCCCAAACTGTGAGAGGGGTCTTATCAGTCTGGAAATCATGCTAAAATGACAAATCAGCAATTTGGTTAACAGCAAAGCTCTGTTCAGACATTATATTGTATGAGTATACAGATGTCTGCACACTCATACATGTTTTTGTATGAATGACTGTACCTGCATTCAGGTACAGCCTCTTAAGTGCATGGTAAAGATAGGAAGTGTATGATTGTACCTGTGTTCAACATAAAATGTATATAATTGTAACTGTGTACAGATGTGTACTTCAGTATACTTGTTATACAAGTGTTGAATGTAACATGTGAATAAGGCTCAAATGTAACTGGGAAAATGCTCAAGATGGAGTTGGACAGAGAATCTGAAATGCCCATTATTTCTTGAGCGGAATATGAAAAAACCTTTCATACATCAAAATACGAACAACATCCTTACTACTAAAGCATACACAGATAAAGGATAAACATCCTTTAAACATCCTTGGGAGTTATGGAGGTTGGGAGTTATGGAAGTTGATAAACATCCTTGGGAGTTATGGAAGGATTTGTATATGATTGAGAAAGGTGGGCCAGCACTAAAGAGATATGAATGGGTAAAGAAATTGCCCTTGGACTAGAAATCTAAAAAAAAGTGCTTCCTTTTTCTCAAGGAGAAGTTGGAAAATATGTGGTGTGTCAGAAGTGTTTCAAGATGACATAGGAACCCTAAAACTTATAAAAGAACTGTTGATATTCACTGAGAATGCACAGTCTTAAACAGTGGGACTTGTTCTTTATATTATTTCCCAAAAGTAGATTCTGAGCCAGGTTGCTTGAAAGGCTAGAATGAATGGGCTATGACAATTGCATATATATATTATAGCATTTGTTTCAGGTCTTATCTATCTATTGGTGCATACTTCTGTATATTGCTGGTGTGTGTTTCCTTTTTTTCCCCCTTGATGATGTGAGATTTGACAGCTTTACTACAACTTAATTGCACTTAGTTCTGATCAGATGGGAGGGGAAAACTTACACAGTCAGAATGTAGCCCAGATGCTTTGAGGCTATAATGTTAAGCAAGTGTCTTCAAAACTATATAATTTGCAGTTTTCCCAATGGTTCATTTCCATGGATATTTTATTACTTTCATATGTATTTTATCTAAAGTGTAGTATAGGGCAGAGTTAGATTATACATCAGTCAGACACCTGAAGCATCACAAAGCAGAAGGTGCAGCTACATTAAGTGCCTCCTTTCCCCAGGAGTAGGCTTATCTCATAATAAACATAACTCTTGGAGTCCTCTTCCCTCTAATAGAATGGGGGCTTTTATATATCATGTAAATTACTTTCTACACTGGAAATTGCCAGATATGCTTAAAATATTTCTCATGAAGAGTTGCCAGAAATAAATCTAACCCAACTCAGAGCATTTTCTATACCAAGAGTTTTCAGTTTTTCGTATCAAGGCCTATAAGGAAAATAAAAACTCAGATAAGTTTCCCTCTGTTAATAACTATTAAAATGCCTGACAGAGTTGTCATATAGGGAGGGGAGGTTGTGTTTTAGATCAGAAAAGTGAATGTTTTCCTTAAGAGTCTCTATATTTCTAGCCAACACAGGACCAAACAAAATGTCACATGAGAGATGTGTGAATGCACCTCCCATCAGTTTTTTTTTTTTTTTTGCTAAAAGCAGCTACTGGGATGGGAACAATTTGGATTGGGGCCATTGCATGGTAAGGAAGGGGTTCAACTCTTCTCCTGCCACACACATCATGCGCCTTAACCAAATCGCCATACACCTACTTACCACAGAAGGGGAGGCATAAATTAGGGGTGTGCATGGAACTGCTCTGGGCTGCTTGGTTTGAGTTCAATCCAAACTCGAAGCTGGTTCTTTAGAACCAGCCAGTGTTTGGTTCATACCTAGAACTGGGTCATACTGGTTTGAACCAGTTAGACCTGGTTCTATTGCTTGCAAAGGGGAAGGGGAAGGATAAGGAATCCCCTTAATAAACATCAGGGAAACCCTATGTGGGGGTGGGTGGGAGGTTACCTTACATCGGCTCCTCGGTGGCAGTGGGCTGGTGGTGGCTCCCCTAGGCCCCGCTGGCACTCCCCCCATCAGTGCGGGACAGCTGCATGTACAGTGTGTGAATGGGGAGACCATGAAAGTGACCTCTGTGCACGCAGGTGTGGCAACGCTAATGGCCCCTGCTGGCTCTGCTGGTCTGCACTGATGGGGGAACATGGGCAGGGCCTAGGGGAGCTGCCACCAGCCTGCCACCACCAAGGAGCTGTACCACCATGGTGCATAAAGTAATCACCCACCCTTTTTCAACCCCTAGGGTTCCCCAATGCTTGTAAAGGAGAATCCTTACCTGATTCCCCTTTGAAAGCACTAAAGCGGTCGAAGTCGGCCATACCAGTTTGATCTGAACTGGGCCCAGTTCAGCTCAAACTTGGACTACCCCCCCCCTTTAGAGGGCTGGTTTGATTCAAGCTCAAACTGGTCAAATGGGGCCAGTTCAAACTGAACCCAGTTCAAGCTTAAACCGGTTCACACACATATACACCCCGACATACATATAGACACAATAAAAGTGCCTCACTGGTTTCCCCTATGTGGCTAGGTCTTCGGGGTGGGGGAACAGATTTAGGTTGCAGTGTGGGTTGGCAGTGGTAGTGGAACAAAGATTCTGTTACCAAAAAAATAAAAAATTAAAATGATTTCATCCAGGGTTCAGTACCATGCCTCAAACACTTCCAGATCAAAATAAGTGACTGGTTATCAGTATAATTCATTTGTCTCTGCAAAGCTAATAGTGGGGAATTTTCATAGCAATAGAAACCTCCCACCTTGCTGAGGTAGCCACCTAATGGTGCAGTGGGGAAATGACTTGACTAGCAAGCTAGAGGTTGCTGGTTCGAATCCCCGCTGGTATGTTTTGGGAAACACCTGTATTGGGCAGGAGCAATATAGGAAGATGCTGAAAGCCATCATCTCATACTGCGTGGGAGATGGCAATGGTAAACCCCTCCTGTATTCTACCAAAAGCAACAACAGACTCTGTGGTCGCCAGGAATCAACACCTACCTGACGGCACACTTTACTTTACCTGGCTGAGAGGATTCAGTTTCAATGCCCTTAACAAGGTACTGCAACACTCACTTAAAATAGCTTCTACACAGTCACAAAGTGCAAACCTGGACATGTGCATCAAACTTATGAAAAATTGCATTTATATGTGAGATGCCAACAGGGGCGGATTACCGCATAGGCAACAGAAGTAATTGCCTACGGTGGAAAATCTTGGGGAGTGAAAAATCTTGGGAGGAAGAGAAAGTTTTTTATTTTTTTTCACATTTAAAACTGTCACTGTGTGGCAGCAGCACAGCAGGGATGGTGGTGAGAGCTCCACCCACCCGCCTCCCAAACCATGACAGGTGAGGTTGGGCGCTGGAGGTGGCAGAGACAGTGAAAGAACTCCTCACACAGGCCCACCTTCCTTCCAAACGACATAGATCGGGCCAATTTCGGCCTATTTTGGGCTTCTGTGCTTGCACATGTGTGCACAGAGGCCTGAAATCAGCCCGATCTGTGTCATTTGGGAGGAAGGTGGGCCTGTGTGAGGAGGCCTCACTGTCATCTCTGCCATCCTGGATGGCGGAGATGGCGGTGAAAGAGCTCCTCACACAGGCCCGCCTTCATCCCCAATGACACAGATCGGGCTGATTTCAGGCCTCTGTTCACGCACGTGAGTGCACAAAGGCCCCAAATCGGCCAAAATTGGCCCGATCTGTGTCATTTGGAAGGAAGGCAGCCCATGTGAGGAGCTCTTTTGCATTCTCTGCTGCCTCTGGTGCCCGAACTCACCTGTCATGGTTTAGGAGGCGAGTGGGCGGAGCTCTCACCGCCGTCCCTGCTGTGCTGCTGCTGCACAGCGACAGTTTTAAAAGTAAGAAAAAAAATTAACTTTCCCTCCCCCCCACCAAGCCCTTTACTTGTAAAGGGGAACCCTTGCCCCTGGGGTGGCAAATCTTTAGTTGCCTATGGGTGGCAAAAAGCTTAAAGCACCCCTGGATACCAATATATTTCACCACAGGCTTTGATTTTCGAAATGCACATGATGCATTGATCCCTTGTCTGTCTCCTCTACAGGTGAGAAAAGGAAGTAGAATTGTGGGATGAACAGAGACTGTACAGGCCATGTCAGTAAAAAGCTAGGTCAATGCAGTAATTCTTTCCGTACTTCTGGTTTCATGCTGAAAACAAAATCATACATAAGGTAAACTTCTATTCAAACATGCCCTCAGATGGTTCATTATAGACTGTGCAAATAGGATGTGTAAGGGCTATTTTACTACAATCTTGTTGCTGTTTAAGGCCCACTTAAACATCCTTCTGCTGTTATGATCCCTGGAGGTTCCTGTGGCTCCTCATTGCATTTTTCATGATTGCATATGTCTTCATGCCACAGCTAACTTCTGAAGCACGCCCAGAAATCTGACTGCTCAAATGGTGAATTGCAAGGTGGAAAGCCCCTTTTATAGCCATTGAAATATATAACTATTTTGAATCTTGTTTGAATCTACATTTTTGTTGCTTTTGTATTCTACCCCACTGAGTACTTTTAGAGGAATGTGTATAATTATCCTAAGCATATTTACTCAAAAGTAAGTTCCACTGAGCTCAAGGGGGCTTACTCCCTAGTAAATGGGCATAGAATTTCAGCCTTACTTCTTAGTAACGTTGCTCAGGACTATAACCCAATCATTTGTGGATTACCATAAATGAAATAATTTGTGAAAGTCAAACTGGGATTCCATCCCTCCAAGCATTTAAGTATTCTTGGCATCTATACCTATTGTTTCACCACATTATTGTAAGACAATATACTAATATCCTCCTTTCAAATGTCTGCAGAATTATTTTATGAAGAAAAATAGTAAAAATATGTTATCCAGTTTTGTATGTACAAATATAAACATATGTTAAAAATGCAGATAAGCTTAATGTTAAACGTTTAACATCTTAAATCAGTTATACTTATAGAAATATTATTCAAAGTTAATCTCACTTTGCATATAGTGTCTTTTTCTAGACATCTTATTCTTAAGCATTATTCCTAAAATTATGTACAATAGGTTGCTTGTGCTTTCTGCTTGGCAAAAGAAAAAGGGGGAAAAAAGTATCCTCCCACCTCCCCTCATTTGGCATTTGGCATGTATTTCCTTTTTAAATAAGTGTGCTTTCTCAAAGGAACACAAGCTTCTTTCCATAACAAAAAAACCCCCCTGAGTTTAAAGTCAGTCAGCATTCTTTTGGCTCAGCATAAAATCACTCAAAGAGGATTCCAAATTTATAAGTTTGCCAAAGACTAGGCAGTCAACCCCAAAGTCATGAGGATTAGATACTGATATAACATCTTTTCATAGAAATACAGTAGGGATGGATGTGTCATATCATGCAGGGTATACTTCAGCACACTGAAGCCAATGTCAAACCTCCCATTTATTGGAGTGGATTTATAGAGTGACTGCACCCATTTATAGAGTGACTGCACCCTATAACATTTTGAGAACAGTTTAGAGTATTTTTAACTTACTCTCAAGTAGAGGTGGAGCCAAAAGATTCTTTTTAGTTTCATTTTCACTTCTGTTTTTGTTGAAAAGCAGCTCCATTTGGGGGGTATTCCTTCCAATGCCCAGTCCACATTTCTTCTATTGTTCCTGACTGCATATCTGAATTACAGATATTGCTCAAAATCCTGGATAAAACCAGTTGGGAGCTTGAAGCTGACGCTACCTGAGTAATAAGGAGGAAGAAGCTTGGAAAGTTTCTCCACAGCATTAGAAGCTATTGAATTACCCCAGAGAAGTGTTTTGTTCTTTAACCCATCTCTCTGGAGAATATCAGCATTAAGCTAATGAGCAAACCCCACCCCCACACCCCAAGCCCTGGGCTCTGGCACCAGTGGGAGTGCTTGCTGCATCACTGAAATGGAATGGTAGTGAAGATGCAACACTAGAAACTGATGGGGTATGTGTGTTTCCTTCCCCCACTGACATTCCCCCCCCCCCTCCTTAGACAAATGTCCAAAGGCAATGGCAGGGAGACATTTGCAAGGAGGGGAAATTATGGAGGTAGTGTTGTCCTTGAGGTTCCCTCCATCATATGTAAGAAAATGTTCTCAGAGGTTGCTTACTGAGACAGTTCAGGGAGAGGTTCTCCACCATTCTTGAGCTTCTTATTTTCCCCAGAATCCTCTTCCAGTGATGATATTTCAGTGTTCGAGTGCTGGACTATGACAAGTTTGAGAAATAAGTTTGCAACTATCCTTCTCTTTATGTTTTATTTTCTTTCAATAGCGATTATAAAAGCTGAAGGTAGATGACTCAGTTGACAAAGGACCCTTTATTTGTAAAAATCTGTTTTATCACACGCATCATTTAGATACAGCTACCGTGCACAACGTAGGTCCTACCAATCAATGGTGAATTACTGCACAAATCTCATATTTATAATTTTGACATGTGCATTCATAGCTAATTGGTTCATTGTGATGAATGCCACTGAAATAAATGCTCTGCATTAATGAATATAACATCTTTTTTCAAGTAGACTCTAGTCCAATGATGAGTTCCATAGATTTTATAATCTGTTAATCCTTCAGTGTCATGGACTGTCAGGATGAGATAATGCATGTGTATAAAATACAATTCTAATTAGAGACCTGGACTTGTTAATGTGCTAGCTGATCCCAATGGGCTGAAAGTAAAAGAAGGTCTTACACAGACTAGTATAAATGCTGTAGAACAAAAGCACATAGTGCTCATATACAATATTCCATGAATGTTGATCTACATGGCAATTCCTGGTGTAAAGGAACTTAGTAGGACAAATTTATACATGACAGAGGGCACCAAGGAATACTTAAAAGCACTAAGTGTGTACAGTAGGTAGGGGCAATATAATATTAAGTGATAAAGATGTTTTGCAGACAAACTCAGTCAGAGCTACAACCAAGTTTAGGTTTTAGGGGATGCCACCCATTATAATCTACTTTTTATGGAATACATATTGACACTCCATTGTTAAGGGTAGGTGAGACAGATCACATTCTACCATTATAAACATGATGCGAGGAAGCATTATCTTCTTCAGCTTATAAATTCTGGAGTAATTGTCAAATTGGCTTGGCACTTTCAGCATTAGGGCAGGTTTGTTTGAAGATTTCCAGACTTTAACTTCTTCTCAGATCTGTAGGGCTTTTACCAAGCTTAGGTTTCAGATGATGCTTACTGCTTACATTGAAGGGAGAAATCTACTGTAGACTTTCTGAGGCAGAATGGAAAATATATTTATGGTTATAATCAGGTAGAAGATTGAGTCCACTGCTGGCTGGTTTGTCTTTTATATGCTGATCCAAGGATGACATTTTTACTTCCCCACCCCCACCCCCTGCAACACCTAGATGAATCCTCAGGATATTGTAGTGGAACTGTTGGATGATCATCAACCATTATATCATTGCTTTATTTTGCTCTTGCTGCTAAGAAATGGTATGCCTGTTTTATTTTTTAAAATGTAACAATTAAATATTTTTCACGAATTAAGAATTGTATATTGGAAGTTTGTTCTACTCTGATTCTATGCTAATCAGTGATGATTTGTGGAATAGATTTTCTACCTACTGAAATTTGTACACATTGTGGCTAAATACAATAAGATGATGATGATGATGATGATGATGATGATGATGATGATGATGATAGAGCAGTTTTGGAAAAAGCTGATGTGGCAGTTGCAAAATTACTGACTGCCATTTTAGAAATGGCTGACTAACGTTTTTAAAATTGTTGATTGCATGGTTTCTGAGATTGCTGCTGCAGCATTTTTTGAAATGGCTGATACAGCCATTACTGAAATCACAGACATTTTAAAAATGATTACATTGCATTTTTTAAAATCGCTGACGACAGTTTCTGAAATAGTTGTCTTCATTTCTTGGCATTTGTGATATAACAATTTTTGAAATTGCTGATGTGGCAGTTTTTGGAATTGCTGATTGGTAGGTTTCTAAACTGCTGAGTCAACTCTTTGAAATTGTTGAGTCAGTATTTTCTGAAATTGCTGACATGACGGTGCTGAGGCTTGTGTGAACTAATACTATGCACTTTATGACATTCTTAGTTGTTCACACCGTTAATTGTAGAGCGCCTATGTGGACGGTAAGAATACAGAAGCTGAGGTTAATCAGTAATGAGGCAAATGTACTTTCCATATGATCAGAGGGACTTCCTCTCATCCTTGCAATTAAAATTAAAATTCCAGGTTGTTGTTTTTTTCCTTTGCTGAAGTATTTCTGTCTGTTCATTCATTTTAAGTGGAGGGTGGATACTCATCTGTCAGGGATGTTTTAGCTGCAGATATCCTGTACTGAGTAGTGAGTTAGACTAGAAGACCTTCAAAGTTCCTTTCCCCTTTGTCATTCTGTATGGATAGTATGGGTTGTGATTTGAGCATATCATGGTAGCTTTGTAACATATAATGGTAGTTTTAGTTGCATGGTAGCTTCAGTTGCATGGACTCCATGCATCTTCCAGTAAACAGACAAATCTGGGAGGTCCACCATTCTGCCACAGGCAGCCATTCAGCTCCAAGGTACCAGTGAAGCTGGTACTAGTCACAGCACAGAATACCATACTATATCCATATTGCCTAAATAACTCATTTTAAGGGTGTGGCTATCAATAGCTGCAATCTCTTGATGTTTTGGTGCTTGAGTGAACAGGGAAAGCCCTTAACACAACATGTTAAAGCAAAAGGTTTTTTGTCTGTTGTATGCCTACATAACTTAGTGATCCACCAAACCAAACAGCGCATTAAGTGGCCTATTAAGAGCATGATAAACCTTCTGTCTGTTTAGGAGTACAAATCCAGGAGGGGGTTGTCTGTCCTTTCCAATGTCTCCATACATGGCTGGTTAGCTGTCTTCAGCTTGGTAGGTGCCACATTTTCCAGGTTTGTGCTAAATCATGACGCTGGAAAATTCCCCCTTGCCACCAGCAATGAATATGGTGGCAGTCTTTACTTAAAGAGCTTAAAACACTTGTAGGCTTTCTACTACAGACAATTTTAATGACAGCTGTAAGGCAAGGATGTAAGATTAGGCCCAATTCTGCCTTGGGACAGCACTCTAACAAGTGTAAGTACTCAGACCTCACTCATGCTGTTTGATAGTGGTTATGAACAACTATGTCAGCAGTGGTCAATGCACTCTGATAAGCTCTTAATACTAAGGTTTGGAGTCCTTGCTCTATTTCCTAGCTGTCCCTGAATGAAAGTGGGAGGGGTGGGGGGTTAGCAATAAAAGAAGAAGATGCCATTGCCAAGCCAGCAATGAACCAGCTCTTGGGAAAATCAATTAGAATGAATTTCATATAAAGGAAAATTCAAATTCCTGTATTTCAAATATAAATTCATATTAGAGAATCAATTAATGGGAAATGAGTTTCCTAGAAAATTCTAAGAACTTGTTCTGGGAAAACATATTCAAGTATTCCAAAGAAAATTAAATAATTTCAGTAAGAATCTCAAAAATCCCTGAAGGTAGGAGATTTTCAATTGTCATTAAATGTCACCTATACAGTCATCCCTTGCCAACCGCTAGGGTTCCATTCAGGCAAAACCTTGCCGTTGGCAAATTTGCAGTTGGTGAGGCATTACAGTCTATGGGAAGCAGGGGGGTGGGAAACCATGACCGCAAAAAGACTTAAAAATACAAAAGAAATGCTAAAAATCACACACACACACCCAAAGCCAAGAGGCGACCAGAACAATGAGCAGATCAAACCTCTGGACATTTTCTGAACCCCGCAAAATCACCCAAAGGCATTTTAAATTGGCAAGGGACAGCAAGTTCAGCAAGGGTTAGCAAGGGTCACCAAGAGGAATGAGCAGATTGAACCTTTGAAACCCCCCAAATCGCTGAAACCTCTCAAAAATCACTAAAAACCCTCGCCAAATGTGGATACTCAGGTCGCGGTTGGCCAGACCTGTCACAATTTCTCATTTGCATATACTCAAAACCGTGGTTGGTAAAACCATGGTTGGCAAAGGATGACTGTTGTGGAATCTGAGGCACATGTGGTGGCTCCTGCTCAGATGAAGGATATGTAGGACTGAAAGCTTTAAAAAGACCAGTGAAATTTCTCACAGTCTGTTTATATCTATTCATAAACAACCCTTTTTGCAGAAATAAGGGTTCTTTAGTTGTAGAATTTTAGGCCGTATATAAGAATGAGTAATTCTTTTATTAGCACATATATACTCTGGCTAACATCAGTCCCTGGACAGCTAAGACCATTATGTAATCACAGATATCAGTCCATTGGCACAGAATGCAGGACCTCAAATGAAGGACCTCAGATGTAGGACTTCAAATGAAGCTGAGTTGGTAATTCATATACATATTAAAATAGTGGTGGCAAAATACTGCCTTGAGGAAGGAAGTTCTTGCTGTGCACTAACAGAGTGGAGAGAAACTTCAGTGATAATTGCAAATGCATTCAAACACTTGTAATGTTGTCAGGATTAATTAGGAATTGGGCTAGAGCAGTGATTCCCAAACTGGGAGCCTCCTGACATTGCTGAACTGCAGCTCCCATCATTCCCATTAGCCACAATAAATTTTAGCTGGGGCTGATGGGAGTTGTAGTTAAGCAACATCTGGAGGCTCCCAGTTTGGGAACCACTGGGCTAAAGCCACAATTTCCTTGAACCCAAGCAGATGATGGCCTTGTTCCACCTCTCTGAAATGTGACGCTGAGTCAATTCAGATGAACAGCAGCCCCCAACAGGTGATCATGTGCTCTGATGTAATGAAAGAACATGCTGATGCACCCAAATCACCCCTCTACATGTGCTGTGAAACCCTAATTAAACAGAACTTTTATTAAAGTAGTATTTCAGTTGTGTGAGCAGTTCTGCCTGTGTGATGGCATACCAGGTGGTGGAGGGCAATATGCTTGCTCATGCCCTAGATCACATGGTGGACAGGTCAGTTGGGCATATAATCTGAACTGGCCTTCTGTAATTATATACCACGGATATTGTGAGCAACTTTAATCTAATCATCTACAGTGAGAATGCAGACAACTAAAACAACACGGATGAAGTGCAAATATGCTGGTGTCATTTGATTGTCTATATGGATGTTGGATAAGGATCTGTCCTCTTCATTATCCTGCTTCTCTACTACTAACCCATAAGAAGAGGACTAAGAGATGTTTACCTGATGCCCTTTAGAAGTTTCTTACCAGAAGGGTTGCCTTGGCTGTATGTGTGAGGGTTGCCTTGGCTATATGTGTGAGGAATTCCTCAGACATTGATAGTTGCTTCAAGAATTAACACAATTTTGTTGAACAAAACTATTCATTAATCTATCCTAGCATACAGCTCTCCACTTGATTCTCACCCTGTCCTCAGTTGCTATCCCACTTCCTTCTCTTAAAATGGCAGACATTTTACTGACTTAGTACAATGTATCTGCATATAGGACACCTTAGCTCTCTCACTGGTCAGTCAAGTGACTTCTAAAGATTTCTTCCCATGCAGGTACCACTGATGGTCAGTAGCTGCACAGATGACACACTTCAAAAGGGCCAGGCATTTCTTGGGTGTTGAAGTAAAGGCAAGTAAGGCAGGTTTGCAGTGCCTTGGACAGGTCTAAGGGAAAGAGTTGATTCAGTGCTGCTTGGAGGAAGCAAACTGAGCCTGTAAGTACTTTTGAATCCAGACTCTTTCTTCTGGGCTCCATCTCCCTGCTTAAAGAGTTGAAGGCTCTACTTCAGGCATCCCCAAACTGCAGCCCTCCAGATGTTACTGAACTACAACTTCCAGCATCCCTAGACACAATTTTTTGTGGCTGGGTATGCTGGAAGTTGTAGTTCAGCAACATCTGGAGGGCCGCAGTTTGTGGATGCCTGCTCTACTTGCTTCCACTGCAGTAGCATAGCTGCCACTGGACAAAGGGAGCACAAATGTCCCTGGACTGCTTGGGTTGGGGGACTGCCACAGCGCCCCTTCCCCAGGTCACCCCCTTGTCCTCCTCCCATACCCAGAAGGCATACAAAGTGCTCACAGGTTGGAAGCATGAGGTGTGGCCCCTCTCCCACTGCTTCCCAGCTGGCGACAAAAGGGCCATCTGGATGCTTTCTTTTTCTCTCTTGCTCAGAGCTGGCTGTGACGGAGTGTGCGAGGGGCTGCACAGAGAACCAGCATAGCATATAGTGGTTAGAGTGTTGGACTGGGACCAGGAAGACCCGGGTTTGAATCCCCATTCAAGCATGAAACTCACTGGGTGACTCTGGGCCAGTCATGCATCTCTCCGCCTAACCTACTTCACAGGGATATTGTGAGGATAAAAATAACCATGTACAACCAGTCTGAGCTCCTTGGAGGAAGAGCGGGGTATACATGTAAAAATAGAAAATAAATTTCTGATGCTGCTAGCCATACCCTCTGCGTCAATATATAAGGGGCATAGGGAACTTGCTAGCTGCCTGGGGACACGTTACTGCTGGCAGGCCCTCCCCATCCGCTGCCCACATGCATGCACCAGCTACACCCCCTGCAGTGACATCATACACATGTTGCCAGAGAGGGCATGGCAAGCAGCCCCCCTTCCCACTCCTTCACAGCCAGTGCTTCCTTCACTGGCTGGGTGCTTCCTTTCTCTCCCTGCTTGCTGGGAAGGAGCAAAAGAGGGGCCATGCAGCCCCCTTTCATGGTGTGACTCACTTCCCCTGCTAGGCATGCATATGATGCAGAGGCAGGGCTAGCGTGAGGGCATGCACATGGGCAGTGGTGGAGCGAGAGGCTGCTGCTGGCAGCTTGTCCCTGGGTCCCAGCAAGCTGCCCATATCCCTTTCCTGCTCAGCTTGTTGTCAACACTAGTGTGCAGACATTGGGGGGTGTCATGGTGTTGGTGAGGCTAGCTCTGCAGTGAGCTTGAATTCTGCGGGTGCTGCCTCGGGGAGCCCTGGCCCCAAGGGAACCTCCTTGGGGAACTCCAGCCCCAAGGCTTCCTCAGGCTCCAGTTTGGTGCCATGGTCATAGGAACATAGGAAGCTGCCATATACTGAGTCAGACCATTGGTCTATCTAGTGCAGTATTGTCTTCACAGACTGGCAGCAGCTTCTCCAAGGTTGCAGGCAGCAGTCTCTCTCAGTCCTATCTTGGAGAAGCCAGGGAGGGAACTTGGAAGCTTTTGCTCTTCCCAGAGCGGCTCCATCCCCTAAGGGGAAGATCTCACAGTGCTCACACGGAGTCCCAGGCTGGGGTCAGTGCTGGGGCTGCCTCCTTAGATTCTAGCCCAGTTTCATAAACTAGGAGTGGGGCCACTGCCAACCCCAGCCTCCAGCTCAGAGTCACGACTGTGACTGGAGATTGTGACAGGCCAAGCCATGGCAGGTGGTTGCTAACTAGAGGCTCCCACATGAACAAAAGTATTTGGATACTCTTTGATGGATGGGGGAGCAACTGGTCTAGCAAGAGAATATTTAAGGGATGGGGATAGACTCCTGGACTTGATTTGCACCCTGTTCAGATATTATGTTGTGTCTACATATATGTACACATTGTTGAGTGAATGACTGAATACACATTCATTTTAAAAGTAAGCATGCGTATATGCCCCCTCAAATGTTGCACCAGCTGCTGATATGTTTCCTGGCAAAATACAAAGCGCTGGTTATTACTTTCAAAGCCCTGAATGGCTTGGGTTAGAGAGTGCCGTCTTCTGTATGATCTCCATCACACGTTGAGGTCATCCAGAGAGATCCGTCTCCAGTTACCACCGGCACGTCTGGTGGCAACTCGGAACTGGGCATTCTCAGTAGCTGCTCCTGGCCTATGGAATGCTCTCCTGGCAGATATCCACAGTTTAGGCTCTCCGTTGGCCTTAAGAGAGCCCTAAAGACTTACTTGTTTGGCCTGGCCTTCCAAGGTTTATAATTTGTTTTTAAGTATTTTTAATTGGTTTTAATTTATTGTGTTAAAATGGTTTTTCTATTGATTGAAATAGTGTGTTTTAAATGTTGTTTGTTTTTATGTTTTTTAAACTAGTTGTGCACTGCCCAGAACCTCTGGATGGGGCAGTTTATAAATGAAACAAACAAACAAACGCCGAGGACAGATAGTATGAAAGTAGCATGTCAACAACTATACACACGTGCCAATCTGTACATGCATTTAACATAACACATGAATAGGGAGTTGTTCTCTCACCAAATTTAGCCCTCCAGAGTCCAGCAGTGTGCTATCCCTTGTTTCTATAAACAGTTGCTTTGTATTTACTTTCAATTTTCTGCTCAAAATGCACAAAGGGATGCAATTTAAGGGTGGTAGAAAGAAGCCAAAAATGTTAGCACAGTACATCAGGCCCATTATTGATAATATGCCTTCCAAAATGTTGGGTTTGGCAGGACTGCACTAGCTGATCTGCTTATAATTGGGAGCTTATTTTATTTTATTGATTTGATTATAATTGACTGTGTTCCATTTGCCAGCCCTTAAGTAACTGACAGTACAGAGATTTCTTCCCCTCATCCTCCCTTAGAATCATTAATAGTTTAAACCAAAAGGAAATAGGATTAGAAATTAGGTGAGTTCTGTTAAATCAGTTATGAAAGGAAATGTAATCCAACTATTGGCATTAAACTGCATAAAAAACTTTCTTAGGGGCATACTAAGAAATGAAACTTGTATCTGTGCATTGATCAAGACAAAATATTAGAAAAGAACATAAGAAGCTGTCTTATTCCAGGTCAGACCATTGGTCCTGCTAGCTCAGTATTGTCTATGGAGTCTCTCCAAGCCCTATCTGGAGATGTCAGGGAGTGGACCTGGAACCTTCTGAAGGAAAAATAGATGCTCTACATGAGCTTGAGATCATGGATTCCAAGATGACATAATCATTTCTGTTGCAGAGAAATCACTTATCCTCTGTAAGTAATTTAACAGGAAGCCAGATTTAACTGAGAAACAAGAGTTTGATATGTGTAACTAACTAAACATAGGCTAAGAAAACAACAGACTAACAGTCTTTTATGAATATGATGAATTAAATTAAATTAAATTAAATTAAATTAAATTAAAACGTGGCTCCCTGTCCCCAAATGGCTCACAATCTAGAAAAGAAAAATGCGATAGAAACCAGCAACAACCATTGGAGGGATGCTGTGCTGGGGATGGACAGGGCCAGTTGCTCTCCCCCTGCTCAATAAAGAGAATCATCACTTTAAAATAGGTGCCTTTCTGTTCAGTTAGCAGGGGACTTTAACCTTTAAATATTTAACCTTTAAATATGAGCCCCTGGTGGCACAGTGGTAAAAACTGCCGCCCTGTAACCAGAAGGTTACAAGTTCGATCCTGACCAGGGGCTCAAGGTTGACTCAGCCTTCCATCCTTCCGAGGTCGGTAAAATGAGTACCCAGAATGTTGGGGGGCAATATGCTACATCATTGTAAACCGCTTAGAGAGCTCCGACTATAGAGCGGTATATAAATATAAGTGCTATTGCTATTAAATATTAAAGTTAACCTTTACATTCTTATGCAGATAGAGGGAGAACCTCTAAATTTAGAGAACCTTTAAATTCAACATAATGACTGAGGAGCAGACAAACAAAACTGTGACTCCACCCCCAAGCCAGTGCATAGCTACATTCAAATATAGACAAGCAGGTCCCACATAAAGAATTGAGTCAATGTCCATAGCAAAACCTCAACATGCCCCTTCTCATTGTATCATTCTTGAATTCTAAGTCTTACACGTTTTGATTTATGATGTGATGCAACTTTTTCTTTTCCTGATTGCAGCAATTTATCTGTCTCTGAATCTGGCATGGCTTCAGTTTTGTGCCAATATGTAGGTACTGGCACTTCCTCATCTCTGGCTGCCAGTGACAATATTTTAGGTGGGACTCCTTTATTAATTCTGCTTATTTTATTTTATTTTATTTTATTTTATTTTATTTTATTTATTTAGGATATTTCTATACCGCCCAAAACGCAAGTTCTCTGGGCAGTTTACAAAACAATAAAAACAACCAATAAAAAGATTAACATATTTCAACAATTAAAATTTTAGAAGTTAAAATTATTAAAACACAATTAAAACAATATCTAATTAAAAGCCTGGGTGAACAAATGCGTCTTGACTGCATTTTTAAATGTTGTAAGAGATGGGGAGGCTCTTATTTCAGCAGGAAGTGTGTTCCAAAGCCTCAGGGCAGCAATGGAGAAGGCCCGTCCCCAAGTAGCCACCAGACAAGCTGGTGGCAACTGCAGATGAACCTCTCCAGATGATCTCAATGGGTGGTGCGGTTCATAGCAAAGATGTTCTCTTAAATACCCAGGGCCCAAGCTATTCAGGGCTTTATAGGTTATAACCAAAAATTTGTACTCTGCCCGGAAACTTATTGGCAGCTATTGTAAATCTTTTAAGATAGGAGTGATAAGGTCTCTCCGAGATGACCCAGAGACCAACCTGGCTGCTGCATTCTGGACCAACTGCAGTTTCTGGACTACATACAAAGGCAGCCCCACATAAAGCACATTGCAGTCGTCAAGTCTAGAGGTGACCAGCAGATGTACTACTGTTCTGAGGTCATTTATCTCAAGAAATAGACAGAGCTAGCATATCAGCCGAAGCTGATAAAAAGCATCTCTGGCCATCACCTCAACCTGGGACACCAGGGAGAGATTTGTGTCCTTAAGCGTCTCACTTTTCCTTCCATCTCAATCTCCCCTTCTTGATTGGATCTATCTGGTTCTATCTGAATCTCAATTGGACCTCTAGAATATGGCCGCCTTCAGACATAACACCAAGCTAGAGGTGAGCAAGGCAGAGGTTAGCTTTGATGATTTTTAAAATTCCACAAGGCCATTTTCCTGACCTCCATGCACATGCAGAGGCCCAAACCAGGTCCGAATCGGCCCTGCCTGCTCTGGCTGTGGAGGGAGCCCCCGCCCACCCCCAAGGCCACCACAGCCGCTGTTGCCACGGCTGCCACTGGTGGCACCTTTAAGGTAAAAAATAACTCCCCTCCTGCTGCAATTAGCTTCAACTAAACCCCTGGTCCCCCTTCCCCTTTACTGATAAAGGGAAATCCTTATCAGATTCCACTGTATGAGTAGAGCTTCGAGCCTACCCAAACAAGGCCTGGTTCAAATATGCACAAAACCAGACTGGACCCAGTTTGGCTCAAGTCTGGTTTGAATCAAGTCGAACTGGATTTTCTGATTTTGTGCACATCTTTCTTTATCTGTGAAGGTTAAAAATCTACTCAGTCAGTAAAAACTATAAAACTATAAAATGCTATGGAGTTAAAACTAAGACAGTATAATATGTTTTAAAGGATCAACTGTCTGAACATGTGTTGTGTCGGGCCTTGGCAACGCTATTTGTTATAGCAGAGTTTGAGTCAGAGAGCAGGGGAGAGACATAGGATTGGCCTGAGTGACCCGGGGTCTTGGTTAATAAAGGAAGAATGAGGGTGGTACAAAAGTCTCTGTAGGATGGGCAATGGAGGAGGACATGCTCTGCTGTTTCAACTTGCCCAGTCCATGTTTTCTGCTTGGCCATGGGCTCAAGAGTAAACTCCCATATCCCTGGCCATGCTTTCCACAGGAATCTATAGTTGTCAGCCCCAAGAGTTGGTCTTGTGGTAGCAAGCATGACTTGTTCCCTTAGCTAAGCAGGGTCAGCCCTGGTTGCATATGAATGGGAGACTAGAATTGTGAGCACTGTAAGGTATTCCCCTCAGGGGATGGAATTGCTCTGGGAAGAGCAGAAGGTTCCAAGTTCCCTCCCTGGCTTCTCCAAGATAGAGCTGAGAGAGATTCCTGCTTGCAACCTTGGAGAAGCTGCTGCCTGTCTGTGAAGACAATACTGAGCTATATAGACTAATGGTCTGACTCAGTATATGGCAGCTTCCTATGTTCCTATGTTCCACTCGAAATGGCAGCAGACAGTACAGACAACCAAATGCAAAGGTAAGAGAGGGGCTGTTTCTCTCCTACCTCACTTTTAACCTTGGTTAAGAACTAGGGCTACCTACTGGGGAAGTAGCTGAGTAGGAAAGGTTTCTGTGACTCCAGACGAGCCTCTGTACCCAAGTTAACCCTTTCCTGCCCATAAAGGACTGGTCATGTGAAACACCTTATTTTCTCTTTTGGTTGGGTCTCTTGCTTTTGAACAAGTGATATATCCTTCTGGAAGGATATCATTGTATTCAAGTAAGGATGTGCACAAAACTGGTTTTTGTAGTTCAGTTCTAATTAGAACCAAACTCAAATGGGTTCTGCAAGTTTGGGTTCTAAACTATTAGAACCAGTCTGTGGTTTGGTTTAAGAACACAAGAATAGCCCTGCTGGATCAGGCCCAAGGCCCATCTAGTCCAGCATCCTGTTTCGCACAGTGGCCCACCAGATGCCACTGGAAGCCACAGGCAGAAGTTGAGGGCGTGCCCTCTCTCCTGCTGTTACTCCCCTGCAACTGGTACTCAGAGGCATCCTGCCCTTGAGGCAGGAGGTGGCCCACAGCCCTCCAACTAGTTGATAGACCTCTCCTGCATGGAGTTATCCAAACCCTTCTTAAAGCCATCCAGGTTGTTGGCTGACACCACATCTTGTGGCAGAGAATTCCACAAGTTGATTATGTGTTGTGTGAAAAAGTACTTCCGTTTGTTGGTCCTAGATTTCCTGGCAATCAATTTCATGGTATGACCCCTGGTTCTAGTGTTATGGGAGAGAGAGAAGAATTTCTCTCTCTCCACTTTCTCCACACCATGCATGATTTTATAGACCTCTATCATGTCTCCCCGCAGATGTCTTTTTTCTAAACTAAAAAGCCCCAGGTGTTGTAGTCTTGCCTCAAAGGAAAGGTGCTCTAGGCCCCTGATCATCTTGGTTGCCCTCTTCTGCACCTTTTCCAGTTCAACAATGTCCTCTTTTAGATGTGGTGACCAGAATTGTACGCAGTACTCCAAGTGTGGTCACACCATAGTTTTGTATAAGGGCATTATAATATGAGCTATTTTATTTTCAATCCCCTTCCTAATGATCCCTCGCATGGAATTGGCCTTTTTCACACTTGCCGCACATTGAGTCGACACTGTCAATGAGCTGTCCACCACGACCCCAAGATCCCTCTCTTGATCAGTCACCAATAGCTCAGATCCCATCAGCGTATACAGTGGTCCCTCGACTTACGTAAATAATCCATTCCAAACGCACGTTCGGAGGTGGAAATTTTCGTAAGTCAAGGAGCGCACCACGGAAGTCTCAAAGCACTCGTAATTCGAGGAAGCCGCATCTAAACATTCGTAGGTCGAGTAAGCAACTACTTCCGGTAAGCAACTACTTCCGGTCTTTTTGTCGCTCGTAACTCGAAAACAACGTAAGTTGAGTAGTTCGTAGGTCGAGGGATTACTGTACTTGAAGCTGGGGTTTTTCGTCCCAATGTGCATCACTTTGCACTTGCCAACATTGAACTGCATTTGCCACTTTGTCGCCCACTCCCCCAGTTTAGAGAGATCCTTTTGGAGCTCCTCACAATCCATTTTGGATTTCACTATCTGAAAGAGTTTGGTATCATCTGCAAATCTGGCCACCTCACTGCTTACTCCTGCTTCTAGATAATTTATGAATAGATTAAAAAGCATTGGTCCCAGTACAGATCCCTGGGGGACTCCACTTCTTACTTCCCTCCATTGTGAAAACTCTCCATTTATACCTACCCTCTGTTTCCTGTCTTTCAACCAGTTAGCAATCCACACCAGTACTTGTCCCCTTATCCCATGACTGGTAAGTTGATGACAAGAAAAAGGTTTCCAAGACTGGATTTCTGTTGGCATTTGGTGTCCAAGTTTTCGGTGGCTGGAACTGAAGTAGAGGATCTCTGTTCTCTTCAGAGTCATTGTAAAAATACTCTTTTAATGATTTGATATCACTTTTCATTTATGCATTCTTGTGCTCTCGGTGTCAGGCAAAAGGTGAGTCCTTTGGATAGTAGTTTTATTCCACACTGTGAAATGTTTCCTAGAGTGAGGTCTATTATTGTTTTGGAATCATCCGTAACAGTAGTCTCATATGGCATAGTTTTTAATATAGATTATGCTTTTGAAAATCTTTTGAATCATCTGTTTCTTTTGAGTCACTTGTTTCCACATCATAATTCAAATGCAGTTTTGAATATTGAATTTCATAGCATGGTGTTAAATTATAGAAGTGGAAGATGATATCTTAGAATATATCTCTTGAGATTAGGGGTGTGTACAGAACTGTCTGGCCCAGTTTGGTTTGAGGCCAGATAGGCCTCGAACGGAACTGGGCCAGTTCAGTATGGCCCCCATCAAAACCCTCCCCTGCCCGGTCCGGTCCCAGACCGGTCCGTGAACTTTTTTTTTTTTTTAATTAAACATTCAGCAAGTACTTGTAGCCCCTTCAGAGGGCTTGCTGTAGGGGTGGAGTCCGCATGGGTTCCCCCTCCCTCCACCGGCTTCCTCATCACAGCTGCAGCTGGGTAAGTGAAGCCTTTTTGGCCCTTTCGGGCCTCCATAAGAGCGAGCGGCTGCCATTTTGGCGGCTGCCACGCATGTGCAAATGCTGTCTGTGAGGCCATGGCATCCTCAGGGATGTGCTACCTCAAGCCTTCTCGCACCCACCTCCCCATCTGAAAATACAAACATTTTATTACTACTATTTAAGAGAGAGAGGAAACAGCTCTCGGATCTGATGTTAGCAGAGGCTTAAACATAAAGTTTATTTTGAATAGCAACCAATGAAATACATTAAATAAACTGGTCTAGGAAATCAGAGTCTGTAGTGCTTTGTGTTTAATCTTCTGATTGAGTTAAGATCTTACAGACACTGTATTAATGTCTTTTAAGAAACTTACAAAGCATTAATTCTTTGAAATGATGATACATTGAGTTATATGTGTGTTAAAATCTGCAAATGCCTTGAAGACAGCAGGGCTAGTGTATACTTATTATTCACTAAGTATTCCATGGACCTAAAATGACTTAACATTATATATCCCTAATTGTTTTAAAAGCTACTCACATAGATGAGGTACCACTTAGAGACATCACCTGGAAGTGAATGTAGTGAGACTGAACAATCTACTGCCATATTTTAATGCAAAGGTAAGTACAGAATTGCTCTTTATAGGCATTGTTATTACAGGAAGAGCAGGAATAACTCAAATGTTTTATACGTCTGTGTGATTAAACTGTCATCTAGGGACCATCATCAAAACACTTCCCAGTTTTGAACCATGAAAATAATAGAATAAATTGCGGAAGAGTGAGAGGTTTCTTTGGAGTTTCCACCTTACGTTAATGGGTGGGTTCACATATAACGCAAGAAGTACTGTTGCTGCGAATTGTGAGAAAATGTGAAAGGATTTACGTGTATCAGTTGCTAGTCCACACTGAGCTTGGCCTTAGCACAAATGGAGCATCAACTTTTACAAGATCAGATTCACCCAATAAGCAGTGAAGAGAATCTCACCAGCAAGTAGGGATGTGCACTGAATACTTCATGCAGATCTCAGGGGGCAGGGGAAGGTGCCTTTAGGAACTGCCCTTCCTGCGAGCCTCCCCCACGCTGCACTGCCCCCATTCTGCCCCGCTGTTCTTCTGAAAGCTCCTCTGTGAAAGCAGCAGGCTGTGCTGATGGCTCCTTTCAAGTGCCACGCTGCGGCAATGAGATGCTGCTCCCAGCAGCCCTCATGTGGCATTGGTATGCCAATGGCATTGATGCATGCGCAAATGCCATTTGTGGGGCCAGCAACTGTGATGGGGCGGTGTGGGAAGGGAAGGTAAGACCTGCCTGCCTCCTTTTGAAGGCACCTCTCATCCCACACGGAAACATTTCAAAATGATTCGGGCACATCCCTACTGGCAACCAAGCTTTTTTTCCGGAACCCACCAAGAAATGATGAGAATTGTACTTATCTAGCAAAGCTTTATTTCAGAACTCACCACAATCCAGAGCAGTAAGCAACAAAACAGGGATATTTATCCAGGTGAAGGTTCCCAGACATCCAGCAAAATCTGAGGACACCTCTTACAATCTACTCTATCATTTTATAACTTATGATGAGCATAGTTGATTACTCTTTTCTCATTGGATCTCCCACCTGTTCATGACCATTTTACACAACCAGCCCACCAATAAATTCCCTGATTTTGTCATATTCCACTACATCTGCGGGTTTTTTGGGTTTTTTTGTTTTTCTGCATCCATGTTGAAAAAACAGTTTTCAGTCTCACTGGAACCATCAGCTTAACAGTCTCTCCTGTCCGTTGTGAAAAGGCTTCATACAATATACCTAGTTGCTAGATAGCCTTATAGAATTGTGTCAAAGAACATGTAGAGCAATGGATTTCAACACATGTTATGGGAATCTTGGGGTTCTTCAAAATCTTATTTGGAATTTCTCAATGAAAAGAGGATAATGGTTTACAATGTATCCACCACTGCTCTACTTTTCCTTTCATGTGTAACTGCAGAGGAGTGTTGCTTAAGGCACACTGTGAACTGATGTAGGATGAGTGAGAGGTGCAACCAACCTGAACACCACCCCATATGTCCTAAGATTTGCCCTAGGCCTAGAATGCTCAGTGTGTATAGGAGTTCCATGACTAATATGCAAGGATTCCTTGACAGATGAATCAATGTGGAGAGAACCTCAGTCTCTGGGAAAGACTGAAAACTACTGCTATAGGATAAAGACAAATACTTCTCATTCAAAAAAAAAAAAAAAAAAAAAGCCAACCACAGAGACTCCAAAATATATTGTTGTGCTTTTCTGTTTCCTCTTTTATTTGAGGTCCAAGGCCACAGAAACCAGTTTAAAGATCCAAGACACCCTCAAAAATCTGCTGATCTGCTATATTACTCCAGGACTTTTGCTTTCATAAATCTGAATTCTTGGCAGCTTCATTTCATGGTGTAGCAACACTGGACTCTCAGGAGGTTGTAGAAGGTAAGGCTGAGCAATTTCATCATGTTTTAAGGTCAAAACACCTAACCATTCCCAGAAGGCAGTAGAATAACAAATATAACCACCGGTTCCAATGTTGTGTACAAATCGAATCAACAGAGAAGGTATGTTTTAAGCAAATAGGGAATATTTGTCACATCGAGCTATGCTTGTTCTCGCAGAAAAAGCAAGTGGTACTTTGCAATGTTTTCTGTTTTATGTTGCTACACAGACATTCCTCACTGCTAATGAGGGAAGCAGTTTTCATTTGTGCTCACTTTTTCACTTTGGAGCTGCATGTGATTTTTGTATGCTTGTAGTAAAAGCAGTTGCTACATTCTTGTGGCTTGGATGTATTTGTGAATTTAGTAGTGTGGTAATAATATCAGATCAAGAGAGGTGTAGTGTTATTCTTAGCACAAAACAGGTAATAAATACAAATTGATAGGGGAAACAAAAGGAAGAGCTCCAAATGGATGAGGAAAGTTGTGTATTAATTTTTATTTGGGACCTTTTTATGGGTTCATCATTCTGGTCCAGATAACAATGAACAGCAGAGTTTCTTACATCAGTTATTTATCACATGTCCCAATTTATCCTCAAGAAAGCAATAAAAGAGGTGAACCTAAAGCCAGTGATGGATATAGAATTTACCATGAGATGTACAATGGCTCAACATAGTTTGACAAATAGTTATGAGTTCAATTTCAAAAAAGGCCTTCCTCAGAATTCTAGTACCCGCAAAATATGTTTCATTTGTCTGTACAAGATTTTATTTTCCAAACTGACTTTGGAACTTCCTTTTGCTTGCTTGTCCATTTTTGTTACTGCCATTCTTCACTTTTTGCCATTTTATCTTCACAATAACACTATCAGGTAAGATACTCTGCAAGGCATCCTATGAGCCAAAGACAGAAGCTCAAAGCAATATTCCCCAAGCACTCCCTTCTGGGACCTACACTTCAAGAATCAGTGGAGCCACCTGAGAATTGTGTCTCCAAAACTCATCACAGCAAAACAGCCCAGGAGGATACTATGGTTGATTGTATCAAAGGCTGCTGAGTGGTCCAGGAGAATCATCAGGATCATACTTCCTTTGTCGGTCTGGCCACAAATCATTTAATAGAGTGACAAACACCATTTCTGTCCTCAAATCAATCCAAAAACTTGACCTGAATGGATCTAGATAATGAAGCTGCTCTCACACACAGGAATACTGGGCTAATGAAGTCAAGCCTGGTCTTGTCTGCGCATGTGAACCTCTGGGATCGTGCCTGATCCAGATGTCACCTCGGTGGCAAACCCGCCAAGCCAGCCAGCCTCTTAAATGGGGTTAAGAGAGAGCCAGCAATCTTAGCCCATTTGGGGGTCATCTGTCAGCCCTAGCTCCCAGTCAGCATTGGGGGAATCCCCATGATGCACAATGCTTTCACACAGTGCATTATGGGAGTTTCCATAATGAAGCATCCCAGCCCCCAACCCTCTGCTCTGCTGGCAACCATGTGGATGGGTGTTCCATCTGTCCAGGGAGTGAAGAGGGATCATCCGCAGGGAGGTAAGTGCAAACAACCTTTCTCCCTGCTCTCCCTCAAGCTCTTTCTCACCGATCATGAGAAAGGGCTCAATCAGTGTCATTCAGGGGGGAAAAAACATTATTTAGAAAAACATGCAGAGGATGTCATGAACTGCTCAAACATCTTATTTATTATTATTATTATTTTATTTTATTTGTATACTGCCCTTCCAAAATGGCTCAGGGCAGTTTACAATTAAAACAAACCACTAAAACAGTAAAGAGCTAAAACAAATTAAAAAACTATACCACAATTAACAATTTTAAAACATTTTAAAACAACAATTAAACAATTACAGTGATTAAAATCCCAAAATCGGGCTTTTAATTTTAAAATAAACCAGATATTAAAACCCCCCAAATTTAGGAAGCTGAGAAAGCTTGGGTGAAAAGATGGGTTTTCAGGTGTTTTTTGAAAATTGCCAGAGATGGGGAGGATTGTATCTCAGCAGGCAGCGCATTCCACAATCTCAGGGCAGCAACCGAGAAGGCCCATCTCCGTGTAGCCACCAAACGAGTTGGCGGTAACTGGAGATGGACCTCCCCAGATGACCTCAATGGGCAGTGGGGCTCATAATGAAGAAGACGCTCTCTTAAATACCCAGGGCCTAAGCCATTTAGGGCTTTGTAATTTATAACTAGCACTCTGTATTTTGTCCAGAAACCTATTGGTAGCCAGTGTAACTCCATCAGTAAAGGAGTGACATGGTCTCTCCAAGATGACCCAGAGACCAACCTGGCTGCCGTGTTCTGAACCAACTGAAGTTTCTGGACTACGTACAAAGGTAGCCCCATGTAGAGCGCATTACAAAAGTCAAGTCTGGAGGTCACCAACAGATGTACCACAGTTTTGAGGTAACTGATCTCGAGAAATGGGTGCAGCTGGTGTATCAGCCAAAGCTGATAGAAAGCATCCCTGGCCACCGCCTCAACCTGAGAAACCAGGGAGAGGTGTGAATCCAGAAGTACTCCCAGACTGCGTACCTATTCCTTTTGGGGAAGTGTGACCCCATCTAGAATAGGCAGATCAAAATCATCTCTAGAGGTCTGACCCCGCACAATAAGTACCTCCGTCTTATCTGGATTCAGCTTCAGTTTATCCAGCCCATTACTGCTTCCAGGCAGGCATTTAGGGAGGATATGCCAGCTCCTGAAGAAGTTGACATGGAGAAGTAGATCTCGGTGTCATCAGCGTACTGGTAAGACCCAGCATAAGAATGGAATGTTGGATATTGAGTGATGGTGATAACTTATGCCAATTATGGCTATTTCAAATAAGAGGTGCAATAAAAATTGAACCTAAAATTCAAACATTTACTACTTTACTACTCTGCCATTTACTACTTCTGCCAACCAGATATCTGCCAACCAGATATCCAGTACCAGCTTAGATGTATTAATTAGCAAGGATTGGCGAGGGTCAAGTGAACATGTGATCAACTGTACTTCTCCCAGTATCCAGTGGGTGAATGAACTGCAAGTGTACATCAAACCTTTCCAAGAATAAAATATAGTGCCCTTCCATGAATGCAGAGGACTGATTTTATCTGCAAACAGGTCTCGGTGGATGTCTGAAGGCATCTCCATCTCTTTTTGAGGACCCATCTGTAATAGAACTCTGCTGTCTGACACTGACCAGAGATGAAAGTGGCAGAAAAGAAGTACTTCTTGGTGGCAAGTAAGATTTCTTTGCTGCCATCACTGTTGTCCTATCCTGGGTGCTACTCTGTTCTTAGACCAGTTTGTCATGAGTATTCATCCACTGTCCCTTTTGCTGTCATTCCTCTTGTGTAATTGTTTCTCAGGAAACCAAGGAGACCATGAGCAATACCGAAGAGAAGAGGAAAACAATCACATCAACTGTCTGCTACACAACCAGGAACTCAGCTGGCTGAGCATAAATGATGAAACACTGACCCATGGTTATACCAATTAGTAATGAGTCTTCCTCTGCTGTCTTTTTAGCTGTCACCCCTCCCATTTCATTGCTTTGTGGTAAATCAAGGTGATCCATGAGTTCTACCAGAGGGAGATGCTGTTTATATGTGTCAGCTGCCCACATCATCCCTGTAATTCCAGAGATCAGCTGGGGTACCAACAGATCCACCAATCATAACAGCAGGATAATCCGCTAGAGCTGTCTGAATCCATCAGACTCCAAAGGTGGACATCCTAACTGGATACCAGTTGAATTGTGTCATCTCATCAGTCTATACCTAACTAGGAAGTCATTTGTCAAAGACAAGGAAATCAAATCAATTTTCCCTAGCCCCAGATCACTCTCATATTGTCCTGCACAGCGCAACACACCAGATCAAGGATATGCGCTGTCCCATATGTGGAGCCAGATACAAATTGGGAAGGGCCTATGATTGTTGTGAAGGACATAAAATCCTCAGCTGTACCAGACAAGGAAGCTTCGGCATGAAGTCCTAGAGACAAAAATGTAGGGATATACAGAAGACCTCTGAAAAATGATGCTAGTCATCAAAACTATTTTTGCTTTTCAAAAAGGTTCTTTAGATGTTTCTTCTTAGAAGGAGCTTCCAGATACACTCAAAACTTTTGTTGGCAACTCCCCTTCCAGATTTTCCCAGTTTTATCCATTCATGGAAAGTGTCTTCACCAGCATAAAATTTACAACAGGAAATCAAATGCTGATAAGAAACAAATCATATACACAGTACAGCTTGACTTGCATTTCTGAAGGTCCCATATAGGAGACATGTGGAACCCCTAAGAAATTCTCTTAGCCAAACCTGTTTTTGCATCCCGTATTATTCATCAGGGCATTTCCCCCCTAAACAAGAACTTCCAAATTAACATCAGAGTTTTGCTTTGAGTAAAAGTCAGTTGCAACTTGAGCAAAATTAAATTACAAGGTGCACGATAGGGAACTTAAGTTTATAGGTGATTGTCCCATCTAGACACACTGAACTAGAGCTGTAGTCCTGATTCTATAGCTTGTAGGCCTGTAAGAAGAACTTTACCCCAATTATGCATTTTAATATTTTATTCACATACAAAACAATTGCCAACAGTTCTAAAGTTAAAACACACACACACACACAGCCCTTATAGGCAAATAAAAAAGAGCATAAGAGCAGTCCTGGAGATGTCACAGCTCATTAAAGATGCAAATTAAAAAATGTCAAAAGCATGGAGATTTGCTTAACCTTTTGCCGATGTCTAAATCCTTAATATGATCCTTATATGTCAGCTGGTTTGTCACAGATCTAATAAAGAAGTTTCCTGAGGCATTGCTGTAGGAAGAATTGCTTGGGTACAGGGCAGTATTTCTAAAGCTTATACTCTAAAGTGAAAAGGGCTGACAAACTGAGTTGCTAGGCCATCTGCCCTGGAAACTAGTGCTACAAAAGTACAATAGAATACTTGTGGGACTATATCATGTTATGTTCCCTGCCCCAAACCTTTCTTGAGTAGAAGAAAACCAGGCCAACAAGCAGCTTATTTGTGTCCTAGTGTTGCCACTAAAATGTTGCCTAAATTTGAAATAAGTATGGGTTTTTTTTGATGGGTGAAACATCTTCAGAATTTTGAGCAAACAAAAAGCATTCAAAAAGACAAATGACATTTCTTTTTAAGGATGCTGATGAGGACCCTATTTTCTAGACTATGCTGGTCTGTGGAAGCTCATACTGAAAAAGGACAATGGAACCAGAACCTGAACCAAATAAGGAGAAACCTAACCTTTTGCTCCATACCATGCAAGACCCATGCTAGCAAAGCCAAACTCAGGCTAACCACTGGAATGGGGCCTCTGGAATGAGGCCTACCATTAAGCCAGAGAGTCCTTGAAGATGGCAGTTAATGAATTGTGGGGTCACAGGTCTTGAAACATTTGTAAGAAGTAGACCACAAGACCCACTTTATCTTTTATCTGTCTGTTGTCAGTAAGGTGTATTGATTTAAGCTGGTTCATGACCGTAAGAAAGAAAGAAAGAAAGAAAGATTGATTGATTGATTGATTGATTGATTGATTGATTGGTGTATGGCATTTGGTACCTTATTTGGAGTGATGAAAAAGGAGGATCAAGAAGCTGGAAGGAGGCAGTGCATTGGAAGATTAAGGATTAACAAGTGCTATCAAAATGTGGAGGTTTGGATGACTGATGGGGCCCTGGTGGCCATGATCAAAACAGAATATTAGATTTTAATAACTATGGAAAGGGGGAACCCAAAGAGCCAATGAGAATCATGGTAAGGGTGTGTGAGCCGACTCTAATCAAGGCAGCTTGATTGGTAAGAGTGTGTAAGCTGGCTTGGTTCAAAGGCTCATGCATGAACTGAACTGGCCCCATGAAGAGGGAAAACAGTCCAAATTCGAGTCAAGCTAAGCCCAGCTCAAAACCCTGACCTGTGAGCCGGTTCAAGGAGCTCAAAGTACCCTTGATTCCCCTTTACTAGTAAAGGGCTTTTGTATCGTAAGTGGGGGGGGGGGGCAAGGAAAAGGAATTCTTTATCTAAAAAAACAGGCCAGTGGGGACAGCTGTGCAGAGGCAGTGATGGGGACTCCTTCAACCCTCCGCCCGCCCCCCCGGCCACCCAATGACAGGCCGGTCAGGCTGCAGCCTGTTTCGGGCTTCTGTGCATACACAGTTGCCATCAGAGTGCAAACATGGTGATGCAAATGTCCTCTGCGCATGTGCGGAGGTCATGCTAATGGTGGCCGCGCATGCGCGGAGGCCCTAAACACAATGCAGCCTTCGGTTTAATGGATGATCACTTGTTCTAGTGTTGTGAGAGTGGGAGAAAAAATTCTCTGTCCACTCTCTCCACTCCATGTATAATTTTATAAACCTCTATCATGTCTCCCCATAGTTACCTCTTTTCCAAACTAAAAAGCCCCAGATGCTTGAGCCTTGCCTCATAAGGAAGGTGCTCTAGAGCTCTGATCATTTTGGTTGTCCTCTTTTACACTTTTTCCAGTTCTACAATGTCCTTCTTTAGATATGGTGACCAGAACTGTATGCAATAATCCAAATATGGCTGCACCATATATTTGTATAAGAACATTATAGTATTAGCATTTGAATTTTCAATCCCCTTCCTAATGATCCCTAGCAAGGGATTTGCCTTTTTCACAGCTGTTGCACACTGAGTCGACACTTTCAATGAGCATTCCACCATGACCCCAAGATCTCTCTCCTGGTCAGTCACCAACAGCTCAGACGCTATCAATGTACAGTATATGTGGAGTTGGTTGTGGAGGGTTTTTTTTGCCCCAATATGCATCACTTTACCCTTGCTTACACTGAATCGCATTTGTGTGGTTCAACTGCAAAATTAAATATATTTTCCCTTTTTCTTTCTTGAACATTTCTCCTTTGTTTCTCTCCTCTTGGACCTTCTCTTTCTCTGTCCAAGATGCCTTCTCTCTCAGAAACTATTCCCTTTCTTTCCCTTTTCTTCTTCACAACAATCATTCTTATTAAATCTCAAGTATTCAATCCTCTTCTAAGTATATATAGCGTATATATATGTTTCATCTATGCAATTTATATTCTGACATACTCACCTATCCCCTGAGTAGCTAATTCTTTGTTTTGTTTGTTCTGATTCCTTTTGGAGAAGCCTGAAAACACCTCAAGCTTCCAGAAGGGTAGATGTGATTTCTCTTAGAGGTATAGGTTAAGGCTTGGATTCATTTAGTATAGAGTGGGCTAGTAGACATTGGGGTGGATTTTATTACAATTTTTATTTTTATTACAATTTTTACTACAATTCACAACATTACTCTTAACAGTTGCTTTAAACACCATGAGCCGGGTCTCACGATCTGTGAGACCCGGTTTCTTTGGGTGAGCGGGCAGAGAGGGCTAAGCCCACTCTCCCTGCTCACGAGTGGGGACATAGCCCTGGGCAGCCGGATCGGCCACTCACAGGATTGCCAGCTCCGAGACGGAGCCGGCAGAGGCTGTGGGGAGCAGGGGCCAATCGGCCCCTGCAGGCTCCAGCATACCCTGCGCAAGCACGCAGGGCATGCTAGCGAGACCCCCGGAGCCGGGAGACAGCTTTTCATCTCCTCTCCGGGGGTCTCCTTGTGAGTAGGCACGACGCGAAGCCGCACCGTGGCTACTCACGATAATTAAAACCAGGTTTGCGGAGCGCTCGCTCCGCAAACCTGGTTTTGGGGCAGGGGTTCTTGAGTGGGTTACCCGCTATAGAACCACTGGGCTCGCAGCTGAGCCCGGTGGTTCTGATGATCGGGAAAAATTGGGCTAGGCTTTCCTAGCTCTGCGCCATGGCTACTTGCGAATAGACCCCCGGCTGGGAGGCTTAAAAGCAGCCTCCCGGCTCGGGGGTCTCCCCAGTATGCCCCCCTCCCCCATCCCCCGCTCTCTCCGTCTCGAAGCTGGCCATTGTGTGGGCAGCCAATCCGGCTGCCCAGGGCTCCCTGCCCACTCATGAGCGGGGAGAGCAGGCTTAGCCCTCTCTTCCCACTCACCAGACGAAACCAGGTCTCACTGATCGTGAGACCCGGTCCAATGTCTTCAAAAGATGGAGGGGTTTCATGATTTGGGGACATTTTGGGTAAAGATCAGTGGAGTGCTGACTAAGCTTCCCCTCCAAAATGTATTCTGTGGCCACATTCGGATGTAAAAGGAAACTGGAGGTCCCTTCACCTCTGGCTTCCATAGTTATATGTCTGAATGAGGGCAATTGGAGTTAAGGGAGAAAAGGACCTGCGGTTTCCCTCCCCAAACTCCAATCTGAACCTTTGGTTGAAAGTGTAATTTCACCCCCTTCAGCTGTGGTTGTGCAGTGCTAGCGTTACATCTGAATGCTAGCACCACAGTTTCCCCCTCATGGAACCAAAGTTGAAGGAGGAAGCTCCTTCCTCACTCTGGCTGACATTGGCTGCTGGGACTGTTCTTCATTAAAGAAGGAAGTCCCAGCAGCGAGTTCCCCTCCTCTCTGCAGTCAGTGTGACTGCAGTTAGATTGCCCTCCATTTCATCTGTATGTGGACAGGAGAGCAGGGTGAGGGGAGTGTGGAACCGCAGGTTCATTGGACCCACAGTTTGGCATTACATCCAAAGGTGGCCTGTGTCTTCTGCGTCCTGTAATATTTTCTTTCTGCTCCTGCTACTTGAGAGCAAACACTTTCAAGGAAGAGTATCCACAATTATGGACTTCCCCCTCCCCCCAGCTAATAACTGAGTACTTGACAAACTTCCAAGGAAACTATGTTTTAGAAAACCGCCTGACAATGGAACCACTGACTAAGGGAAAACACTTATTTTTGCTGTAGAGTAACTCAGTTTACAGTTCTGAATCACCTTGTCATGTGCCAAACTCGACTGTAAATCTCTGACAATGAAAATTAGTAACTAACTAAAATAAGAAGGCTTGATTAATCACCTCAGAGAATACCTGGCAGAATTGCAAGTCACTGGAACTTATATTACTTACTGAAAAATACTCTACAATAATTCTGGCACACACTTCATCACCTAGTATAGCCTAAAACATAATCCTTATGAACAGAAAAGAGGCAAAAAGAGTCCCTAAGGTGTACCATGATTACTCCAAGACAGATAGCAGTGGAAAGAATCCTGCCAATATGCATTTGCAGAAATCAAATGTTAATTTTATTCATGATTTATGGTATTTCTAAGGTACGTGCCCCACATGCATTCCTTTTTATTTATTAGAATGATTTTTATCTGAACAAATAAAACCTTTCTCAAAGCCATAATTCTTCTGTGTTAAATTTTTAAGTGTATTTCCCTCCGCCAGATTTGATATTGTTGTATTTTATGGAGCAATGTTTTTAATTGAATTTCTGGTTGCTCATTCATAATGTATAATATTTTACAGCATTTTATGTGCATGGATTTGCACAGTAATTTACAGGATGCCGTCATAAACTACCGTGCTGTGGAAAATACGACGTATACTCTTGCATCTTGAATGTCATGAAACAAACAAATTCTGGTAGTAATGAATTCAGGAGGTCTGCCCAGCGTCAGTCAGGGACAACCTGACAAGGATCCCAAAGGGGCATTCTGATACAAAGATACCATCAATAGTCTCTGCTAACTGAGCAAAAAAGCATCTTTTTAAAGTGGTGATTCTCTTTATTTAGCAGGGGGAGAGCAACTGGCCCTGTCCATCTCCAGCAGAGCACCCCCCAGTGGCTGTTGCTGGTGTCTATCTTACGTTTCTTTTTAGATTGTGAGCCCTTTGGGCACAGGGAGGCATTTTATTTATTTTCGGGGTGTGCATGAATCATTTTTTGTTGTTGTTTCAATTCGTACCCGAATTGAAACACCCCCAATTTGTTTTTTGGTCGGAATCTGAACCCCCCCCCAATCACCCCAGATTTGATTTGTAACTGGATTTTCCAAATCCAAATCTGAATCAATTCGTATCAAAAGGGGATTCCAGGGCCAAAAGAGGGGGTGGTGGTAGTGCCCAATGGGTGGAAGATACCACCCAAATTTCAAAGATATTGGGCAAAGGGGTAATTTTTAAAAGAATTTTTGAAGCTGGTGTGTCTTTAAGCTTTTCCCCATAGGGAATAATTGGGATTTCAGCAACCTTATAGCACCATGTGGACAAACACTGAATCCACTCTCATTTGCTACTAGAGAATCTACTCTCAGAACACCTCAGAAACAACAAAGCCCAGTGCCCCATGGACTTGTGGGTTTGGGGGTGGTTGGTACCCCATGTGCACTACACCACCACTCACCCTGGGCCACCCTGTTGCCCCACAAGTGGAGCTATGGGGCTGCTGAATTCCCCATTTTTCCCTTTGGGAAAAAGCTTAAAAGATGCACAAAATTTAGAAATTCTTTAAAAATTGCCCCTTTCATCAATTTCTTTGAAATCTGGATGGTAGTAGGCACCCTTTGGGGTACTAACACCTGACCCACTCTACTGCCCCTAAAACCCCTTTTCTGCCCCAAATCTGCCCCAATGACTGCCAACTTCAAAAATTCTTCAAAAATCACCCATTTGCCCACTTTCTTTGAAATTTGGGTAGTATCTTCCACCCATTGGGCATTACCACCCAACCCACTTGGCCATAAAATGGAGGTCCAAATCTCCATTTTTTTCAGATCCTAATCGGGGGTGATTTGTTTTGTACCCAAATCTGGGCAATTGAAGACAGGTGATGTGTTTTGTCTACAAATCACCTGAATCGGCCAGATTCAGGTAGAAATCATTTTGTACCCGAATAATTTCACGCATCCCTATTGTTTATATTTATGTAAACCGCTTTGGGAACTTCTGTTGAAAAGCGGTATATAAATAATTGTCGTGTTTGTATTCATAATAAAATTATCTACACGGTCCCCTCTAGCACCATTTCTTGATTCTTATCGATTCTTATAGATGCACAAGGGACTTAATCCAGTTCTATCACATTCTGTTTATGGAGGGATGGTGATAGGACACAGTAAAGCCCTGCTTCTCCATTTCCACTTTGTATATATGGATAAGTGCGGGTACAGGTACCACAGCCAACTATTGTGAGAATGGGGAGTTGCACATGCATTGTATATCTCGTTCCAGCCTCCCCGCTTCATTACATAGAGTCAAGGAACACAGGCTTGGAGGGGTGCCTTCTAAGGTGTGGTCCTTCCATGAGGTAATGTGAGGTGCTTGCCTCAACTGAGATTATTGGGCAGGGCTGGACTGGGGGCACTGAGAGGGTGGTGGAATGTATGTGGGGAGGGGCCAGGTTTTGAGCAGAATGGGTAATTAAGGGTGGGGGGTGGGGCGCACCAGGTGGGGTGGGGCACACCAGGTGGGGTGGGGTGCACCGGGAATATGCCCTGTTGCCCTAAGGGCAGTCTGAGCCTACTTCTCACAACAAATCAGATGGAGAGGAAGTGGGGCTCTCCAGACGGGGAGGGGGGAAAGGGGAGCCGAGCAGCTGTGGGGAGAGCCCAGCGAGCGCAGCAGGGAGCACCAGGCAAGGGTGCACCGGGAAAATGCCCTGCTGCTCGGTGAGCCAGTCCGAGCCTGTTATTGGGGCACTGGCAGGGTGGCAAGATGCACCCTGCTGCCTCACCTGCCACCATCTGCCCCCCACCAATCACCAGAGCAGCTCTTTAGTGAGCAGCGATGAGCCATTTCCTCCTCTCTCCTCCTCCTCCTTTTTGTTGCTTTGTGCAGAACCAGAGTGGATCATGAAAGCTGGAATGACGTCCATGCTCAATTCTAGGCTGACCTCTATGCTCATGCCTATGCTGACCTAGCTGGCCGCTTTGCTCATGCCTTGTTGGGAGCATGCAGTGTGGAAACATATATGTGCCAAGCCTCTAGCATTTATTTATTTAATCATATTTATATGCTGCCTGATAGGTGCATCCCTAGGCAGTGTACAGCATGGCAAGAAAGTGTTCACACTGCCTGCTGGCTGCAACAGATGCAAATGGGGGCATATGAAGCAACCTCCTAGAGTGCCCTGGGAATGTTCCATTATGCTACATACTTCATTCATGTTTGTCATGCCTGCCAAGTGGTGAAATATGTGCATTGCCCCAGATGCGCAGAGCATGTTCAGAATTTGTCTTGACCTTTGGTATGTGTGGGTGTGTTCTTGACCTGGTCTTTTACTCCAACTGACATCCATGTTCCATTCAGAATTCTGACCAGGATGAGATTTGGAAGGATCCCTCCTTACACCTACAGAATAATCCTTTCTTCTACATCTGAGTTATTCTGTGAGAAGCATCTATTGGCATACCGGTGTTGAAAAGCCATCACACTACAGCAGCTTACCTTAGTTTATTATCTGAATAAATAACATGCTGATTTCTTATCTCATATGGAATCAATAGGCCAGGGTTTTGTTTTGCTTTGTTTGTCTTTCATCGATACCGTGGGAAATCAGGTCTAATTCTAAAATCAATTAAATTACATTACTATAAAAGCTGAGATAATGGCCAGGATAAAGAAACAGAAATGTTCTTCACTATATGAATGCTTGTGTACATTATGAAGCCCCTTCTCATCTTTCATAATCTACCTTCCCTTTAATGAATTTATTGATTATTCAATTTGCCCCATATTTTTTCTTCATTTTGTTCACTTATTGCATTGGTTAGTTTTCCTGAGGATTCTTTATTCTCTCAGTTGGTTACTTCAATAACTAATCAGTGTGGTTAAAGAGAAGTTTCATATATTGAAATCTATTGTGCAATTTGAAAGTTACTTTCAGGAGATATGAGTGCATGTAATCCTTCTGTTCATATTACCACTGGAAACTCTGATAAGAATCCAGTAATAGGAAAACAATATTTACACAGAGTATAATATTTTCTATACTCAGTGCCTCATACTTATTGCTATCCTTAAGAATCATTTTGCTAAATTTGCAAATATATACAAAATATGGCCTACAAAATAAGGAATGGTTATTTATTTATTTATTTATTTATTTATTTATTTATTTAACACATTTCAATACTGCCCCATTTACAAGTCCCTGGGTGGTTCACAATCTAAAAACACAACAATTAAAACATGAACACAATTAAAACAGTTTAAAATACAGATATAAAAACTTTAAAACTAAAAATTTTAAACTATAAATGAATAGTAAACTCATGAAGAAGAAGGCATTCTCTTAAATAACTTGGCTTTATAGGTAATAACCAGCACTTCTTAGAAACATCCAGGGAAGAGGAGGCTCTAATTTCTTTAGCGAGCACATTCCAAAGTCCCGGGACAACCCTAGAAAAGGCCCAGTTTTGAGTTGCCTCCAATCAAGTTGGTGGCAACCATAACCAGACCTCCCCAGATCATCTTAATAGGTGATGGGGTTCATGAAGAAGAAGGCATTATCTTAAATACCTTGGCTTTATAAGTAATAACCAGCACTTTGTATTTCATCTGGAAAATTATTGGCAGCCAGTGTAATTCATTTAAAATGGGTGTAAAATGATCTCTTTGGGTAACCCCAGAGATGAACCTGGCTGCAGTATTCTGTACCAACTGCAGTTGCAGGACTATGCACTAAGGCAGCTTAATGAAGAGTGCATTGCAATACATAAGTCAGGATGAGTAAGCACTGGTATGCATCCTCATGCATACTCAGTGGCATGCCCCACTGTTTTAAGGTTGTTTATATCCAGAAATTGACATAGCTGGCATATCAGACAAAGCTGAAAGGATGACCTTCTGGCCATTGCCTCAATCTGAAAGATCAGGGAGAGGTTTAGATCCAGAGGTACTCCCAGATTACGTACCTGTTCTTTCTGGGGGGAGTGTAACCCCATACAGAATGGGCGGATCTAACCCACTTCCTATGTTCCGACCTCCCACAATTAGTACCTCCATCTTGCTTGGATTCAACCTCAATTTGTTCTCCCTCATCCAGCCCATTATTACCTCTAGGCAAGCATTTAGGGAAGTTAGGCAATTTCCCGATGAAACTGACATGGAGAAATGGATTTAATTTATCAGTTTATTGATAACACTCTGCACCAAACCCACTGGTGTTGTCTCCCAGAAGTTTCATGTAGGTGTTAAAATGTATTTAAGTTAGGATGGAGCCCTGCGGGACCTCATACAATAGCTCTCATTTTGAAGAGTAACAACCACCAAGCAACACCACCTGTAACCTCTCCAAAGGTAGGAGCAGAACCACTGCAAAGCTACATTAAAAAAATTATGAGCATCATATATATTAAAATTTATAAAATGCAAAAGGCAGTGGCTAAAATGGAGTATGTAAAATAAATTAGCTAAATGGGGACACTAAGAGGAAAATATAAAATAGTCAGTAGTTTAAAGCTATGCAGAGCTGATCCACTGGCAGTCAAGGCCTGGTGGATCCTACATGCTGTCATGCAAAACTTGGCAGTGTTATAGGTGAAGGCCAGGTCTTCATCCTAGCTTCATCCTACCACTGCTTGGTAGTGGGGGGCGAGAATTGTTGGGGCCACACCAGGGAGGGCAAGTGGCAGTACTGGCAACTTTTTACCTCTCTCACATCCCGCACCCGACCTCCACTTACCATGCCAAACTGGTTCACTCGAACCACTCCTGGGGTGCCACCTTACCTTTTGATGGACTCCCAACATTCTGTACTTGTAAGGGGGAATTCTTGCCAGATTCTCCTTTACAAGTGTATTGGCCGCCCAAACTGGTTCGATCAAATGGATTGAACTGGCCAATTGGTTCGACCAAACTAATTTGGAGCACTACAGTTCACTTCAAATTGATTCAAATTTGAACTGAACCACATTTTTTTGGTTCATGCACACCCCTACTGGGTGGATACTGTGCTGGGTTTGGATAGGGCCAGTTGCTCTCCACTTGTTAAATATAAGAGTATCATCACATTCAAAGATTGTTCTTTGTTCATTTAGCAGGGAATAAATATAGTTCTAAAGAATCAAAGGTCCAGTTCAGATTAATGCAACCCCCCCACTGACCCACTACATGCATTAATGTTGAGAATGCCCCCACTCCGATGTCATAGTCTTTATTGTTACGGTCACCGACCAGCACTCTTGGTAAGTGTTGTGAGGAGAAACTTAACTATGTACACCACTCTGGGCTCCTTGGAGGAAGAGTGGAAGATAAATGTAAAAATCAATCAATCAATCAATCAAAACAAATAAGTGCTACACCTTAGAAAAGAGACCAGCTCAATATACACAATACATTAGATTAAAATTAAAAAGCTTTAAAATAAATTATATCTAAAATTGGGAAAGTTAAGACAAAGAAGATTTCTTATTAACCAACCACCGATGAGTATTAATAGCAGCAATGCAATATCTAGCAACTCTATTGGTAACTGTAAGCTCAGAGTCCAAAAGTAACAAAGAACAATGAAATTTTTCAAGTGTTTGGATTCTTTGATGTATAATAACTTCCCCTCAATTAATCTCTATGAGGATTCATTTTACACACCTTCATTTCTTCTATTCATTTTGACTGTCTTTTTGACAGTGCCAACTGTCAACTGCCATGTGCCAACTACACCCCACTCCCAAGGCAGTGGGGTACTACTCAGTTTATGTTCTAAGATTTTTTTCCCCAAGTGTTTAGGCTCTTTGGTGTCTAATAACCTTTCCTCATAATGAATCCCTATGAGGATTCGTTACACATCAAAGAGTCTAAACACCTCAAAAAATTCTAAAATATAAACTGAGTACCCAGTGGCTTGTGGGTTGTGGGGTAGTTGGAACATGGGATGGGCACAAATTCCCCACCCCCACCTGCAAAGCAATGGAGTCGAAATGAACAGAAGAAATGAAAGTGTGTAATGAAGACACCAAAGAATCTAAACACTTCAAAAATATCTAAAAATTAAAATGAGTACCCCACTGCCTTGTAGGTGGGTGGGTGGGGGCTGTAGTTGGCACATGGCACTTGACAGTTGGCACTGTCCAATAATAGTCAGACTGAACCGAAGAAACAAAGGCACATAATGAATCCTCATAGGGATTCATTATGAGGAAAAGTTATTATAAACCAAAGAATCAAAACACTTGAAAAATAATGTCTGCACATTTTGTTCCATAACTCCACTTCTACAAGGCTAGAGCTTAGCTTTAAAAAATGAAAGCTGGGGGTCCCTTATAGGGTTAGGATATGGCAACTTCGAATCCTCATTGTTCCCTATGGCAGAAATGTTCAAAATCAGTGTGTGTGTGTGTGGGGGGGGGAATTTACCAAATGTCCCACTGCCTTGAAATTTTGGTGGTAGGTGGCACCCACGGCGACCTACCCACCACCCAGATTTGGTGCCCGTAGGAGCTTGTTAAGTGATCCAAATTGGTCTGAATCTGAATCAAATCAAAGCAAATATAAATCAAATCTGGGGTGATTTGGAGGGTGTAGATTTGGAGACAAAACAAATCAGGGTGATTTGTTTTGGGCACAAATTGAATCAAAAAAATCAATTTGTGCTCATCCCTACTTGGCATGCTGTTTACTGGTGTGTAAAGGGTGATCATCCCAATTGCCCCTCTACATCTGCCACAAAACTCTGTTTAAACTGTTCCTCCAAATGGCTCCTAAACACTTGCTGCAAATATCTGCTTAAACCGGGTTTTTGGAACGTGCATGACATCAGGGTGGACATGTTCTCAACACACACACCCCTCTTCACATGTTGAGCAAATTTCTCATGCGAATTGCCCCTGTGACAAAGTTCCATCTAGCTCCCTCCTCAGTATTGTTACCTGGAAGTTTTGATACAAGAAATAAATAATGACAAATATTATGAACAAAAGATAATATCTTAAATTTGTCATAGGAAAATTGCTATAACATGTAAGAACATACGAAAACATAAGAAAAGCCTTGCTGGATAAGACCAAAGGCCCGTGCAGTCCAGCATCCTGCCCCATTCAGTAGCCAACCAGGCAGGCACATCTAGGAAGAAAGGAGAGCCATAAATTGTGCAGCATCTTGACATAGGGCCTCAGCCCTTCTTCAGATGTTGGACTGAGATTCCCATTGGCCAATGTGGCTGGGGAATCAAGGGCATAGGGAGCTTGCTGGTGGCCGGGGGACAAGGTCCTGCCAGCGCCCCACCCCCTTATTGGGCATTGCATGCGTAGTATCTTCAGGGAAACAGAGAAAGGATCTCCCTTTACGTGATTCAATGGCTAGAGTTATTCATAGATCCAGCATGGTATAGTGGTTAGAGTGCTGGACTAGGACCGGGGAGACCTGAGTTCAAATCCTCATTCAGCCATGATACTTGCTGGGTGACTCTGGGCCAGTCACTTCTCTCTCAGCCTTACCTACTTCACAGGGTTGTTGTGAGGAGAAACTTAAGTATGTAGTACACTGCTCTGGGCTCCTTGGAGGAAGAGCGGGATATAAAATGTAAAAATAAATAAATAAAGTAAATAAACAAACTGCTGACTGAGGAGATGACTCTGCAGCAGGGCTGAGTGGCCCATCCCTGGTACCTGATATTTCCCCTGCATCTGATGTTGATGTGAGCTGCTTGTGGCCACTACCTGGGAGTGGGTTAATTCGGACTCCCTCCCAATCCTCCCCAGTCAGCATTTTGTTGATGTGCTGACTGGTGGGGGTTTTATTTCCCTGCCTTACTGGGAGTGATAGGAGTTGTAGTCCAAATGCCGCCAAAGGGCAGATATTTTGCAGCCCTGTCTTAAATTCTAACCGATTTGTGTCTACAGCTGAGAGTATACCAGCAGCGGGAGGAAAGAAGTGACTGTGATTATTGGTTGGAGTTAAATAGGTAACAACTTTTAATTTTAACAGCCTCTTGGAGAGGAACCATTGTGCAGTGCCAAGATTCAGCTCTGATAACTCAAGGTGAGAAGGTGATCTGTAGGTGGGATGGAAAACTGGCTGGAGGAAAACTGACCAGCATCAGAGAATGGGGCTTGAATTTATAGGCCCAGAGTGGACCAGACAGACAAATTTCTGCCTCAGGTCTAATCTCCCCTTCCATTGGCCAGCTGAAAGCCAGGGATATACTGAGTATTCTGTGCATCTCCTTCAAACTGAGATTGAGATTAGATTGTCATTATTAGTGCTGCCTATCAGTTTCAAGGAAAGAAAGGAGGAGTAGAAGACTGGATTCAGTCCTTACCATGATTCCTTCGGTCTTTGTTATTTCATGTCCTTCTCATTAAATGAACCGAAATTTCTTGAAAGATCATTTAGATTGATTTCCCCCTCAAATGCTTGTAGGGGAAGAATGGGAGATCAACTCCCATTAGCAGAGCAAAGCCAGTTTGAGGAGAATTCAACCAAGCAAGAGGTCTGGAGATAGTTCTTTAAGTTTGAAGAACAAGGATTTATTTAGAAGTTACAAAAGGATAGGAAAACTGAGCTCAAGGCTGAAAAGGGGAGAGTGAACAAACAACCATCTCCAGAGAGACAAAATGGAGACTAACACTGGAATAAAAAAGAGGGCAGGAGTCCAGCACTTCTATCCATGACCATAAAACCCCTCAGAGGTCACTATGAGACATTGCAGCTGAGAGCTGTTGCTGTCAGAGTCCTAGCTCCAACAATGCTTGGGCTGCAAGCCTCAGTTGCTTATTTGGAAGTAAATGCCACTGAAATGAATGGTACAGTACAAGTAGATACATTTTGCTTTGGGGATGCCAACATGTTTTATCATCCCTTGCTTAACTTTTGACTAGAAGCCAACTCTGTAGATGGGACTAACAATGTTTCATGCCCCATTGGTTAGTTGAGAAACAGTTGCACTGTGACAGATGCCAGGTACCTGTGGTGTTATACAGTAACTCATAAAATACTCACAGCAGTCAAAGCATTTCCAAGTATATAGGAAAGATTGGTTTATTTAACTGGATCTGTTTGTGAAGGCTTTAGACAGAAGCAAAGTAGCTTATGGGAATGAAAAGGAACAATATTTCTATAAAGGTACTTCATGGCAATGGTTGGGCTGTCCCACAGTAACACAGCTGTGGGGCAGATCATTTTTAGACATGCACATGGAATGGTTCTAAAATGGAACACCTCAATTTATGCACCTTTAATCTAGTCACTTCAATCACAATTCTCTTCAAGACAAAGACCAAGGTTTATTCTAATGTACAACTGTTCACATGTTGAGCAGTGCAAAAAGAAAATTTTAAAAAGTGTGGTGGAAATAAAGTTCTTTGCAGTTAGATCTATGGAGTTTAATAAGGACGCAAGTTCTTTCATAAAAGGAAAAAAGAGAAAGAGGAGAAAAGCGAGAGAAAGAAACAGAAAACAGAAATGAATACTGTTTCCTTTCAGTCTTTGTAAACTTAAAAAAATTCTGGATGCACATACTACTGCCCACTCACAATTCTGTATTTCTCCATTGTTTTATATGGACATTTTTTGGGGGAAAATGAGCCAGGAAGTTCCATAGTTCTTTGATAAAGACTTTTTCTCTAGTTGTTTATTATGAACCCCTGCTGGTACCTATATCGGGCAGCAGTGATATAGGAAGATGCTTAAAGGCATCATCTCATACTGCACAGGAGGAGGCAATGATAAAACCCCTCCTGTATTTTACCAAAGACAACCACAGGCCTCTGTGATTGCCAGGAGTCGACATCAACTCGAAGGCACACTTTCCCTTTAGAGGTTGTGAGATTTATAGAAGTCAGTCAGAGGGATGTTTGAGCTAAACAAACATTTTGAACACTGAGCTACTGGCCTAAGTTCAAGTAAGATAAAACATGCTAGGCTTAGCATGTACTACCTTCAGATGTATCTGAATTCTCTTGTATATAGAGTATATAGCCACCTTATGGCACAGCGGGGAAATGACTTGCCTAGCAAGCAAGAGGTTGCTGGTTTGAAACCCCGCTATTGTGTTTCCCAGAATATGGGAAACATCTATATCGGGCAGCAGCGATATAGCAAGGTGCTGAAAGGCATCATCTCATACTGTGTGGGGAGAGGCAATGGTAAATCCCTCCTGTATTCTACAACAGAAAAGCACATGACTCTGTAGTCGCCAGGAGTCGACATCGACTTGAGGGCACAACATTATCTGCGTGTAAGGAAAGGAAAGGTTGTGCCATAGAGTCTGTGTCAACTCCTGGCAACCACAGAGCCATGTGGTTTTCTTGGTAGAATACAGGAGTGGTTTACCATTGCCTTCTCCCATGCAGTACAAGAGGATGCCTCCCTCCTCATTCCAGCGAAGAGAGAGGTGACCAAACTTTCCCAGTGCTGTGCAAGCTGGATACTAAATGAGAGGTGTATATGCATTCAGATGCCTAATCATTTAGCATCCAGATCTCTTGAGGTGCTGGGAAGTTTGCCCAGAGAAGTGACTAGCTCCATGCACACAGGATGAAATTTTAGTGCTAACAATAAAGGATGTGGAGAAATCCCCTGAGAAATTCCACTTGTGTTATAGAAACTCACTCAATTTCCCTTAGAAAAATCTTGTCTGTTTCTCCTTGAAATTTGTTCTGAATTTCACTTTGTGTATAATTTTGTTGCCAGCTCTATAATTGTGGAGAAAATCCCTGAGAAACTTTGTGTCTTACGGAAATTCACTTGGTTTTCCTTGAAAATACTTCGATTTCCCCCCCTTGAATCTCTGATATTCACTTTGAACGTCACTGTCAGGAACTGACCCTGACACCCCTTTCAAGTCCAGGAAGGTTATTTGTTTTTATATTTTTTATAACTACTTAATCTCCAGGTTCTGGGAATTTATTCAGTTCTTACTTTCTTTCACTGCCACCATATGAGTACTCATTACCCTTTTCTCAGTACTCAATACCTTTGGTTACGTAGCCTCGCGAGCGCAGGATAGGTGTATATGTTCATTGTACAAATGAAACAAAACTTGAGGTGTAGAACAAAAGCAAGAATAAGTTTATTGTTTACAACTGATAGGAATAAAGATCTCTGCAAGGCAGGTGCGTAAACGTCTCTACAAAGTTGCTAAGTATGTCAACTGTTTAACTCAGAGTGATTTTCTTCTTCTTGATAACATGTAACTTTTAGGGAGGTGATATAAGTGGGACAGAGGTTAAAAAAAAAAAATTGGTTTGCAGACCTCGTGAATCAATTCAGACTTTCCTGTCTGTCACCAAGAGGTTTCACTTCTGGGCACCTTTCAAATATCATATGTGTTAGTTATCTGCTAAATTATACTTCACTTACCAGAATAATGTCTATAGTATTACATTGTTGCAATAGTAAACAGCCTATGTTATATGACAAGCTCAATGGATCATGGAAAAGATATTATTCTTTTGTTGAATATATAGCTAAAAGTTAAAATAATAAAGAAATGTGAACTGTTCAGTTAATTTAATTGCACTCATTACTGCAAATTTAGATTTACAATACATGTCAAAAGTCATGTAACTTTTGTTACAATTCCCACTTACTCTTCAATTCACTATGTTATTAGAAATCCAACATTTGTTAATTTCTTATTGATAAAATTCAAATTCATATGATTAAGTCTCTTATTTGGACATTCTCAGTACGTATTTTTTTACACCTTTCATAATGTACCTCCATGCCACAGATGAATGAATATTTTGAGGCTATATCATGGGGTGCAGAACTATGATGCTCCATTTACACAGATTTGGTTGACTTTACTTTGATCTATTGGCTGATTTCATCTCAATCTGGGGTTTAGTTACCAGCATGGGGTAAAAAATCACTTAACTGTAAGGGTGTGGGATGGAAGGAGGCAGGGCAGAGCTAAAATTGGGTGGATGGGTTCAAAGAACCTAGCCATCCAGCTCCCAGGAGCTACTTCGTTCATCACTCACCCCAAGCTTCAGCTGGGATAAAGCCGGCTGGGAAATTAGCTGTGAAGGGCTGAATGGAGGCCCTTCCAGCTGCTGACCATGCCTCTTGCATGTGATGTCACATGCAGAGAGTATGGCTGGCATGTGCCAGGGGAGAGAGGTGAACATGAGTCCACTCTCCCCTAGCTATGCACCTGGAAGGAGGTCTTCATATCATATATATACCTTATATCCACAGCCACATGTGTAACAATGAGGGTTAGAAGCTAAGGTGACATAATTGAAGGACCAAGGCTGTTGTTTTATATCAGAGGTTCAGCTCAGGTACCTCATAGAGATTGTTAGTGTGTGTACACACACACACACACACTAACTACAGTAAATGTTACAGGTATGAGACAGGCAGGCGCGTAACAATGATAGGGCAAGGGGAGACAGTTGTCTGGGGGCCCCACTGCCTGGAGGGGCACCCCAGGGGCACCTCATGTGACTCCCCATTGCCCCCTGCCCAGCCCCAAGGCCCCTCAGCCACTTGCCCTCTTCGCCGTCTCTCCTGCTTGTTCTGCTGGCCGCAATCGAAGCAGCAGGCAAGCTGCCAAGAGCTCCTTTTCTCCCGCCTCTCAGCTGATCGGCGGGTGGGCGGGGCTTCCACGGAGGCCTTGTGTAGGCCTCTGTGAAGCCTGAACTCCAGTAGGGCCCAAGCCAGCCAGGAAGGAGAAGGCAGCCAGAGTGGCCACCACTGGTCTCTGCAGCAGAAGACCCCCTGCTGCCAGGTAGTGTGAACTCCTTTTTGTGGTTACCTTCCTCCCCCCCCACCCCCGGATATATAGGCATCTGCTTGCCATAGGGCTTTGATATGGGGGGGGGAGGGACTGAGAAGTCTCTGAATATTTATTTTTAAACAGCTTGGAAAATTTGCTGACTTAAAAAAAACTATCTAAAAAGTCCTATAAGTGGCTTGTTTCATGGCAGAAAATTGCAAAAACTTCTGGAACAGTATTTTATTAATTTTATTTATTCATTCATTCATTTATAAATGCACTTATGTTCAAGTTGTTTTGCAACCCAGAAGGTCTGAGTGAGAACTGTGAAGCATGTGTGGTGCTTTTATTTTATTTTATTTTTCTTGTGTGTGAACTGCTCCCCAATAACTTGCAGGGACTTCAGGGTAAATCTGGCCAACATGTGAATGCAGCACCTCCATTCCAGAGGAGATGTGTCTTAAAGGGCTTTAAAAGCCTCCTGTGAAAAACCTCCTGCAATCAAACTTGACTGAATTTGTTCAGAATTCTGAGAAAACAAACATAGGCTCACCCTGCATGGTTGAAAGTCTCCTTTGCTAATCTGCAGCGAGGGGCCCATTTTAATAATTCATCTTTCTAGTGTGTTCTAGGCATTAAAAGTAATACAAATGTATAGTACTCAATGTATCGCACTATATATTGTGACGTGTGTGTGTGTATTCAGTGAAATGTATTTGCAGGCAGCATACTTATTTTGGAATATCAGACTTAAATCCTTGGGGGCCTGGGGTGTGCGGAGGCCCTGGACTTTGGGGGTGGGGGGTCCATTTTAAAATCTTGTCTCTGGGCCCACTCCAACCTTGCTACGCCCCTGGAGACAGGCTACTCCAGTTACTGGCTTACACAGGGATTGAGTTACTCATAAGGACTCCATTGAAATTAATGGGACAACTAAACTGGTCCCATTAATTTCAGTAAGACTGCTTATGAGTAACTTAATTTGGATGTGAGCCAGGGACTGTAGTAGCCTCTCTCTCTAACTGTAACATTTAAAAAAAAATACACATTTAAGTGTTACAGTTAGGGAGACAGGCTGCTACAGTCACTGGCTCACATCAGCACTGATGAGCAGACTTGCACGAATTAATGCGACACGTTTACTTGTCCTATAAATTTCAGTGGGAGTGCAGATTTTCTGAACCCTCTCTGCCAGGCTGAGGGGAGGGGCACACAGAGCTTCAGCACATAGCCAGCCAATTAGGAGGAGAGGTCTTCACACTCTTCCCCTCCTTTCTGCATCAGACATATCAATGAGGATGCATGGGATTCAAGCCGACAATCATCAGATTGGGAAAAATTGTGTAGCTGTAGCATGGGGAGGTGGACTTCTAATACCCCCATTGGGAATGCCTGGCCTGTTCTATATCATGGAGGGCTTAAAGAACACCAGTCAGAACAGTAATCATATTCTTTATTGTCTTAAATAAATAAGAAATATAGAGGAAGAGGAAACTGCAGCTCAGGCCAAGCTATGACAGAAAAGTATAATGCTGTCTAGTAAGAAGGACACTACCCATTAAGAGAATGTATCCACACACATACCTGAGCTTGAAATATCTCTTCACACCTCTCAGTCCCTGTGTGGAAATATATGTCAAACTGATGAGCATGAGATAATTAATGGCCTGCGATAATAATGTAAACATTACATTCACTGGCTAATGAGGGCATAAGCCCAAAGACTCAAACTAGTAGACTCAAACATAGTTTGTTATTTATTTTCAAGTTAGTAGAACAGAAAGCAATTCAGATTGTGATTTGTCTTAAATTGCTAGAATAGTTGTCTTCAACCTGCTCCCAGTTCCTGTTTTGAAGGGGATAATCTGGTTGTCCAACTAGCAGTAAATAAACAGAATTTGGCAAAACAATGCATTCCTTGTAATTAATTGATAATTATGGCTCTTTTAAACTGCAGTAACTGAATATATCTTATGGCCGTCTCTGTTTCCTGCTAATGCTAGGTTTCAAACTGATGAATGAATGGTCAAGGGGAGGAAAAAAACACAAACCGAATGCATTAGATTATTCTGGTCCTGCTTTCTCAACTGCACAATGATTTGAACTCAAGCAATAAAGTTAAATGGAAAAGGCACTATGCTAGGTTTTCAATTACAGCAGAGGCAGGGAGCCCCAATTATCCCTTTCATTACTGAAATATTCTTCAAAGCAGCTCTGGCAAAATACCTGCTGCTGCTAATACCGCTGTTCCTCCTGCTGCTGTTGTGGCTACCATTCTTAAATTGAAATGCCCTTGAAACAGAGGAGGGCAGAGGTCATGAAATGAAACGAAAAGTGTGGGAAATGCAGATTTTTTTTAAAAAAAGAAAACTTCAGGAGTAGATTATGGGGACAGAGAAAAAAGAAAAACCTTGCATTACCAATCCTTATATAGGACTCATTGCCACAATGTATGGCAATAGTCATAAGCTTAGAGGGATTTAAAGAAACAATTAGACAGTCTTCTGTGGGAATGTGTCAAACAATGGATGAAAGCCTTGAGAAGCCAAATGGAGCTTCTGTGAAAGGTCCCTTGCTGGATGCTGGGAGGAAAAAACCAGGACGGGTCTATCACAGCATGCCCTACATGTGAGCGTCCTATGAGGCATGGCTGGTAACTGTTGGTAGACAAAATATTGGCCTAGATGGAGCTTTGTCTGCTGCAGCAAGGCAATTCCTAACATATATTAAACAGTTGGGGATGGGGGGGGATATATGCACAAATGATTGCATTTTAATGTAATTCTCAAAAGTGATTTTAAAAAATAAAATAAAATAATGCAAGATTAGGGTTTTCTATTTGCAATCTGGATAATTTTTCAAGTTAAAGACACATTGCTGTTGGCCACATGGGCACATCATGTGGAATCATGGGTCCATCCACCCCCACCCACACACCCCTCTCCTGTCTGCATTCAGATTAAATGGAGAACATCCTTTCTGCAGTCAGTGAGACTGCAGAGAGGAGGGGGGGGACTGGCTGTGTGAGGTTCCATCTTCCTTGAAGGACAGCCTGCACAGCCAAGCACACAGGGAGAGAGGGAGTAGCTTCCTCCCTCAACTCCATTCCATCCGAATGCAGCCTCCAGTGCTGCATTAGGATGCAACAAAGGCTCCGTAGACCCTCAGTTTTGAGCAGTGAAACTCACTACAAACTGAGGGTTTAAATAGGAGTCTCCAGAGTGAAACCTTGGGTCACAGAAGGGATGGGACAGGAGTTGCATACATTCAAACATAACAGTAAGGAAACCTCAGGCCTACAATTCCTGTTCCCCATTATGTGTGAATATAACCATTGTTTAGGTGTGAAGTCAGTTAGAATAGAAATTTATCCAAAGTAGAATTCAAATAGTATTTCAGGCTTTTCCCATGAGAAATTGAAATTCAAAGAGAATTTCAATGTTCTCCCAAGGAGAAACAGATTATAATATATCTCTTCCATACAAAGTTGGTTTCATATGGTTTCTCCATATACCTTCAAGGCTTGGATTGCAAACTCTGGCAGATAATATTTTACCCTTTCCGTACAAAGGGAAGCATTGTGACTACTGTGATATATCTTTGGTTGAGATTCTTGGGCTCTTTCTGAGCCCTTTCTCTCCATCCCCTACACCTGTCAATTTCAAGACCTCCTCACTCTCCCTCCTACACACTTACGTTCCTGTTGATGCTCCAGCAGTGGTGATGGGCAGGAGAGAGAAAAGGAAGCAGGTTTCTGTTGAGGGGTGTGAGGAGAAACATTAAAATCCTCACACAGCAGAGTATGCTCTGATTGTAAAGAAGTTAAGCCCAAGAGCAGAAGGTTTCAAAGTTCCCTCCCTGGCTTCTCCAAGATAGGGCTGAGAAAGAGTCTTCCTTGCAACCTTGGAGAAGTCGCTGCCAGTCTGTGAAGAAAATACTGAGCTAGATAGACCAATGGTCTGACTCAGTATATGGCAGCTTCCTATGTTCCTAAGAGATTAACTGGGGACACTAAGTTGGGTTTGTTTGTTTTTTAAAAATCTATTAAGAAACTAAAACATCACAAAGAAAGCCATTGAACAACATACACAAACAGGCACTAGCCTTCAACAACAACTGAATCTAACTGACTTAATTGACCAAGAGACCTATTGACATAACACATCATGATTCTAGTAGCCAGAAGAGGTTGCTGCACTGCTAAGAGCAATGCTTGAGAATTCTGACTTCTAACAGTTCCCCCCTATCCCTGTTTTTGCATGCACGACTACTATGGCAGCAACCCAGGTGTCAATAGCCCTGGGAAATGTAGGTTTCCCAGGGCTGTTGAGGCAGCTATGATGTCTATGGATGTCAGTCGCCCGAGGAGAAGGGGCGAGAGAAATCTCTCTTCCTCCTTATTCTCACATGTCAGGGACATTGGATCAGCAGCTGTCATGTAAGTAGGTAGAAGGGTCAGGAAAATATTTTGGATACTGATATGTGGGTGGGAGAGAGTCCATCATGCTCCTGATGATGTCATGACATGGTTTGATCAGGATTGGAATAAGCCAAGGTATTCCCCTTATAATGTTTGAAACACCTGTTTTCCAAGCCATTTATAAAGTGAACTGGAGGCAGAAGGTGGCTTTTGGGGGGGGGGGTTCTTTAGTCCTCCTCTCATACCTTCAGTCCAGCAGGAGTTGCTCAGCCTCCTCTTTCACCACCTGTAGGGGAAGACAGAAATTGTGTTTGCTTTAGGAGGCAAGAAGAGATAAATGAGTAACACCTGACACTGCACTTCCAGGTGCCTCATCTCCCATTGCAGCAGAATGAGAAATTTCAAAATGCTCTATAACTTGTGGTCACTCTTATGTGTGGTAAAGGATAGTAGGCCAGTTTGGACAATACCTCCCCAGCACATGAGACGAAAAGGAGGACATACCAAATGTATGTCCATAATGATGATGAAGATGATGATGATTGATGATGATTTACAACATTCTGATGCCTTCTTGGTGTATCAAGTGATAAAGGATTCATCTGAATGGTAGTTCTACACACACTCCAAATATTAAGCAAGTATTTGAGGCATGAGCCAAGCAGATGAACACCCCCATGCAATAGAGAGATGAACCAGGAGGGCATAGGATGTCATGAAAGACATCACAATGAGCACACACTCAGCAGGTCTCCCTTTTAATTACATGGGCTAGGGAGGTATCATCCCAATCAGCCAACTGATGCCCTGTATTCAGGGATCAAGTAAGGGGAATGAACCCCCACAGGACCAGGGAGACCCAAGCTCAAATCCCCATTCAGCCATGTTACTTGCTGGGTGACTCTGGGCCAGTCACTTCTCTCTCAGCCTAACCTACTTCATAGGGTTGTTGTAAGGAGCAACTCCTCACTGTTGTGAGGAGAAACTTAAGTATGTAGTACACCGATGAGCGGGATATAAAATGTAAAATAAATAAAATAAAATAATTAAAAATTTTAAAAAAATATAGTCTTCTGGTCTTCCCCAGAGAACTTGTACTTTACTGTGTACGAAACTGAGATTCGTGCACAGGTTCGGTGCCAAACCAGTTCGGGCGAGGTCCGAAACTTGTTCAGCACAGTGGGGGGAGGAGTGGGGAGCGGGGCCTTTAAAAAGGAGTAGATCAGGTCCTTACCTGTTCTCTGCCACCCCATGCAGCTTCCTGCTGTGATGGTGCTCCCCCCAATAACCTGTGTGTGGCGCTGACACACACATGGTGTCTGCACATACACAGAAACCCTTTGAGTTGTCAGCAACACCATGCTGACATGTTGCACATTCCGACCAGGCAAATGGCATCTGCACATGCCATGTGCATGCTAGCACCATGCGGGTGCCATGTGTGTGCCGGAGCCATGTGTGGGTTCTTGGCGAGAGCGCCGTTGCAGCAAAAAGCTGCATGCGGAGGGGGTGGGGGGAGAGCAGGTAAGGACCCATTCTACTCCTTTTTACAGGTCGCGTTCGCTGCTCCCCCACCAGCAGTGCCAAACCAGTTTGAGCCTCGCCCAAACCTGTGCACGAACCTCGGTTTGTGCACATCCCTACCTTTGAAGACTGTAAACTTCAGTTCCAAAAGTGGGAGCCTGCTTGTTGGTGAGGATTGCCTGGAGGAAACAAAAAGCACTTGTGCTACAAGATTTGTGGTGGCTCCAGACTTATCTCCAGACTGAGTTCAAAGTGCTGTTTTTTGACCCTTGTCAAGTCCTCAGTGGCATAGGTCCAAGCTTTGCCTCGTCCCATTTGAACTTGCCTGTGTCCTTAGATAATCAGCACTTTTACAAGTGCCAGCATTGTCTGATGCCTGGCTGGCTGACTCAAGGGGCAAGGATTTCCCAACGGCTGCATTCTCATTATGAAAATCCCTGCCTACAGAAATTTGGCAGCCCCTCTTGGTTTGACTCCTGGAGGATTATTAAGACTATATGGATCTAATAAGCATTTGCAGAAACATATTCCAGATGTCTGTGTTATATTAGAGCCTTCTGCTATGGATCTGTAGTTGTTATTTGTGCTGTGTTTTATTTTGATTTGTTTTGATTACCTTGTATTGAAATGATTAGATAGGTTTTTAATTGTTGCTTGATGCCCTGAGGCTTTTTAAAGCACATGTAGATTGTTATAGCTTGAATGCATAAATAAATACATTGAATACATAAATAATGCACTCCATTGAAATGAACGGGAGTGGCATTAGAGTATGGCCATTATGTTTGTCATTTCATGACTGGCAGTGGCTCTGTGGTAGCGTCTCAAGTCGGTCTTTCCCAGCCCTGTCATGACACACTAGGTTCTAGGAACCTAGGACCTTCTGCTGGCTAGGTGTGTGTACAAAACTGGCTGGCCCTTTTTGGTTCAAGTCTGAACCGAACCCAAACTGACCATCCCTCCCTCCAGGGGGCTTCTCTGAGGCTGTGTGGGCTCTCTAGAGATTCCCTCTCCCCCTGCTGGCCTCCATTATGTGGCAAATTGCCCTCACCCCGGCCATGCAGAGGCCCATTGGGCACGCATGGCAGCCTCCAAAATGGCTGCTGCGACAGGGGTGAGACCCGGAATGGACCAAAGACTGCTTGAAAAGGGTAATTTACTGCATAATGGAGTCTGGTGGGGGAGGCAGAACCTCTGGGGACTCCCCCATGGCCTCAGAGAAGCCCCTCAGAGTGGTGAATATATACAAAATTACTTTTTTTAAAAAAGTGAACCCCATGAACATCTGGGGTGGGGTGGGCGATTCTGACCCTGAACGGGGGTGGTGGTGGTGGTGGTTGGTTGGTTCTATCTCAGTTCATCGAACCAAACCTGTTCAACACTGAAGCTGTTCACACATCCCTACTGCTGGCAAAGCATATTCTCTATTATTGAGCTATATTTTCTCCCCATTTAGCACCGCATCAAACAATGCTGCTGATCACAGAGCACAGCTCTGATAGCTATCTGATATCACTAAGGCACAAGAGGATATCTCTAACCTAATTATAACAACACTGAAGATGATTTCTTACATCGAAACGTTTGCTATTTTGCTACATCTGTGGTTCAGTTCTTAAGTTTTTCAACTTTTGAATGTTTTAAACTTTTAAACTTTTAATTTTCAATTGTGCATTAAAGAAGGTCATTGGAAGAAGCTAATTATAATAAAAATGTGTAGCCATTTGAGTAGAGCCAAATCACAGGTACATTACAACAATAAGCAGGTGGGTTTCTTCTAACTCTTGTGTTACTTTAAATTATTCCCATTGCCCCATCTACCCCTCAGTCTTGATATAATGATTTTGTTTAACTTAATTTAAAACTTTAAGGTATAACATGTATTTTCTGTTCAACTATTGATTAATCAGTTAAATGCAAAATAGAAGCTTTACAAAAAAAACTTTAATTGTTTTTAGAGTCCAGGCTTATGTACACAATTCATTATCTTTTGACTACCAGGTTGGGTTACTGCAATGAGTTCTATGTAGAACTGCCTTTGAACGTAGTTTGGAAACTTCAGTTAGTTCAAAATGTGGCAGCCAGATTGGTCCCAGAGAGAACACATTATGCCTGTTCTTAAACAGTTGCACTGGCTACTGTTACGTTTCTGTTTCCAGGCAAAGTGCTGGTCATTATCTTTAAAGCCCTGAATGGCTTAGTTCCAGGTTCCTTGGAAGAGCGCCATTCTCTACAAGATCCCTACCACTCATTGAGATTATCAGGAGGGGTCCATCTTCAGGTGCCACCAGTTCATCTGGTGGCAATCTGGGATAGGGCCTTCTTTGTTGTCACCCCTAGGTTATGGAACACACTCTCCATGGATATAAGATTATTGGCTTCCTTGGAGGCCTTCAGGAGAGCCTTAAAGACCCATCTTTTTAGACTGGCTTTTTATGATATTTAGTTTTAATTGTAAATGTAATCTGCTTTTAATTGGTTTTTTATTGTAATTATTATTTATTATTTATTTTAGTTTAAACTGCCCTCAGCCACTTTGGGAAAAGTGGTATATAAATTGAATGAATGAATGAATATGAATATGAATTGAATATTCATATTGAATAATATGATAAATTCAAATTCATTTAGTGTGTGTGTATGTGTGTGTGTGTCATGGTTTTTATTAACTGATTTTAATATTTTAAATGTGATTTTTATGGAGTTTTATTGTATTTTAACTTTTGTAAACTGCCTTGGGATGTCTTAGGAAAGGCAGTATAAAAATCAATCTAACAAACAAATTACACACACACCCCACTTACAGTAAGAAAAGGAAGCATAGACTTCATGGTTGGTTGCTACCAGTTCCAAAGAATCTATGGTGCCTCTGGGGCCAGGTGCACACAACAGGAAGGAGTAAGAAGACTCAGTCAGAATGATAACAATCGTGTCTTGATGAGTTCTTATCATTTTAAAGCACACCTGCTCCAAGTCAGTGGGATTTCGGAGGGAAATCAGAAATGTTTGGATGTGTCCCAAGGCACATAAAAGATTGAATTCAATTCTGTCTAGCTGGTGTTTTAGAAATTTACAACAGTGCTGACTGGGCTAAATGCCTTGCCGGCAAAACGGCAGAAGACACAGAGTTATATTTGTCTGCGAAGTTATACAGGAGATCACTTGTTAAATATGTATGACCCTTCTTGCATCTGAGGCAGAAGTATTGCATTGGGCTTCAAATTTCAAAAAGTGAAATTTGTCTTAGGAAATGGATGTCAATCTTTAACTAATGTTTTGCTTACCCTGAAGGCTAGACACTGCATAGGCTCTCTCAAGATAAATGCTAATGGAGAAGTGTTCACTTTCAGAAGCCAAGAGTTAATGGTAGGAAAGTATATGTCTAGTCAATATTTATTCTTTTTATTTACAATGGAATGTTCATTTGTTGAAAACATCATAATGCTAAAAAAAAATTAACTGTACAATCAAAACAGGAGAACAATGTGTCAGAAACCTAGGTGTGTCTAAAACAGCATGCCCAGAACAAAGCCCTCAGCAACATTGGGATGGCAGTAGGAGCAGAAAGTTTCAGTAAGAAAGAGGAGGTTGTAAAAATCCTATGGAAATAAAAGAAGCAGTGCAAGTTGGATTCGTTAAAACTTGAGAAGATCTCTACTGAATTAAGCCAAGGGTCCATCTAATCCAGCATCCTGTTCAGCAGGCCTCAACAGTGACCTGTCAGATGCTTCCATGAAGCCTATAAAGTAGCACGTAAAGTGAACATAAGTCTGTAAGTAGGTCATTGAGGTCTGTTTCCCCCCAGTATCTGATATTAAGATAAATTGATTTTCCATGCTCAGACTAACTAAAATGGCAACTATCCATTGATGACTTTACCTTTTGAATGCTGGAAATGGAAAGAACGGATGGGCACCATACAGGAGATGCCGATAGGCCAAGAAGGAACAGTATAGCAATTTATTTCCAAATAAGGTCCCAACATGTTTTGAAGGGAAGCCTCTTTTTCAGGGGGAAATATAGAAGAATAAAAATAGAAACTACTCACTAGCAGGTAGTTTCTATTTTTATTCTTGTATATTTTCCCCTGAAGAAGAGAATTTCTCTCAAAATGCGCTGAGACATTATTTGGAAATAAATTGCGATACTGATCCTTTTACTCCTTTTTCAAAAGTCTTCTAAGCTAGCAGGCATCACTTCACCATGTGATGGTAAATTCTGTAAGTTAATTGTGCATTTTGTAAAAAGTTACTTCCTTTGTTCTGAACCTAATTTTTACTGAATTTCACTGGGGACACTGTTTTCTAGAATTATGCAAGTGGTAGGAATTCCCATCTGTGGGATAGATTGCCAGTGCAACCAAAACCAGAGCAGATTTTCTAGGCACAGAGAGCCATGTGACTGAAGCAACATGTATGGAAGTAGGTGGAGGAAAGGGGAACAAATAGTAAATGGAAATAATGAGAAGAATGTGGGGTGGGGTGGGGGTGGTTATGTTGACTAGCTGCATGCTACTTACAACATACAGTAAGGATCCACCGTAAAGATTATTACCTTGTGCCATAAGGATTACCCTATCTTTAGTTATTTATTCTTATTTCTCTATGTAAACTGCATTGGGAACTTTTGTTGAAAAGCAGTATATAAATATCTGTAGTAGTAGAAGAATTGAAAGGAGGGTGGGGGGATCAATCTGAATTATCTGCATTCCCACCATGATGTTTGTAAGCCCTTGCTCCATGAAAGTCAGCTATTACATAATGAATGTCCCAGACCCTGCTCCATGTCCTTTCTGACTGTTATTTGATAATTGGATGTCTGTCCTGAATGCAGTAATCGCTCGTAAGCCTTTCCTGGATTATTTCCCATGCTGCGGTCATCCCGTCCTAGTGCAACAAGTGGCAGGAAGCCATTGTAGAGACTTAAGTAAAGAGTCATTTGCACAGACATTGTTGAATACTTTGGGGAGGGGATTTACAGATGGATGGAAGGCCAACAAAGAACATTATACTTCATTTTAAAAAGTGACCTGGGCTATTCGCAGGCGAGCCCGGTGGCTTACAAGTGGCTAGCCAGCTTAAGTAGCCCACCCCTTAGCCCACATTAGTGGAGCAAGCGCTCCGCTAACCCGGGTAAACGGATCGTGAGTTGCCGTGGTGCAGCTCTGTGCTGCAGCAACTCAAGAAGAGACCCCCAACCGCATGGCTGAAAAGCAGCCTCCTGGCTCCGGGGTCTCTCCAGCATGCTCTGTGTGCTCACGCAGGGCATGCTGGAGCTTCCGGGGGCTGCGCGGCCCCTGAACTCTCCAGCCCCTACTGGCTCCGTAACAGAGCCGGCTGTCGTGTGGGTGGGCTGCTGCTCATGTGCGGGGAGAGCGGACTAAGCCCACTCTCCCCACTAACTCCCTAGAGGCTCTTCTCACTGATCGTGAGAAGAGCCTCACCAAATCATGGGAAAGACTTCCCACAAGAGGCCCATATCATAAAAGGTGGATCTCATAGGTGATGAAATTAAGGAGCTACTGAACAATTGAGTAACCATCTTGAGGACGAGACATTTTTCACTATATGGACTATCTGGCTATGCAATCAAAAGTATAATGAGGGATGGAACGGGTTTACCTAGCACCAGGAAAATGGAACTTAAACCAAATAAACTCAACTGAATTATCTGGAAGAAAATAAACACGTAGCTGGACCTTCTGGGTGTTTTTTCTACAATCAGGCCCATTTGGTTTGGAAAGGTTTACTTTCCATTCCTAAGATAATGAGGCTATTCACACGATGGGAGAAAATTGGGCTGTGAGCCTGGTGTTCTTCAGCGGGTAACCCGCTTAAGTACCCCTGCCCAGAGAACAAGCGCTTGCCCCAGTCCAGCAAACAACCTGTCTGCACACATAGCCAATGTGGATGTAGATGAGGATCTGTATGTATATTGCTGTCATAGCTAATCTTGGGCCCACTGAACAGGCGTCTTCATTCAGAGCCACCAGTTATTACATGTGATGTTTTCTCATGACTGGAACTAAATCAGGGCTAAAGAATTTTCCCTCATGAAAAGAGAAAAAAGACTGAGATATCAATAAGAGCATAAGCTCAACCTTCATGATAATAACAATATATTGCTATCATTTTACCACCGGTGACATGTGGACAATCCTGAGTGATGCCCAGCACCTGGTGCGAGATGTCAGTGTCATGGAACCTCTTAGGGAACAGTGACCATAGTGAGATCAAATTTAGCATACATGCAAGGAGAGACTCGCCAAGGAAGTCTGACACAGACACTTTGAACTTCAGAAGAGGAAACTTCTCTGCAATGAGGAGTTTGGTGAAAATAAAAATGAAAGGGAAAATCAGGAGTAACTTTGCTCCAGAAAGCATGAAGTTTATTTAAAACCACAAAAACAAAAGCCGAGTTAGAATGTATACCAAAAAAGGAGAAAAGGTACCACCAAGTCTGGGAGAATGCCAGCATGGCTAACAAGTAAAAGAGAGTTATAAAGGAGAAAAAGACTTCCTTCACAAATTGGAAGGCCTGCACACATGAAGAGAACAGAAAGGAACACAAACTCTGGCAAAAGAAATGCAAGGTTTAAGGGATGGAAGAAAAGAGATTGAGGAAAATTGAGCTAAAAGCATCAAGGGGGATAACACAAACCTATTTAAATACATCAGAAACAGGAAATCTGCCAGGGAGATGGTTGGACTGTTAGATGATGAAGGAGTGAAAGGGATTATTAAGGAGGATATGGAAATTTCAGAGAAGCTAAACGAGTTATTTGCATGTGTCTTCATGGCAGAGGATACCGAGTATATACCTGTGCCTGAACCAAGCTACTCAGAGACAGAGGCTAAAGAACTGAGTCAGATAGAGGTGATAAGAGATGACATTCTAAACTGTCTGAAAAAATTAAAAAGTAACAAATTGCCATGGCCAGATGGCATCCACCTGATGGCATCCACCTAAAGCATCCATCTGAGAGATGGCATCCACACAAATGCTAAATTGCCAAACTCTGCAGAAGTAATTAACTTATCCCTACAATCAGGCTCTGTACCAGAGGATTGGAAAGTAGCCAATGTAACAACAATGTTCAAAAAGGGATCCAGGGGGATCCAGGAAATTACAGGCTAGTTAGCTTAATGCCTGTACTGGGCAAATTGATAGAAAGCAGTCTCAAGGATAAAATTGTTAAACATATAGAAGAACCGGCTCTATTGTAGGAGAACCAGCATGGCTTCTGAAAAGGTAAATTTTGCCTTGCCACCCTTTGGGACTCATTGGGAGTTCTTTGGGAGTGTCAACAGGCACGTGAAGGTGATCCAGTAGTATACTTTGACTTTCAAAAAGCTTTCAACAAATGTCCTCATCAAAGACTCGTGAGAAAACTTAGCAGTCATGGGATAAAGGGACACGTGTGGATTGGTAACTGGTTGAAGGACAGGAAACACAGGGTAGGTATAATGCATAGTTTTCTGTATGGAGGGAAGTATGGAGTGGGCTCCCCCAGGGATCTGTACTTTGACTGATGCTTTTAAATTTATTCATAAATGATCTAGAAGTTGGGGTAAGCAGCCAAGTGGACAAATCTGCAGATGACACTGTGGTGGCTTGATATATGTATGCCTACTTGCAGGTAGGTATGTGCATGGAACTGAGCGGGGGTGGCTTCAAGGGGTAGGGGGTAGGACTTTAAGGGTGGAGAAGGGTGCACTTACCCTTCCCCCACTTTCCCCCTGTCAGTACTGGAGTTCTGTAAAATCCCTCAGAGTGGCAATATACCTTCCTTCTGCCCCTTCCCCCCTCTCCGGCCAGAAGTGGCCAGAAGTACCAGGCATGCTTGCACACGTCAGATGGGTTCACACACAATTGTGATGTGTGTGTGCGCCCGGCATGTGCATGCATGCCCGGTACTTCCGGCCACTTCCAGTTGAAGAGGGGAAGGGGTAGCAAGGAAGTATTTTGCCGCCCTGAGGGATTTTACAGAATTCAGTGCCAGTGGGGGGGGGAGGGAGTGGGGGGAGGAGTAAGTGCACCCTTCCCCGCCCTTAAAGTCCTACGCCCACTCCTGCTGAACGTTCATACCAGCCAGTGTTCAAACATGTTTGGAGGCCCGTAAAAGGGCCTCCAAACAGATTTGTGCACATCCCTCCTTGCAGGTAGATACTAACAGCTTGGGCCTAATATCAAGTGCTTAGAGCCTAAAAATTGCTTACCTGTCGTGAAAAGTACCCAAAGCTTCTGGCTTGCTGGGAAACATATTCTGCTTACAGAAGCACAAAGAAGGGGGAACTAGGAAGCAAAAGGCTCAAATCAGCAGAAAGTAAAGACAATTTTGCTTGGCCGGGGAGAATTAAGAAGGGACCTTTTCAGTGTGTGCATGCACCTTGTTAGCTGATGTGTCAAATTTTTATTTTCCTGTTCCAATGAATGACCATGTATGGAATCATGTATCCACTATGTATCTACTTCCCTGGTTTTTTGTATAAAAGCAGGATGTATCCTGCAGATCAGGGCCATTTGTGCCAACCTTGTTTCAAGACTCACTTAGGCGAAAGCCTGCATCGCATAGTGGGAACAAGGGAAGCTCTTTGGTCCTTCTTACTTAAGAAGTGCTGCTACACTTTGCAATAAAAGCAACTCAAGGTATTGATACTGAGACTGAAGCCTTGTTTCTTCCACAACACCAAACTATTTAGGGTAGTGATATCCAAAATAGATTGTGAGGAGCTCCAAAAGGATCTCTCCAAACTGGGGAAATGGGTGACAAAATGGCAAACGTGGTTCAGTGTTAGCAAGTGTAAAGTGACACATATTGGGGCAAAAAACAACAACCACCCAACTTCATTTATACACTGATGAGATCTGAGCTGTTGGTGACTGACCAGGAAAGGGATGTTGGAGTCATCGTGGACATCCTGCTATCTCAGCAGAGACACCTTTAAAAGTGGTGATTCTCTTATACTTATCAAGGGGAGAGCAACTGGCTCTATAAACCCCAGCACAGCATCCCTCCAGTGGCTGTTGCTGGTATCTGCCTTAGTTTCCTTTTAGATTGTGAGCCCTTTGGGGACAGGGGGCCATCTTAATAACATATTATTTATTTTTCTATGTAACTAGTTTGAGAACTTTGGTTGAAGAGCAGTATAGTAGTAGTAGTAGTAGTAGTAGTAGTAGTAGTAGTAGAGCCAGCGTGGTGTAGTAGTGGTTAGAGTGCTGGACTAGGACCGGGGAGACCCGAGTTCAAATCCCCATTCAGCCATGAAACTAGCTGGGTGACTCTGGGCCGGAAACTTCTCTCTCAGCCTAACCTACTTCACAGGGTTGTTGTGAGGAGAAACTCAAGTATGTAGTACACCGCTCTGCGCTCCTTGGAGGAAGAGTGGGATATAAATGTAATAATAATAATAATAGTAGTAGTAGTAGTAGTAGCTCATTGAAAGTGTTGACTCAATGTGTGGCAGCTGTGAAAAGGGCCATGCTTGGAATCATTAGGAAGAAGATTGAAAATAAAACTGCTAATACTAAAATACCCTTATACAAAACTATGGTATGGCCACATTTGGAGTACTGTGTACAGTTTGGTCACCATACCTCAGAACGGACATTATAGAACTGGAGAGGGAGCAGAAGAGGGTAACCAAGGTGATCAGGGGCCTAGAGTTCCTTCCTTATGAGGAAAGGCTACAACATATACTGTAGGGCTTTTTAGATTAGAAAAAAAGATGACTGAGGGGAAGCATGATAGAGGTCTATAAAATCATTCATGGTGTGGAGAAAGTTGATAGAGAGAAATGTCTCTCCCTCTCTCATAACACTAGAACCAGGGGTCATCCCATTTAACTGATGGCCAAGAAATTTAGGACCAAAAAAAAGAAATAGTTTTTCACACAATGCATAATTAGCAATAGCAATAGCAATAGCAATAGCACTTACATTTATATACCGCTCTATAGCTGGAAGCTCTCTAAGCGGTTTACAATGATTTAGCATGTTGCCCCCAACATTCTGGGTACTCATTTTACCGACCTCGGAAGGATGGAAGGCTGAGTCAACCTTGAGCCCCTGGTCAGGATTGAACTTGCAACCTTCTGGTTACAGGGCGGCAGTTTTACCACTGCGCCACCAGGGGCTCATTAATTAACCTATGGAATTCTCTGCCACAAGATGTGGTGACTTTAAGAAGGTCTTATATAAATTCATAAAGGACAGGTCTATCAATGCTACTAGTCTGAGAACTATAGACCTCCTCCAACCTAAGAGGCGAGATTCCTCTCAGTTGCAGAGGAGCAACAGCCGGAGAGGAGGCATGCTCTCAGCTCTTGCCTGTGGGTTTCCCAGAAGCATCTGGTGGGCCAGTATGTGAAACAGGATGCTGAACTAGATAGGCCTTCGGCCTGATCCATCAGGGCTGTTCCTATGTTCTTATGGTGGTGGAGGTGAAGATGTGAATAGAGGAGAAGGTGAAGATATGAATAGATTCACTTGTAGCACCATCCATGTAAATGGAATTATTTGACAAGTGACATGCTTTGAGGCAGTCATTTGTACTGTCATAGCTATTTTGATGGGCCTGCTCTGATTATGCTCTGGAGTAATTTCTTTGCAGATTGCAGTCTATAATTTACACCAAGTAAGTTATTGGTTTATTTAACATCTTTAATAATGTAGTAAGAAAGGATGTAAAAATTAATTATGAACATAAAACAATGCCATACAAACATTAACAGATGTCACTAAGTAATTACTTCCAGCCACACTTTTTGTGACTTGAAACAGCAACAAGCACACTTCTAATATTAGTCCAATATTTTTCCACACATTTAAATCCATAATTGTTTCTGTTATGCTGGGATTTCATCCCCCTCTCCACTATCATTTCCAAATACAGTATTACGTTCTTATTATAGTCACTATTTCACCTTACTGGCAACAGGTGGGAAGTGTTTTCTGTAACTGATTACCTAGATTGTCTAAATCCATTTCAAACTGGATTTCAGATGGGCTGTGGTATGGAAGGAAACTGCCTTAGTCGGCCAATGGATGGATTGAATTGGCAGAGGGAACTGTGATTCGATTGGCTCTTTTGGATCTCTCAGCAGCTTTCAATACCATCGATCATAGCAGGGGCATAGTGAACATTGAGTAAAGTTGCTTGCCCTCGCCCAGAGCACCCCCTTGCAACCTCCTGCAGCCAGCAGGGAAGCAAAGAGCTCGCCGGCTGGGAGAGTGAGATACGCCCCTCTCCTCTCCAGCCAGTGTTTCATGCTGGTTGGGGAGGGATGGGCTCTCCTTTCCCACTGGGCATTGGCCCCTGCCCTGTGTCTGATCTCAGATGCAAGGGGGACAGGGTCAGTGCAGAGAACAGGGATGTCACAGTCCTCGCGTAGTTTCATTTCCTCATTTCCCCTGTCTGTGATTGGTGGAATTATTGGAAGGGAACTCCTTTCCAGGATGTCAGATGCAGGAGGCATGGCTTGGGGCATGCACACACTTTGCATGTGTGAAAGCATGCCCCGGGTGCGGGGCAGCCAGCAGTCAGACTTCATCCCCCAGTCTCCACAAAGTTCCCTATGCCACTGGACTGTGGTATCCTTCTGGAGTGTCTGAGGGGCTTGGGAGTGGGAGCCACTGCTTAGCAGTGGTTCCACTCCTACCTCTCAAGCAGATGCCAGATAGTGTCACTTGAGGACTGTTGCTTTTTAAAACAAGAGCTCCAGTATGGAATCCTACAAGGCTCTATACTATTTCCAGTACTCTTTAACATCTACATGAATCGCTGGGAGTGATCATCAGGAGGTTTGGTGCAGGGCATTTCCAATATGAAGATGACACCCAAATATATTTCTCCATATCGACCTCATCAGGAAATGGCATAATTTTCCTCAATGCCTGCCAGAAGACGGTAATGGGCTGTATGAAGGATAACAAACTCAAGTTGAATCCAAATAAGATGGAGGTACTGACTGGGGGCGGGGGGTCAGGATCCAAGAAATTGTTTAGATCTGCCTGTTCTGGATGGGGTTACACTCCCCTCAAAGATCAGGTACATAGCTTGGGTGTGCTCCTGGATCCAAAACTCTCTCTGCTTTCTCAGTTTGAAGCAGTGGCCAGGAGTGCTTTTGATCGGCTTTAGCTGATATGTCAGCTACACCCATTTCTGGAGGTAAATGACCTTAAAACAGTGGTGCATATGCTGGTAACCTCCAGCCCCCCCTTCACCACAATTTCCTGCAGCAAAATTTCCTCTTTCCTTTCGAAAGTAGAGAGAGTAACAGACAGTGGGGAGGGGCTATCAGAAAAGATGGCCTGCAAGGCCTCTCCTGAGTGGTTGTGAGCCTTCTCTGCCTGTCATCCCTTCCTCCAGTATATCTTTTTTGCTTAGGGAAAGGGGGAGAATTTGCACTCAAGCTTTCACCCATTTGGTCTTTTTGAACACAAATGCTTGGAAACCCTTCAAGATTTTTCAAGAGTGAAATAGGATTGCTTGAAAAGCCCAAATAGTTTTGTTGGGCTTGCACATTATTAGAGTCATGGCAAGATCCTCCATTACCTTCTTCTTGTTATAGAACAGCTTATTGATTATCAGTACCAAACAGGGAAGCTAGGCATGATTTAAGGGATCTTAATACATAGTGCCATACCATACATAGTGCATGCATCTGTTATAGCTCCTTGCACAAATTGGTAACATTCCTTGTAATTCTGCAGTGATGCAAGGGATTCTCTGCTCATGGACAGAATCCGTTCCACCTAGCGCAGCAAAGAGTGTTGAGTGGCTCCTGTTGACTACTGGTAGTACCTGTGACATCCAGGACAGCATGAGAGGATCATGAAGGTTTTGCTTTGACTCAGAGATCCTCTGAGGCATCTGTCTCTCACATGACATTTTTCCTACAGAAGTGCAAGAAAAAGCATATACACTTGTATGCATGCAACTGCATGTGTATCTATGTGGCTCAGGAAAAATATATTGGAATGGGGTATTTTTCTTGCTAGTAACCAGGCTGTGGAAGAACAAGATGGCTCTCTTACCTGCAATGCAGCTTATATTTTCCCTAAGCTCTTTTGGCTTCCTCAGGATCAGCCCATGGCCAGGAGGATCAGCCTGTGGTTTACCTAAGAGCCAAGGAATTCTCACATAGCATTAACAACCCGTTTTGTTTTTGTTTTTGTTTTTTTTAGATAGGGTCGGCTAGGTTGCAACTTCAGCAAGGTTGATGTGACAAAGCAAAAGCTCCTGATTCTGTAGAATGAGTCAATAGGCCAGATATTGCCAAAGCCCAAACTTATTAATGGTCAGTGCCACCGTCTTAGATTTCATTTGGTGTGACCAGGCACGTAACAACGATCGGGCAAGGGGAGACAGTTGTCTGGGGGCCCCACTGCCTGGAGGGGCCCCCCAGAGGCACCTCACGTGACTCCCCATTGCCCCCTGCCCAGCCCCAAGGCCCCTCAGCCACTTGCCCTGTTTGCCATCTCTCCAGCTTGTTCTCCTGGCCGGCAATCCAAGCAGCAGACAAGCTGCAAAGAGCTCCTTTTCTCCCGCCTCTCAGCTGATCGGCGGGTGGGCGGGGCTTCCACGGAGGCCTCCGTGTAGGCCTCTGTGAAGCCTGAACTCCAGTAGGGCCCAAGCCAGCCAGGAAGGAGGAGGCAGCCAGAGTGGCCACCACTGTTCTCTGCAGCAGAAGACCCCTTGCTGCCCTGCCCAGCCCAGCATTGTCCAGGTAGAGTGTGAACTCCTTTTTCTGGTTACCTTCCACCCCCCACCCCGGATATAAAGGCATCTGCTTGCCATAGGGCTTTGATATGGTGGGGCGGGGGGGAGGGACTGAGAAATATTTATTTTTAAACAGCTTGGAAAATTTGCTGGCTTAAAAAAAACTATCTAAAAAGTCCTATAAGTGGCTTGTTTCATGGCAGAAAATTACAAAAACTTCTGGAAGAAACAGTATTATATTTATTTTATTCATTCATTTATAAATGCACTTATGTTCAAGTTGTTTTGCAACCCAGAAGGTCTAAGTGAGAACTGTGAAGCATGTGTTGTGCTTTTATTTTATTTTATTTTTCTTGTGTGTGAACTGCTCCCCAATAACTTGCAGGGACTTCAGGGTAAATCTGGCCAACATGTGAATGCAGCACCTCCATTCCAGAGGAGATGTGTGTTTAAAGGGCTTTAAAAGCCTCCTGTGAAAAACCTCCTGGAATCAAACTTGACTGAATTTGTTCAGAATTCTGAGAAAACAAACATAGGCTCACCCTGCATGGTTGAAAGTCTCCTTTGCTAATCTGCAGCGAGGGGGCCATTTTAATCATTCATCTTTCTAGTGTGTTCTAGGCATTAAAAGTAAAACAAATGTATAGTACTCAATGTATATCACTATATATTGTGACGTGTGTGTGTGTGTATTCAGTGAAATGTATTTCCAGGCAGCATACTTATTTTGGAATATCAGACTTAAATCCTTGGGGGCCTGGGCTGTGCGGAGGCCCTGGACTTTGGGTGGGAGGGCCCCATTTTAAAATCTCGTCTCTGGGCCCACTCCAACCTTGCTATGCCCCTGGATGTGACGTCCCTGGCCAAGACAAAGACAGCATGCATTTTGCTGAACAGGCCTGAAAGTGTACCTCAGACTCCTCGCATATTCTAAACTAGCACATCAGGCTGAAATATTCAATTCCATCTTCTCACTGATATGCTAGCTTACACACAGAGAGCTTGTTTTTCCATAAGGAAGCACTAAAAAATTAGGCCCCTTCATCTGCAGTTTGAATAGTAGAGTACAGAATTCTGCTGCCTCTGTCTACCTCTCATTCTGTACAGCATGGTGGATAGCTCTATACCTAAAACAATTCAATGAACTGTACCTGAGTTTCTTATTCTTCACCAACTTCATATTTCATATTTTACCTCAGTTGGCAATTCAGCTTGACACTTTCTAAATAGTTTAAATCCCGTCTGACTTTAGTTATACCCTTAAAGGATGCCCAACTTATGAAGGCTCCATGGCCTGCCTTTCCTGGTTTTTAATCAAACTGAGCTTTTCAAAGGACTTCTTCATTTGATCTCCCAAAATAGTTCCTTAGACGTTCTCTGCCACTGAAGTTAAAGGTAACTAGATTATTTTTTTTAAAAAAGATCTCCTGGTATGCTGCTAAGTCTTCTTTTCAATTAATGCTTCATGTTGGTCATTTTCTATATCTTCAGGAAAGGCTCCTGGCTGAGAACACCTGCAAAAATTTCCTTTCAAACCCCGGCCAGTTTCTCTGAACCTTAAAGTGTATTCTGGTCTAAAAAGTGGCTATGTTAAAAAGGCAACCTGTGGATTCCATAGATCTACTCACTGTGCACATTAAGAGTCAACTTCAGAAGATTTTAATGACACATTAAAAAAAGCAACTGCTTATTTTTTTTCTATTAGCACGGCAGGACCAGTGTGGCTGAGAGACACCAAACTGCATCCAGAACAGCTGCATGCTCTTTAAAGTTCTTAAAATAATACCCACGTATTGGTTGTTTATATCTATATCAGACCTCTACATCATTTTAGAGCTTACTCCTCGCAACTCCCTCCTCGTTACCAGTTATTTTTGAAAGCTTGTCCTTATTTTTGACTGTTGGGCTCTTTGTGTACCATAAATTGCTATGAATGCTCTAAGATGTGACAGTCACTTAAAATGTGTTTAGTTGCTTCATTCTGGTTTGTCAGAGAGACTAAACTTTCCACAAGATACATCTATAGTTACTTGAGAGGGCTTATTTGCTGTCAGGAGCCAGAACCAAGAAGCTTGGGCGTTAATGCCCTGCTGCTCCTTGCACTGACTCTCCCAGGAATGCAGCCAGAAGAGTTCCCAGAGTGATGAAGTCCTCCTAGACTCCAGGGTGACCCCAATCACCCAGGGAGCCCATTTAGCGTCCTTGACCTAGTAGGGATATACAAATTTCCAAGTCAAGCTTGGGCAATAGTCAGCTTGGTCTTGATGGCCTGGCCTCTACTCCTGGCTCTGATTTCCACTGCCTGCTGGGTTCCTCTCAGTTCGTCATCCAACGGATTTGTTGTGCCTTCCACTCCCTGTCCCACCCTGCTCTAGCTGCCTCTTGCCTAGCATCATGCCACTTGTTTAGTTACATTCAGCTGAATGCTTATCATGCACCTATCTTTTTTTGAACAAACAAAATTTGGATATAAGAACAGCCATATTTAATGACCAACAATGACATGTTCCATCCCTTTCTATACACAGAGGCCTCCACACATGTTGGCTACTTTAATTATCATTATTATATCACTGATCTACATGACAGTTCAGAAGTAGTAGCAAAAATAAAGGCCTTGATCCAAGCAGCTTGCATTTTAAAATTTGACACAGGGTGAGATAATTCAAAAAAAGGAAAAAAGGAAAGGAAAAAGGAGCAGAGGGTGAACAATGGATTCGAATGCATTCAGTCCAATTACACAGATTTAGAAATGCTGCATATGGACAACATTATTGGATCTGATTTCAATCCGATGCAAGCAGTTATCAAAATGTGAGTCTAATAATTGTAGCAGCCCAGATTGAATTGTTGCATTAAGGTGTAATCATCCATAGGAATGGGATATAATTGAAATATATTGTATGTCAGAATCAGATAAAACATTCAGGCATAGTAGAGTTGATGGTGGACCCCCTTTGGGGCTGGATACAACTACCAGGGTTTCAGAGAAGCAAGAACCCCGCTCCTTCACATTTTTGCTTTGAATATATACATTCAGATGAGATAAGTGATATTCCATTGCAACCTCTCTTGGCAAATAGTACCTTCCCAACTCTCCTCAAAAAAGTCATTCACAGAAGAGTGGAGCTTTGGCTCAGATACCTTATGTACAATTCTACAACCTCCTCATCCCACCACCAGCAGCAAGCACTGTGATTAGAAGGGAGGTGAATGAATTGCAACATGCTCGGAGCAGCAGCAAGCCGAAGATACTGAAGCGAAAATGTCAATCACATCACTGCTCTTCCCCACTTACCAGCACGTTCCAAATATGGCATATCATCAGATTCAATTACAACCAAGTATTGTTGAGATCATCAATAGCAGAGTAAATAATGTAAACCTCTATTTGATCATTGGGTGGAGTTTGATGGAGCTTGACACAATATGGAACATATTGTATCAGGTAATGTAAATATTAGCTATTTTGCATAAAAATGCTATAACATAAATGCCATTGATAGGGGCTGTTCAATCCACTTATTCTGATTTGATGCACAGCCCTAATATTTAGGTATTGTTTGAGACAGTTATCACAATGGAGGGAAGTAAGAAGTGGGGTTCCCCAGGGATTTGTACTGGGACCAGTGCTCTTTAAGTTGTTCATAAATAATCACACTGAGTGGGAGGAGGCAATGGTAAACCCCTCTTGTATTCTACCAAAGAAAACCACAGGGCTCTGTGGCTGCCAGCAGTTGACACCGACTCAAGGGCACACCTTTACCTTTAGAGAGAGTGTATAGAGAGAAATTTTTCTCCTTCTCTCACAAAACTAGAACCGGGGGTCATCCCATAAAACTGAAGGCCAGGAAATTTAGGACCAACACACAAAATCTGTTGGTCATAAAATGAATTGTTTGAAGCATTGTCCCATAGTGAATAATCAATCTATGGAATTCTCTGCCACAGGATGTGGTATTGGGCACTAGCTTGGGTGGCTTTAAAAGGGACTCAGATAAATTCATGGAGGACAGGTCTATCAGTGGCTACTAGTCTGTTGGCTATAGGCCACATCAGAGGCACGATGCCTCTAAATTCCAATTGCAGGGAAGCAACAGCAAGAGAAAGGGCATGCCCTCACCTCTTGCCCTTGGGCTTCTTGCAGGCATCTTGTGGGCCACTGTGTGAAACAAGATGTTGGACTAGATAGGCCTTGTGCCTGATCCAGAAGGGCTGTTCTTATTTCAGGAGAGGGTGAGGATCAAGATGGTTTCTGTGTGTGTGTGAGAGGGGGGGGTGGCCGAGGGGGAAGTAAATATATAAACAACCAAGAAATTCTGCCAAAGGCTTTACAGAGAAGGTAGTCTTTGAAAAAGGAGACAGCATATCACGGGTCTTCTGGGAGGCAATCCCAGGCATAAGGGACAGCATGGGAAGAATCATGGTGAACCTGGGATCTGGAGAGGAGGACAGTTCTGGAGAAATGACTGTGAGGTGCAGAAGGACCACATATGATTTCCAGTGGCCTGACACATTGTAGTGTGCCCAGAAAACTGGCAGCATCTCAGCAGAAATAAAGTATTAACACAAGGAGCAGTGCAGGGAGCACACTAGAAAGCCTATGGGGATTCCTTTCAAATGCAGAGAGTTGCACACGCATTGATTTTTTTACCCAATATCACATCACAACACCTTTTTACAAATTGGCATTCATTGTCTCTCAAACCATTTCCCCTGTTTGTCTTGAGTCAGTGCTTTAAATATCCTAAGGTTATAATCATGACCTTGCTTACGCCTGATTGGTCTCTAGGAAATCAGTATAGAAATATATGCTCTCAGAACTGTGACCAAATGGATTTTTTCCTGTGAACTATTCCTTTTTCTATACTTTGGGAATATAGAGCTTCTCTGTCAAAATGTCTTTGACAGTCCTGGTCCATCTCTATGTATTATTAAAATGAACCCTAGTGCAAAGCCAGTGGTGCCCTTTTGACTTTTCACTTCAGGTGTAAATATATTTAAGGCCAGCACTGACTGCCCGGGCAGAGAACTTGGCAAGCATCAGGCTTTGTGTGTGAATATGATGTATGGCTTGGTCAGCCACTGTATATATTTTATGCTCGACTCATGAGGTAATTAGCGTTTAGTGACTTTTCTCCTAACCTTAAAAGCAGAGAATCATTACTCTTCTATATTCCAGATGCTGTTTAAATTATTATATTCCTTTTCTATTATTTCAGCAGAACTGCTCTTCCTGATGTGTAGAACAGATTAACTCCCTCGCATGACAAATAACTGAAATCTTTTTAAAATGGGGAGAAAAATATATATATTTTTCCTAGCCAAGCATTGTATCTATGGCATTAGGGAAGTGGCACATTGCTAAGATATAGCCTTGGTCCCTTAGGTGATTTAATCAAATGAAGCTCTGTTTCTCTTGGATGGTTTTTGATGAGGAAACCAAGATGTCTGGAATGCGATCTGAACACAAATGTTTCCAATTTGCATTGCCTCCAAAGAGGGAATGAGCAAAAATGGTCAAAGTGTGTGGTGTTCCAGAAGGCAGAGCCAGGAGAAGTAAACACACAGCGTTAGGGATTTTGCAGAGAGAGAGAAAGAGAGAGAGGGAGGGAGAGCGAGGGAGGGAGAGGGGGAGAGAGAGAGATGGCACAGAAGTAGATATGAATGCCACAGCAGTAGGAACACTGTCATATAGCAATACTGACATCTTTAGTTAGTTGAGTTAGGCAATACAAGAGCTGAGCTGGAACAACTCCGTATTTCAGGAACCTTCTGGACAGCACTGAGCAAATCTCCTCTCCACCTTGCAAAACTAGTCACTTATCCATCTACCTTGTTCTCCTGCTCCCCAAATGATGTGCTCAGAGGCACGGACTGCAGGCCAGGGAGTGTGGCACCATTTTACTCTTCGTGTTTCCCAGGCATGTCTACTATTTAACCTCCACGTTGTAGAAGTTCTGTGGCATTCTAGTCACATATTAAGCCAGTCTGTACTAACTGACTCCCTACAAAGTATATAGACGCTGATTGCCATTCCCCAGGATGTTTCTATAGCCAAATCTTTCACAGTTCCACTTTCTTTAATTCTATTTATTTATTTAATGTATTTTATACCACCTGCAGCCAATGTCTCAAGGCTGTTCACAACCAGCTCAAGACATTCACAATGTAAAATCAAACCATTAAAAACAAGCAAACAATTGAATTTAAAGTCAAATCAAATCTCAACTAAAAGCCAACAACAGGTGTGTCTTCAATGTTTTTCTAAAGGTCATCTGAGGTGGCACAGCTCTTATTCCAATTGGGAATGAGTTTCATAACCTCAAGGTGACTATATTAAGAAAGTCCGAATTCATCTAAGACCCAAGGGTGACTCCGGGTGGAGGGGGGAGATGGCACTCCCAGCTGAAATACAGTACGAGCCTCCCCGTCTCATTTAAGAAGTCCCTAAAGACTCATTTTTCACCCAAACATTTTACCTTGATGATGCTTTTAAATTGTTTTAAGGTTTTCATTTTTAATTTGTTTTATGTTGTAAACTGCCCAGAGATGGAAGTTTGTGGTAGTCTACAAATTGAGAGAGAGAGAGAGAGAGAGAGAGAGAGAGAGAGAGAGAGAGAGAGAGAGAGAGCGCACCTCAGAATCGGCTCCTCACCTGCCCCCATTTCTGTTTCAGAAATATAATATGTGAGAAAAAACTCGCCCACCCATAAGACCTGGTTCTTGGACCTTGCTGAATGTTGTTACCTCTTATCAAAATCTGATATACTACTCCTGATGTAGTGTCACCCCATGAGGAAAAAAATTATGTTGATATGTCAGGTGAAAGTTAGGAAAATTTGCGTTTCTTCCCAGATTATCTCTGTGGTTTTGTAATGTGAGCCTAACATTTCTTTGTAGTAGGGCATTTTCTAGCCACTATTTGCCTTTTGGGTTCTGCCTTCTATATCCCAATGAGTCTTGCAGATGCTGGCTTTATTTATTTCTTGGCAGTTCTTTCTGGATTGGCCCTGCTTTTGGTTGATGAGAGCATGAAAGGATTCTCTCTCATCCTTTCCAGCTAAAGCTGGTTCATGTAATGACATTCCACTGCCTTCTCTTTGTTTCCCTTTTATTCCAGCAGAGTCTCTGACTTAACATATGACCTTAAACATTAGACTGTAGTTGATTTACACTAGTCTTGCTGACACAAATGATGCATTCCCCGAAATTGTTATTGAATCTGACCAACACTGCATAAATAATGCATCTTTTTAAAAAGTTATCTCAGTTCAACAAAGGGGAATTGAAATGGCCTGCTTTTCCTCAGAAGCCATGGTAATACTGACTTAATACAGAGATGGCCCAAGACATTTTGGCATCTGAAGCAGAAAATCCAAATGGTGCTCATTTGCCTGGTGGTGACAATACAATTAAATACTTGACAATTGCTGCTTTTTAAGGTACCCTGAGATATGTTGCCTTCAGTGTATCACTGCCAATGGCACTCTTTTGACTGGACTTCCGGTCCGATGTTCAGTCCTCCACCATAGGAGGCCCCCCAAGTATCCTGCTGGAAACCTGGGTGGTGGCTGCACCACCAGCCTGCACTGCCTCCACATGCTCCACTAGCAGCCCTCCACCTCCCCAATGCGCCTTGCCTGCATGATCTTCTCTGTTGAGTGGTGGGGGTGATGGGGAGCTGAGGGCCAAGTGTGGGCTGGGCCTGCCTGTGCCTGCACAGTCACTGCCAGCAAGCAGTGACACATATGACGTGACAGCACACACACACACATTGCATGAGGCGTGGTGAGATGAGACGAGGGCAGCATGAGAGGCAGTGGAGGCTGCTGTGAGGGAGCTCCGAGTGAGCACAGGCAGTAGCACTAAAAGGAGAGAGAGAGAGAGAGAGAGAGAGAGAGAGAGAGAGAGATTAGGATGAGCCTTTCCTGCCTGGATGAATTAATCATTTTGCATGATAAACTAAGATGTTATGCCCTAACTTTGTATGTGTCTCTCCCCGCCCGCACCCCCCATCCACAAGGTTGAGACAGTTCCTGAAATTTACTTTAGCACAGGACTTCACCTATCACAGTTCTGTGCAACAAGTCACCCACAAAAATGAACACAGCTTGAGAAGCCCCTACTTCTGCAGTTCTAGGAAGACAACAAAACAGGAGATTTAATGAGCCAGTGGACCCCATACATGGCTGGTGGGCCATGTTGGTTGGTTACAAGGTTCTGAAGTCTTGATCTGCTTGCAGATGGGCTGCTGAGCTGAGTCAGTGAAGGCATTTGCCATAGAAGGCATTTGTACCTTTGCCTATGGCAGCTCCCTGCCTGAGAGGGACAGATCATCTGCTCATGCATCCATACTGGACTGGACTAATCACTCCTCATGTGCTGTATTGCATCACTCTACCATGCAGCCCTGGCTGATCCTTTCTACTGGTGCCTGTTCCCAGTTGCATGTGCTTATAAGCACATTAGCCCTCTCTTTCTCAAGCTTGCTACTCATCTGTGACCACCACACACATACTCTGCCACAACCCCACATGTGGCACTATGAATGTTAAGAACTGGCACATATCTTAAAAAAAAAAAAAAAAAAGCCCCAGAAACACAATCAGGTTCCTGCAAATGCAGAATAGAACTCTGTGGACTTAGCTACAGGGGTGTAGCAAATTTAAAGTGGGCCCTAGGAGAAACAGTGAAGTTGGGACCTTTCCATCCCCACCTTCTTCTACAGAAAGGGGCAAAGGGGCCCAGGAATATTTGTTCCCCCTTGCCCAATTGTAGCTATAACCCTGCACAAATAACTACCTTTTGATACAGGTGTGCTGCAGTTTTCTAGAGGCTACAGGCTGCAATGAAGTACTGCAGGTGCTCCAGTTTTAGTATAGGGTACAGATGTAATCAAAAGATAAGCAAAGTCTCAAAGACATTACATGTCCATGAATGTGTGTCTGGGGGAGAGAGAGAGAGAGAGAGAGAGAGAGAGAGAGAGAGAGAATAATCAAGGCCTGATACCTTTGCCCATGTATATTGGATGAAGAAATAGGTCAGCATGTATCAAAATTCTAAACACATGCTTTGTAAAGTAGAAGCAGGGAAAAAAGGCTGAATAGCTTGGGTAGTCAAGCAGATGCCTTTCTGGCATATCGCACATAGCCATACTGTGCGTACAGGCACAAAAGAGACATAGGTCTTTATTTCCGTCTGCTTCTCTCTTATCGGTAGTGTTGTCACAGAGTAACGGTTTTCCTGTTCACCGCTGTGGCAAAAGAACCCACGTGTTTCTGGAACGTAATGCGGTTGTCAAAATGACAACCATCTCCAAGTTGGTGTCTCAGCATCTGAACAAAGAGCCCATGCAGTTGCAGAGGGAGGGAGGTGGGAAAGTGTGAAGTATATTTGAAAAGGCTTCAAGCTCTTAAAGTGAAAATCCCTTTGGAACCTAAAGAAATCAGGGAGAACAGCAGGAGGTCAGTAAAGAAGAAACTCCCAGTTTTCAAGGCTTTAGTGTAAATATCAGTAACATTAGATGTGACATACTGGTCTGAGTTTGATACTAGAGCCAGCTTGCAAGCTGAAGTGCTAATATACTTAGTTCTGTAGAAGAAAGCGACCATGCTAAATCTAAAATTAAAAGCTTCTATCTATATAACTATTTGCTATTTTATTCTATTTTTATCCTACAGTTTGTTCCATTTAGGATCCTCATAGCAGCTTACAATAAGTGCAAGAAACTACAATGAACATCTCTGCATGTAGATGTTTAGTAACCATGGCCCCAGTACAGCTGTAGTCATGAATATCTGTGCATAAAAATAAGAGGTTCAGTTCTAACTAGACATAAAAACTGGAGGTCCCACATGCCCACCTATTGTGTGATATCCAGCATCTTTTATGTTTTGTTGTTTGGAAGTTTGTCCCAGTGGGGATGATGTAGAGAGTGTGGGGGGTGAAGTAAGAAAGAAAAAGGGAAGGAGTTGTTTTTGAAAAAGCCTTTCACGAAATCCATATAAAATTACTTTGTGTTTGTGAGAGAAGCAGCTATAGAACTCCACCCCATTTCTTTCAAAAGTTACATCCTAGGGATGCGCATGGAACTGGCTCACTTTGAGCTGATGGTGGGGCAGGGGTGGCTTTAACGACAGGGGAGGGTGCACTTACCCTCCTTCCCCACCCCACCCCACCATGCTTCCCCCTCTGGTAGGGCTCTGCATGGAACTGGCTTGTCCGGTCCAGTTTGAATCTAGACAGAACCCAAACCGGACCGGGCACGAGGCCAGTTCGGTCCGGACCGCCTCAAACCCCCCTGGTTTGGTCCGGTCCAGGGGGTTCACTAACGTTTCTTTAAAAAAAAAGTTTATTACCCCCTTCGGGGGAGTTGTTGGAGAGGACACTCAGAGGCCAATTGCACAGGCACAGCAGCCTCCAGAATGGCCACCGCGCCAGAGGGGGAAGGCCTATTGGGCTGAAGAGCCGGCTGAATGGCCTGTATAGGCATGAAGGGAGGCCAGCGGCGTGAGGGGGAACCTCCACAGAAACACACACACCCCACCACCGCCTCCAACAACTCCCCTGAAGGGGGTATGTTAAAAAAGAATATTATTTTTTTAAAAAAATCCGAGAACCCCTCGAACAGTCGGGGGGGGGGGGGTGTTCGGTCCAGGGTTGGACCAAACAGGAGATGGTTCAGTTTGCCCCGAACAGTCGAACTGAACCAGTTTAAAGTTTAAAAAGTTTGACGTCGAACCTGTTTGCACATCCCTACCCTCCGGTGCTGTGTGTATACATAGTCCACGGGGCAGCAGTGTACCTCCTTGCCACCCTATTGTTTCAGTAACCAGAAGTCACCGGAGGTGCCGCACGAGCAGGCAGCTCCCCCTCCCCCTGCCAGCCTTGCCCCGATTCTCCAGGGGGCTGCTTCAGCCCATTTGGGGACTGGTTTGACCCTCTCTGCCTGCACATGGCCAATTTGGGGGCTGCCGTGCATGCTCATGGGCCTTTTGTGTGATGACAAAATGGCCACCATGCATGCAGAGGGCCAAAATGGCCCTGAAATGGGCTGAACCAGCCCCAAGAGACTTGGGGGGAGGCCAGTGAGAGGAGGGGGAGCCACTGGAGACCACCCATGGCTGTCGCAACACACCCTGAGGCTGTTGCAGCCAGAGGCGGTGGTAATTCCTTAATTTACAGTATTTTAACACCGCCATCACCCTCAAACCAGTCCAAAGTCAGCCTGTGAGGTTCAGTTAGACCTTGGACCTAACCAAGTATGGTTCAGTTTGAGGCTGAGCATCCAATATTGAACCAGTTTGCACATCCCTATCAGCCATTTCTCATCTGATGAGTTCCTGCATCAATGAGAAATCACAAATCTCGAGTGATTCCTTGTACATCTGGGTATGGCCAATCAGGTGAGTCCGGCTCAGGGGAAACCATATCTGGGACCTGGGTTTGGGTTCCCTGGGCTCCTCTCATTACCTGGTATATCTTTAGTGAGGCTTGGGGCCTGCACTTCACCTGAGGTTGGTGATGTGGATTTGTTTGCTTCTTCTCCCTTGGAATCTGAGTCATGGATGTTGCTTAAGGTTGGGGCCATGATACAATACAGGTGGGAATATGTGCATATGTGCTCAGATGGCTCCTTTGTGATTAGAAAGCACATCACAAAAGAAATACACACATGCTTTCTATACACTACCATCATAAAACTTTATGTTCATGGGGCTCAGGCAGGTTACAGTAAAAGACAGATTAGATCTCCTCCTAAGGATACACCATATGATAGACATGAGTCAAAGGGCAAAGATAATTGAATTGTCTATCTGTATGTCATCTGTCTTTGGCTGTATTCCCACAATCACAAGAATCTTGGTTAAAAGGTTAATCAGGATCATAGATGCCCATGAAGCTGATTGTGAGAATGTAGAATTACAGGGCTAGACTGGTCAATTTCAGGGCTATCCTGGTCAAACCATTAACCTCGGGGCTCTCTGAAGTCTTGTACACTGATCAGTATAAATAATGCAACCTATCAACATTAGCTGTCATCAGGATACTTTTTTGTGTGAGAGAGCTGTTCTTTCCATTGATTGAAATACTGTTAAGGCATTCAGTGTGTTACCTATATAATGGGAAAGGCTCTATAATAGGGTGTTGACAAACACTATTGTTCCTGCGAAGAAAAATAAAAAGAGAGCTAACGTCTGTGAGGGGAACAAAAAGTCAGTTTGTCCTAAAGAAACCTTCCCACAAAGTTTAAGAAAAGGATAAATTTTGTACTAAGCAAACTGAAGAGAGAAGAGCTGGTCTTGTGGTAGCAGGCATGACTTGTCCCCTTAGCTAAGCAGGGTCTGCCCTGTTTGCATATGAGTGGGAGACTTGATGTGTGAGCATGGTAAGATATTCCCCTTAGGGGATGGACCCGCTCTGGGAAGAACAGAAGGTTCCAAGTTCCTTCCCTAGCATCTCCAAGATAGGGCTGAGAGAGATTCCTGCCTGCAAACTTGAAGAAGCTGCTGCCAGTCTGGGTAGACAATACTGAGCTAGATGGACCAATGATCTGACTCAGTATATGGCAACTTCCTATGTTTGTATGTATGTTCCTATGAAGCAGGAATACTTCTGTAGAGTAGTGGCAAAGGGGACCTTAGATTAGGTGGCTGGTATACATGGTTGTAGAAGGAGAGGAGAGAGTAGTCAGTAGACCGAACATGTAGATAAAGCATAAGCAGGATGAAATTGGCACAGGCCAGTGATTTCCATATGTGAGACTTATGTGCGGTTTTGTCCTTATGGGTGTCTGAACTTATGGCATCCAGAACAAATGTGTATATTTGAGAGAATGTTTGAATCTGAAGACAGAACTGATCAAGGGGCTGTGAGTTGAGGCATTGTGGTTAAGACCTTGAACTCAAAAGTCCCAGGTTCAAACTTCGCCTCTGCTATGAACTTCCTAGATAATCTTTGGCATACCGTTCTCACAGTATGATCTTAGGCATACCATCTCTGCCTCATCTGCAAGATGGAAATGTTAATATCCCAGGAATGAGAGGCAAAGTCCAAAGTTGCAGTCTGTTCTTCTCTTTCTTGTGATAGGATGCTGAGCTTGTTTCTTTGGGATACAACTATACTTGCAGCATATTCCACCGTGTGAAAAATGTGTTTTGTTGTGTAGTATGGCCGTGGATTTTAAAAGCCATCTTAATTAATTAATTGATGGAATAGCTTATTTTGTGGCATGAGATTGAAGTGCTTGCATAATATTTCCATTTTCAGCTTTAGTCCGAATTTCTTTATTATACAACTGTACACCATGAATATAAATGAATTCTGGTCTGTAAATTTCCAACTTAGGAAAGCCATTGTGCAATAAGCAGGGCATGCTGGGTAGCAATTTGTGCATTAACACAATATGACTGCACTGATGATAGCTTGTTAGAAGGAGATTTCACTCCACCTGCTATGACACTTCTGCCAAGCTACAAACTATAATGGCAGATAAGGTCATTATAACCTTATTAGCTAAAATGGTGATTGCACTTCTGGGCCAATTCACTACTGGCTGACATGAATTTTGGCAGGTAGAGCTTTGAAAAGTTAGACAGAGGAAAAAGGAAACCTGAAGAGTAAACAAGGAACTTGGAAGATATGCACAAATAACCATAATGTTTATACTAACTACTTTTCTACTTGCAGAGAGGAGCAGAAATGGCACCTATAAGGTATAGTTTATTTTTCCACTCTAATTTTCTGGCACTGGAAGTAATACCTCCGTGGTGCTTTCCCAGAAGTGGCTGCGTTTGAGTCATGACAGGATACTCTGCCGGATACTCTGCCTTATTTATGCCAATACTAATTTATTCCCGGGATAAGCCAATCTTCTCATGGTTTGAAAGATGTTACCAAGGTTTAAAGATAGCAATTCTACATTGATTGCCTTAGTAAAACAGTCCGTTCTGATCAGTCCCCTGAAAATTACAGCCATCGCTTCTCCTTTTTCACCAGAGTGATTGATCTGTTGAAAAATCTTATGTTCTTGATACATTGACCTATTTGCATCTGTAGAAATCGAAATTAGAAAACAGTTTTACATGACAATACATAACTGCTAGGTTTCTGCATTTAGCTTCTTATTTCAAATAAATATATGACCACTTGTCTTCTCTACTATTCTGTTTCCCAGGTTGCCTTCTCATTTGAGGCTCCTTACTCTAGCTTTCTTCCCTATGTCAGATCTCCTTACCTAGAAGCCTGATGCTTCCATTTGTCTACCAGATTGCCTGTCTGTATCCCAAGCTCACTATCTGTTTGTCTGACTTCCCAGTCCTGACTAGGCCTTCTGCAAGATTTGCCACAGAATTTACCTTTGAGCAGTCTTTGTTTTTCTGGGACTTGCACTAGCAGCATTCATTCTGGAATAGAAGAATTCAGTCTGGGTTTAGATCCTTAGGCCTCTTCATGCCCACCCGTTCTATGTCACTAATCTCCTTAATCTATTACTAATATGGAAGCTATTCCATGCCCTTAATGATTTTATATTCCTTCTCGTCACCTCTTTGCTCTTGCTATCTCTGCTTTATTGGCAGAGGGAAAGCCGCGCTCTCAAGCTGTCAAAATGGATCATTTCATAAGCACTCAACTCATGCAAGGATTTTGTTTGTTTGTTTTTAATATATTCTGCCTTCTGAGGAAGATTTTTTAAAAGCTTTGATCTGTTTGAATGTTAACTCATCAGGAATTGAAGACTTTTGTTCTGTAGGATTTGTTATACAACACATCAATGGATTCAAGTTCTGAAGTGCAATAATTTTAAAACTTTGTGGAGCTCCTTAAAAGAGTTATTCCAGTCCTTTAAAGATCATTCGAATGTGTTCTAAAGAAGCAGAAACAAACACATTTATTGTTTTTGCTATGTGTTGAGTCGATAGTTGCTATCCGGTTTCAGTTTTTGGTAGAGTTATGTGGTATTGACCAGTGCCCAACTGGGACACTATCCCACTCCCACAGAAATAAAGTACAGACTCGTGGCTCAGCTACAGCCACTGGCAGCCAGATCGGAGGTCATTCTCAGATGCCAGGTGGCCACACAAAAGAAGAAATTTTTAGAGGCCACCTTCAGACATAATGCAGAACCGTGGGTCTAATGTACCCATGGTTCCACATGCCCCTCCCACAACCTCACTCTCCCAGTGAGACTTCAGATGAAATGTATAACTGCCTCTCTGAAGTCTCGCTGACTGCAGAGAGGAGAGGGAATTGGCTGTGTGGGCTCCCATCAGCCTGCATGCACATGGTAGCCCCACATGCATGGGCACCATGTGCATGCTGATGCCACGTGTGCAGGCTGCAGGGAACAGCGCCGCAGCCCCACTCAGCCATTGCTAGGGCCAGCGCTGTGCCTGGAAAAGTGGCGGGGCAGCAGTGGAGCAGGTAAGGACCTGCTTATCAGCCGCTTAAGAGACCTGCTCCCTGCCCCACCAGCCCATGCAGAACCGTCCATGCATATCCCTACTGATAATCGTAGATTCATTCCACAGTTTGGCAAGGGAAATTGTGGGTCCATTATTTGTCAAAATGGTGGTTCCCCACATTCACACATACAGCTTCAGAAACCGGAAGTGAAGGGACCTCCAGTTTCATGTTATGTCTGGATTTGGCCTATATATCACTTGTGTTGCATAGACTCATTCTGGTGTCACCAGTGTTCCTGTGGGTCCGGATGACATCATGAGTTATCATCAAATGCAGCCCATCCCACAAACCACATATTGGGGCCAGGGTCTCTGAAGCTCTTGATCACCACTCCTGTTTTTGCTGCCCCGGATAGGTTGGCCACGAGTGTCATAAATATCAGCTCAAAACCACAATGGGTTCTGACTATAACAGCTCAATTACTGACAGAGACTGGTTGGAATACATCTTGTCAATTTTAAAGTAGTTTCACTGCTTTCCTGTCCAATTCCAGGCAGGCACAGTTCAAAGAGCTGGTTTTATCCTTCAAAACTGTTGTAAACTGCCCAGATATTTGTGTTTTGTATACATATTTGTATACAAATATGCTAAATAAATAAATCTCTTTATGATTTGGTACTTGGGTAGTTGAAAGATTGCTTTCTTCCACAGGAAACTTACTGTCAATTACAATTATCATCAGAGTTCCTTATCCTTTGGAATGATGTTCCCACCATCAGTGGTCAAGTAGATACTATTGGAGATTCCACCTTCTTGTATCCCCTGACTCTAAGAACATAACAACAGAAGTCTACCAAAAAATAAGAAGACTCTCAGAGCTGCTTGCCTGCTACATAATCTGATAAGTATTATAGAGTTTTATACTGGTTTGATTTTTAAGCTTTTCAACTACTGTATTGATTATTGTTTTATTGTGGTTCTTTGTGCTAATGTATTTGGATCACATTTACTACACTGCATTCTTATGCATACTTAACTGGAAGGAAACCTGGGCTTGGGCCTGGAAATGAACCCATTGTGCAGTTGTAAGACGGGCTTCAGAGAAGAGGTAAGCATTGCAAACACCAGAATTCTTTTCTGAACCACATAAGAATTTCCAGCTTACCCTTCAAACAAGATCCCCAAGCCTATTCCTTGCTTTTCCTTTTCCTTTCCTTTCCTTTACACAAAACATATCTGTCTGGGCCAGATGTTCCAGTCATGGGGAGGAACTCTTCCACCATCACCACTTCAGCATGTTGCATATGGTTAATTTTCAGTTTTCAGTTGCTGCCCCACTTCTTTGGAACTCTCTTCCCCTTCAGATTCGTCTAGCCCCTTCCTTACTGATCTTCAAATCTCTATTGAAGACTTTTCTTTCTCGCCACGCTTTTGCCCTGTAGTTTACCTCATTTGTTTTTGTTAGTTACTTTAGTTTTTAATTTAGAATGTAATTTTTAATGTTGCCTTGTTTGCCTGTTTTTGCTAGGGATGTGCACAAAACCGGTTCTCCCGGTTTGGTTTTAATTCAAACCAGATTCGAACTGGGAGGGGGTGGTTCAGTTTTGGTTTTACTCACCCCCCCGGTTCGGTTCAAATTCAAACCTCCAAAAGTGGGAGGGGTGGTAGTTGGCACCCATGGGTACCTACCACCAAACCCCCAAAGCAATCGGACACTCGTACGATTTTTTAATGAATTGTTGTAGATTCTCTGGTAGCAAATGATATTTTCAGTGACAAACCATGAATCCACTCTCATTTGCTACCAGAGAATTTACACTCAGAACACCTCAGAATAGTGATGTGCACGGTCCGGAGCAGTCCGGACTGGCACCGAAGGGGGGCCTTCCTTTTAGGGCGGGGAGGGCTTGCTTACCCCTCCCGCCTCTTTGCCCCCTCCAGCGCCCGTATTTAACAGAATAATGGGGCTCTGGAAACCAGCCGCCCCCGCCGCCGCCCCCCCCCGCCACGAGCAGATTTTGCACAAAAACTACCAATACCCCTGCCGCCGCCATCGCCCGCCAGCCCTCCCTCCCTCCCAGCTGCCCGCCCGCCCGAGTCCTCACCCGATGTTTTCGTAAAAAACGAGAGGAGCTACCGGACAGAGCTCCTCTCGCTAGGATGGCCTCCATGCCAGCGATGCCGATCGCCGGAGGCCCGGTCTACCCGCCGGGAAAAGGCTGGGTAGACTGGGCCTCTGATCGCCGGAGGCCCGGTCTACCCGGCCTTTTCCCGGCAGGTAGACTGGGCCTCTGGCGATCGGCATCGCTGGCATGGAGGCCATCCTAGCGAGAGGAGCTCTGTCCGGTAGCTCCTCTCGTTTTTTATGAAAACATCGGGTGAGGACTCGGGCGGGCGGGCAGCTGGGAGGGAGGGCGGGCAGCTGGGAGGGAGGGCGGGCTGGCGGGCGACGGCGGCGGCAGGGGTATTGGTAGTTTTTGTGCAAAATCTGCTCGCGGCGGGGGGGGGCGGGGGCGGCTGGTTTCCAGCGCCCCATTATTCTGTTAAATACGGGCGCTGGAGGGGGCAAAGAGGCGGGAGGAGTAAGCAAGCCCTCCCGCCCTTAAAGCAATACCCCCCACCCGGACCCGGACCAGCCAGGGCCGAACCGGTCCGGCAGTTCGGCCATTCTTTAGAATGGCTGTCGGACCGGTTCGGACACACCCCTACCTCAGAAACAACAAAACCCTTTACCTGATGGCTTAGCAACCCATGGGAGTAGTTGGCACTCTCTGCGCATTACACCACCAATCGCTCTGGGCCACCCCGGCACCCCTCAAGTGCAGTTATGGGGCTGCTGAAACCTCCATTCTTCCTTGTGGAGAAAAACCTTAAAAGACACGTAAGCTTCAAAAAGCACTTAAAAACTAGCCCATTGCCCAATTCCTTTTAAATAATTCTGTTAGCTTCCTTGACCGCTTTGGGAACTACCAACCACCATACTCCACTCTAGGCCACCCCTTTCCCCCCGACATGAAGTGATACATTTGCTGGAATCCTCATTATTCCCTATGAGGAATTTAAAAATAATTTGAAAATACACCAATAATCAAAGGAGTGCCTGATTGCCTTGGGGTTTCGTGGGTGGTAGGCACCCCAGGTGCCTACCACCCACCCCACCTTTGTGCCCTTACGTGCTCCACAATAGCGGATAATGGGCTGGTTCAAGTCCCATTATACCCTATGAGAAAAAAATAAAAATAAAATTCAAAAGTTCATTAAAAAATTGTATGAGTGTCCGATTGCTTTGGGAGCTGGGTGGTATGAACCCATGGGTGCCAACTACCCCCACCCACTTTTGGAGGTTTGAACCAGTTTGAAGTGGTTCAGACTGGTTCAAACCAGTTCAAAGTGGTTCAAAGTGGTTCAAACCGGTTCGAACCAGTTTGACTCGAACCCACCCCAGTTTGGGGTCAAACCTGCAGCTCTAACCTGATGGCCCCTTTGGTTCGAATTCGAACCATCAAACTGAACTGGTTCAAATTCAAAATGGTTTGAATTTGAACCGCTTGCACATCCCTAGTTTTTGTGTACTGCCTGGAGTATTTGGAGTGGGCGGTATATTAAATGTTTCTAATAAATTAAATAAATAAATAATATGCAAGTGGTTAATTGTCCCAGTGCTTTTGTGGTAATGTAGTTTCCCCAAAGACTACTGGATTTATTCTCCGATATTATTTCATCTACTTATGGTAGAAACAAAACAACTGAGTGTAGGTTCTCAAATCCAGGTTTTGCCGATCATCTAATTTTTCCCTTAGTACTATCAAATTATTGAACAATTTGAATATTTACTGATTCAAATTTGAATATTTTCTGATTCAGTCAAAATGCACTTTGAAAACTGGAAAATTCTAATTTATCTTAGTGCTTTGACAAATGTATTCAGTGTAGCTACTAATGGTTATATTTATTTATTTAGGGTATTTAACACACTTGCATCTCTAGGCAGTTTACAATAAAACAGCACAAATTAAAATGTTAAAACAATTTGAAATTTAAACACAGTATTAAACAACATTGATGACAACCATGTTCCAGGCAATTAAAGATTTGAAAAGATATGGGGCTTCCACTATCATGCAGAGGATTTCATCCAGTGACCATAGGAATAATGATAGGTCAGCATCAACCTACCAATTGTTGAATGAATTCAATCAAAACCATGGCTAATTTAAAAATAATAATTATGATTGGTGTTTATATGGCATTCGATTATAATTCACATGACAGAGCATGTACTTTGCCAACAGAATGTCCTGGGTTCATTTTCCAATGAATGGCAAGAAAACACTAGAATGAGATCTAGGAGATCTGCTGCTCATCAAAGAAGACAGTACTGGACTATACTGATCATTGACTTAAATCAGTATAACGTAACTTCATGTTTTCACATACATATGTTCACTTGAGAATGTTTACATTTTGTCATATGCCATAAAGCAGTTCACAGTATCAGAAATAAGGTAGGGCAGGTGTCCTATGCAGCTTCAGAAGCAGCTGGGTAGGAGGGCCTTTACCTCCTACCTCATTCAGCAGCTGAGTACAGCTACTGGGTAGATCAGAGCCCTCTTATCCAGCTTCTTAGCAGGTGATCACTGCTGGCTCTTCCAAACTTTTTTTTTTTTAACTTGTACATGATCAGGAGCCTACACAGCTCCTGACTTGGGTAGGATGCTTGTCCTACCCTATTTCTGATTGTGTGAACTGCCTTAATGTCTCAGTGATAGTGATGTATTAGTAACCCCATGTTGCAGATGATGAGGTTGTAGCTAAGAAAGAGTGGCTTACCTAAGGATACTGGCCTAAGGTTCATAGGTGATGGAAACTTCAACCAGGAACTTCCCAGCTCACACTCTATACCAGCTTTAGAATGTGTTAGCATGCACTGTTTCGGGCAAGCTCTGAATATGTTCCACAATACCTATTATTGTATTATGTGCAGTGGCGGCTGGTGTGGGCACTGCCGGGGGGCAGCGGGAGGCACCTTTAAGAGTAAATTAGTAGGTGCTTACCTCCCATATCAACACACCTGAAAGCTCTTCCCAGCAGTAGTGCGCTGCCCAGCACCCACTGCAGCAGAGGATTGGCTTCACTACAGCTGGCAGAGGCCATTTGCATGGCCAGCAAATGGCCTCCACACATGTGCAAGGCCAGCTGAGTGGTGGAGTCAATCCTCCGCTGAAGTGGATGCTGGGTGGCGCATCACTGCTGGGAAGAGCTTTCAGGTGCGACAGTATGAGAGGTAAATACCTACTAATTTACACTTAAAGGTGCCTCCCCACCACTGGCGGCATTTCCACCACTGATTGTGTGCATGTGTTGCTTTAAGATCAAGTGTAGCTGGTTGCCACCTCTCTCCTCCTCTAGCAGTTGGGTTAGAACCAGTTTGTGTGTTTGGTAAAAGTGAGCAGTGCTGTTAGAACAGAACAAAAATGTTTGATGGTTCACCTTTCTGGACTCTCCTAGTTACTGGCTTTGGGGCAGATTTATCAAGAGACAAGTTCTCCCATTGAGTACTCCTCAGTAGATCTACATAGAGGAGAATGTTATGCCTATGTAGCACTAGACATTTAAATTAAAATTTCTTTAACAGCTGACCAATCAATTCACAAAATGAGTGAAATGACAGTGAACAGAAAGTAGGATTCAGTTGCTGGGAAGTAAATTCCCTCTGAAACCACAGGGGCTAGCTTCCAAGGAAGTTAGCTTAGGATCTAAGGATCTGTGTTCAAGACTTAAGGACCAAACTGTATGTGACCCTAAAAAGCATAATTGTGTAAAGTAAATAGTAAAGTGTGCCATCAAGTCTACTGTGATTTCTGGGGCCCACAGAGCCCTGTGGTTTTCGTTGGTAGAATACTGGAGGGGTTTACCATTGCCTCCTCCCACGCAGTATGAGATGATGCCTTTCAGCATCTTCCTATATCGCTGCTGCCCGATATAGAACCAGCGGGGATTCAAACCAGCAGCCTTCTGCTTGTTAGTCAAGCATTTCCCCACAGTGCCACTTAAGGTGTATAATTGTGTATATCTTCATTTTTGTGAAGAAAAAGCAACGTGTGTGTATCCAGATTGAGACTGTGGCATGGTAGGAAGTGTTTAACCAATGGCAGCTGTGACTGCTAACTGAGGAAGAAGGGAATTGCTCCCAACTCACCACACAGAGAATTGTGATTGAGGAAGAGATTGTCTTTGAGCAGACCTTTTTTCCTCCCTGAAAGTGGCAGAATTTTTCAGTAGGCTAAACAGAACAACAGTGTCATTTATAGACTGTAGCCCTATGCACACTTACTGGGGAATAATAAACTACTGAACCCATCTGGACCTAGTTCTGAGGAAGCATGAAAATGATTGTGCCACACACTCTTTCCTGAATGGATTCTGACAAGGATCCTTCTTTGCAAAGGACCTACCATTTCAAACATGCATCACAGAGGAAGAAAATATAAAGGTGATGTACATCTGTTGTACTGAGTCATCAGAAGCATAATTGTCCTAGCCCTTTCCTTAGTGGGCATGATTTTTTTATCTAAACAAAATACAATAGTTTCTTCCTCTTCTTTCTTTTTTGAACTTACATTATTGATATTTCTGGGGGTGGGGAACATGTTTATAAGTAGCAGTAGTAGATTATGATAATTGTAATGAGAATAACAATATTAATCCTCCCAGTCCTTCCCCCCTAGGAAGCTTGCAAGTATAAGAGGACTTAATATTGTGCATTACCAAAATAATAATGATAATAACAACCACCACCACCACCCAGCTTTCACTGTTTACAACATATGTTCTTTTCAGGATTAAATCTGAAATCTCTTTGCATGGCTATATTATCCAGTTAGCAGTATCCCCTTCTAACTTGGCAAAGAGGCACCTTTTAATGTGGTGATTCTCTTTATTTAGCAGGGGGAGAGTAACTGGCCGTCTCCACCCCCAGCACAGTACCTCCAGTGACTGTTGCTGGTGTTTATCTTGTGTTTCTTTTTATAATGTGAGCTCTTTGGGGACAGGGAGCCATCTTATTTATTTATTATTTCTCTGTGTAAACCGCCCTGAGCCATTTTTGGAAGGGCAGTATAGAAATTGAATTATTAATAATAATAATAATAATAATAATAAAATATATATTTTTTTGAGGTTTAAACCATTCTTGTTTATCAGCAATTGCATAATTGCCTGCTGCAGCAGTGTCCCCAAATTTACATGCTTATACTGTAACTAGATACCTGAGCATGATTAAAAAGTGTCATATGCAAAGTATCTTGAGATCTGTAAGTAAATGTAGGGATCTTCTCTAATATTTGATTGTGTCACTTCAGAAGGATCAAATTGACATGTAACAGTGAAAAGAAAATGGTAGCAAATAAATTCCTTTCTCATTTGATGGATCTTTTGCTCAGCTGCTGAACAGAGTGTATCCTGTGTGTAAGCAAAAAATGTTATAATTGAAATATGGTCTCATATCTCCACCTACAGACATGAAGACAATGGCATGCAATTTTATTTTCCTCTCCTTTTAATTCCTTTTAAAAGCCAATGCCAAATTGTCTGAAATACAATCCATACAGGTAGTTCACAGTAACACTTCATTATGTTTGGATCTGTATAGCAAATGCTAATAAAGGAACTCATGTATATTTGCATATTTTACATTTATACTGCATCTTCCTTTAAAATTTCCTGTAGCAATTAACAGCTCAGTATTAACCAATTTTCAACCTAATCCTAAGCATGCTTCATAATAATAATACTTAACATTTACAATAGTGCTTCAGAACAATAATTTTCAAACGGTGTGTACAAGCTTACTTACGTAAGAGAACTGCCAGCATGCTGCACAAACTAAATTAATTTAAAACCACAAGTCTCCTCTGAATATACCCATGCCTAGGGGGAATAAACAACAACTGCTGCCTGCTTGATAGTTTGTCTAAAGCTTCCTAGCCTAGTCATCAAATGACTGAGGAGAAATCTGAACTAGCTATTTCCCTGCTCATATTCATAGTCACCGCATAACACTAATTTTTTGAACTGAAATCTCTAAATAAAGCCAAACTGAATGGCCAATGAGTTGCTGCTCTCCCCACACAGAGACACACATTTAGAGAACAAATGAGAGAAAATAGGACACTCCCACTTATCTGTGGGGCAGGCATTGCCCATTACCTGTGACGTCTGAGCATTGGACATTAGTGTAAGGGCGCTCTAGGTACAGAAAGCTGTGCTTCTCTGTCCATCTGATAACCCAGGTTTCCAAATGCATGGAGGAACTCTGAACACACACACACACACACACACACACACACACACACACACACACACACACACCTTTGCACTAATTTCCAATCTGTCCAGTGGAGTGGGGGTGATCCGCTGCCATTGGGGACAGCAAGGTCCCAGTTTTCCATTATGCATTCTCTGAACATAGGAGAGGAGGAATACGTGAACAGCCCTCTAGTTAGCAGGCTAGGTTCTGGCAAATATACATAGGATTACAGGCTGCACCATGCATATATCCTAGGATGCTGGCATAACAAGAAATTAGGTGCTTACATAGCTGAACATGCCATACTACGTACTTAACACTGTGACTCGGCAAGAGAATCTGACAAAAAGGGTCAATGCATACATTATGGCTGCAACATAAAGGTCACTTTAAATTGCTTCATAAAGTGGAACCATATGCTGAGCCATTCAGGTGTACTGTCTCACCATGCAGACTGAGGTGTTCTTTCCTTTTTGTACATGATGCCAATAAGATTGCTCAGTCATCATGGTGATTAATTTTGATGTGGCTTGCATATAACGGCCATAATGCGTGCACTGCTCTTTGTCCTCACAGTTCTCAAATGAGTAAACACAAGTATTGTCTTCACATTCTGCAACCATGCATACATCAGTGGCAAGATAGAAGCGCATACCTTGTTTTGCAGAGTGTGGATTTCAGTACAGTTGTTTAAGTGATTCTTGGATTTTGATATCCATCATGAAGGCTATTTTCACTGATGCTGCTGACCTTTTTAGCATATTGAACTTGGCTTGCAGAAATAAGCATCATAAACTCACAGTAAGCCCACTTTAATATTTTGAGACATATTGGACAATAAAGCTATTGAGGCCTCCTTCACCCTGGCTACTGTTGATAGGCAGCCACCTAATGGTGCAGTGGGGAATTAACTTGCCTAGGGAGCAAAAGGTTGCTGGTTCAAATCCTCGCTGGTATGTTTCCCAGACTATGGAAAACACCTGTATAGCAGCGATATAGGAAGATGCTGAAAGGCATCATCTCATACTGCACAGGAGGAGGCAATGGTAAACCCCTCCTGTATTCTACCAAAGAAAACCACATGGCTCTGTGGTTGCCAGAAGTCGACACCGACTCTATGGCACAAATTTATCTTTGTTGTTGTTTGCTGTTGACGGAGTTTGCCAAGTAATGACAGATTCACAGAGATGTCAGGATTTGGACTGGCAGAAGGGGCTGTGCTGTGCTTACCCAACCGCTTGTAGGCTCCCTGCCCAGTTTCGAGGAAGGAGGAAGTAGAGAGAGTTCATCCAGACCAATAAGGAAGTATCTTAAAAACAGCAGGCCAAAGTAGATCAGGTTATATTCAGTGACTCCTCTGAAGGCTTCTAGTTGGACAAGCTCACAGCACTGAGCAACTTGTCATTTTCCTGTTGTTCCTGGCTATGAATATGGCTATCTTTTTGGCCTTCCAGTGTTTCCTCACTCTGCCTCAACGCAACTCAACTCAACTGGATCTGGATCTGTCAATGTGTGTATGTACACAAAAAATATGTAAGGCATGGATCAAACAAATAGCCATTTTTTACCACTGAATCTTGCAGGGCTGTCTGAAAATGAAATAGCATATAACCACTGAATCATTTTTTCCCTCACTTCAAAAACATACAGTACAAAAAGGACTTGACTATTCTTTTTAGGGGTGTGCATTTCGGGTTTTTGGTGATTCGGTTCGGGATCCGTACCGAATCACCCCCGTTCTGTTCTGTGCCCAAATCTGGGCTACCCGAATCACCCCTGATTCGGTTCGGATTAAGATTCAAAGAGACGTCATCCCGAATCAACCGAATTTTTCGGGCACAAATCAGGGGTGATTCGGCTCGGCCCCGAAAAATATCGAGGTACATCGGGGTGATTCGGTTCGGACCTGAATCACCCGAAATTGCTCGTTTCGGGCACAGATCTGTTCCCGAAATTTTTTGCACATCCCTAATTCTTTTACATTCTTACTGCCAACTAGTTCTGGGAAGCCAATGTTACATTTTGTGAAAATCTTTTTATAGTCAGACTCAGATCTTAATTATTGCTCCTATAGGGCCAGAAGAGCAGCCAACCTTTGTGGGGCCTTCCTACACTGACGAGGCTCCTGAGGAACTGCTGATGTTATTCCTCCTGCAGACATTCCTTTGGGGGAGTCTGGGCACTGAGGAGATCCAGCACCTTCCATCTAGACATTGCTGCAGTTCTAGAGGCCCCTCCATCAACTGCAGAATACCGGGAACAGTGGCAATGACAAATCAGAGAACTGGTGGTGAGGAGCATCCCTGGCCACCTGGGGCTTTCCTTCCAATGGAAGGGAAGCCCCAGGAAGAGAGAAAAGCAAGCCCTGACACATGCCCTAAATCAGGAACCAGCCAGATCTAGGAAAGGGTGAGGCTTCTTGCTACTGTATAATTTAAGTCTCAGCTAGGCCTTCACTGGTGCAACAATTGTACATGGGAGTTCCTTATAGGGTCAGCTCCCAATTCTGTGTTCTAGACTTTAGCTTCTGTCCAATCCTGGTCCAGTCCCTTTACTCGTTTTCTGGTTTCCATCCTACAGCTTCAGCATGCCTCCCAGTCCCATTCTAGTTCACGTGGCCCTCATTATCTGTGGTTCTGTCACCTGCAGTTTCGTGTATCTGTGGTCAGGCCATAAACACCCAGCCTCATCTGCTGATCTAAAAAATATTTGACATTTGCATATCTGTGGTTCCTAGGTGGCTGGAAATTACCTCTGAGGTAATTCCCAGCCACAATTTTGCTGAATTGAGCCTTTTGTGGCTCTTTCTTTCTTTCTTTCTTTCTTTCTTTCTTTCTTTCTTTCTTTCTTTCTTTCTTTTTAAAAAAAGCTTTCCTTGCCATTTTTGATGGAAAATTGATGAAATTGGGGGTTGGGGGGCATTGCTGGAGACCATAGCACCTTACTTTATTGTTGTTATTTCTGCCTTTTAAGACTTTCCCCCACTCCATGAACCTAACTCTCCTAATTCTCATTCATTCGAAGTCTTGTTATCCATGATTTCATTATATGTGATTATAGTTGAGAAGAGAAACCCTGTGGATAATGAGGGCCACCTGTATCACTTCCAGCCCTATCCTAGACCCAGACTCCACATCCTGAGCCTTGTGCATTTGGCTTTCCTGGGATAGTACAACCCTAGATTCAGACATATGTTTAGGCTTCAGTTTACCCAATGCAGAATAATTATTTGCTAGATCCAGAGGTGCATCTAGGTAATTTCGGAGCCTGGACCAAAAGTCCTTTTGCGGGGCCCCAACTGCTCCCACCGCTACCAATAGATAAGCTACAATGCATTATTTTTCACACCAGAATATGCTCAGGGAAAGCTGGAAACACTTTTTTAAAAAAAAAAATAGAAGGTATTCTGAATAAGATACTTCCCACTGACTTGCAGAGAGATGCCACATTTTGCATGGACAATCCTGCCACTTAAATTAGTTGACCACTCAGCATTTGGAGCCCCCCAGGCTTGCAGGGGACTGGACCGCCACCTGGAAGTCCAGTCCAAAGAGCACCACACCACTGGCTAGGGATGTGTACGAACCTGTACGTAGGCCCTTTTAAGGGCCTCTGAACAGGTTTGAACACCAGGGGGGTGTCTAAGTTCGAAGCCGGGGGTGCCACTTTAAGGGTGGGGGAGAGTGCACTTACCCCTCCCCCCACTTTTCCCCACCGACGCTTGTTTTCCGTAAAAGCCTTCGGGGCAGCAGTGTACCTCCCTGCTTCCCCTCTTCTGCTGGAAGTGGCTGGAAGTACCGGGTGTGCATGTGCACATTGGGCACATGTGCACCCATCTGACATGCACATGCATGTGTGTGACATGCGCATATACACCCAGTACTTCCGGACATTTCCGGCCAAAGAGGGGGAAGGGGCGGCAGGGAAGTACACTGCCGCCCCAAAGGTTTTTACAGAAAACGAGCACCGGTGGGGGAAAAGCCTGGGGAGGGGTAAGTGCACCCTCCCCCACCCTTAAAGTGGCATCCCACACACCCTCCAGCCACCCCCGCCCAGGTCCGTGCACATCCCTATCACTGGCTAAACCTTGGAATAAAATATCCAAGTTCCTCAGTTTTAATTAGAGTTTGTACACATGAAGAGTGTTCAGCACTTGCTCCCACACATCGCCACACAGACAACGTATGCACCCAGTGCATTATAGACGTATATCCCATATGTAGGCTAAATGCATGAGGGGGAGTGGGACCATACCCACTGGCCCCATATAGAATGTCAGTACATTTTCTGGTCCCTGCACCCCAGCCTCTATGCATTTAGTGTGTGCATAGATCTCCAATTTAGACCCTTTTTATTGAATTTATGGAAGTTGACAGATGGGGCTAGTAGGTGCCCGATATCATGCACCATTGGGTGCAATTCTGTTTCCTCCCATACATACACTTGTGTGTGGGAAGTTATCTGCACAACCCTTTTGCCTCTGAGAAAAATGCTCAGATGCTGCTGATGCTGTGCCAAACCCTGTCCTGAGTTAGGCCATCCAACTGCAGGAGGCCCCATTGATGTTGGCCCCCTAGTATATCTGTTTTAAAATATAAGTCTTTCCCCTCTACACTCAATCCCTTCAGAGTCCCAAGGACTGTGGGCCGCTCCAAGTGTCCGACCGTTTCCCTTTGGGATTCGTCTGGCAAGACTGGGGGTGGCTCTTAGTACACATTCAAAATTCAAAATTCCCAGGCTGTTGCGGCATATGTAGATTGGCCACTGCAGGGAATTGCATGTGGGGTAGACCCCTATCTTCAGCAACAGCTCACAAGCAGGGTGGCTGAACTGGGCAAAAATCAATATGTATGTGTGCCAAGGGACAACCAGACTGCCAGAGTAAACACTTTCACTTCTGCTGTCTGCCAGTTGCTGCAAATTGGAAAGTGTTGGTGTGGTGAGGCTTGCATGGATCTAGCAATGGGGCTGGGCAGTGACAGCCCTCTAGCCTGCATGCGTATCGCTATGGCCCACTCTCATGAGAGAGTGGTCCTTGGGAGAAGGGACATTGCCACACATAGTTGGTGATCCAGCCCGTGAAACATCATCCTGGTATATCCCAAGATGGTTCTTCTCATGAGTAATGCCAGAGACTATATGCTTGCACCCAAGGTGAAGGGTCTGGGCCTCCTTCCCCTACTATTTTGTACAAAAAATAGAGCAGAGCCACTCAAGAATTCCTGGGACTGCCTTTCAACCCAGACCCTGGGTATCACTTCCCTGTCAAGTGTTATCTTTGTTGGGAAACAACCGGGTTGCCCAGTTTATGGTGCCACCAGGTCTCCATATGCTTGGGCAAATACTTCTTCATCACTTGCTTTGTAGAGATTGCAGATTGCTAAAGACATGAGTAGGCAGCACCCAATGTGTCTTTTCCTTTTGACATGCTTTGAAGCTTGGGATGTGGCAACGTGCCATCCCTGTTGCTAGGCAATGGCAAAGGAGTGCGGAGACAGCAGTGGGTAGGGCAAGTACTCAGAGAGGCAACCAGAAAGATGTGCAGCAGGCGCTTCTTGAGGGGTCATTTTGTGACTTCACACATTTGGACGACCATGAAATGTATATGCTCTGGTTCGTCTCCGGTTTGGCGTTAAATGCTGCCTAGGTAGAAAGCTGGAGTGAGAGGAAGCTTGAACACACCAACAAGAATAAGATAGTACATCTCTCCCTTCTTCCATTTTGGGTCTTGAAAATTTCTCTGGCTTGGACATTTCCCCCGCATTGGCTAATCTGTTTTTGAGGGGAAACAATAGAGATGGTTTGCCCCAACTTGCTCCATTTGTGAATTTCTCAGGGGCATGTGGCTAGTAGCCACTCTTGAAGACAAAATTCTTCACTAGATGTTTACATAACAGTGTAGGCTGTTTGTATGGTTCTTGCTATGTTTGGGGAATGGGAGAGGCTTCTAATTTGTGGGGCTGGGGTGGGGGAATAGTCATAGTCTGGAAATATTTATTACTCATGGTCATTCATTATTACTAATTTGACAAATAATGCAAAAATGTGAGTTGGATTTTCCAGCAATAGCAAGAAAAATATCCCATAAGAATTACGATTCTGTGTCTTGTTTTCAAAAGATATAAATAAACTAAAGTACAAAGAAATCTCAACTAAAGCTTTCATGCCATTGAGGAAAGACAATGAGGACCAATTATTACATGTTGCTTTTCCATGCAACTTTGCAAGAATATTTCTGGCAATGAAAACAGGTGGTGCTGTTGCTGATGAAAATGGATCCACTTCAGTAGCTTATTAATGGGTTAATTGATATGACAGGCATAGAATCCACTTGAAAGTGCTTATCTTTTTCTGACATGGTTTGGTGGTTGGCTGCGCTCTTTGATTCCCTTGTTTCTCATTTGGCTGTATTTCAGTAGGATTATTTGGCAGTTTGAGAAGGCTTTTCCCCGTCCTTTTTCTTTTTAAATGGCCTTTTCTGGGCCTCCTATACTAATCAACATCGGCATTAATATTCTAGATCAGTTCTACTAAGCATAGCTCAGGTGATGCCAGAGTCATTTTGAAAGGCAAGAGTAAAAATTAGATATGAAAAGGTGATATTCTCTTTAATCTGGTGCCGAGTGACTAGGCTGACAGCCCTTGAGAGAGAAACTCTGTTTTGTTGATATGATAGCTATGGCAAGGGCAAGGGCAAATCATGTTTTCCCATTCAATTTCTTCATCGCCATCCTGCTGCCACAGTCCCTTTCAGAAGAAAATATCTTATAGAAGGTCAAACTTTGGGGTTGCAGACAGGCAAGAGGATTTTTGTTTTTGTTTTTGGCTGGTTCGTTTGTTTTGAAAACTGAAAGCCCTCTGAAGCAGAGATTGTTGTTTTGTGGTGGTTATATTATCTCTCCTTCACCTAAACAGGTGTTCAGGTTTTTGCATTGTTTCAAAAACCTGTCAAACTGTTTGTTCAAAAAATGAAATGTGGCGGGGAGTGTGTACAGTCCATGGTGACCAAAGTATATTGACTATTCACGTTCTTTTTCTCTCTCTTAAAATTATTTGCTGACTCCAGATTTTATTCTGGGTTAAAAGTGCTGTAAATGTGATGACCTGGGAAAAATAGAGAAATAACTTATTTATTTATTTATTTGAAATATTTATACCTTGCCCCTCCAATACGATAGGCAGAGGCCATTGGGGAAGCATGAACATTGCTGAAAGTTTCATCGTGGGGGTGGGTTCACTTTATAGCAGGTGGCAATGATGGCAGAGGCACAGCATTTAATACAAAATACAGTGCCTCTGTGGGTGGTGGTGGTGGCAGCAGCGGCAGCAGCAGCAGCACTTAAAAGCACTACTGCTTTTCCTCATGACTGGCTCATTTTAGCTGCCCTTTATTTGAACTATACCAGGCAGCGGTGACTCTAGGTGCCTGAAGTGGAGATCTACATGCTGCTCCCCACCCCCTGGTGCCATGTTTCAGTGATCTGGTGTGCCCAATCAGGAGGCAGAAAGAACCTCCTGAGGCTACAAAAATGAGGTAAGGAACAGAAAAGAAGTATAAGTGGGGGAGAAGAGGGTGGTGAGCTATTCTCATCTTTTCAATTTCTTATAATCAACCCTCTCCTCCTCTTCAGATCATTAGATGTGAAGTGGAGGAGAGGAGGAGAGGGTTTACTGTATGTATGTATGTATGTATGTATTTAAAGATTTAATATACCGCCCAATCCACAGACTCAGGGCGGTGTACAAAGCAAGAACAGCATCCAAGATTAATTAATTAATTAATTAATTAATTTAAAATCCCAACTTAAATTAAAGAGCAAATGCCTGGTGGAAAAGAAATGTCTTCAATAAAGATTTAAAGGCTGAAAGGGAGGAGGCAGACTGAATATGGGAGTGGGGAGAAGGGTTCCAGAGTAAAGGGGCAGCAACAGAGAAAGCCCTTCCATGGGCCCTGGTACTATGGACCTCTCTAAGATCGGGGACCGAAAGAAGGGCAACCTGAAAAGATCTCACAGGATGGGCCAGGACTGTCCTGTCCTGTGATTATGTGGGTTGATTATAAAAAGAAATTCTTATACAGGAGGTGGAGCGGCTCTTCATGCCCCTTCCCCTAGCTTAACTGAACACTTTTCAATGTTTGCAACCTGAGAAAAGAGTGGTAAAAATAGAAGGGGGTGTTTGAGTCACCAGTAGCTGTAATGTGTAGGATTGTTAGCTGTCAGTGCTTTGCTTTTTCTAAGCTGGACAATAGCAGGAATATATCTAGTCAGAAGAATAAGGTAAATATATCTTCAGATGCAAATTTCCTAAATTAACATATTTTATTGATTGATTGATTGATTGATTGTTAGATTTATATACCACCTTTCATTAAAAACCATCTCAAGGCAGTTTACAAAAGTTAAAAAACATAATAAAAATGAATTAAAAGTATTTAGCTAAAAATATAAAAACAATCTGATATTAAAATATATAATACACAAATACAGAAAACTATACATGGATAAACTTGTTATCCAGTTATACGTATATCTTGTGTTGCAGAGAAATTACTTATCCTTTATAAGTAATTGAACAGGAAGCCCACTTTAATTGAGAGACAAGTGTTTGGTATTTATTACGTACTAAATATAGTCTAAGAAAACAATAAACAGACTAACAGTCTCTTATGCTGAGAGAGGAAGAACCTCTCAGTTTGAATTCAAGTCAGCACGTGAGGAGGAGACAAATACAGTGACTCCACCTTCAAGCCAGTACATAGAATCATTCAAATATATACAAGCCTGTCTTAGATCAAGACCAGAGGCAATGTCTATAGCAAATCCCAACATCTTGCACTGGTCAGTCATGGAAGTGGTTTGGACATGCATGTTCATACTTGATTTATCATTTCTTGATTAGGCAACATTTTATATCTTATGTGTGAACTGACTATTGAAAAGGATTGTGTTTGAGGTGAGCTAAAAGTTCTGGGTTCAATAGGCCATTCACATGGGAGGAGAGCTGGTCTTGTGGTAGCAAGCGTGACTTATCCCCTTAGCTAAGCAGGGTCCGCTCCAATTGCATATGAATGGGAGACTTGATGTGTGAGCACTGCAAGATATTCACTTCAGGGGACGGAGCTGCTCTGGGAAGAGCAGAAGGTTCCAGGTTACCTCCCTGGCAGCATCTCCAAGATAGCGCTGAGAGAGATTCCTGCCTGCAGCCTTGGAGGAGCCGCTGCCAGTTTGTGCAGACAATGCTGAGTTAGATGGACCAATAGTCTGACTCAGTATATGGCAGCTTCCTATGTTCCTCATATGCAAGTCATTACTTGGTGCTGCAGTCATCAAGTGATAAAAGCCAACCCTATGTCCATCCAGCTCTATCTGCTCATGATTGTGGGACATTACAATTCTTATAGTCTTATATGTATTAATTGTATATGCATTGATATGTCGGAGAGAGGCTGCATTCATGTAACAAATGGACCCACAGTTCCACTCCCCCCACCCTTATAATTGAACAAAACAGAGAGCAGCCTTTCTGTAGTCAAGGAGACTACAGAAAGGAGGGGGAACTGGCTGTGTGGGATTTCTTCTTGCTTGAAGAACAGCTCGCACAGCCAATCATGCATGGAGAGAGGGAGGAGCTTCTTCCCTCAGCTCTGGTCTGACTGAATGAAGCCTCCAGTGTTGCATTCATATGTAATGGAGGCAGACTGGAACTCTGGTTATGAGCACCAAAACTCACTACAAATTGAGAATTCAAATTGGAGTCTGTGGAGCATGACCTCTGGTGGATTTTCAGATGGGACCAGCGTTGCACATGTTGATGTGAGGGTAGGAAAACCTCTGGCTCATGCAACTCCAGTTCTGCATTACATGTGAATGCGGCCATAGTTGGAAACATATTTCTCAGTGAAGATATTTGTCTAAAAAAAATCGGAGTCCTTTCTAGATAAATGTTACACTCCCCCCGCCCACGTTCTTTTTTTCTCAGATGATGCACCACCATCTTAGAGAGATGGTGAATTTCAACTCCTGAAATACCTATGATCAACTCCTGAAATGTATTTACTATTAATTAATTAATTAATTTAACAACTTGTATACCACCCAAAATGCAAGTCTCTGAGCGGTTTACAACAAAACAATAAAAACAAGAAATAAAAAGTTTAAAACATTATAACAATTTCAAATATTGTTTGAAAACAAATTGAAATTGTTTGAAACATTAAAACTATTAAAAACCAGGGGCGTAATGAGGGTGGGGCAAGCAGGACACGTGCCCTGGGTGCCATTGCAGAGGGTGCAAAGTGCCTGCCATGCCCCACCCCCCGCCCCAACTGAGGTCCGGAGACACACCCTGCCCCTAGCGAGCACTTGCCGTTTATTTCAGGCAGCGTTTGCTGGCTGAAAGCATCTATTCCCCTTTCTCTCCCTCCAGAGAGGGAGAGAAAGGAAGAATAGATGCTTTCAGGCAGCAAGCCCTGCCTGAAATGACACGGAAGAGCTTGCTCAGCCGCTTCGGAGCTCAAGGCCATGCCCCCTTTGCATGTGGTGTCAAAGGGTGTGTGGCCTCAAGCTCTGAAGAGCCTGAGCAAGCTCTTCAGAGACATTTCAGGCTGGGCTTGCTGCCTGAAAGCATATATTCTTCCTTTCTCTCCCTCTCGGGAGAGAAAGGGGAATAGATGCTTTCAGGCAGCAAACACTGGAAAGTGCTCATTGGGGGGTGGGGAATCCTAGTAGCCTGGGCGGGGTTGCTTGTTAGCATTTGAAACCACTGTGGCTGCCTGCCATCAAGTCATCTTCTGTTCTTGCTGCAAGTCCCGACCCACCCCAGAGTCCAAAGTAAGTAAATTGCCCTTGCCCTGCTTGCTCTCAAGTGAAGTCTCGAGTAAATTATATCTGACTGGCGCTTTCTCAGGCTGATGCTTCCCTGCTGCCCTCCCTGCCCCCACCGAGGATGTTTGTTTATTTTTTAATGTATACAATGAAAGAAATAAGTTGAAAGAGAACTGCAACAACAAACTAGTTTTTCAGGAAAAGCTGAAAGGGTTAAAAGAAGAGAGAGCTCATGCCTAGAGAGGTCCAGAAATGTGAATGCTCTCCAGGTTCCTGTCCCGCCTCCCTCTTCTTGTTAAAAAACAACCCCTTGCGTTTGCATTTTCCAACCTGTGCGAGCAGTTGTGGCTTGCAGTTTGCAAGGCAGGAGGTTTTTCAATGGAAAGCCTGCAAGAAGAGAGTGAGTTTAAGGAAGAGAAGGGAAGCCTCGACTGTATAGAACTGGGATGTCAAACTGTGGCCCTTCTGCAGATGTTGGCCTACACAACTCCCATCATCCCTGGCTATTGGCCACTGTGGCTGAGGATTATGGGAGTTGTAGTAGAAGAAGGGGACACCTATTGCTGGGGGAAAGGAAGGAACAGGGCTGTAGATCAAGTGCTCAGCTGCAAAGGAGGAGAGAGTGCCTTCCTTTTAGTTGTATATGGAGGAAGGGAATTTTGGTAGGTGCAGCTTTTAAACTGAGAAAGCTGATTTACGCTTTCATTTTTATGAATTCAAAATTCTCTACATCCAACATATTGTACTAAATAGCCATTTAACTCTAAAAATACAAGATGTTTGCAATTGATATAAACATTTGCTTCCCTCAAACTGCCAAAAATTTATATCCAGTGAAACAGATTTAAAATTAACTAATTTCCTTTGCTGAATTAAATATTATTCTGAATGTCATATGATTTAAAAAATAATTGAAATGTAAATAGTCATTCAATTAAATAAAGCCAGCTTTACATTTATATTAATGTAATTTCATTTCAAAGGAGCAGGTTAAAATTAATCTAGATTCAGATTTTGTGTGTTCAATATTAATCCAAGCAAATTGATCTAGAATTAGATTTTCAAACATACATAACACACCTAGCTTGCTTCCACTAAGAGTAAAGTTCAGCAGAAAGTTATCCATAAACACAGGAGATATTCCAGTAGAATATGACCCTATTCTGGTCATAGGGAAAAGAACTGGGTGTATGGGGCTCTGCTTCTTAAACACTGTGCTTTGCTTATCCTTTAACTAAACATATGTATATCATAAAGTGAATTGACTTTTAGAGACAGGAATTTCCTTGCTTATATGACAGTTCCTTGCATATAGAACAATATATAAAAGATCTTGCTGTTGCCCAGGGTCTCTGACTCTCTGATGCACATCCTGCTTTGTTGTATCCAGCTTTATGCTTACATTGTCTGCGTTTCTTGGTAAATAGAACATCATATTTATTTATTTATTTATTTATTTAACATATTTTATGCCACCCAAACCTATGTCTCTGGGAGGTTTACAACAAGATAAAAACAAACATTTTATTTATTTAACATATTTTTATACCACCCAAATTATTTTGCCAAATTCTTGTCCATTGCCTATCACCCAGAACTAGTTAATGTGAAGAAAAATTTCTGTGGGGATGTCATTTTTTTAAAAAAAGAAACTGTGTGGAATAGATACATATGTATTGATCACTACACATGGGTTTCTGCACAACGTCTGCACAGAAGAAACTTCCATGTAGAAAATGTGTCTCTTGTAAATTGACCCTAAATTTTCCATCCATGACTGGGATATCTGAGAGTTAGAGTCAATAGTAAAAGAACAGCACACTGCTTCTGACAGGAACGGGGCAAATTACAATGATTTCTTAGTCTGGCAGGGGCTGGTTTTGGCCCTGGCAGAACTTGGCTGTCTGCTCCTGTTGCAAATTCCTCTGTCTAGTGTTGCAAACTAATGTATCCTCCTCCCTCCTGGTGCCAAAGTAAGCACTAGTGTGGTGAATGCACATATACCCCATCATGAGCCAACAATCATCACAAGACAAAGGCTGTCAGGAATTTGGGCAGGTGATCCTCTAGGACAAAGTCACATTTTTAAAAAAGCATGCGGTGAGACAGAAAATGACACTGGAATCCTCATATAACTCCTGACTGTTGTTCTAAGTCTTTAATAGAAATGGCTCATGTTTTCAGATTTTGATCAACAACCATGTCTAGAGGGCACAATGTTCCTTTTAACAGGGGTTTCCAGATGTTGTTGACTACAAGTCCCATCATCCTTGTTTGGATAGGGGCGCAATTTCAGTGCTTGCCCTAGGTGCTATTTTCCCTAGATACACCTCTGTTAAAAACACAATTAGAACAATATCTAATTAAAAGCCTGGGTGAACAAATGCATCTTGACTGCCTTTTAAAAAGTTGTAAGAGATGGGGAGCCTCATATTTCAGCAGGAAGTGTGTTCCAAAGGTTTGGGGCAGCCATGGAGAAGGCCTGTCCTTGAGTAGCCACCAGTGAGCCGGTAGCAACTGTAGATGAACCTCTCCTGATGATCTCAATGGGTGGTGTGGTTCAATACTTCCTACCTATTAGCCTTTCCCTTTCCTTTGAAGATCCCTTTCCATCTTCATTCACAATTTAGCTCTAGTACTACTTGCTGTGCTGGATTGGCTTAGATAATTTACTTGCTATAGGTTTTGGTTCAAATCCTCCTCAGCTGGAAGGAGAAAGCATGTAGCTCAGAATTCTGTGGTATGCTGCAGTTTTATCAGGTTAGGACTGGTATACCTGTACTTAGTCCTGTAACAGGTTTATCAGCCACCTGGTTTGGTTTTTGCTTCTCTTTCACTCTTAAGCTATGGCACATGTCAGATTTTGAAAATACATAGTTCTTTGTGTGAGCAAAATACATTTCGAATTTATTTTGCCCCTAAGAAATCTGGAGTTAATTTGAGCTTGGAATTGGGCTATTTTATGCACAACTCAATCGTTCTAATTGCCATATTTATCATCATGCAAAAGCTGGAACTGCCAGGAAGGTATTGACATTTTAAGAGAATACACAGCTTCCCCATAGGGATTTTATTCTATCACATTACAGAACACCTGCCACACAGTGGTCATTGTCACCACAAGCTCAGCTGTGCAACATAATAACTTGTTTGCTGAGGGCAAATGTGAAAGATTTCCTAGTATTATCTGAAGATTTTTTTTTAACAATACAAGAGCAGTACTAAACCATTGTGAAAGCTTACCAACAGGGGGAAAAACAGTTCTGAAGCATGTAGATTTTAAATCATACCGAGATCTTTAAAAAGCCCAGGTTTTTAAAAAACCTCTAAGTAACATCTTCTTCAAGGCATGCATTAAAGAAAACAAAGGAAATGGGAGGAGAAATTGAGTTGGTGACATTGAAGGAATATGGTCAATAAACTGAAGCTGTTTAACAATCATCTATATTGTATGGCACTTGAAGCTATGAAGACTCTGACACTGAGTGACTAAGCTGGTGTGGTAATGAAAAAAATTGGGAGTAGATCTTATTAAATGGTTATATATGGAGCATCTGAGCTGTCTTTATGTGACATATTTTTCTGTATAGTGGAGTCCTAGATTGTTGATCAATATTGTTTAGTCTATAATTTTACCTATATTTCTGATTTGATTTACCTATATTTCTGATATTTCCCTATATTTCTGATATTTCCTTATATTTCTGATATTTCCCTGCTACAGCAGATGCATCAGACAAACTGTAAGGGTTCTATACTAAGCTATTGCTCTCTGATTCAAATCAAACCACAACCTACATGGTAGCTAAATTCTCTGTAGATAACACAGCAACAATTGACAGAGTCATGATTCAATTGGTTGTAATATTTTAATTTAATTTTATTATTTATAAAACAACATAAGAAATGTATGTTTTGGGCGGTATAAAATATGTTAAATAAATAAATATGTATTTGTTTGCTTTAAACTTTGTATTTAATCTTTGATCAAAATAGACATGGATTGATTGGTCTCAAACCTGATAAGGTGAGTTAGAATCTCAGGGAATATTTGTAGGAGGGTTGAAATTCATGCAAATTTGTGTCAGGTCTTGAATGATTTAAGAATGAAGCACACATGTATATTTGGCCTGCCACAGCGTTAAGAAATGATTTCAGTGGCCAGATCAGATGGGCTGGGCCGAGGACTTGTTACCCTCTCCTCTCCCACCCTTTTCTGTTGCTTGGAGCTGTAGCAGAGAATAAGATATAGCAGCTGGGGTCTGCAGCTAGATTTGTGACCTAGTGATAGAGAAGCCTCCAACTTTTGGCATCTGCTCCCAATTTCTCTTGGCAGCCATTTTTGAGGTGACAACTGGAAGTTAAAGGGGACACCATATGAAAGCTGGCAATCATGTTTGGAGAAGCCATCTATGTGATGAAAGGCTAATTCCTGTTATTGTTTTAATTATTTGTTGTGAGATGCTTTGGAGATGCGTACAGGTGAAAAGGCAGAATACAAATACTTGAAATGAATAAACAGAGAAATCAATGAGTGTGAGGGTTCTGAAAAAATTTAGCACTGAATAACATTTTTGTATATAATTATCCTTTAAATAGGTCTGATTTGGGCTGTTCAAAGCTCTGAATTTGCTTAGTTGCCAAAAGCAAATTGTCTTAAAGGTTAAAACAAGATTATCAAGGCAACAGTTTTCCTTTGAACTAGAGTTGTTGCCCACCCCCACTCCAGGAAAAGCTTTTCTTTACTTCCAAGAGGCTTAATTAAAGATATCTACAAGTTGGAAAGAAAAACAGACCTGGCAGATTGAATAAAAACACACCATCTCAAAATGCTACCTTTAATTGAACTCACAAATATAAACTAGTAAGCAGAACCTACAACAAAATATTTCAGTGTACCCCAGCCCTAATATGAATGAACAGGAGCCTTGTGGTGCTGTTCAGGCTGTGTTGTAGAGGGTGAGTTTAGCAATAGCAATAGCACTTACATTTATATACCGCTCTATAGCCAGAGCTCTCTAAGCGGTTTACAATGATGTAGCATATTGCCCCCAACATTCTGGGTACTCATTTTACCGACCTCGGAAGGATGGAAGGCTGAGTCAACCTTGAGCCCCTGGTCAGGATCGAACTTGTAACCTTCTGGTTACAGGGCGGCAGTTTTACCACTGCGCCACCAGGGGCTCTTAGGGGGTACTGTATATGATTCCCCCCCCCTTCCCCACTCCTTGAGACCTTCCTCTGCTTTTCTATGTAGTTTCAGAAGGTTAGGTTTCAGGCTGATTGCTAGCCCTCAACTTCAGCATTTTAGTGCTATATAGAAAGGAGAAAGGTGCCCTTTTTAGCTTTTGTTCTTCCTGAAACATACCTGTATACTGCAGGGAGTACAGCACATATACCCGAAGCACATATGGCCTCCCAACCTTAAGCCTCCCTTTCAAAAACCTTACTGTAAACTGCTAAGGATCTGAGGAAGCCAATACCCTCCTCTTCCTTCTATTTTTTTCCTTAAGAAGAAAAACAAAAGGCCACCCTGAAATTCTTCCGCAAGAGCCCTCACTATACCATAGGTCCTGCAAACTCACAGCTGCTTTTGGCACTTAAAAAAAAATTATAAACTTAAATACTTCTGTGTACCTAGGGAGTTCCCAAGTATGTAGAAACCATTAGGGATGTGCACAAACCTGTTCAGAGGCCCGTAAAAGGTTTGAACACTGGGAGGTTTGTTCGATGGTGGGGGTGGCGGCAGGGAAGGGTGCACTTACTTTACTTAATTTAAGGGCAGGGGAGGGTGCACTTACCCCTCCCTCCACTTTCCCCCTGCTGACGCTCGGTATTTGCAAAGGCCTACGGGGCGACAGTGAACCTCCCTGGCCGAAAGTAGCTGGTGCGTGTGGGCATGCTGCACATGCACGAGCCCGCCTGATATGTGCGAGCGCAAGTGCGGCATGCGTGCATGCACCTGGTGTGCACACATGCACCAGTTAATTCCAGCCACTTCCAGCTAGGGAGCAGATGGGGTGGCAGGGAGGTATGCTGCCACCCCAAAGGACTTTGCAAATACCAGGCGCTGGTGGGGGGGAACATAGGGAGGGGCAAGCACACCTTCCCCCACCCTTAAAGTCTGATGCCCCCATCTTCGAACCACCCCCGCCCGGTTCCATGCACACCCCTAGAAACCACTACCTTGTTTTTGGATGGCCCTGTTTTACTTCCAATATGATATTATTATTGTTTACACAGTCAGACAGGTGCTATTCACTGGTTTGTTTTATCCAGACATCGAGTCCTTCCCAAGGACCTGGGATGGCTGAATTTTATTGTCAATATTGTTGCAGTTGTTATTATAGATATCATTGCAGAATATAGGCTGTTCCCAGTAAAGCTGCTTTTTGTAATTGGCTGATGGTAATTTCTGTGGCCCCTACGGTGTTGAGGTGCTCTTCAAGTTGTTTTGGAGGTGCTCTTCAAGTTGTTTTGGGGCACCAATTACCACTGGGATGATTTTGATCTTCTTCTGCCACAGCCTTTCAATTTCAATTTGTAGATCTTTGTATCTGGTTTTTTTTTCTATTTCTTTTTCTTCTATTCTGCTATCCCCTGTTATTGCTATGTCAATTATTTTGACTTGTTTTTCTTTCTTCTCGACTACAGTTCTATCTGGTGTGTTGTGTGGCAGATGTTTGTCTGTTTGTAGTCGGAAGTCCCATAATATTTTTGCATCTTCATTTTCTACCATTTTTTCAATTTTATGGTCCCACCAATTCTTGGCTACAGGTAGCTTGTATTTTTTGCAGATGTTCCAGTGTATAATCCCTGCTACCTTGTCATGCCTTTGTTTGTAGTCAGTCCATGTGATCTTTTTACAACAGCTGATTAGGTGGTCCACTGTTTCATCTGCTTCTTTACAAAGGCGGCACTTGCTGTTTGTTGTGGAATTTTCTATTTTTGCTCTTATTGCATTTGTTCTTAGTGCCTGTTCTTGTGCAGCCAGCATTAAACCCTCTGTTTCTTTCTTCAAGTTGCCATTCTTAAGCCATTGCCAGGTCTTGGTGATGTCTGATTTTCCACTTATATTGTGCAAATATTGACCATGCAGGGGCTTATTTCTCCATTTTTCTGCTCGGTTCTTGACTTGTTCTTTCTTGTAGGCCTGCTTTGTTTCATTGGTGTTGAATAGTTTCTCGTTATTGACCATTTGAAGTGCATCTTCTTCACTGTCCTTGATGTATTCTTCAAGGCCTCTTTTCTCCTCCTCTACTGTTTGATGGACTTGCAGCATTCTTCTTCCACCTGGGCTGTGAGGGAGGTATAGCCTATCGACATCACTGTGGGGGTGCAGAGTATGATTGATGGTCATGATTTTCCTGGTCTTACGATCTAGCATTTCTAGCTCTGGCAAGATCCAGTCTATTATTCCTGCAGTGTATCTGATAACAGGTATAGCCTAGGTGTTTATGGCTTGTATGGTGTTCCCACCATTGAGTTTGGACTTTAGGATTTTTCTAACTCTCCTGATGTATTCATTTCCAATTTTTCTTTTAACTTCAGTGTGTGTGATGTTAGCCTGGAGAATGCCCAAGTATTTGTAATGTTCTTTCTCTTCCAGGTTCTTGATGTTGCTTCCATTGGGCGGTTCTATTCCTTCTGTTTTTGTTAGTTTTCCTCTGTTCATTATTAATGCAGTACACTTGTCTAGTCCAAACTCCATTGCTATATTGCTACTGAATATACGGACAGTATTTCGCAGTGATTTGATTTCTGATTGGGACTTTCCATACAGCTTCAGATCATCCATGTACAGCAGATGGTTGCTTTTACTTGATGTTTTAGATGTTTGGTATCTGAGGCCTGATCTGTTTAGTAGTTGTGAAAGTGGAGTCATGGCAATTAAAAACAACAGAGGGGATAGTGAGTCCCCTTGGAAAATACCTCTTCTAATGCTAACCTGCCCAAGTGTCTCACCATTGTTTGTTAACTGTATACTCCACATGCTCATTTCTTTTTTAAAAATAAATATCTGAATCTTTTTGCTGACACCAGTTGTTTCTAAACATTTTAATATCCCAGAGTATCCCCAAACATCCCAGAGTGCCCTGCACTGCAAGCACTGTGGCTGCCTGCATTGGAGCAGAACCGTGCTCAAAGTAGGGATGTGCGAAACGTTTCGGATACAAAAGGTTTTGTACCCAAAACAGCCTGTTTCAGGTATTTTGTAGACAAAACAAAACGCCCATTTTCCAGATCCAAAAGTTTTGTATACAAAACAAAAAGTCCCTGTTTCGGCTACAAAATGTTTTGTTGTTTCGGACCTCCATTTTGTTGACATCTCTGAGTCAGTCTCCATTTTGTGTTTGACATCTCTTTGAATTTTCCACCCTTCCAGCCTTCTGATCGGTGACCTAAATCATGGGCTGACCTGCTGACAATTCCCTCCTTGTTCCCCATTGGCTCTTTTGCTTCTTGCCACTCTTTACTGACCCCACATTGGCCAGGGAAAGGGTTGCTAACCCATGGGGTGCTGGGTTCTGTTGTTTCTGTGGTGTTCTGAGTGTAGATTCTCTGGTAGCATATGAGAGTGGATTCTTGTTTTACACTGAAAATTTCATATGCTACCAGAGAATCTACAATGAACTCCTCAGAAACACAAAACCCTGTACCTCAAGGGCTTGTTGGTATGGAAGTGGTTGGCATCCTATGTGCACTACACAACCCCTCGCTCTGGGAAACCCCAGTGCCCCCCAAGTGGAATTATGGGGCTACTGAAACCTCCATTATTCCCTATGGGAGAAATCTTAAAAGGCACGTAAACTTCAACAATTCACAAAAGATCAGCCCTTTGCCCAATGGAGAGGAGAACTGGTCTTGTGGCTGAGCATGACTTGTCTCCATAGCTAAGCAGGATCTGCCCTGGTTGCATATGAATGGGAGACTTGATGTGTGAGCACTGCAAGCTATTCCCCTCAGGGGATGAAGCCGCTCTGGGAAGAGCAGAAGGTTTCAAGTTCCCTCCCTGGCTTCTCCAAGATAGGGCTGAGAGAGATTCCTGCCTGCAACCTTGGTGAAGCCGCTGCTAGTCTGTGAAGACAATACTGAGCTAGATAGACCAATGGTCTGACTCAGTATATGGCAGTTTCCTATGTTCCTAATTCTTTTGAGATAATTCTGGAAGTTTCCTTGCCCCCATTGGGCACTACCACCCACCACACTCCACTCTGGGTCATCCCTTTTCCCTTGATTTGAAGCGATACATTTGCTGGAATCCCCATTATTCCCTATGGGAAAATTCTTAAAGTTGTGTAAACTTAAAAAATTCACAATAAATCAGCCCTTTGCCTAATTCCTTTAAAATTTGGGTGGTAGCTTCCACCCACTGGACACTACCACCACTACCCACTCTTTTTGCCCTGGGACCCTTTTTAAAAATCCAAATCGATTCGGATTCGGAAAATTCGGCTACAAAACAAAACAGGGCTGATTCCGATTCAGAAAATTTGGGTACAAAACAACTTTGGGTACAAAACAAAATGGGGGTGTTTCGATTCAGATACAAATCGAAACAAGAAAATTCCAAAATGCACACCCCTAGCCCAGAGTGGCCACTCAGGCTCACTGCTGGGAATGGTGGCAGGCCAGGTAGAAGCCTTTAGACCCACTGGATTAAAAAGCCAGGCTGCTGTTTTCTAGAGCAGATGGGAGCCCTCTGCTCCTGGCACTCCAGATGACATGAGCTGCCTGGGGTAACAGAGAGGCTGCTATTTGGGCAAAATGATCTGAGTAATTTTGAGAGAAGAGATAAACATTTCTCATGGTGTTTATGCCCATATCTCCCATGAACCCACACAAAACATGAATATGCATTGTTAGTCAAGCTGCATTGTGCATATTATCTTTTGCACCCAACCAGCATTTGGATAGTCTGCATCGGGTCTTGGACTGGGGAAATAACTCCTCCCTGTGTGGACAAAAATGATAACACTTGGGACAAAGTGAACATTCAAGACAGATTTGGAAGGTTCCTTTTCAGAAGAAATGCTAGTGAGAAAAAGTGTTCATCCTAAATGTGTTAGTAACATACACTTCATTCATTAGTTTGTTAATCTAGAGTTCTTAAATAACTGCAGAGCCATCAAATTTGATTTACTTGAATGAATCTTGCCATAGTTTCATCTTAAACCCTGAAGAAAAACTGAAAGCAAAGCAAAGCAAAAAAAAAAAAAAAGCATGAAAGGCATGAAAATGAAAATCCATGGGTGCCTGGATAAAATATTATTCATGATAATTAAGAGTATATTGGGAACATTTAAATGGATAAAGATATTAAAACATTACATCAAACAAGATTGTATTTTACTAGCTATATCTCTATGAAGCTATATTTAAATATGATAGTTATTTTACATTATAAAACTAATATACGCAAGATTAGAATGAGATCATTTCGATATTGGGCAGCATAGAAATTCGTCATGACTAAATTTCATTGAAATCAAATAGAGAAGTTAGTCATTATTACTTTAAGACATATTAATTTTAATGGGACTTAGTAATGATTAACTTGGTCTAGATTTTGTCCAATGGTGTGTGGTTTTGTCCAATGGTGTGTGGTTTTTTTAGTGTTATATGACAAATTCAGGAACAACTCTTGTAAGGAAGGAAATAGGAAGCTTCCTTATAGTGAGCCATTGGTCTATCAAGCTCATTATTTATACTTACTGTCAAGGGCTTCTCCAAGGTTTCAGGCAGGAATCTTTCCCAGCCCTACCTGGAGATGCCAGGGATTGGACCTGGGACCGACCACATGGAAAGCAGATGTGCTACCACTGAGCTACGGCCCCATCCCTAGTCCATCCCAAAAGCTGAAGAAAGTATCACTTGAAGAATGTACTCGTTATATCAAGTGATATTTTCTTCAACATGTCCCAGGTCCAATCCCTGGCATCTCCAGGTAGGGCTGGGAAAGATTTAAGACACGCCCGAACAGTGATGAGGGGCAGCTGGAGGGTGAGTGGTGGAGGCCTCCGGAGAGGGACTGCCACGGTGACCCCAAGAAGCCTGGGGGAGGAGGGTGAACCAAACCCCCTCCGCTCAAAAACTCTGAGGCCCTACCTGTGGGAGGTGAAAGGGAGAAGTAAAACAAGAGAACGGCCGTGGAGAGACCAGTGTCATGACACAATTATTTCAGTATAAAATGCCATATCCAGTGTATAACCTGCCACAGGGTTGGACCCATTGAATATTAAGACAGCACCATAGCTGTCATGGTGGCCATGAAGTCCTGAGCTGCCCCTAACAAACAGATCCTAGCATGTATATGGAGAGAGAGAGAGAGAGAGAGAGAGAGAGAGAGAGAGAGAGAGAGAGTGTTTTCAATGGCTTCAACATGTCTGAGCTTACATCTATCATCTCAGACTTGAAGCCTCCTAGGCATTCAGAACCAATTCTGTTTGGCTTCGAACCAAATGCAAGTATTTGATGACATCTGCCTCACAGAAAACTAAATTTCTGGACCACTGTGACACCCAATATCATGCTCCCTCTCTGACCCTAGCCTGATGCAAACCTGAGAACCTGACTGACACATCTGGGTCAAAATAGGATCCTCTGCCTCTGTGATTCACGTCTTAATAAAACATGGCCTGTCTGCATTCTAATTCCAAATCAAATCTTGATCTTCTAGCTCTTAATAATCTAAGCTTAATGTTCTAACCCAATTCAACATATTTGGTCTGTTGCTCTTTCAACATTGGCTGGGTTCAAATGTAGCATGGTACTGTGGGTCCAATGGACCCATGGTTCTGCACCCCCCTCCCCCCTACAGAGACTGAAGAGTGGCAGGAGAGCTGGCTGTTCAGACTTTTTTCTTGACAGAAGGAAAACTTGCACAGCCAATAGGGCCAGAGTGAGGGAGGAGCTTCGGCCCTCGACTCTGGTCCCATCAGGCCCAAACTTCAGTAACAGCTTTTGAATGTAGCGCTGGCACCTCAGAAATGGAGTTTGTGGCACCAAAACTCCCCTCTGACCAAAGCTTCAGAGTGCAGCTTGGTAGGAATGTGAATGGAACTGGCGTAGGGAAGTTCAAAGGCAGGGGTGACTTTAAGGGCAGGGGAGGGTGCACTTATCCCTCTCGCCGCTTTCTCCCCGCCAGCGCTCCATTGTAAACCAGGCCGGTGGGGCAGCAGCGTACCTCTCTGCTGCACTGTCCCCTTGTCAGACCGAAAGTAAGCGGAAGTACCTGGCATGCATGTGCACACCGGGCACATGCATGTGAGTGAGTGCAGTGTGCATGTGCACACGTGCTCCGGGTACTTCCAATTACTTCCAGTCTGACGAGAGGACTGGGCAGCAGGGAGGTATACTGCTGTCCTGCTGGACCGGTTTACAGTGGAGCACCAGTGTGTGTGTGTGTGGGGGGGGGAAGCAGAGGGGTAAGTGCACCTTCCCCCACCCTTAAAATCACCCCCCCCTTTGAACTGGCAGAACCGCTGGCCATTTGCACTGGTTCGGAGGCCCATAAAGGGGTCCGTGTACATCCCTAGAGTTTGGTGAGGGAAACCGTGGGTCTCTTTCCCCCGCAAACTCCATTTCCCCGAGTTTGACACTTGGTTTAGAAAATTGGAGGTGAAGGGACCTCTGGGTAGGAATTTTTGAATTGGCTCGACCTCAAGCTAATTCGCCATCGAACCGGTTCTGCTCAAGGCCCTGGCTGGCTTGGGGTTGGTTTGGGGGCTCTAAAATTTTAATTTTAAAAACTCACCACCCTTGGGGGGCACTGGCACAGCTGTGAGGGGACTCTGGTGGTTCCCCCTCCTCCTGCCGTCCTCTCCCCAATCACAAATGGCCCAGTTCAGGCCACTTTTGGCCTATTCTGGGCCATTTCTGGCCACTTCTGGGCCTGAGCCTTTTGGAAGGGCGGTATAAAAGTTTTAATAATAATAAATTTCCAGCCACTTCTGGGCCTCTCAGTGCTGGTGTCATTTTTTGCCATTGCACATGCACTCTGGCCATCTGCATGACCTCGGAGGACCTCCCGCACCCAAGGCAGTGCCCCCAAAAGCAGTGATTTTTTTTTACAAAAAATATTATTATTAATGTTAGAACACCCCCAATCCCCAAACCGGCTCAAATTCAAGCCAAACCAAGGGGTCTGAGAAGTTTTGTGCACACTCCTACCTCTAGTTTCCTATTATGTCTGAACTCGGCCATTGTACCTCTTCTCCCATCATATATTCTGAACTGATGTACTTTCAACCCCGCTACTTGGAATTCTTCTGCCAGGCACATGGGAGATAAGGTGGACAAGCCTCCCTTCTCAGTATTCTTGAAGTGGCAGTTTTACAATAGATTCCTACCTGAACATTCTAGGCAACATTTTGTATTCACTGCATTTGTAATCAATGACTGAATAGGGTACTTCTTCTCAGGAGCAAATTGATTATTTCAGTCATTTTATATCTGAACAATTTGGAGCAAAGTTAGACAAGCCTTCTGAAGTCTGCAAAGAAATAGCCATTACTTCTTAGCTGCTTGTTTCCACATTGGAAGGAATTCCTTTTCAATCAAATTGTCCCTCCCTATATTTTTAAAGAGACGAATACCTTGCATACTACTACAGCTGAAAACAAACAAAACAGTACAAGTAATATTTTTTCACCTTCTAACCATAATGTTTTCCAGTTCATTTTGAATATCTCTGATATTTACATATGACCTTTCCATTTTTATTAAGAGTTTATTGGATTTTTGTATTCCAGCCAGCAGAAGAAAAAGTTAATTTACACAGAGATGTGACAGTTATGCAGGCAGCTATAAACTTGTCTATTAACGTTTTCTTCATGTAACCTTTACTTGATTCTGCCAAAATATTTTAAAAAGCTGTATGCCTCGTATGTTTTCCTGTTTAAAAGGTTTTCATTATAAGGTAATTTACATAAAATGAGAAAAGGGCTAGCCAGTATTTCAGCCAGTGTGTTCCCAACTGTGTTGCCCAAAGGACCAGCATCCCCAGTCTTCATCTAACACAGGAACACTTGGCCTACACCTAAGGAGTAGTGGCATCTGCCTCTCTATATAAAGGAGTGCTGCCAATTTTGTAATTGGCAAGCAGGCTTGAATTCCCTGCATTCATACAGGGCTAGAACTGCAATGTATGCACAGAAGAGGGAATTTCAGCAGGTGTCACTTGTCATGCCAGGGTGGTGGTGGTAGGGAGTTCCACCTGCTGAAATTCCCTCTTCTGTGCATCTATGAAAGGTACAGGAAACCTGTCCTCTTTTCTATATGGCAGTCCTATGCCTGACTCCAAGTTTTCACTGCAGCATCCTTGGCACACAGCCTTCTGTGGGCTTCCTCCCACTTGGGTGCCTCCTGAGTCCCATGGTTTCTGGTGAGGCCTGGGATGAGATGTGATGGATGATCACAGATGGATGATCACAGATGTGATGGATGAGAGGAGGAGATTCATTCAATGGATGGGATGTGAGAGAAGAGACTGTGATAGTGCAACATTTTTGGCCAAGAGAATCACTTTGTTGCAACTTCCAGGTCACTCTGCCCATTTGCAAATGGGGAGGTTCCCCCCGGAACTCCCTGCATCATCACAGGGGCCTCTAGGGAAAGTTCTTCTTTGCACATGGAAAGAAAGAGAGGAGTTGACAATGGAATGACTCCCTTGGCTGAGAGAAATACAAAGGTAGTATCACAGTCAGGGACTGGCAGCTTGATCACTGCCAACCCCTAAAACTCAGCCTGTGCTCATGCATAATATGACAAGATTTAGGAAATAATAATAATGGACATGATCACCCCCCAAATTAAGGAAATGTTACATCTAAAGTTTGCTGAATGCTTTTTGGAAATTGGGTTCCAAAAGAATAAGAATTATAATCAATAGTTCTTGATTATATAGATTCTACGAAGTCATTGTATACACAATCTGAGAGACAAAGATATATTTATTTTGTGAATTGGGGAGGAGAGGTGGTCCTGCAATTGGAAACATGGCTTGTCCCCTTTGCTAAACAGGTTCCACACTGATTTGTATTTGAATGGGTGATTACATGTGAGTGCTGTCTGCTGTAAGGTATTCCCTTAAGGAACAGGGCTGTAGCTCAGTGGTGGACCATCTGCTTGCATGCAGAAGGTCCTAGATTCACTCCATGGCATCTCCAGGTAGGGCTAGGAAAGGCTCCTCCCTGAAACCTTGGACACGCCTCTGCTAGTCAGTATAGACAGTATTGAACTAGATGGACCAAGTGTCTCACTCAGGATATGGCAGATTCCTATGCTCCTAATCACTGGTTCCTACAGATTCAGGAGGAGTGCACTGCAGGGAAGAGCAAAGTCCTGGAAAAATAGTGTCAACAGAATTGGGGGTGGAGGCTGCTCATCACAAGATATCACTACCAATATAAGAGAGGAGGATCAATGCTGAGTGATGCATCCATTTGGGCATAGGCAAGTGGATGAATCTAGCATGGTAGCTTGATTTTTCAAGACACACTTCAGCCATTCTCGTAGCACACTATTGTGTGTCAGCACAGAGTTTGGAAATCATGACGACAGAAGTATCTTAACACTTCATCTCTTTCTCACAATGTGGTTGTATTTTTTAAAAAATGCATTGAAGCAGATTGGGTTTACTGATGCCATTACAGTGAATGAGGAAGGACAAGGCATCATTTATGTGAAGCCACTCAGGGAATAGGCATGAGTCATTAAAAAATCCAGAAATGGTGAGTTTTTCAATAAAGCAATAACTCTAAACAAATTACAGCAATCTAAGCAGTCCTCTCTACCAATGATATTAGCATTCATCGATCCTTTGCATTTAATCTTTATTTGTCTAAATGCAAAATGACATTTATTGCACAAAAATAACAGTAAATTCTGCAAGCTTGGATCTCTGGGTAATTAAAGGAGCCAGAAGAGATTGGCAGGATTTTGTAGAGAAAGAATGTCCAGTGTGGAGCTACTGAGTTAGAGGACATCTTGATTAATAACCTTCAGAAAACACAGATTTTCTTTCCCCCTCTGGGCTGCCCTTTTTTGTCTGGCAGAATGTTATGGCTTGGAGAGAGAATATTATCTGCTTTCTCCCTCTAAATTGTGTTTTATTTATTGTCTAAATATAACTGTACAATGCCATCATTCAAACAAACAGAAAAAAGACTTTTAAAAATAAACAATCATAGCTTCCCATTTTACTTAATATACTTTTCATGTCATTTTTAGGAGGAATCCAGTAAATGGAGGAAGAATAAGTGTTCTACACAAATACCCTAAAAAGGATGATTGATATTTTTTAGCAGAACTGGAATTATTCTCCTCATTCAATGAACGTTTTCCCCAACTCATAAATGTAAATTCATTAGATGCCCCGACAGTATCTAGTGTTCTACACAAATACCCACAAACGGATGATTGATTTTTTTTTTTTAGCAGAACTGGAATTATTCTCCTCATTCACTGAACGTTTCCCCCAACTCACAAATGTAAATTCATTAGATACCCCGACAGCCTTCCTCTGTCCCCGCCCCCTACAATAGGAACAATGTTTTGCCTCCGCCTCTTCTTCCCAACCACCTCCTCTTATTTGCTGCCACCATCTGCCTTGACATAGGGTGTGCACACACTCCTCCAGTTCCTCCCTTCTGCATTGCTGGGCCGATTTTGAATTCCATTTCCTTTCCCTTTTCATAAGCAGCTAGTGGCACAAGAGGGAGGAGGTGGAAGAAGGCATGTGTGTTATGTGGTGGCACCTATTGCCACTGCTAAGTAGGAGGAGGTGGCAGTGGTGCATTTATGTGTGTGCACACACACAGTCAAGCAGCAACTTCTGCTGCTTTTGCTTGAAAAGAAAACAAGGGGGGAGAGGGTGCTTTGGCTAATCACATAGTCTGACTATTTTATGTGAGATAATGTTGTACAGCTGACTATGTGATAGGTGAAGTGTGCCAAGTCGGTGTTGACTCCTGGCGACCACAGAGCCCTGTAGTTATCATTGGTAGAATACAGGAGGGGTTTACCATTGCCATCTCCCGTGCAGTATGAGATGATGCTTTTCAGCATCTTCCTATATTGCTTCTGCCTGATATAGGTGTTTCCCATAGTCTGGGAAACATACCAGCGGGGATTTGAACTGGCAACCTCTGGCTTGATAATCAAGTCATTTCCCTGCTGCCCCATGCTGCATTATTCTCCTACAGGTCAGCTACCCATGTGATGACTGCTCCATGCAAACACCTTTCATGGCAACCAGCTCCACTGAAATTGGTGGGTATAGTTCCATGTAACAACTGCATAAATATATGAATACATTTGTCTGGGCAGTCAGGATTTTAATGTATTTTTCTTCCTTCTCCTGCTCTCACCAAATTGCAGACGATATTTAAAACCTGAGTGTGTTCGAAATCTTGGTGTCTCTGGTGGATGCTAGATCTTGCAAATGTGGTGTCAGTCATCCTTAATTATAGAGAATTTCAGCTCTTCAGGAGTTTTACTTATCCTTGTCAAATAATTTAGAGCGGTGTTCTTTTTTTTTTTTTTTTTGCTCAAGATCTTTTAACTTGCGTTGCAGCATTCTCTCATAATATGATTTCATCTGGGACACCATGATATCTAAGACAGCTATGGCACGATGAGTGTTCATACAGCTTATGCTAAATGACTCAATGAACAGGAAAAAATCCAGACGAGACACAAATGTTGATGGCGAGGGGGTGACCACAATGGATGTGATTTCAATGGCTGGCATGATGCACATGGTACGGTGCTGCTGCACAACACATTGGGGCTGCTGTGGACTCGTAAGGCGGCCCCAATGCTGCAAGGAATGAGTGGTTGTGCCAGCAGCACTAATACAGTTACTGCCATTCATGACAATGGGAGTAACTGCACTAGGACTGATTGTACAACTGCTGCAGCAGCACCAGCATGGTGTACAACAGCACCATACTGTTGCACATCATGTCAGCCACTCTCACTAAAAGGGTAGTCATGCAGCTTACGGTTTCTCCTGGATTCTGCTTTACTGTGAGATTCTCGGCAAACAGCATTGGACAGCAGCACCTTTTACTAGCTTTACTTTTGAGATAGATAGTTGTGCTAGTGTGTTACAGCAAAGACAATAAAAAGTATTGTAAATGGTTGGTGGACTAATACATTCTGATTGATAAGAAGTATTTCAGTTCCTTCAGGGTTGAAGTTAGTCTTTACGTGACACAAGACTCTTATTTTTTCTTCATCTTGTTAGCCAGCTGTGGCCCTTCTTTAAGCATTCTTGAGCTGTCCACTCTCACTTATGTTTTGTGCAAGCCTGGCATAAGGAGAACTGAATGACTCCATCAACAATCCCTACTGAATGGTATGAGGTTGAGTGTATTAATAATCTAACATAACATTAATGCAGGTGTCATCTGAAGCCCAGCCAACTAGAAACACTTACCATAGCCAGAAGTCATGGAGAAAGCACAAAGAGCAAAACAGGGTTAAATAATTTTTTTCTTGTGTGTGCATGGCCAAAAGGAGAAGAAAGAATCATGCTGAACAAAACAAATTAGATAATACTGCTAGAGTCTCACTGCCTGAAGGAGAGACAAAATGCTGCATGATGCAAGGAGCAAAACAACACTGAAAATCAAAGTAATGTCAAGTGCAAGCAGTGGTACACAGAGAAATACAGATAACAAAAAAACAGAATGTGTTGGTCAGAAATGGATGTTAGTCAGGGATGACAAAAGCAAAAACAAAATGAGGAGATTCTCACAGTCCACTAAATGCGGGCTAAGGGAGTCTAGCCTGCTTTTGGTAGATCGTGTGCTGCCATGGGAGCCGTGTGGCTCCTGGCAGCAAACCCTCCTAATCCGCCTCCCCTTAGACGAGGTTAGCAGAGCGAGCGCTCCACTCACCCCGTCTATTTGGTCGTGTTTTGCCGTGGCATGGCTCCATGCCACAGCAACACACAAGGAGACCCCCACCAGGAGGCTGAAACAAGCTCCCTGGCCCTGGGGGTCTCTCCAGGATGCCCCACGCACTTGCGTGGGGCATCCTGAAACTTCCGGGGACCAAGCGGCCCCCAATCCCTGCAGCTCCCGCTGGCTCCATGACAGAGCCAGCTATCATGTGGGCGGCCGATCTGGCCGCCCAGGGCTATCTGGGGATCATCTGTGGGGAGAGCAGGCTAAGCCTGCTCTCCCTGCAAACCCTCTTAAGGCGGGTCTCACTGTTTGTGAGACTCGCCTCAATGTTGCCCTCAAGCTATGAGCATGTTGCCAGAAGTCATTAACCCTAATCAGCCATAGAGTGAACTGTTACGTACAACAGGGATGACCAACCTGAGGCCTGAACTAACTCTGAAAAATCCAAGGAACCATAGACCTCTCCAGATGTTCATGAGCGCCACAATGTTCATGGTTACAGCTCCCAAAGCAGGAAGGAAGCCCAGTCTTGGAGCTGTCACTCTTCAACTCTGCTCATGGTTGTGGCTTTGTTTGTCTGAAGGGGAAAATGCTGCAATCATGATGGCCAGTGCTTCCCCAACCAGCAACCTCAGGAGATCCAGGCTGCTGCTCATGGAAGTGCCGGCCAACACAGTTATAGTACTTCCCCAAATGAAGCCATAACCACGAGTGGCCAGCTGGAGGGGATGAGTGATTGCTCCAGTACAGGACTTCCTCCCTGCTATAGGAGCTGTAACCATGAGTGCAGTGGTGCTCATGAATGTCTGAAGTGGGCTCATGTCTTCTGTTAAAATAAATCTAGTAGGATATCCTACATTGTACTTAGGACTGGGATAGGTGGACCAGTGGTTTGTTGGGTCAGTTTATATCCCTTCAAATTGAGATTCTCTATCTATCTATCTATCTATCTATCTATCTATCTATCTATCTATCTATCTATCAAATTTGTATGCCACACCAAACTTCCATCTCTGGGTGGCATACAAGAACATTAAAACAAACCAAAACACAAAAGTAAAAACCTTAAAACAATTTAAAACCACAATTAAATTTAAAAGTTTGAGTGAAAAGGCAAGTCTTTAATGACTTTTTAAAGTCATTTTCACCTCTTGATAGGGCAAATTTTCTTGACTTCATGGTTAACAGAATGTTCCAGCTTTAAGATTCTAGAACTGAAAAACCCACTCACCTTAACTATGGGCATTTTGGATGAGGTTGTACAGTACTTCTCCATAAGAATCTGGTTCACAGCTTGGAAGTGCTTCTAGACCCTGTTCTGCTCCTGGATGATCAGGTAGCACAGGCGGCAAGAAATGCCTTTTGTCCTCACACGCCAGCCTCAAGGAAGACACAGACAAACTTAGGTTGGATAACAGGGCCACAAATTTATTAATTGAATCAGCCAAATGTGTGTGGATAACGCCCCCCCCTCCAAACAGTGCAGGCCTAACAAAGGCTGGGTTCAAAAAATAAAGTCCTCCCCTGTGCCTTAAATGGGTGATACACCCTGAATCAGGATAAAAACAGGTTAAACCCACTTCATCCCCTTCACTGCCAACCCCAAAGGGTCAGGGCAACTCTTAGGGCTTCAACCCTCTGAAGCTACACAGCCTTTAAGGTTTGTGAAGCCCTGAAGCAGGTTTCATGGTGGTTTCATGACGAATCAAAATCCCTGAACCACAAAGCCTCTAAGGATAGATTGACCAACCCACCCATTTTAACTGCCCAAGGGTGCTCACCAATCTCAAAACCCTACTTGACCTCCACCCAGCCTGCACTGTACCTGCCACCAAGGGATGTCAGCCTAGCTTGGCCTTACTGCCCCATGACCCTCCAAGACCGCAGAAAGCCCCCTCTAAAGATTAGCCAAATACCAATTACAGCTGGCTGTGGACAGGTGTACCCCATCAGGGCAAAAAAGGTGAGGGAAAGAATGCACGATACCCAGTTGTGGGGAAAATGTGCCACCATGCACCACTACCTGCTTACCCCATGGTTGCATTGACCTTCCTTCTGGCCCTTTCAACCCCTTGTAAATTCTGAACCTCCCCCCACAACTCTATGCTTGAGCCAATTGGCCCAAACTATGATCACACCAGGAATCCAACAACAAAGGGTAGAACAATCGGAAGTGGCTTGCTGAATCAGGAATTGCCCAGTCCGCTTACCCAGATCATTTTTGCCCAATTGTACAACAATAACCTTGGGGGGGACACTAACAGCTAAATACTTCCACAATGCTGGAAACTACTGGCTCCACAGCATCCCCCAAATCCTCAGCCAGCACATGCTGTCACATCCCCCAAACCAAGTTGGGTACAAACCTTCAAGGTGCTGGCTCGCTTGAAAGCCCAGAAGACCAGGGAGTGGCTGCAGATGAGCGTACACACAGGAGCCGCTGCTCCTCAGGCACCTACCAAAAGAACAATGGTGAACACTCAGCAACTGACTGGAATAACACAAATGTGCCCAATGCACATAACACTTTGGACCTCCAGTGCCCAATATGCTTAATTTCATCACCCTAAAAACCCAGCCAATGGGCGTTCATCACAGCACCAATTCGGAAGGAGTGAAGACTAAAGAAGTGGGCCGGCTCACCCAATCTAATGAGTGCTTTTTGCAAAACAGCCCACCGCTGGTATTGTGTCAAGGGTGTGCCATCAGTGTGTACAAACAAGCACCCAGTGGCATTAAGCTGAAGTGCAACATACTGCCACAAGGCTCTAACCAGGCACAAGGTGACACTCCCTGCCACAGCCAGTTCAGTCAACTGACTGCTACCCCTCTGGCTGGTCTTAGAATGGTGCAAGTGGAGATGTACACCCGCTTCTGCAAAGGAAAGGTCCACAAATTGCAGACACCAATTCCTCAGACCTCGGCTGCTACGGGGAAGGACTTCACTAGGCTGAAAAGCCCCAAAGAAAGCTAATGTCACTGCCGCCTGAAAAAGCGCCACCTCTCACAGGTTGCTACACAGAAACTGGAGTTGTAAGAGAAGGGCTGCTACTAGCTTGACAGTCATAGGCCACCTCTGCTCAAGAGCCCGGGGCCACTCTCTAGTCCAACCCTCGAGCATACTCCTCACCCTTCAGTCCCCAGTGGTATCTCGCACCCCCTTAGCCTGAGCACAGGATAGGATAGCACAGCCAAATAGCCTGCCAGGGTGGAAACTGCTCACCCTGAAGTGTGCAGGAGAACCAAGTACTGCATGAGGTGGTTAGGTGGAATGGGCTAGCTGTCCAAAAGGCCTTCCCTCTGAATGCATGAAAAGAGGCTACCTTACAGGAGTAGCTAACCCTTGTGCTGGAAGTCAGAGACGCATCAATGCCCCAACAGTCCTCTACTCACCAAGTCTCCACAGGGCCTCTGGTATTGTCTCCAGGTCCACACTGGATTCTGGAGCTAACTCCTTGAACCTGGCTACCTGGAAACAAGGTAGGGCATCAGCGATGTCATTCTTGAGCCCTGGGACATGCCATGCTCAGAAGAGAATATTAAATATTCTCTAATATTAAGGCCTCAGAGGACAAAAAAGCACAATAGTCCCATCACCCTAGCTGAATGCGAGGTCTGAGAGTCTGATTGTCACACCAAAACAGACGGTAGAGTCATGGAACCCCTCCTCCCATAGGTGCACAGCCACCACGATGAAGAAAAAACTCCAGCAACGTGAAATCCCTCATGATACCTTCTTCAGACCATCCTAAAGGCCACCAGGTGGAGAACCATTTACCCCTGAAATAAACCCCAAAGCCAATGCCCCCAGCAGCATCAGAGTGCGCCTGGAGCTCAGCTTCTAAAAGCTGCTTGGCCCTCCCGAATGACACCCCATTAAAGTCCCTATGAAAAGAATCTCCGATGGCCAGGTCAGCCTGCATGCCTTCAGTAATTCTAAGCCTATGATGCAACAACTTAACCCCTGTAAAAGCGTCATACAGGCGCCTCCAAAAGGCCCAGCCAGGCACCATAGACCTACAGGCAAAATGAAGGTGGCCGATGACTACCTGTAGCTCCCTGAGGGTGGTTTTCTTGGCCAACCCCAGAGTCCTAAACAGCTCCCTCAGTACCTCAAACTTCTCCCTTGGGAGGCAACTGAAACCAGCTATGGTATCCAGCTCAATCCCCACTAAGGACAGTCACGTGGCAGGCCCTTCAGTCTTATGCAGCTCCTTAGTACAAAGCTTTCCAGCAAATACTGACAAATAGCAGAGGCTCCTGGGCCAGAGAAAAGAAAATCATCTAAAGGCATGTGGTGGACACGCAATCTGCCCTCCTCCTCAGTGCCCACTCCAAAAGATTCTAAATGCCTTGCAGGCCGAACACGAGACAAAGCAGCCCATAGAGAGTGCCCTGTCAAAATAAAATTTACCTGCAAGGGTGAAGCCCATCAGGTCAAAGTCTAAAGCATGCACAGGCATCAGGCAAACTCAGTGTCACACTTAGCTAACAGGGCCCCAGGGCCACATTCCCTAACCATCCTAACTGCCTCATTAAAGGATGTATATTGCACTGATCAGAAATGTTCAGAGATCCCATCATTTACTGAAGACCCTTTGGGATAAGAAAGATGGTGTATTAGGCGAAATTCACAAAGAGTCTTTTTTGGAACCACCTCCAAAGGTGACACTTGCAGATTAGGAAAAGGCAGTGGGGGCCATCAAAGCGGAGCAATACTCTACCTGCTGCTACTTCCTTGCCATTTTTCTTAAGAACCACAGTCTCCATTCCTACCACTGACTGCAAATTACATGCAACGAAGGCCACCCAGTGGGAGGCTAAACCCATCATGAAAGCCATTCCTCAAATAAACAGCAAACCTCCAGTCTAGGTAGTCAACCAAAAGCCGGCACAGCACCCCCAAGTTATTTGTGCTGGGCCCCTTTTCCTGGAGATGGGGGGGGGGGGGGTAGGGGGATTGCATTTCTTTTGATTGAGAGGGTGATTCCTGTATACTGTGTTCCAACCTTTAGCCTTATTACAGGTGGAGCTGGGGTGCTTGGAACCCCAGAAGTTACCTGCATGGCAAAATCTACAAGGGGAACTGGTGTAGTACCCCCTGCTGTAAAATTCTTCACATAGCATGTGGGGTTGAACCCACCACTGGCCAGTATTAGCAGGATTGTCAAAAGAGGAGGAAGGTCCTTTGGACAGGAGATGACCACTGTCCAACATCTGTCCACTGTCCACCATCCACAGGGCACGATGGGGGCATTATAAGAAACCACAGCTCAGTAAAAAGGGCATCCCAAGGGAGGGTGGTGTCTAATGCTGCTCTTCCTGAAATTCTCATACAACGTGCCCATGACGTCCTTAGTATCTGGCAAAAGATGGTGCCCAGAGGGAGGCCCATGGCCCCATATGGTGAATGTTGTGGAGAGGGGGAGCATGCCCATGGGATAACCCCCCTCGGAACCTGTGGCCAATGTCTTGTTGTCCTGAGGAGTCACTCCTCACCATACCGGCTCCACTGCCCTCTATGATGTAGAGGAGGCCCCTGCAATGCCTGGAAGTGATACAGCAGCTTAAGACTGCATGGGTGCAGCCCCAAAGGGGTTGTAACCCCATCCCCCAAATAGAGGTATTGGACAGGGATACATAGGCCACTGGTCGGTACCATCCATTGGTGTGTCTGTGTTTGCATCAACTGAAGGAGATGGCATAAGCTGCTCAACTAGTGAAGACTCAATTGGGACAGGTGGCACAGGTGATGAGACAGGAGCCTCACTGGGTGGTGGTGCAGCAGGCAGCTGCAGATCAGGTTTGCATGGTGGGCTCCACAGGGACTGGTGTAGGTTCATCTTTTTTTCTTTTCCAGAGATGCCAACCTAGCAGGCAAAGATTTTAACAGCTCGGCCCTTGCAGTACCTCTGGTACATTTCCTGTGTTTAGGGGGCACACCCGATGGGCTGGCACCCTTCTCTGGTGGGGCCTTCTTTTCACGCTCCAGTGACTCCATCCTCTGAATAAGTGCCTTAATCTGAGCCATATATGCTTAGAAGATGAAGACTAGGGAACAGGCCCTCTAGGAGGACTGATGGGGCACCCCCTTTATTTCCTTTGGCCTTCTTCAGTGGCATGTTAGATGTCTATGCAGTAATCCTTCCGAACAAAATAGCTGCCCAACACTGGTCCACCAACACCCCCCCCCCCCGCCAAAGCAATTATTTGAAAAGCACTAACCAGGACTATTCACTGAATACCCACATGAAATCCCGGCCCATGAGACAAACAGGCCCAAACATACCCAAGGGGTAGCCCAAAATGCACCCAACCCTAAATTCCCCTTTACTGTCTCTTATGCAGGGCCACAAAACCCAGGAGGTGCCACCCAGTCACACCCTGAAGCTGTGGATCCCCACATTCCCACCCGCTCCAAAGGCAAGTGCTCCCATAGCCTGGAGGCCTGCTGCCCAGCTGCTGCACCCTGCACAGGGCCCGCCAAATCCCACTACCTGGCAGAAAGGGCCCTCTCTTGACCAAACCATCATGGCTGCCACTGCTGAAGTCACACCATGCCTGGGCGTCTGCCACCCTACTGTTGCCCCCGCTGATATTGCCAAAAAGACTGTGGTGAAGGCCACTCAAGACTGGGCCTCTCTCGGCCCGCACTCCAGCTATCAAAAAGGCTGCCCTCACCAGAGCAGAAAAGCTCAATTATCCACATGGCCGGGAGGGAGACACAGGTGGTGAGCTCTCTACCCGAAGCCAACCAAAATTGGATGGAAAGTCAGAGGCGGGGAGCTGCCCAAGCAGTGCATGAACCCTGCCCACTGAATAAGCCCTGACCAATCGGTGGTCTTACAGAGGCTGTCTGGTGAGGGGGTGGGACAAAGACTAGGGCTGTGCATAAAACTGACTTGGCCTATTTGGTTCGAATTCGAACCCAATTTGAACCAGGGTGGGTAAGTTCAGTTTTGGTTTTGCTCAGCCCCCAGTTCTAAGGGCTTCTACATAGGGTATAAATGGGGACTCATTATTCCCTATGCAGAGCACCCAGGGGCACAAATCTGGGGTGGGTGATAGGCACCCAGGGGTGCCTACCACCCACTGAATCCCAAAGCAATCACACACTCCTGCAATTTTTAATGATTTTTTGGGAAGATTTTTACTCTCTCTTTTTTTGCATTTCCCCCCATAGGGAATAATGGGGATTTGAGGATGCCTCAACACTCAATGCAATGAATAGGAATTTCTCCCCCATTCAAAAATATAGAACAGTGTGTGGCCTAATGAACTCTGTGTTACCTCAGAATTCACAGGGGAGTAGGGGAGAACCAGGCTCTGTTTGGTTCAAACTCAGACTGGCATTGCCAGTTCAATGCCCTGTTTGGTTCAAGTCTGAACATTCTAGCCAAGCTGGTTTGAATTTGAACCAGTTAGAATTTGAACCTGTTTCTACGTCCCTAACAAAGACACATCCCCTCAGCACGAGGCCTAAAGTTGGGCACACCAGCTGTCATTATTGTCTAGAATGTACTCTTTCCCTGAGAAGCCAGACCTCGCCACAACCATTCATTCCCTGATCACCTTGAGACTGGATTGCATGCACTACGTGGAACTGCCTTTAGAGGCAGTTCAATAACTTGTTGGTCCAGAATGCAGCTGCATCTGACAGATCAGAGAATATAACTTTGTGTTGCGTTCTATCCAGTAATCTTTTGTATTTAGTTGTTTGGATGTTTATCCCAGTGGCGATCCTGTGAGAGTGTGGGGGAGGAATCAGAAAGTAAAAAGAAAGGGAGAGGAGGAGGAGAATTGGAGTTGTTGCTGAATTAACCTACGTAAGATTTAAATCTACATGTTAAGTCTACATAGGATTTGTTTGTGCATATGAGGGAAGCAGCTTTAAAACACTCTGGTAGTATATCAACTTAACTGACAACCAGTATATTTCCAGGCTCACTCAAATGGCTAATTTTGACTGTCATGATGCACCTTGACCACTAGAAGCATTGTTCTGTAGAGTTTGCATATTGTGAGCAAGCCCAAACAGGTCAAACTTATTTTGATGAAAAGAGTAGCACCTTACTCTTTGGCCCTCTTTGACTTTTGTTATGTAGAAACTATTCTTCAGTCCTCTTTGCCAAGTTATTACACTGACCTATAGCTGTAAGCTCCCTGGTAGTGGAGTATCTTAAGAATCACCTCTACTCAAAGGAAACTGCCCATCCTCACAGCCTGAGGCTCAGTGAGTGAGCATGAAGGCCTCAGTGACTCCAAGAGAGGTTTATGTCCTGCCAAAAGAAGTTTGCCCATCCCTATATTGCCTTGCCTTTGGGTAAGCAGCCAGGGCATTTATTTTTAAGGAGACTTTTTAAGGTACTGTTTTATGAATCTGCTTTTGTTTTCAATTTGCATTTATTGTAACTTCTAATTGTAGTTTTAATGTAGTTCCGGTTTTTATTATGTTTTAGCTGTTTTACATTTATTTATTTATTTATTTATTTATTTATTTATTTATTTATTTATTTGAAATATTTCTATACCTCTCAAAACTTGCATCTCTGGGCGGTTTACTAGATAGATAGATAGATAGATTTTATTTCAGTCATTGACCAGTAAAATAATACTGTCACACAGACTCAGAACGAATTTTACAGGCAATATAACAAAACTTAATTCTGCAAATAATCTCCTTATTGGTGTCTGCTAATAAAAAAAATTAAATAAAATCAGGATGTCCAGGGAGGTTTTCCAATAGAGGGGAAATTGATCTTAAACAAATATCCTTGTAGAAAGCACAATATAGGATAACATGTGAAGTGGTTTCTATGGCCCCAGTGCCACATGGACACAGTCGGGAGGAAAAAGGTATCCCTTGAAACCTGCTGTCAAGAACCACCGTAGGTATTAACATAGGTATTAGTGCATTAACATGTGCTAAAGTAAGGGCACATCTAAATTTAGGCAGAGATATCTCACTTAAATATTCCACTGGTTTAAAGTTGATAGTTTGGTTCCATATATATATATATATATATATATATATATATATATATATATATATATATACATACACACACACACACCCCACTCTTGAGGCCAGCCAATTCCTCCTGTAGTTCTATATCTAAAATGTGTTGTTTAACCACCATCGTGGCCTGATCTAGTCTTAGGTCAATTAATTCAACTGGGGAAAATCCATGATGAGTTTATTTATTTATGACTAAAGACTTCCATTTAAATTTGTGACCATCCATCATTATTAAAGAGGCTAATCCCCCTTGAACAAGAACCAGTTTTAGCCAGAAAAGAATAATACAACACCAATAACATGACTCAAGCCTAATAAGTCCCACCTCACATGTAATTACTGCATTTGGCACTCAGCAAGGGACTTGCAATATGTGTCTAATAAACTTAGCTTGTATGGCTTCTAAAGACAAAGCTGCTAATTGGCCCCAATTGAGCACCATATAGAAGTAAGGGATACACTTTGGCAGGGCGGTTTACAATGAAAATCATTATTAAATCATCATATCAATTAACAATTAAAACCATTTAAAACATTAAAAAAACATTTAAAACACAGTATTAAAATTTTAAAACCATAAATCTAATTAAAAGCCTGGGTAATAAATGTGTCTTCAGCGCATTTTAAAAAGTTACCAGAGATGGGGAGGCTCTTATTTCAACAGGGAGCACATTCCAAAGTCCAGGAGCAGCAATGGAGTTGGAATGTTCCCAAGTAGCTGCCAGACGGGTTGGCGGCAACCGCAGACGAACCTCTCCAGATGATCTTAAAAGGTGGTGGGGCTCATGAAGACGTTCTCTTAAATACCATAAATTTTGAATTGCTTTTACTACCTTGCATTCTTTTGTTTTGTTTTTTGTTTAGAAACGAGGGATATAAATGTCAAAAATAAATAAAACGTACACAGGAGATATGTTGTCCATTGCGTAAGACTTCATAGCACTGAAGTATCAGATGATTAGCCCATTAAGTAAACTGACTAAGGTTTGGAGCTTTCGTCTTTAGTACGTATGGTTATGGAGCAAAGCTTGGAAACAATGTCTCTGAAACTTGGCAACAATGGAACTTTGTAACTTGAAAACTTGGTAAAAACGAAAGCATGAGTATGTACTTGTGTTACACTATTAAGACCAAGAAGTGATCCTCATGATTGTTCCAGGTGGCTACCTCCCTCTGAGGGGAGGAAGCCCGAAAGCGCTCATCTCCCTTCAGGTAATTGCTGCAACTTCCCTGGTGGCTGCCAGAACCTGAGGGGTATACCCGTGGGTCAAATGGGCTGTAATCCAAAATTTGGCTTTAAAAAAGCCAATCTGGCAACCAATGCGTAATGATAATTAATAATAACTCATTGCAGACGCTCCAGAAAAAGCACCCTCTTGTATTTGAAATCACCAGGGAAAACCGACCTGCTGGGATATTCACAAGGAATGCTGATGGGGGGGCGGGTGGTTGATGGGGGGGTGGGGAGAGAATGTTTTGGAAGCAAAAAGTCCTCTCTCCGAAAGGTATTACTGTGTAGTTTTCCCCTCCACTAATCAATACCAGCCAACGATTAATTGCTACAGCCCAGAATTAATCAAACTACAGGTGAACGAGGCAATTGTCAGAAAGAGGGGGGGATTCCTTCTCTCAAATGCACTTGTAAACATTCCGCGGTGGTGTGTGAGAATGTCAGGATCTGTCTAGAAATGTGCAGCTGGAAGAAGTAATGAAACAAATGACAGCAATTGACAGATGAGGAGCACGCCGGGGTATTTGTGTGTGTGTGTGTGGGGGGGTGATGGAACCCCCTCCCCTTTTAAATTCACATTCAGATTTAGAGGTTTCTATAGATTTGTTGTATTGTTTTGTGTTGGAAGAACTGCCCAGTGCCAGACTCGGGTGTCCCGCAGACCCTCCAGCAAATTGTGCCAGTAAAACTGAAGTATCGGGGTGGGGGAGAAGCAAGGAGGAGAGGTTGCGTCCAAAAGCCGCTGTGGAGGTGGAGGGCAATCTGGATGGCAGCAGAATCCCATTGTCTGACAATTGTCCAGGTGGGAGCGACTATGTTGCTTGGCTTCTTGAAGAGTGTGCCAGGGAGAAAGATCCATTGTGGTAACTAGGTTAAATGTGTGTGTGTGTAGAGGTGGAGAGTGCGAGGAAGGCAGCGGGTGGGTGGGCGCTGGGCAGCCAAGGCTTGGGGAGGGCGCACAGGGTGCACAGGAACAGCAGCAGAGTTGGGTGGGTGCGAGATGGCCTCGGCAAAGACCAAGTCTGGGACCGGGTTGGAGTAGACCCCCCTGCTGCCCAAGTGGAAGCTGTTAAGGAAGCAGTTCATGGGCCTGGAGTTGGCATAGCTAAGCTAGCTGAGCAGTGAGCCAGAGCACTGGCTGGATGGGATCCTCAGCGGCAGCGCAGGAGGCAGGGGCATTGGCAACAAGGCAGGGCTGTCTTCTCTGGCCACCAGCAACTCTATGGTTGCACAGAAGCACCAGCGGAAGCAGGAAGAACGGCTGATGAAGAGCCCGCTGAAATGGCCAGAAGGGGCATAATTAAAGCCAGTGGAGGGGAGGGGGAGCCTCCACAGAACCCCCCGCCGCCTCCAGCAACTTACTGGAGGGGAGTAAGGTAAAAAAAATATTTTTTTTTAAATGTTAAAATATTTGTGAACCCCTCGAACAGTGGTGCGGGGTTCGGTCCGGGGCTGGACTGAACTGGGAGGTGTTCGGTTCGACCCCGAACTATCGAACCAGACTTGTGCTTCCCTAGTGTGCACAAGTGTGTGTGTGAAACTGTATGCATATATGAAGAGAGTGTAATATTATATGCACAGAAGGGAAAGAAAGGGCATGCTAAGAATCTTGTTTTCATCATGTCCTTACATTTTTTTTCTTCTCTCTCTCTCTCTCTCTCTCTCTCTCTCTCTCTCTCTCTCTCTCTCTCTATATATATATATATAAAATATATGGGAGAGGAGTAAAACAAAGAGGATGGCGAGCAAGGGGGCCCATCTTCACTTTTTGTCCCACTCCAACCTTGCTCTGCCCCTGTGTAGTAGGACTAGTAGCCACAGCCTCCTAGGGTTGCCAACAGAAAAGAAAAAGACCTGGCTGGTTAATGACCTCTGAACCAGTTGTCAGAAATTTGACTTGCTTGCTAGAGTTTTTTAAATAATGTTTTTATTATAGCCTCTTTTTCCCCCTTTTCCTTTTTTGCCAGCAAGTCAAGCAGAATCATTTTCAGCCCCTGCCCAGGTAGCATAATTTTTGGAAGGTAGCATAATTTTTACTCTTTCCCATGTTTATCCCTCATCTTTCCATCTGCTCTTCCCCACATGCTATTCAACAGACACCAAGTTTCATAATAGCTCAGTTGCAAGAAACTGTACATATTCAAGACTTCCCAATGTATTACAACTTGTGAAAATATAGAGGCAGCCAGTCTGCCCCCATGGTTCCAATTCACCACTCCATTTAATTTATTTCTAAATCTGCTTAAATTAAACGTGACTGGGGAGTTTATCCATTTCTGCATATATGAAGTTGTCAGAGAGATTGTAAACAAACAGGCTAATTTGAGATATGATGAAGTACAAACAATCAGGAAAGCATCCAGCTATATGACAGAAAAAGGTCCAGGAAAACTCCAGCTGTTTATGCAAATACTGATACTGAGAGGCTGGCATCTTATCAAGGACCAGAGGATCAGTGGCATATTTGTATACTGTCGTCAGCATGTAATGGCTGTTTACTGCTTCAAAGAGAGAAAAAATCCTTCTTCAAAGAGAAAGAATACTGTTCTCTAATTTACAGGGCTGGGCATACAGAAATGTTCAATAGTGCCTAAACCAGACTTACATAATTGTACTTGTCTGGAGATTACTCGCAGTTCCCACTAGCTTGTATACCTCTTAATCCTTCAGAATAAGAATTCTGTTCCTTTCAACAGTCTTACCACCAAACTTCCTCTAATATGAAATCTGAAGTGAATTCGAAGGGTCCTGCTCAGGTGAAACAGTTCTAGGAATTTTGAAGGAAATTTAAAATTCAAGGACATCAGCAAAATTTCTGAAGGTATACATAGGTAAGTTGCACACAAAATTCACTTAAAGTTTTGAAGCAAATGTGGTGGGTCCTACTCATTTTATTTATTTAGTTAGTTAGTTAGTTAGTTAGTTAGCACATTCATATACCACCCAAAACGCAAGTTTCTGGGTGGTTTATATTTATATTTATTTATTATTAAATAATAATAAGGCTCAGGGTGGTTTACATTAAAACACTCCTGTTATATAAGAACATCCCTCGGGAAGCCCACAAACAGTTGGTGGTGAAGGCATGCCTCTTCTTATGCTGTTGCTCCCCTGCAACTGGTATTCAGAGGCATCCTGCCTCTAAGCCTGGAGGTAGCCATAGCTATAAAAACTAACAGCCATTGATGGACCTGTCATCCATGCATTTGTCTAAGTTCCACTTAAAGCAATCTAAGCTAGTGGCCATCACCACATCCTGTGGAAAAGAAGTCCATAGGTTAAAACATCTACAAGGATTCAAAAGACAGTTAAAAGAATTTCAATAAGATTAGTCACATTTCTGAAGTGGGGGGTGGGGGTGGGAACTAAATTGTCATTGGCTGACATCCAGATTAAGTTACTGGGTAGTATTACTCAAGAGTTACTCTAAAGGACTACATGATTTCAACAGGACTATGCAGGAGTACTGTAGTGTGGATGACATTCATTCAATTTCACCTAAAGTGAAATCTGAGGTGAATTTGGAAGGTCTTTGAACCACTTCAAATGATTACTATTGCTGAAAGCAAGGTGGGCTCAGCTACTCTCTGCTCACCCTTCATGCTCTCACCCCTGAATCGCAAAATTCTGAATCATATCTATATCAAATGTAGATACATACAATTTGGTATGATTAGAACATTCTGTCTTATGTAACTATGGGTGGGGGTAAAGTAGCACTCTGGGTAGACTGGGAGGAAATGTGCACACTAATTCCAATAAATGAAATGAAATGAAATAAATACATAATAAATTTCTCTCCATGCAATGGGCTGATGATTGTCCTATCTCTTTCTAAGGTGGAATGCTCATAGGAATTTTTAGGCAACTTTTCTCAGGGTGTGAATGTGTGTCACACATTTCTACTTTGAAAAAAGCAGTTTTAGAGAAGCCCATCTGGGTTTCAATTATTCTCTCCAGCCCGGCAAAATATTTTAAACTTCTTAATCTCTTGCATAACCATGTATTCACAGAAATATGCTTCAGGGTTCTGAGAGTCAATGTTTATTTTTAATTTTCAGTTGTTGTCTGGCTGACACAATGGTCATGGACCTGGGCAATCTAAGTTCAAATTGTACATCCATGGTGGCCGTGTGTAGTCTTCTGGAAGTTGCGCTGTCAGTGAAACAGATTTAATTATAATTCATCTCACAAAGTTATTGTGTGGTTCATCAAGATGTTAAGACAACATAGTCATAATATGTAGATCGTTGTCTATTTATAATTAAATTATGCATGTTTGGGAAGCATTGCTAATTTGAGGTCTTCATCTTATATTCAGTGAAAAACTCTTGAATGCTACTGTCTGCATCTCCGCTTCAAGTACTTACAGAATATCATATCTTAGGTCCTATTCAGACAATATGGAAAAAAGCTTTCCAGGATGCTTTCCAGGTGCCAAGTAAGTCAGAAGTCCCATCCTGACTTGGCACTTGTCCTTTGGGCCTCATCTCACTGCTCACAGTTGTGGCAGTGCGAGCAGTGAGATCCATAGAGAAATGCCATAACGGTTACGGCTGGCACCTCCATGACTGGCAAGTTGCCAATCACAGAAGCATTGGCCATCATGGTTACGGCATTTCCCTGTGCAATCACCACCATAACTGTAAGCAGCAAGGTCCACGAGTCAGTGATGTGCTGGGGTGGGGCTTTTGACCCACATCGGCAACTGCAAGCATACTGGAAAGGTGTTTTTTCTCTCCATAACATCTAAATAGGGAATAAGTTGTTGAGGTATAGAAATGACATCCAACTTCACAAATAATTTCAACTAGTTGGTTTCATCAGAGTGCTTTGCAATTGTTGTTATCCTTATATGCTCTTTTGCAAGGTTTATCAAATATGGCCACCAGGGAATTCTGCTTTGGTGTCTGAACCACTTTGTTCAATTGACTTGTACAGAATAATATGACTACACTATGGCTGCAACTGTGGCTACTCTGTATGATCTGTGCACTCATTTAAGCACTAGTTTGAGAATTATTGTTCTTTAGATCCTGACCTCTAATCAAGAAACTGTAATAGTTGTCCAGTACTCTTCCTTTTTGGAATAGGATTCAAGAACAATTAATTTAATGGGGTTGCATGTGTTTGCTTGGGTTTGTGAGTGGTGTTTTTTTTTTTTTTCAGCTAAACAATTTAGAAGTGGATTTAAAGTTAGCAAAGTTCTTTTTGTGGAAATCTATATTCACCATTAAATAAGAATCTGCATTAAGTAGGCTTACTCATAATCACATAAATAAAATGTGATTTTGTAATGCAATTACAATATTTAATTGCAATATAATTTATGATTATGAAATTGTTGTTGGGAAAATCCTTTCTCCTCCCCCTCTCATTTTATATGGAGTGTCACACTCTCTTACTGAGGTTTATAAACTGTATAACAAGAAGACACATTATTATAATACTTGCTAAGCACTAATAAATATATTCTTGGTAATACAATTTGTATTTAGCAAGCACTTGCTGCCCTATTAAATCCATATTAAATGCTGCTGAGTGCATGTAGGGACAGGATGATTCAAAACTTTCCCCAGAACTTTTCTTACATTTTTTTTTCCTTTTCTTTCTTACAACTTTTTTTTTTTTTTGCATTTTACTTTACAAAAAATTATTGTTACTACCGATCTTCCTATTTCTCACTAAAACAATTATAAGGTATTTGCTTTCGAACATTCCATGATACATTCAGCCTGAAGGAAAGTTCTGGAGAACTTGAAAGTTTACTGACTATTTTGTGATATTTTACTTTGTTGGTGTGGATAAAAAGTTGTAGGGTTTTTTTAACGTAGCTTTTCTGAATGTAGTCAGAAACTAGAATGGCAAATTACAAACAGTGAAACACATACTAGCTGAGGCAACTATGTCACTCAAATGTATGTAGACTGTTTCAGTGAAAGTTCTTTTATTTAAAGTGTGGTATAATTCTAAATCAGAAAATTGTCTTAATGAGCTCAATTTGATTTAGTCTCAAACATAAGCTGGCATCTTTAGCATCATAACTAAAACAAATTCAAAATAGAATTCATCAGGATTGACATAAAATGCCACAAAATAGCAATTTTTCAAGCTTTCCATAACTCTTTTTCAGACTTGATGTTAAGCAAAATAAGGGAGGGTGAATAAACAAAGTGAAACATGATGGGAAAGTCCCTGAAATCTAAAGTTAGTAAAAATTGTGAAGTGAAATGCAGTAGCTTATGCATACCTAGATTTGTTTGTAGCCCTATTCACATGTTCTGTTGATCACTTGTACAATTTGTGTACAGTGTACACAGGTACAGATCTATATACAGAAACAGTTATTGACATGTTATGTAGAATGCAGGTCCAGCAGTGCACTTCCTATCTGTATTTCTGGGGCCCTTTAAAGGAACACAGGTAAAGTCATTCACCCAAAAGACATGTACATGTCTCTACAGATAGCTGAACACAGATAACACATAATGTCTGAATAGGGAGTCAGTTAGGTGCAAGATAGATTACATCACTTTGTACTGAGGGCCATTGGGACTAAGAAACAAATGGCTATGCCCCCATTTCTTGGAAAGTAGAAAATCTAACAGTTATATGAATCTGAATAATAGTGGAAATTTCACTGGAGGATCAGTCATGCAGAATTCTAGTTCATATCATACACAGAAGCATAATCTAGGTATTATTTTGAATAATCCAAATGCAAATTTAGAGCAGGTTATCTAGATCAAGGCTTGGAAAGCAAATAATCCAAAGTGAAAAACCCAAATTTCAAGACAGAGCCAGGATGTGTAACCAGCGTGAGTGAAAAGTGGTACAGATAAGCATATCCAAAAGCAGTCCAAGTGTAAACTGCTGCCAGGTAGGGCAGAATGGACTGACACTTAGGGATGATTCACATATGGATGTTTCTTAGTTAATGAATGGAATGTCAGATTATGATTTGCTGTGTGAAGGAGCAGTTGTGCAAAAGTGCAATTGAGCAAATGTGGGAACTTCAGTGTCTTCTTGGAATGAAAGGCATGCGGCATGGGAATTGCATCAGGAATTAGGATTAGCAACAATCATCCCTCCCGCTGTGTGAGCAGAAGTGCTTGTCTCAGGAACTGTCTGGGCTGGAGCTGAGAATCTTATATGTTTTGAGTGGCTGCCCCCTTTTGTGAGCTGTCAGAACTACATCCTGGAATTATCACAGGAGTTGTTATCTCAATTTCCGGAGTAGTCTTACCACCCAGGCTGATAGATGGATCTCACTGAACAGGTTGGCCTATAAAGGGCTTTCTTTTTGAGCTTGGGTTCTGCCTGATACAAAGTATCCTTGTATTTGGTGCCTGGCTGTGACTTCTGGCCTGATTCCTTGGTTCTGACTTCCAGTTTCGGTTTTGATTTCTAGTTTGCTGTTCTGTCTTGATTCCTGGCTTCATATTTTGGTTCTGACTTCCAGCTTCAGTTTTGACTCCTGGCTTGTTTCTCAGACCTGGCTTTATTCCTTGGTCCTGAGGAATTACTTGCTTGTTTGTCCTGACTTCTGGCTTACTACTTAATGAAGTCTCCAGCTTCAGATTCCTGTTTTGTGTCCTGGTCTGGAATTCTGACTCTTCCATGGCTGCTATCCATGTGACAACGTTGACGACCTTCCACTTGTGCAAGAGTATCTTGGAATCCATTTCACCCTTTTTCTGTAGAAATTGTTCATTCAGCTGCCAGTAATCAATCAAGTGCTGAACAATCAAGTGAATCAACCCTTAATTGATCACATACATAAAGATTATCCATCACTTGCCTTTTCACTTAAGATTTTAGCTGATATCACAGCGTGTCAGGAAAATGGTGTGTGTGTGTGTGTGTGTGAGTGAAATTCTCTTTAGCGCCTCCACTATTGCCCCCACCACTGAAAGACCAGCTAGGAAAGGACAAGAGTGAGTATGTTGTGTGGGTTGGCAAGTCAGGTGCATGGGGGAAGGGACTCATTTGGAACATTTGGCTCAGTTTTAAATCAGATCTGGAGAAGAATGGGTTGTCTGGAGAAGCTGGGTTGAGAAGCTCACATCTCCTTTAAGATGGGTATTTATGAGCCCCAAGGTTCTTCTCTGAGCTCAAGCTTGGAGAAGTTTGCTGGCATTTCTGCTGGAGAGGGAGATGGAATCTCTTCAATGACCTCCCTTTCCTGACCCCATATGTCTATGTTTGTGCTGCACCAATTACCTGTGTTGTCAAAGTTGACAGAGTCCCCAGGTTTTGGCAATACAAGTCAGATTGGCTCCCTCATCCATGATTAAAGAATGGATGAAAGCTGTTTTATTATGGATTGACGTGACATTAAATAGTAGCACCACTGCTAGGTAAGTTGGCAGAACATTAAAAGCTTCTTTCATCAGCTTCCTTCATGGTAGCCGATAGAAGGAATGGAAGAGTGAACACACAGTAAACGTCTGATCACAAAGGATCTTAACACTTTACAGTATGGAGCAGCTGATTATGAAGTGTACAATGGTTGTTTCAAGTACATAAAACAATGGTATCCAAGCAGAAATGAAGAAGGATATTTAAAATGCCTTGAAGACTGTTCAGATGCTGCCATTATCATACAATGGAATATAGAATGGCATTATTGAAATAATACATGGCTACAAAAATGGAATTGATTTCTCTAATGCATTCTGATTTCTAAGTCAGTGATAGGTCAGCTTAAAAGGCTTCTCGCAAACCAGTCCTAATACATGCCTGCAGTGGCACATCTAAGGAGATGGAGCAAGCCAAATGCAGTTCATCAGCTGTTTATGTGGCCTAGCAGGTGTTTGCCGACCTTCCTGTCTTGTCAGCCTTTCTGCTTTCTGAGGCAGGATGCAGACAGAAGTCTTATCAAGTCTTTAGTTGAACAACATACTTGGCTGCATGTGGCTTGGGAGGTCAAATGTTGTACATGTTTTTTCCTGATGGAATACAGAATTGGATCAAACTCCAGAGCCCTTTAGTAGATTACACTGGCACCAGAAGTAACCGATTACATACACTGCATCTAAGACAGTTTGTAAAGGAAGAACAAAATTGTGAAGTAAAGAGAAATGCAAGAAAATTCTCAAAAGAGTAACTTCCTAAATTGTTAACCAAAACTAGTAAAATCAGTTAAGCAAAATAAAACTGCTGCAAATATTAGGGGTTTTCTTTTAATTAGATAACAACAAAGAATATAACCAAGTATTTGAAGTTGGAAAATCAAGAGAGATATGAGAAGATTAGTGCTTAGGACTAAAAACATTTCTTGTTCAAAGTGGCCAATATGTTATCAGAGTTTTTCAGTGTCAAAGTACAAAATGTTTTCCATTTTCTCCAAAGTGTGATATAATCATCTCAAGAGCTACAGGGTTTATACCTTTTCTGCCTCAAAAATACATGGGCATAGTTATATATAGTCCCCTGAAAGCAATGGTGTATAGGCTGCAGCAAATAACAAATCACTTTGTATGTCACTTTCATTTGTTCTCAGAGTAGAAAATGAGCTGGGGTCAGACAGCTTGTCACTGTGTCTACGCTGAGACAGAGTAGCTTGCCATTCTGATCTGAAAGGAGAAGCTAGGACACATTTTTTCATGTATTATTGATATCAGTGAAGATCTAGAGTTCTATTCTCAGTCTGAACACATTCATACAACACTCTAGCTTGGCTCACACATGCATCACTTGACCGAACAAGCGATGGTGTACAGATGTGAGTAGGCCATCATGGATAGAACACCATAGACAGAATGCCCCTCCCTAAGCCTTGTGTTGCTGGGAGGGTACTTTGTCTCACCCACCTCACCAGATAGCCCCAAGAGCAAAGGACATTGGTGGGTTTAGGTAGGAGGCGGGGTTTAGATGGTCATTAAGGCTGATCTCACCCCAAATTTTCAGTTGGGCTCTAGCTGGCTTTGTGGAAGGAGCTGGCGTGTGCAGCTCCTTCACAGTATCTCCTGGCGGCCTGGAGCAACTCCTCATTGATCGGGCAGGCTTTTGCTGCCCACACTTTTGAGGTGGTGGCAGTCGGCTAGTCCTGGCATGGATGGAGGTCATGGCTTCTTGGTTGGTGGGAAGGAGTGAGGGGAAGTGGAGGATCAAGCTGGCATTGAGCAGTTTGGTGGCAGTTGCCTGTGGTGGCCTGGATGGCTCCCTTTGGGCTTGCTCTGATGTTGCAAGGCTTGGGGCCAAATGGGGTGGTAGTTCCAGGGGAGAGCATCTGTTTGGCCAGGGCTGGAATATCTATTGGTGCCTGGGGTCTTGGCTGGAAGGTGTTTTAAGGGCTAGTGCTGGGGATATGGAGGTGGTTGCCTGGCGGTGGTTAGTTGGTCCCCTAAGGTACTGGGGTGGGAGGATCTGGACTGTGGTGAGCATGCTTCCTTCTGGGCTCAGCTCTGGGGTTTTGGTTTGCACGTTTGCTGGCTGCTTGGCTTTTACTCATGAGGGGGTGGTTTTTTATGTTGAGGTTGGTCATGCCTCCTAAGAAAGCAAGGGGAAAGACAAGGGGGCACCCAGTAAGGCCCTGTAGACACCCTGCCCCCCAGTCTTCTTCTTCAGGTGAGAATGAGGATTTGGTGCAGATAAGGTTACTGATCCAGTGCATGGAGGCGCTCAAGTGCTCCAAGCATGTTCCATCAAATAAGGGGGTGGTCCCATCAGGTGTTCCACAGGGTAAGAAAAAACACACACATGGGGTTGTGAAGGCTGTTGTTAAAGTCCCTGTCTGACAGGCTGGTGTCTCTGGAAGGATGGAGTGCTCCATCATTGCCAAGTTGGTTTGAGCTTCCTGGTCCAGCCAATCAAACCCACGAGTCACCTGTGCCCAGTAGTCCTGCAAAGCCATCCCCGGCAGCACTGCATTCCCAGCACCAGCATACCCTGTTCCTGTGGAGCCACCAATGCTTTCTGCTTCAAATGAACACAACACACCTCGGGAGGGAATTGGCCAGTGGCCCATGTATCCCTGGCCGATACCCCCCTTCGGTGCATGGGGCTTCAATCCATGGTGGGGTGCTCCTTCACAACCATTGGTTCCAGGGGCACTGCCAGGATCACCAGAGTCTTCTTCCACCTTGCAAGGTGTGGTGGAACAAGTCTGGTGGGGGGCTTTACAAGAGCAGACAACAGCAGTTGCAAGTGGGAGCCGGAGTGAGGGTTTCTACCCTGTGGGCGTGGCCCCTACACCATAACACACTCCTAATGGGGTGGTTGGGCTGCCTTTGGGTGATCACTTGTTACCCGCCACCAGGGAAAAGATCGTGGAAGATGAATATGTAGTTGTGTTTAGCCTTCTATTCAGGGTCCCTGAACTAAAGCATAAGGAGGGGGAATCTTGTAAGGACCACGAGGCCACCAAGCAAAAGCCTGTCAAGAAAACTGGAAATAACTGGGTATCAGATTTCAGTATTTACATGGGGGTTGTTCTAGGGCTCAGCTGGCTAGGGGCCCTGCCTTAGTGAAGTATTTGGACATTATACACAGGGCGGTCACTGACATTGCAGTCACGGCCTGGGTTTGGTATGATGAGAGTTTTAGAATGAGGGCTGCCTTAGATCCCGCTCTCCCCTGGGACACACCCCTCCAGGAATTGTGGCTGCTTATTATGTCCCCTTCGTGCCCATTTGAGGGTGATATATCTGACAGCAGGCATTTATTATCTAGGCCAGAGGCTTAATTGTCCTCCACCTCCTCTAGCCAGCAGTGGGTTCAACCCCACCTGCTGTGCTGGGAACTCCAGGGGGCGCTGCTCCAGGTCCCCTTGCAGGTTTAGGCATGCATGCAGTTTCTGCCAGGCAAATCACCCAAGTTCCTCTTGTTTCTATTCCAGAGGGTGTGGGACAGGCCTCAAGGCCCACCCCAACAACAACAAGGGTGACCCCCCCTGCCCCACCTACAGGAAAAGGGCCCAGCCCAGTTAAGCTGGACATGTTAGATGAGTTACTGGAGGTATATCCTGATTGGCAGGCAGTGGCTTATTTGTGAGTTAGTTTTTCCAAAGGCTTTAGAATCCCCTCTTTTGCACAGTGGGTAGCTTTTCAGGCGCAGAAATTACATCCAGTTTTGGGTAAGGATGAGATTGTCCTTTGAAAGATTGGTAAAGAGATAGTGGCGGATAGGGTTGTAGGCCCCTTTGATGACCTCCCCCGCTTTCCTAATTGGCGGGTGTTGCCTCTGGGAGTTATTCCTAAGAAGGCCATGGGCAAATTTTGCCTCATACACCACCTCTCTTTTCCCAAGGGGTCTTTTGTTAATGATGGCATCCCAGAGCACCTGTTCTCTGTGTGGTATATTTCCTTTGATGAAGTGGTTAGGATGGTGTGGAAATGCAGTAGGGGTGCCCTTTTGGCCAAGTGCAACATAGAATCTGCCTTTTGCCTTTTGCTCTTCACATTAAGACTTAGGTTTTGCCTTTCTTGGCAAATTTTACTTCGACAGAGCGCTCCCTAAGAGCTGTTCTGTTTCTTGTGCTGCCTTTGAGGTGTTCAGTAGGGATGTGCGAACCGGTTCGAATAGAACCGGTTTGAATTTGAACTGGGGTGGTTCGAAGGTTCAAATTCAAACTGAACCAGCCATCAGGTTCGAGCTGCAGGTTCGAATTCAAACTGAACCAGGGAGTGGTTCAATTTGAACCAGTTTGAACCAGTTTGAACTGGTTAGGACTTCCAAAAGTGGGTGGATGGGAGTTGGCACCCATGGGTACCTACCACCCAAACCCCAAAGCAATCAGACACTCGTACAATTTTTTATGAATTTTTGGGGAAAATTTTTTTTTCTCATAGAGTATAATGGACTTGAACCAGCCCATTATTCCTTATTGTGGAGCACCCATGGGTTCCAACAACCACCCAAACCCTGAAGCAATCAGACACTCCTATGATTTTTTATGAATATTTGAAATATTTTCCAATTATTTTTCTCATAGAGTATAATGGGACCTGAACCAGCCCATATCCCCTATTCTGGAGCACCTAGGGGCACAAAAGTGGGGTGGATGGTAGACAGACAGGGGTTCCTACCACCCACAAAACACCAAGGCAATTGGACACTCCTCTGATTATTAGTGAATTTTAAAATTATTTTGGAATTCCTCATAAGGAATAATTAGGATTGCTGCGAATGTTTAGCTTGACGTCAGGGGGGAAAGGGGTGTTCTAGAGTGGAGTGTGGTGGGTGGTAGTTCCCAGGGTGGGCAAGGAAGCTATCAGAATTATTTGAAAGGAATTGAGCAAAGGGCTGATTTTTAAGTGATTTTTGAAGTTTATGTGTCTTTAAGGTTAGCAGATGAGAGTGGATTCATGGTTTGTCATTGAAAATCTAATATGCTACCAAAGAATCTACACTCAGAACACTTCAGAAACAACAAAACCCAGTGCCCCATGGTTGGCACCCTCTTTGCACTAGACCACCATTCACTCTGGGCCACCCCAGCACCCCACAAGTGGCTTTACGGTTTTTCTCCATAGAGAAGAATGGAGGTTTCAGCAGCCCCATAACTGCACTTGGTGGGTGCTGGGGTGGCCCAGAGCGAGGGTGCCAACCACCCCCACACGAAGATCGCATAGTAGTGCTAAAATATGGGGATTTGCAGAACTGTGCTATAGTGTGCTATATGCTCTGTCTGGTGTGTGTGTGTGTGTGTGTGTGTGTGTGTGTGTGTGTGTGTGTGAGAGAGAGAGAGAGAGAGAGAGAGAGAGAGAGAGAGAGAGAGAGAGAGAGAGCGAGAGCGCACACATAGGAACATAGGAAGCTTCGATATACTGAGTCAGACCATTGGTCTATCTAGTTCAGGATTGTCTACACAGACTGGCAGTGGCTTCTCCAAGGTTTCAGGCAGGAATCTCTCTCAGCCCTATCCCAGAGTGGCTCCATCCCCTGAGGGGAATATCTTACAATGCTCACGTGTGGTCTCCCATTCAACTGCAATCAGGGCAGACCCTGCTTAGCTAAAGGGGCAAGTCATGCTTGCTACCACAAGAAATAGCATTAGAATCACTTTAGACTGTAACTAAGTGAATGTGAGAAAATTGCGGACTTCACATCCAAGGTATTTGAGGTCTAAATAATTCGGTTCTCATTTTACATCACATTGGACTACAACTGTCATCATCTCTAGCCACAGGTTAATGCAGCAGTTAAGATAAGGAAAGGTTTATCAATCGGTGGCTGACATCCTAATTAATGAAGTGCATGTGTAAAGAGGGTCTGCCGGAATGGAATGGGGGCCTGCGTGGAACTCCCACAGTTCTGCTATGTATGGACTGTTGTGGAACTTTGCTTTGTTTGCAAGTCCCACAGTCCCTCTGCATGCACACTGTTGTGCAGGTGGGCAAAATCTCCCAGAAATGCCCATGCTCCAGAAGTGGTCTATAAGAGAAGAAACACATTGCTGACCCTCAGCAAGATGTTTCCTCTCTTACAGATCACTTCTGGAGCACAGGCAGAGCTGGGTATGCTCGACTGCTTGCACAAGTGTGTGTGTGGGAGTTGCATACAGGCCCCTGTATATCCTGACTGTCCCTCCTGTGCACACTTCATCCGCTAAGATGTCAGCCAGTATTTTTTTATTCTTAGCTTCATGAAATCTTATGTTGAAAGAAAAAGTGTATGAGACCAAGAGGGATCTCTAAGATCTAATAAGGACAGACACTGGGGTCGTTACAACCCCCAGATACCATCCCTTAATAGTTATACCTTGAACTATAAACAACCAGCCTTGGCACAGTTTCACACATTAAACTGGAATCTTGGCAAAATATATCTTTTCTTCTTCTTCTTCTTCTTCTTCTTCTTCTTCTTCTTCTTCTTCTTCTTCTTCTTCTTCTTCTTCTCTATGACTAAATTGAGCTCTACTTAACCTCCATTAGCATACGAATAAAGTGCTTTTCACAACCCCAAGAGGATTACAATAGATCACACTTCATCTCTGCATTTTCCTTGCTGGGTCAGATTTCAAAAGATTCAATGGGAAAATGTCAAGATATTCTGTTTTTACAGAGAAAGATTTTATTTTTCTGAGAATGCTTTCTGAAATGCAGGCCTCTTGGCTGTGTCTTGTTTACTCATGTAAACAAAATTTCTACTCTCTTAAAATGACAGTCTCTTGAATGTTAATTGTCATTTTGTGAATAAATTTTGTGTTCTACATTATGTGCAAGAGAAAAAATGGCACTTCAACTTAGACTTGCTAGCCTGCTATTGTTATGTTCATGTAGGTTGCCAAGATAATCATGAAGCACAATAAGGCATTCTTTTTATCATCCAAAGAACAAGGAAGGGAATGAGACGACTGTTTTCCCGCGTCACTTTAAATCATTCAAACATTTTTGGCCTTGAACATGATCAAAATAAAGCTCGGAACATACATTTTATCTTTTTAAAGGCATCTGACAGTCCTTGTTTTCCAGCTTTCCCCCCTCCCTCTCTAAAAATTAGAGCTCAGCTGAAAGTTTTCAACTGATAACTCAAACTTGAGGAGAGGGAGGCTCAAACAGTCCCACTCAGCTATCTTTTTTTGCTGCTGCTGCTGCTTCTATAGAAGTAGTGGCATTCTTTCTGGAGCTAGGAGCTCAGAAACCTGTGACAGATCTACATTATATGTTCATGCTTACAGCCTCATCTGTCTGAAGGGGAAAGTGCCATAAGTGTGATGGCCAGCATGTCTATGAGCTGCAACCGGAATCACCCAAATTTGTAGCTCACTTGAGTGCTGGCCGTCATGCTTACGGCACCTGTGAATGGGCTGACTGGAGTGAGTTTCCAGGGGTTGGACTTCCTGCCTGCAGGATGGGACTTCTTCCCCACTTTTTCAGTTGTAAGCATGAGTGGGGCTGGCGCTTATAACCTGTACAGATGGCTAAGCTCAAAGTGACATTAAGGGCTTAACATTAAATCCATTTGATAGTATTTGTTCTTGGAAATTGGGCTTTTGTCCACTTTAAAAAATAGATTTAAATGGGAGGTGCTTACAAAATGTTGTAACAAAAAGACCTTTGTAAGGCTACTCTAGGCCTTTCTCTTAGGTGCTGTGACTTTTGTTTGTATTCTACTGTAAATGCATGAGTTCTAAAGGGATGGTGCTTATACTTTGATTATTAGCAGTTTTATTTCAAGGGGGCAAGATATCTCTGTCAGCATATCCCACAACACCCTCCCATGTGCTAAAAAGCAGGCTAAGAATGGTGTCTACCAGCCTGCAGCCTCTGGGAAATGCACTGCTGCAACTGGTAAGGTTCTCTACCACCCCACAAAACTTACCAAAATGGTCAGGAGCAGCATCAGGGCTCCACCATGTTGAGCACATGTCCAAAGGCCCATCCAGCCATCCTCTGAAGTTCTTGGAGCATTCACTGCTGCCTACCACTGCCCAGTAATTCTCACCAATGGGCCCTGTCTTTTGAGGTGATAGTGGACGTCAGCAGTTGCTCCTCTCCAGCAGTGTGCCATTTTGAAATCTCCAGGCTCTGTCCTTCTGTGACAGAGGTGGAAAATGGAACATTTAAAATGATATCTCTCCACTTAGAGAAGCATCTGCTGCTGCCTGCTATCACCCAGTATGAGATATTGGGCATAAGGAGGCTTACTGGGTAGTGGGTGGGAATAGCAATGGTGAACTTTCCTCCTTCAGTGCCATCACTCTAGGAGTAGGTTGTGGTGCTAAATAAGAAGTGTCTATCTGGTCCCCTTTTAGCTTTCCTATGCACCATTGGGGGAGATTGGGGGGAGATCCAATCTAATGGGGGAGCAGACACTCTACAGTGTTGCCACCACTATGGGGCTGAAGGAGGAATATCCACTGTTGCTATTCCCACCTCAGCTTCCTGGGAAATCTTTAACTTTTTCTGGTGGCTGGGCATGATTGGAGGCTGTGTGTGACTGTGTGTCCACATATAAGTAATGGAGGATTCCCCTCCCCCATAACTTAGTGCCAACCTCAAAAATGGCCACCCATGTTTGCTACTGGTAACTAGACAGCAGAAGGCAAGACATTTTGAAACAGCAGTTCTAAAAACATAATTGGAGTTAAAATATTTTATATGTGGCAAATACTTTAAAAGACAGATTACAGGTATATTGTTGATTTAGACAGAACGTAAAGAATGCATGTTTTTGAATAGCTTGAGTTATTATGGTATAGAAGTACACTATATTTGTTCAATATTTTGTTCAATGTATGCACTCTTCAGTTTAATTAAAATCAGTCACTCTTATGAATATTATTCAGAGATTAAGTTCAGAGAGCTTAATATTTTAATTGTCAGTTTTATACTCTTGTTTTTAGAATTTTGTGTAAACCACCTTGGGATTATTTTAATGAAAGGTGGTATATTTATTTATTTATTTATTTAACATATTTGTATTTAACATATTTTTATGCCACCCAAAATTTACGTCTCTGGGCAGTTTACAACAAGATTAAAAGGTAAAACATTAATTTAAAGCCAAAATAAAAAAATGTAAAAGCAAGAAATTTAAAACACAATTTAAAATTTTAAAACAATATTCTAAAAACAACATTAAAGCAATCAAAACAATATCAGTTAAAAGCCTGGGTGAACAGATGTGTCTTTAAAGACTTTTTAAAAGTTGTCAGAGATGAGGAGGCTCTTATTTCATTAGGGAGCACATTCCAAAGCCTTGGGGCAGCAACGGAGAAGGCCCGTCCCCAAGTAGCCACCAGACGAGCCAGTGGCAAATGCAGATTGACCTCTCCTGATTATCTCAATGGGCAGTGGGGTTAATAACGAAGTAGACGTTCTTTTAAATACCCAGGGCCCAAGCTGTTTAGGGCTTTATAGGTTATGACCAACACATTGTATTTTGCTGGGAAACATATCGGCAGCCAGTGTAACTCTTTCAATACAGGAGTAATATGTTCTCTCCTAGATGACCCAGAGACCAGCCTGGCTGCCGCATTCTGGACCAACTGTAGTTTCCGGACTACATACAAGGGCAGCCCCACATTGAGCGCATTGCAGTAATCCAGTCTGGAGGTTACCAGCAGATGTACCACTGTTTTGAGGTTGTCTGTGTCAAGAAACAGATGCAACTAGCGTATTAGCCAAAGCTGATAGAAGGCACCTCTGGCCACTGCCTCAACCTGAGACACCAAGGAGAGACTTGGATCCAGAAGCACCCCTAGACTGCGTACCTGTTCCTTCTGGGGAAGTGTGACCCCATCCAGAACAGGCTGATCAAAATTGTCTCTCGAATTCCGACCCCACACAATGAGTACCTCCATCTTATCTGGATTCAGTCTCAGTTAGTTATCCCTCATCCAGCCCATTACTGACTCCAGACAGGCATTTAGGGAGGTTATGCCCTCTCCCGATGATGCCGACATGGAGAAATAGATTTGGGTGTCATCAGCATACTGATAGCACACTGCACCAAATCCCCTGATGATCTCTCCCAGCGGTTTCATGTAGATGTTAAACAACATCAGAGACAATGCGGAGACCTGAGGGACACCATATAAAAGTGCAGATTTTGAAGAACAACAGTCTGCAAGAGACATCATCTGGAACCTGCCCAAGAGGTAGGAGCGGAACCACTGCAAAGCAGTGCCTCCCACCCCCAACCCCCTCAGATGCTCCAGAAGGATACTATGGTCGATAGTATCGAAAGCCACCGAGAGGTTCAAAAGGACCAACAGAGTCACACTTCCTCTGTCCATTCCCAGTTGGAGATCATCCATCAGGCCAACCAAGGCAGTCTCCAACCCATAGCCAGCCCGAAAGCCAGTTTGAAATGGGTCTAGACAATCCATCTCCTCCAAGACTGTCTGGAGCTGGGAGTCCACCACCCTCTCAATTTCCTTGCCCAGCCACGGAAGGTTGGAGACAGGCCTGTAGTTACTCAGCTCTGAGGGATCCAAGGTAGGCTTCTTTAGAAGCAGTCTAATAATTGCCTCCTTAAGACAAGGGGGCATCCTACCTTCCCTCAGAGATGCATTTATAATCTCTACCAGGCCTTCTACAACAACCCCCCTGCCAGATAGTATAAGCCATGTCGGACAAGGGTCAAGAAAATAGGTGGTAGGCTGCACCATTCCAATCAGTTTGTCCACATCCTCAGGAGTCACAAACTGGAACTGATCCAACCTAACCACATAAGAGGAGTCACTGGATATCGCCACATCAGATACTGAAGTAAGTGTGGAGACGAAATCCAAGTCGGCCCGAATACAAGAGATTTTCTCCACAAAGAATTCATTAAACACATTATAATGGATAATCGATGGTTCCAAATTCTGATTCAACAGAGGAGGGGCACATACTAGCCCTCTCACAACCCTGAACAACTCGACCGGATGTTAACTTGCAGATGCAATACAGGCAGAAAAGAATCGCTTCTTTGCCACACTTATTGCCTGAACATAGGTCTTCAGGTGAGCTCTATGTTTCAATCTGTCAGATTCAAGCTGAGTTTTTCTCTACCTGTGCTCCAGTCGTCTACCTCACAGCTTCAGCCCCCGTAGTTCTTTCGTATACCAAGGGGCCAGTTTTGAAGTGGGTTGGAGAGGACGCTTAGGAGCGATCATGTCTACCGCCCTGGTGAGTTTGCTGTTCCAGTTTTCCACCAGGACATCAACAGAATTGCTGGCAGAGCCAACATTTAATCCCTCCAAGGCTTCTTGAAATCCTATGGGATCCAGTAACTCTCTCGGGTGGACCGTCCTTCTTCTTCTTCTTCTTCTTCTTCTTCTTCTTCTTCTTCTTCTTCTTCTTCTTCATAATAATAATAATAATAATAATAATAATAATAATAATTCGATTTCTATACTGCCCTTCCAAAAATGGCTCAGGGCAGTTTACAGAGAAACAATAAATAAATAGGATGGATCCCTGTCCCCAAAGGGCTCACAATCTAAAAAGAAACATGAGATACACACCAGCAACAGTCACTGGAGGTACTGTGCTGGGGGTGAATAGGGCCAGTTACTCTCCCCCTGCTAAATAAAGAGAATTACCATGTTAAAAGGTGCCTCCTTGCCAAGTTAGCAGGGAATATGGGTCCCTCGCCCCTGCGAAGGTAGGGTGTGACTGTGACTATATAAATTTAACATATAGATTATGTTATATATGAATTATATAAATATATATATTCAGCATGTATAAATTTATATAAATTATAAATTCATATAAATTTAATATAAATTAAATTAAACATATATAAATTTTATATAAATATAAGTGTATATAAATTTAACAATAAATTAAAAAAAAAATTCCACCCACAAGTGCAATAGTATTCTCACACACACACACACACACACACTGCAAGGGCTGTCACAGAAGATTGTTAAATAATTAGGAAATATTTTGCCTTTGTGGCATCATAGTTCAAGATAACTGAGCTTTGAGATTTGGCGAGCAGCATTTGTTTGTACAATATGGAGAAGTTGTTTTTGTTTCTGTTGTTGTTCATTACCCTTTCTCCCGGGGAGAAAATGTAGCAGTATATAGCATAGTCTTGAGCTGTGCATCCATGGCTCTAATTTCACCCTTTCTTCAAGGAAGGAAGGCTCTGCCCATTTGCAGCTAGAGGAGTCCTTGTAGGGCTGATAAATTAGAATCAGAGGTCATGATTTCCATTGATCCTATTAATCCCACCTGAACTCTTGGTTTAAAGAATTGATCAAAACTCACAAAAGTGTAGTGTATCCTGGAGTAGATGCAGGCGGGAAATGAGGGTTGCAGCATGCATGCTTCATAGCAGCTCACATTTCTGACCCTAATTCCCCACCTCCCTCTGTAGTATTCTAAACTGCTAAGGAACAGATCAGGTCACTTTATTCTTCATTTGCTTTTCTAGTTTTCTCTTCAACTGATGCTCAGCTGTTTTCAACATTCCTTGCCTTATGGAGAGCAATATGCATACATAGCCCACATCTGGACATTTTTGGGACCACTGTTGTTTCTCTTTTAGTTTCTAAACTTATTTTTTCTGCACCTGAGGAATTCCCCAAGTATGCAGAAACCACTACTTTGTCTGTGGGTGTCCCAACTTCACTGCCCACATGACAGGCATGGGGCTGCCACATTTGTGTTAGAAGGAACGAGTGGGTCTTTAAAGAAGATGTTGCCATATCCCCACATAAGAGCAGTGTTCCTTGTTCACGATTCTTGCTAGCCTGGAGCAGCCGACTCATAGTGCCAGTTGGGTTCTGACCACATATTTTTCCTTTCCCTCTCTAGTATGCTCTTGCTCTGTGGCTGCCAGCTCTGAACCTGAGTACTTTATTGCTCTACATTTGTGGGGAGTGATATAGCATGGGGAGGAAATTGTTTAATGTCATGTTAGGATTGGAACCGACATTTCTTCAAAGTGCAATGTCAAAGCCCTTCAAAGGACCCTTTGTGTTGCTCTCTGCAACTGACACCTCCAATGTCCCATGGCTCAGCTTTCATCACCCATAGATTTAATTGCTGGACTCAAAACAGCTTCTTGTGGTGGTGGTGTTTTTTTTAACACATACACCCTTTCCCCCAGTGTAGAAGTGAAAGCTGTTTTAAAATCCAAGATTTTATTAGCTAAGGCATTAGGATGTCTCTTCCCTACCCCTAATATAGCAACAAAAACAGGAGTTCTTGTCTTTGAACTTTAGTGAATTCAAAATATCCCTCTTCAGATGAGTTACTTTATAATGTTCTTATCTTTGTATTCTCAACATTCCATAGGTACTGTAAGCTGAAGACTATCCATGATATGTACATAATGACAAATTATCATCAAGTTCTGAAAGCTGGGACATTTCATTTCTGCAGGACAGCTAATGCAGGATTCCTCAACAGTTGAATCATGCCTAGTTAAATATCTTGGGGGTGGGGGTGGGGATTTTGTCCAAATTAATTATAAAAACATATTTGGTCATAATGAACTATGATCAGGTAGCCATGCAACCAGTTTGTTGGGGAGCTGATGAAATTCCTTTGACCTTAATGAATTCTTTGGAGTATGAGTGGAATACAATACTATCTATCTATCTATCTATCTATCTATCTATCTATCTATCTATCTATCTATCTATCTATCTAAAAATAGTAAATATGAAAGCATGTTTGTATTGCTTTTCAAATGAGAGTTAAGTTGGAATCCCCACCAGTATCAGAACAAACAATGAAAAAGGTATTTGGCAAAACTAAAATATCTGTCCCATGGGCTTGTTTTGTGGGTCTGTTTTTGGGGGAAACAGTATTTTCCTAAGCAAATTAGAGCAGAATGGCTTTTGTGTCTGCCCAGAATAACTCGGGGAACAGAACACATTCCAAGAATGAACATAATTGATTGCAGAAGAGACTGTGGAAACTGACTGCTTTGACAGTCAGCAGGAGATCCACAGCAGCAGGAGATGACAACAGCGGCAGTATCAGTGGCACAAAGCCGATTTTTCAATTCATAAATGAAATTGAGCATATGGAGAACTAATGAAGCCTATTCTCATTTGACCAGAATAGACCCTTCCAGGCAGCATCTATACAGACATTGTATGGGGGAAATTTCATAAGGTATCAGGAAAGCTTTCTGGAAACACAAATTTGTCTTTAAGTCAGGCATACACAACATTTGTTCCACCAAGGCAAAAACATGTGTGGCAGTCTACTACTAGTAGTGCAATCAACTCCCAGGTGTTTGCCAAGCTTTTGAAGGCGATACATAGTTGGTGGGCTGTCTTCAGCTTGGTGGGCAGCCAGTGGTGGCCTAAGACTTCAGCCTGTCTGAAACGAGGCATCAAATTCCACCCTACCTCCTCATCTCTTGTGCAAGCACACCTTCCTTCACTCCTCATTCTTCTTTGCAGTAGGGATGATAGCTGCTATCACCTGACACGTGCATACCCACCTCCTCCACTGACTCTATTTATGTGTGTGTGTGTGGTAGCAGTGAGGAGGAGGAGGACCTTCTTAGAACTCTTCTTAGCAGTGGCTGCCCCACCATGGTGAAGAACTGTTCAACAGTCGAAGGCAACCCAGGGAAACAAGGGAGGCAGCAGGATGTTCTGCCACCCCATTGGCACCCCAATAACCTACCATCCAAGATGACTGCCTCACCATGTTTCATTGAAAGGCCACCCCTTCAATTAGGCCTCATGAGACACAAGTTACATAGGCCTGTTCTAAATGGCACTAGGAGAAGTTTTATTCTTCTTTATAAAGTTCTTCTTTGTAAAAGTTCACTAATCTTTTTTACAGTATCCTCATTCTATAGATTCTATACACCACTCTGATAGCTGAGAATGTGGATGATCTGCAAGCTTTAGTAATGGAAGTCAAGGAGCACAGTGAAAAAAATGGACTACGACTAAATGTAAAGAAGACTAAACTGATGACAATGGGTACAGCAACCAGCCTCAGAATTGATAATGAAGACATTGAAGTGCTGGATAGCTTCTGCCTTTCAGGATCTATCATCAACAGTAAAGGATCCAGCAGTCAAGAAATACGCTGCAGACTAGCACTTGGTAGGGTTGCAATGAATGATATTTAGATGCCGTGATGTGTCTATACCTACAAAGATTAGAATCGTTGGGACAGTGGTTTTTCCCATGACACTCTATGGATGCAAAACCTGCACTTTGAAGAAGCAAGATAGGAAAAGTATTGATGCTTTCGAACTTTGGTGCTAGAGAGGACTTTTGAGGATCATAGAACAAATCAATCCACAATTTTCACTCGAGGCACAAATGACCAGGCTCAAACTATCATACTCCAGACACAGTATGTGAAAACCCAGCTCCCTTGACAAGTCCATAATGCTGTGAAAAGTTGAAGGAAAGAGAAGAAAAGGACGACCAGCAGCAAGGTGGATGGACTTGATTACAATAGCAATGAATGCACCACTGAAGACAGATCATCCTAGAGAGAATCTATCCTTAAAACACATTTGTTTGGCCTGGCCTTTCAGAGCTTTTAAAAATAAATAAATAAATATTTTTAATTTTTAATTTGATTTAGGGTTTTTAATTACTTAGCACACACACACCCCCCCCCCCGGCCTCGTGCAGATGGGAGGGAGTTTGTCCCAGCCTGTCCTGCACGAAGACCAGGAAGGGTTCCATTTGACCCTTTTGGTCAAGGGGCGGGGTTTCGGCCAGGATTGGCCGATCCCCGCCCCATTCTTCATTCATTCTTCATTCTCTTTTCAGTTGGGACCAGGCAACTACAGGAGAAGGAGCTCTCCCCTCCCTCCCCCCCAGTACAGAGCGGGTCTAGCGACTGGCCGCCTGAAGGGGCCAAGTAGGAATTTTTTGCTCCCAACGCATTGGCCACTGTTGGGGTTTTTTTCGCCTACTCCGTTCTGTGTCCTGGGTGCGTAGTTAGAGTTAGGCCAGCCACAATGGCAGGAACAGTGTGGGCGGGGTGGTAATTTGAGGGTTAGAACATCGGTGAGCACCCTTGGATATGTAAAAGGGGTGATTGGTTAATCGCTCCTTTGTAGCCTGTGCGACACGGGGAGAATGATTGCCATGAACCCTGCATCAGGACTTCTCCAACCTTTGGGCTGTGTGGTCCGGGGTGGACGAATGCCTAGAAGTATCCAGATCCTCTCTTACAGAAGGGGGGGGTCGGCTTTGAAGGAATTGGGTGGAGTGTACCTGCCCATTCCCAAGCCAGGGTGTGTCACCCAGTAGGGCGCTGGGTAGGATTTCAGAGTTCTGACCTGCTTCTATTGGCCCACACTGTTCTCTAATAGTGTAATAGTTAACAAAGTTGTGGCCCTTTTCTTCTATACTAAGTCTACGTGTTTTCTTGGGCTGGGGTCTGGGGACAATGTTTAATTTTTGTTTTAAAATGTTTTTAAATTGTTAGTTGTTTTATTGTTTTTAATTTGTTTTAGCTTTTCATTGTTTTATGAGTTGTTTTAATTGTAAACCGCCCTGAGCCATTTTGGAAGGGCGGTATATAAATTAAATAAATATATAAATAAATATGTGGTTGCTAAGAGTCAATAGCAACCTAACAGCACTTGATCAATCAATAGAAGTAATCCTTAGTGAAAATATAAACTACACAGTTTCTGAAGGCCATTATAATATTTTCTCATCAATACATCAGTAAACACAGTCATGTTCTGGGGCAGGGAAGTCCAGTTGCCTGCACATGTCCTCCCTGATATAAATGGTGCTATCAGTGATTATCTGACTGGAACAGTTGATCTTCATCAGTTACGTCAAGTTACGTCAAGTAACAAGTAAAAAAATACTGCTTGTATAATTTCATGGTTTTTAAATTATTGTATTGTTTTAACTTTTATATGTGTTTTAATTGTTGTTAGCTGTCCAGAGACGTAAGTTTGAGGGGGTATAAATTTGATAAATAAATGAGTTATCACCTTTGCTTATCTATGAAAAGAATCCAAGCAAAATGACTTATGAAGTGCTACATCTTGCTGCTGCTGCCCCGAGACTGTGGAACGCGCTCCCTGCTGAGATACGATCCTCCCCATCTCTGGCAATTTTCATAAAACACCTGAAAACACATCTCTTCAACCAGGCTTTCTCAGCTTTTTAAAACTTGTTTTTAAATTGTTCTGATTATTTAATTGTTGTTTTATGATGTTTTAAATTGTTAATCATTGTTTTATGTTTTATAATTTATGTTTTAATTATTAACTGTTTTTAATGTTGTTTTAATGTAAACCGCCCTGAGCCTTTGGGAAGGGCGGTATAAAAGTTTTAATAATAAATAAATACATGCATACATACATCTTGACATTATTCCCCATTCACTTCCACCTTTTCTCCCTAATTCTACTTAGAAATACTGATTCAGTCTTTGGCATCCAATTATTGCAATACTTTGCTTTTGGATATTCATAGGAACATAGGAAGCGAGTCAGACTACAGGTCTATCTAGCTCAATATTATCTTCACAGACTGGCAGTGGCTTCTCCAAGGCAGGAATCTCTCTCAGCCCTATCTTGGAGAAGCCAGGGAGGGAACTTGGAACCTTCTGTTCTTCCCAGAGCGGCTCCATCCCCTGAGGGGAATATCTTACAGTGCTCACACTTCTAGTCTCCCATTCATATGCAGCCAGGGCAGACCCTGCTTAGCTAAGGGGACAAATCATGCTTGCTACCATAAGACCAGCTCTCCTCTCCTCTTGAAGGACCGCAGGTGAGAGATCAGATCTTTGAATGTTTGTTTGTTTGTTTGTTTATTAAATTTCTAGACTGTCCCATCCAAAGTCTCTGGGCAGTGCTCGTGTTTAAAAAATGTAAAAACAAATACCATTTAAAACACACTGTTTAAAACAATATAAAAATTTTAAGTGATTTTAAATTAAATTAAGAAACATTTAAAACCAATTAAAATACTTAAAAACAATTCAAAAACCTTGGAAGGCCAGGCCAAACAAGTCTTTAGGGCTCTCTTAAAGGCCAGCAATGAGCCTAAATTATAAATATCTGCCAGAAGTGCATTCCATAGGCCAGGAGCAGCTACAGTGAAGGCCCAGCTCTGAGTTGCCACCACACGTACTGGTGGTAACTGGAGATAGACCTCTCCAGATGACCTCAACATGTGATGGGGATCATATAGAAGACTGTATTCTCTAAGGTCTCTCTACTGTAGAATATTCTATCTAAGATTCTAGCTATCTACCTGACATACTAGCTTTGATAAGAAAATGAAAGGCAGTTCTAAATAAGTAAGTAAATAAGTAAGTAAGTAAATAAATAAATAAATGAGATAGATAAATAGATAGATAGATGCAGCTAGCAAGTTCTGCATCTATGATTCTATAAAACTGGGCTGGTCAATGTCTGTATTCTCTGGGCAACTCTATTTTCTAAATAGTGATCCTGGCACTATTACTGATCCAGTAAGATACCAGAAGTGTATCTTACTACGTGAAATTGACTTCCTAACAAAATAAATGTAAGAAGTAAAACTGAGTTGTCTGTACTTCTTAAGGCAGAACAACACATTGCTAATGGTTCTGTGATCATTTTTCTTTGGCATCTTTACTTTATCATGAAAAGTAGATGCAGGTGGTGTCAGGTTAATTGGAGGGCCAGCAGCATATGTGTGTGTGTGTGTGTGTGTGTGTGTGTGTGTGTGTGTGTCCCCATAATCCTTTCTTTGTCACCCATTTGTTTATTAATTGTCCCAGGCTGCTTTTATTCCTGAGAGGTAAAATATATGAAGACCTCTGGAAATATAATCACAAAACTACACATGTAGTTATACCCTTCAAATAATTTTGCCATTCCTTTTGAGTGAATATCTGGATAACATTGTGGCTGTAACTTGATTAAATATTTACATTTGGTTTTTATTGATATCCTGTATTTTCTTAGACTTCTATGGGTTGCACTTTATTGTTGGTTATAATATTTTTTTGAATGTTTCTTGTCCTCTCTTTGAACCAATTCACATAAACAGGAGACAGCTCCCCCCACACCACACACACACATCTGTGTGCATATAACATGATTGAGAATACTAATAATATATGAGTACAACTGGGGGTGGGGATGGTGGGAGAAAAGAAAAGAAAGATCCCTTCAACATAATAGGATACAACCAACACAGGAGAAAAAGAAAAAGAGGGGGAAAACCCACCTTCTTCTAACGATATATATCTTATATTTCAAAGCATGAACAATTCATTAAAATTTGACAAAATATCTGAAAATTCCTCTTCTTTCCCTTTCCGGTGGGGAGGGAAAGCAGTTCAAATGCTGACAAGAAACACATGTCAGTTATCCAATGTTGCAGATAAGGAGTAAAATTCACAATTCTTGATGTAATACTAGATTCCATGTGCTGGGGATGCACCCAAACAAAACATGAACATACTTGACAGGCAATGATTGCTGCAATATCATGTTAACAACCTTATGGATTTCAAGCCAAAATTATGCAATATCCAGTCAGGACCAAACCATATATGTAAATGTACACTCATACAGAATGCACCTCCATCATCTAGAAGTCTGCAGCTATTCCTTGTAAAACGTTATCTGAAGTGTCAAGTAAACATGGAATAAAGGTTTCTGCTGTATTCACCTCATTTTGAGATCCAAAGAGGCATGTTTTATTGCCTTCAAAGTAACCCATCATGGATTTAACAAGATAGGATATTCAAGATCATTGTTCCAAAGATCTCAGATAGAATCGATATCAAACTTGTCAATATCTTTAAGCTTCTGATAGAGCAAAGTTACAGGCTTATGTGCATCCAACAGATGTTCCAGATCTAATAATAGGAATGGAGTTTCAGAAGTTGCAAGCACATCAGGACCAAAATGCTGTGATAGTAAATGCTTTAGTTGCATAAACTGCCAGCTAGCATTTAAAGATAATGCAAACTGAGTTCTTGAAGTATCAAAAGATTTTTAAAAAGAGCTTCGGAAGAGATCAATTGATCTAGTGTAATGGCATTGTGGGAGTCCCAATTAGTAGGTATGTGCGAATCGATTCAGGTACAAAATGATTTGTACCCAAATCTACTTGTTTTGGGCAATTTGTGAAAAAAACAAATTGCTCCTGTGCCAGCTGGCCAGAGTCCGGTCCAAAACAAATCACCCAGATTTTGGACCTGAAAAATTCATACAGCCAGACTTCCATTTTGTGGCAATCTCTCTTGCTGTCTCCATTTTGTGTCAGGATTTTTTAAAAAAAAAAAAATCCTGCCCTCCCAAGCTTCAGACTGGTGACTTACAGTGTGCAATGATTGGCTGACAATCCCCCCCTGGTTCCAGATTGGCTCGTTTCCATTCAGATCTTGTGTTGCCAGGGGTGAATGACCCCACATTGGTTAGTAGAAGGGTCAAAGAACGGACAAGGGTGGGGGGAGTTTGAAAGAGAAATTTTCAAAAGTACTGAAAGAGGCAAGCAGCCATCATTCTCCCTTTCTGTCTCGTGGGAGGAGAGAGAGAGGGGGGGGGCACCAGAGGAGCTTTGCTTTACCTGCCAGCTGCCTGGATTGGATGCTCTGCTTTTTGTTCCTGCTTTCCTGGTTGAAGAAAAGAGATGATAATTTTTTTTTACCCCCTTCCTGCAGCTGAGATAATCACTACCTGCACCTGCTGTCTGTGTGAATCAATTTGGGTACAAAATTATTTGTACCTGAATTTACCTGTTTCTGGAGATTTGTGGACAAAACAAATTGCCCCTGTGCTAGCTGGCCAGATTCGGACCCCAAACAAATTTAATCGAAAAAATCAATTATTGCACATCTCTACCAGTTAGCCCAATAAAAAGATTTACGAATAATCTCCAAACAGGGATTTTCCTACAACACAAGCTTTTCATGCTGGAAAGCATCAAAACCATATCTAGAACACAAAGCTCTCCATATATTTTTTAAAAATTATTTTTACACTTATATACCGCTCTTCCTCCGAGGAACTCAGAGCAGTGCACATGGTTATTTTTATCCTCACAACAACCCTGTGAGGTAGGTTAGGCTGAGAGTTCCATGACTGGCCGAGTCACCCAGTGAGTTTCATGGTTGATTGGGGATTTGAACTCGGGTTTTCCTGGTCCTAGTCCAACACTCTAACCATTATGCTATGCTGGCTCTCATAGATGCCTTGCAGCTTTAAAAACTGGTAATGATCTAGATCAGGCCTGCTCAACTTTATCCCTCCTGCAGATCAGGGGCATAGCAAGGTTGGAGTGGTCCCAGAGACAAGATTTTAAAATGCACCCCCCTCCGCCCCAGTCACTGAAGCTCAGCTCATGAAGTAAAGAAATCTTAAATGAGGCTGAATAGTGGTAACAAAAAACATAGTGAAATTTTTATTATCTCTGTAGATATCTATCTATCTATCTATCTATCTATCTATCTATCTCCTATGTGCCACAATAGATCATCCTACATTATTTTTAAAAAGGGGTTGTAAATTGTGGACGATGCAAGTCATTTAATGGTACTAGAGAAAGACATGCTGTTCTGGTAGCTCCAGGTCTTAACACTCACATCAAGTTCAGAGGATGAATACAGCTAAAGAAAGCCCGGGCAGGAGCACGGCTGGGGGACTCAGTCATGTGACTTGCCTCTAGGGGGCCCCCAAGGCAGTGGGCCCCCAGACAACTGTCTCCCCTTGCTCTATTATAGTTATGCCCCTGCTGCAGATGTTGGCCTACAACTCCACATTTCCTGGCTATTAGCTACTGTGGCTGGGGATTATGGGAGCTGTCATCCAAAAACAGCAGCAGGGGGCAAAGATGTGATCTAGATCCATGAACAAATGATGAACTGAGCACCTGCCAAGATTTCAGTGAGGTCAAATAATAACTTGCCCAAGGCGAGACTCAAACCTGAGTCCACCCTAAGACTGGAGATAGAATAAATGCCCAATGATAAGCTTGAAAATTCAGAAAGTTAAATCCACCCTCTTCAACAGGTAGTTGAAGTATACCAAGTGAAAATCTGGCTGGGTGTCCTTGCCATAAGAAGTCATTGACTAATTTATAGCCTTGCTTAAAATATGATGAAAGTACAAGAATTGGAAGACCTCTTAAATATATATATGAGCCTTGGTGTTAGATTCATCTTAACCACTTTTATTTTGCCCCAGATACTCAATGGAATCATAGCCCACTGATCTAAATAATTTTTTATTTAAACCACAAATTTAGAAATATTTGAATTTACTAATTGAGAGGGTTTCCTAGAAATTACTATGCTGAAATAGACAAGAGACTCGAGACACCACCTAAAACCAACCCTATGCCCTGCAGGAAAATCTGTAGAACCTAAAGGCATCAAATCTGATTTAGCCCAATTTATGAAGTGACCAGATGAATTACCAAACTTTTAAACTAAAGAAATAAGATTAGGAATTGAGACCTGGTTTATCAATAAAACATAAAATGTCATCTGCAAGTAAAAGCAAATTGTGCTCAATCCCACCTAGTGTAATTCCCTTTATATTATCAGAGTCTCTAATAGCACAAGCCAGGGGTTCTAACATCATATTGAAGAGAAGAGGCTAGAGCATGTCCCTGATGTAGGCTCCATTCTAGCCTAACTGAAGGGGACAATAGCCCATTGGTGATGACTCGTGAATAAGGAACCATGTATAGCACAGCACCAAGTAAAAAAACTTGGTGGAAATCCAAATTTAATCAAAACATGTTTCAAGAACCCAAGATGTCAAATGCCTTCAATGCATCTAAAGCAATTAAAGTGTCCGGATCTTGTTTCTCTGAGGATAAAGCTAGCACGTCAATCAACAATCTAATATTATCTGATGCTTGGTGGCCAGATATAAACTTAGTCTGAACTGGATGAATAATGGTAGGGAGCACAGTCTGCACTCTACATGCCAGCATGGCTGTCAATATCTTAGCATTAGCATGTAACAAACAGATAGGTCTATAGCTAGTGCATAAATCAGGATCTTTACCAGGCTCAAGGAGAAGAGTTATATAAGCTTCATTGAAAGGAGGAAGGAAGTACTTACTAAAAAAAAAAAAAAGTATCATTATAGACCTCCAGGAAAATTGGAGCCAGGAAACTTATATATTTCTTGTTCCTCACAAAATCCATTGGGCCCCAGGGCCCTTCCTGATTTTATGGATTTTATTATGGTCATTAAGAGGTGCAGCTAAAAGATTGATCTGATCTTTTGTTAAGTATGGAAGGTGCACCTTTTATTATAATAATACCAGAAAAAGGCTGGATCCAGACAAAATATTTTTATTTAGATCTAGATCTAGATCTAGGTCGATATAATTGAACAATATGTTTTGGTTCTTTTAAGTCCTTTCAGTAACATGAACACTTCTGAATTGTCCAATAGGCATCTCAGAAAGCAAGGTGGTTGCAGAAACTGTTCTGATGTGATATGTGTGAGTTGCAGCAGGGGCTGCTGAAGTGAAATATACAGCAATAAATGGACAGTGGGAGAAGAGCCCTGCACCCTTACCAACAGACAGAGGCGCTCTTACCCCTGGACAGGCTTGGACTGGCTCACCGAGCAGCAGGGCATTTTCCCAGTGCACCCTTGCCTGGTGTGCCCTGCTGCGCTTGCTGGGCTCTCCCTGCACCAGCTGCCCGGCTCCCCTTTCCCCCTTTCCCTTTCTGGAGAGCCCCACCTCCTCGCCTCCCGATTTGTCATGAGAAGTAGGCTCAGACTGCCCTTAGGGCAACAGGGCATATTCCCGTGTGCCCCACCCACCCCACCCGGTGCGCCCCACCCCACCCCACCCGGTGCGCCCCACCCCACCCCTGCACCCCAACTCCCACCCTTAATTACCCATTCTGCTCAAAACCTGGCTGCTCCCCACATACATTCCACCACCCTCTCAGTGCCCCCAGTCTGGCCCTGCCCCGGACTTTGGGGGTGAAGTCCAAGGCCTCCACAGCCCCTGCCCAACACCCCACATCCTCTTTCGTCTGTCCTGGGTGGTGTGGTCACCGAGCTGAGCATGATGATGCTTAATTTGCAGAGGAAGGGGTGGCTCCCAAGGCCTTTCGGTACAGGCTCCAAAATTACCTAGGTGCACCTCTGCCAAGAGATATCAATTGAAGGCAACTGATACAGGGGATGCTGGCTGAAATGATGTAGATCATATCACCAACCTGAGCCATTTTTGAAAGGGTGGTATATAAATCAAATGAATGAATGAATGAATGATGTACACACTAATGGAGCCATGAGGCCCCATTGCGAAGCTGCCGCAAAGCCAGCTCCAACACGTTTAAAAACCATGGGCTGCACAAACAGCATTATCGTATCTATCCCTACCATCTCCAATGACAATGGATGCTGGTTGTGCAGCTGCCAAGTTTTAAAAGCAGAAGGGCTGTCTTCTGGCTTGGCTGCAACTGCAGAGCAGTGCCTTGCAGCTCTGTTAGTGAGCACATAATGTCAGCCACCATATATATATATATATCCATATCTATCTATCTATCTATCTATCTATCTATCTATCTATACACACACACACACACTTAAATACCACTTTTAAACACACAAGCCTCTCAAAGCAGTTTACAGAGCAATCACTAGCCTGTAACCATGTGGAGTGTTGATGGCCACTGAGCAGCAGCACAATTGCCTTCTGTGGTGCTGGATTTCTTGTCTCACCTCCCTTCAGCAGACAGCTGCTGGTAAGGAGATGGGCTTCTTTTAAATTCAGTTACCACTCAGCAGCCATTTACTGCTTTCTATTTCACCAGTCACTGCTAGAGCTTAGGGGTGTGCAAACAGTTTCGATGTTGAATGTGTTCGACGTCAAACCGGTTCAGTTAAACGGTTCGGGATCAAACCAAACAACCCTTTGATTGGTCCGACCCCAAACCGAACACCCCCCAAAGTTCAGGGGGTTTGCGAGCTAGTAATTCTTTTTAAAAAATTACCTTTTACTCCCCTCGGGGGGAGGGCGTTCCTGGAGGTGGCAGTGGAGGGAGGAGTCCACAGATGTTCCCCCTCCCCCCACCGACCATCAAAATCACCTAACAAGCCTTCATAAACAACTATCAAAACAGTTCAATCACATTTTGCAAGGAGGTGATATTGAACAATGGCTAACAACTGGGAAAACTCATCTCATAATGAAAGACCCAGCAAAAGGTGCAGTCGCAAGTAATTATAGACCAATAACCTGCCTGCCGACCATGTTCAAATTATTAACTGGAATAATACCAGATGAAGTCATGCAACACTTATTAACTAACAAACAGCTTCCAGTTGAACAGAAAGGAAATTGCCCGAACACCAGAGGCACAAAAGACCAGCTGCAGATTGACAAAATGATTTTAGAAAATTGCAAGAGAAGAAAAAGAAATCTAAGCGTTGCATGGATTGACTACAAGAAAGCCTTCGACTCATTGCCTCACACATGGATACTAAAATGTTGAGAAACAACTGGTGTCAGCAAAAACATTTAGATATTTATTTTAAAAGAGCAATGAGCATGTGGAGTATACAGTTAACAATCAATGGCGAGACACTTGGACAGGTTAGCATTAGAAGAGGCATTTTCCAAGGGGACTTACTATCCCCTCTGTTATTTGTAATCGCCATGAACCCACTTTCACAAATACTAAACAAACAGGCCTCAGATACCAAACATCTAAAACATCAAGTAAAATCAACCGTCTGCTGTACATGGATGATCTGAAGTTGTATGGAAAGTCCCAGTCAGAAATCGAATCACTGCTAAACACTGTCCATATATTCAGTAGCGATATAGCAATGGAGTTTGGACTAGACAAGTGTGCTGCATTAATAATGAACAGAGGGAAAATAAGAAAAACAGAAGGAATAGAACTGCCCAATGGAAGCAAGATCAAGAACCTGGAAGAGAAAGAACATTACAAATACTTGGGCATTCTCCAGGCTGATAACACTACACACACTGAAGTGAAAAGAAAAATTGGAAGTGAATACATCAGGAGAGTTAGAAAAATCCTCAAGTCCAAACTCAATGGCGGGAACACCATACAAGCCATAAACACCTGGGCTATACCTGTTATCAGATACACTGCAGGAATAATAGATTGGACCCAGGCAGAGCTAGAGACACTAGATTGTAAGACGAGGGGGAAAAATGACCAGCAATCATGCTCTGCACCCCTGCAGTGATGTAGATAGGCTATACCTCCCTCGCAGCTCAGGTGGAAGAGGAATGCTGCATGTCCATCAAACAGCAGAGTAGGAGAAAAGAGGCCTTGCAGAATATATCAAGGACAGTGAAGAAGATGCACTTAAAATGGTCAATAACGAGAAACTATTCTACACCAATGAAACAAAGCAGGCCTACAAGAAAGAACAATTCAAGAACCAAGCAGAAAAATGGAGAAATAAGCCCCTGCATGGTCAACATTTGCACAATATAAGTGGAAAATCAGACATCACCAAGACCTTGCAATGGCTTAAGAATGGCAACTTGAAGAAAGAAACAGAGGGTTTAATACTGGCTGCACGAGAACAAGCAACAAGTATGTATGTATTGGTTTATTTTGCCCTAAGGCCAGCATAAATATCAAACGAAAAAGAAACAACAGGAGTAAATACATAAAATAGATAAAATACATAAAACATAAAATACATAAAACATTAATACTTTCAGATACCTTATACATAGCTAATTTCATTCAAATAGAACCGGATAATCTGAAGTACACAACCCGGCATCTCGTGCCTCAATCATTCTAAACCGAATCTTGAACAAGCAATAAGAACAAATGCAATCAGAGCAAAAGTCGAAAAATCCACAACAAACAGCAAGTTTTGCCTTTGTAAAGAAACAGATGAAACAGTGGACCACCTAATCAGCTGTTGTAAAAAGATCACACAGACTGACTACAAACAAAGGCATGACAAGGTAGCAGGGATTATACATTGGAACATCTGCAAAAAATACATGCTACCTGTAGCCAAAAATTGGTGGGACCACAACATTGAAAAAGTGGTAGAAAATGAAGATGCAAAAATATTATGGGACTTCCGACTACAAACAGACAAACATCTGCCACACAATACACCAGATATAACTATAATCGAGAAGAATGAAAAACAAGTTAAAATAATCGACATAGCAATACCAGGGGATAGCAGAATAGAAGAAAAAGAAATAGAAAAAATCACCAAATACAAAGGTCAACAAATTGAAATTGAAAGGCTGTGGCAGAAGAAGACCAAAATAATCCCAGTGGTAATTGGTGCCCTAGGTGCAATTCCAAAACAACTTGAAGAGCACCTCAACACCATAGGGGCCAGAGAAATCACCATCAGCCAGTTACAAAAAGCAACATTAGTGGGAACAGCCCATATTCTGTGACGATATCTATAATAACAGTAACAACATTGATAATAAAATCCAGCCATCCCAGGTCCTTGGGAAGGACTCGATGTCTGTATAAAACAAACCCATTAATAACACCTGTCTGACTGTTTAAAGAAATAATAATAATAAAATAAATTAGTACAAGGGCTGACATCCAGACTAAATTACTTCTGAGTCATCTTAGTGGAACTAAGTAGCCCTTTAGAGTAACTCCTGAGAAGTACTATTGAATAACTTATTCTGGATATCAACCAGTTTCTGCAATCATTTTTCCTTTTTTCATGAATGCATTTTGAAACATTGCTGAATGGACTTAAGGGAATGAACCATCATTATTTGATCTGCTAAGTCCATTTAAACTATTTTGTAAGATATCTCGTAATAATTCTTTTTGTTTGTGTGGATCCAACCTTTTTCTGGGATGGCATACTTTTTAATTGGATCTCAGAATCTGTTGTACAGGTGAAACTTGAAAAATTAGAATATCGTGCAAAAGTTCATTAATTTCAGTAATGCAAATTAAAAGGTGAAACTGATATATGAGATAGACACATTACATGCAAAGCGAGATAAGTCAAGCCTTAATTTGTTATAATTGTGATGATCATGGCGTACAGCTCATGAGAACCCCAAATCCACAATCCCAGAAAATTAGAATATTACATGAAACCAATAAAACAAGGATTGTAAATAGAACAATATCGGACCTCTGAAAAGTATAAGCATGCATATGTATTCAGTACTTGGTTTGGGCCCCTTTTGCAGCAATTACTGCCTCAATGCGGCGTGGCATGGATGCTATCAGCCTGTGGCACTGCTGAGGTGTTATGGAAGAGCAGGATGCTTCAATAGCGGCCTTCAGCTCTTCTGCATTGTTTGGTCTCATGTCTCTCATCCTTCTCTTGGCAATGCCCCATAGATTCTCTATGGGGTTCAGGTCAGGCGAGTTTGCTGGTCAATCAAGCACAGTAATCCCATGGTCACTGAACCAGGTTTTGGTACTTTTGGCAGTGTGGGCAGGTGCCAAGTCCTGCTGGAAAATGAAGTCAGCATCCCCATACAGCTCGTCTGTGGAAGGAAGCATGAAGTGCTCCAAAATCTCCTGATAGACGACTGCGTTGACCCTGGACTTAATGAAGTACAGTGGACCAACACCAGCAGATGACATGGCTCCCCAAATCAACACAGACTGTGGAAACTTCACACTGGACTTCAAGCACCTTGCATTGTGTGCCTCTCCATTCTTCCTCCAGACTCTGGGTCCTTGGTTTCCAAATGAGATGCAAAAGTTGCTCTCATCAGAAAAGAGGACTTTGGACCACTGAGCAACAGACCAGTTCTTTTTTTCTTGATCCCAGGTAAGACGCTTCTGACGTTGTTTGTTGTTCAGGAGCGGCTTGACAAGAGGAATACGACAATTGAAGCCCATGTCCAGGATCCGTCTGTGTGTGGTGGCTCTTGATGCACTAACTCCAGCCTCAGTCCACTCCTTGTGAAAGTCCTTGTGAAATGGCCTTTTCCTGACAATCCTCTCCAGGCTGCGGTCATCCCTGCTGCTTGTGCACCTTTTTCTTCCACACTTTCCCCTTCCACATAACTTTCTATTAATGTGCTTTGATACAGCACTTTGGGAACATCCAACTTCTTTTGCAATTACCTTTTGAGGCTTTCCCTCCTTATGGAGGATGTCAATGATGGTTTTCTGCACAACTGTCAAGTCAGCAGTCTTTCCCATGATTGTGATTCCTAATGAACCAGACTGAGAGACCATTTAAAGGCTCAGGAACCCTTTGCAGGTGTTATGGATTGATTAGCTGATTGGAGTGGGACACCTGGAGCCTACTGTTGAACCTTTTCACAATATTCTAATTTTCTGGGATTGTGGATTTGGGGTTCTCATGAGCTGTACGCCATGACCATCACAATTATAACAAATTAAGGCTTGACTTATCTCGCTTTGCATGTAATGCGTCTATCTCATATATCAGTTTCACCTTTTAATTTGCATTACTGAAATTAATGAACTTTTGCACGATATTCTAATTTTTCGAGTTTCACCTGTATTGGTTTATAAGCTGTAAGTAACCACAAGGGCTACTTTGGAGTTGTGAGGCAAGATAAAAATAAAATACGGTCTGAATAAGAGCCCTGATCTGGGCAATAGGCCACCAGTTGACCATCCCTGCTCTGAAACAGAGCATAGTCAGGGCCATGCAGCTTTTTGGTCCTTTTTGACAGGGTTGAATGATTCGAACATACACGAAGGCACAATGTGACAGTTTTCCTTAATTGCAAGAACTTTTATCTAAACCAAAGCCCAAAGTCTTTCATAAAACCTGAGAAAATGACACAGGAGTATCATGTTATTAAATCAATCCTTGCATCAATTTCTCTTTAGTGCACAGTGTCACTTTTTATTCTGACAGCTTGTTGTTTCAGATCCTGGCTGGAACTGAGTGAAAAATGTAGTGATAAAAGGGGAAGTTTGAAATGATGTATAGTCCTATACTTAAGTTCTGCTTTGTGCTTTAATTAGGAACCCTACTAAGGCCTACATTTTGAAAGGCCATATTTGATTTCATGTTTTCACATATTAACTCTGAATAAACTGTTAGATTTTTGAAGTTTGTATAAAAGGACACTTTCTGGCATTTATAACCTTTTAAAAATAATAATGGATAATATTTGTTATTTGGCTCTCACACTTCTACCAAGCTATTTGTAAACCAAACAGTGCTGCATAAATTGAAACTATTTATTGTTGCATTATTAAGTAAAATAATGAATACAATATTACTTGTTGGGGGCACAGCTCCAGTTGCATCATCTGTTTGCACCTTCTAACTTAGTGACCACTAGGGGCATGAGGAGTAGTAATAGTGAGGAAGGGTCTTCCTCTTTAACCCACCCCCTCCTTTTGTCTCTCACTCTTCTCTGGCTTTTTCTGATTGGTAGACTCTAGGGGTGTGCATGGAACCAGCTGGTTCAGTTCAGTTTGAGTTATGACCGGACCTGAACTGGACTGGGCTAGTTTGGACCCCAACCCCCCCCCCCGGTTCAGTCTGGTCTGGGGTGGGGGGGGCGGATTTGTGAACAATTTTTAATTTAATTTTATTTTTTAAAAAACAACTTTTTACTTACCCCCTTCGGGGGTTGTTGGAGGCGGTGGGGATGGCGAAGGGTCCGTGGAGATTCACCCTTTCCCCACCAGCCTCCCTTGATGCCCATACCAGCCCCAGCCAGCCAGCCAGCTCTTCGGCCCATTTGGGCCTTCCCTCTCCAGCACGGCAGCCATTTGGGATAAAGTTGTAGGAGTAAGGGTCTGCCCAATTTCAAAGCTATCCTAGAGTTTCTGTTTTTGTTTGTACATCAAGGACTATCAACAACAAACAAAAGGAATAGGACTAAAAAGCTACAGGGATTTCTTCTCCCTCTGTTCTCACACAAGTTTAAATGAAGCTTGACATTTCATGCCTCATACAGGCATGCTGAATAGAATTATGTTCAAATTTGGAGGCGTTCCAAGTTTTCCTTATATATCCCCCCCCTGCCCGCCAGTGCTTTAGGTTGACTTCTGTTGTAGAAGGACTCTACCAACTGTAGCACTCTTGTTTTGGTGTCCTATTCTGAATGTGGGTAGTAAGGGGATCCCTAAGGGTGGGAAAGTCAAGCAGGTAGGGGGGGGTCAGGCTGGAGCTGTAAGTTACTGCCCATCTTCTATCATACAACTTATATTCTGACAATGTAAAGAGCCTGCTTGAGCTCTTATTCTCTGGGTCTGACATCCAGGTTCCACCAATCCCTGAGAAGTGGCAGGTTGTAAAGAAGTAAACCTCTGGCCTGGAACATAATACTCCTCCACCTCTGTTTTAACTCCTCTCTGGTGCATTGCCTACAATGGCAAGAGGGTACTTCTTACAGAGCACATAAGTCCCTTAGGAGAATCAGACTCAGAGGGGCTGCTTCAGTGGGTCCTGGCTTGGGGGCTCCTCACTTTAAGGCTCAAGATCCATGTTGGGGCACAGATCCAGTGTCTGCACTGGTGCCTCTGAGTTCAACTGAAAGTGCTGGTGCTGATATGAAGCCCTAAATAGCCCTGGCCCAGCATACTTCAGTGACTGCCTCTATCTCTATGTTCCATAATGACCTTTAAAGTCAACCCCCAAAACCCTCTTAAACTATGGATCAAATCAAGCATTCTGAAAGGATGCACAAACAGTCTCCATGGTTATGTCTCAGCTCTGGATTTTATTTCTCCTGGACTTGCCCAAGTCTATAGTCTGCACACTCAAGGATGGCATAGTAGAATCCTAGGGTGGTAGATTGTACTGCACCACTTCAGTCTGCAGTTGAGAATGGATCCCCCATATGAAAAAGATCTCTGCAAGTAACTTATTGTGTTGGCCCTATTTCCAATCCCAGTTTTCTTGAATCTATCCTGAAAATCACATTCCCTATTTTGTATGTTCTTGCCTCTTTGCTATATCATGTTCTCCCTGCCCTTCCTCTACAGAATTTAGAAATTAAATCTTCAGGTGGGTGACAGCATGTTTCTAGTGCACCTGAATGTAAATAGGTGCGGAGCACTACACAATGCACAGCATATTATTCATGGAATCCAGTTTTCAGCAATGTGTAATAGTGGAAAGGAGGCTTGAGCAGTAAATGTTAGTGTGAGTTGTATGTGTATCCCTATTTTTGTTTGTGACATTGGAAGATGCCATATACTGAGTCAGGCAAATGGTCTATCTAGCTCAGTATCGTCTACACAGACTGGTAGTGGCTTCTCCAAGGTTGCAGGCAGGAATCTCTCTCAGCCCTATCTTGGAGAAGCTAGGGAGGGAACTTGGAACCTAGATGCTCTTCCCAGAGTAGCTCCATCCCCTGAGGGGAATTGCTTACAGTGCTCATACTTCTAATCTCCCATTCATCTGCAACCAGGGTGGACCCTGCTTAGCTAAGGGGACAAGTCATGCTTGGGTGAAGCCCTAGCACCTTGGGGAGAAAGAGAGGGCTGCCTCCCTACTTCTGTGCTAGCTTTTCATTTGCAGTGAATTTTACTTCAGAAATGTGACCCTTCTCCACCACTTTGCAGTTAGAAGTGATAGGGCCTTTCTAGTACCGCATTCCTATTTATTCTACTGCATGTATAGACACGAACTCAGTGTCTTCTAAAAGCCATGTAGGATCTTTTATTCAAATCATCAAATTGGCAAAATAGATTGCACCAATATAACTGTGGGTTTTGTGATTATCAAAGTGTTAAGTATTCTGAACCCTGAGATGGGATAGGATGCAAATACAATTAAATCCTGGAATATTGCAATGGTGTGCTGAAGAGTTCTCAGGTCAGAACTTGGAGATTAAAAACATAAGAGCTGTGCTGTGTCCACAGAAGTCAGTATCCTATTTCCAAATGTGACTAGCCATATTGTATGGCAGCAGCAGTGCTCTGGGTGGCTGGTAACCACCATTTTAATTTCCAAAGTCTCCTTGGAACAATCCTACAAAGATACAAGTCCTATCCACATGTTATGTGGAAGCCTGCCCTATTCACACATTATATTCAATGCACATACAGTGGTACACCAACCATTGGTTTCTTGCATTTGAGGGGGCCTGTGTCTGGGTTCAATTTAAAATGAACTCATGTACAATCATTCACACTGAACATGTACAGGAACTACTTTGGATGAGCACCTGCTGGCACATGTAATATGGTTGGGGATGTGCTGAGTACCTTAGTACCTCCAGTGACTGTTGCCGGTTATCATATTTCTTTTTAGATTATGAGCCCTTTGGGGACAGGGATCCATGCTATTTATTTGTTAGTTCTCTGTAAACCGCCCTTAGCCATTTTTGGAAGGGTGGTATAGAAATGGAATGAATGAATGAATGAATGAATGAATGAATGAATGAATGAGAGTGCACACACCCTGACATCACAAAGCAATATCCCAATGTGCTGTCGGGGCTGTCTCAATCATGTGAGGGGGCATTCATCTGAATCACCCCTCTGTACACATTCCAAAATATTGGAGCATATTTAGAGGAGCAATTCAGATAAATGCCCCTTCACACAATTAAGGGACAATCAGAGAGCATGTTGGGACATCCTCCTGAGTTGTCAGGTTGTGTGCACTTTGGGCATATCCCCATCCTTATAGCATGTGTCAAGCAGCACTCATCCAAACTGGCCCAATGTGTACAGACACCTGTACACACATAGAACATGATGTTTGAATAGGGCTACAGTGTTGTTATGGGGAGCGGGGTAGGGGGCGGTTATGATAAATTAAAATGGCAGCTGCCAGCAAGGAGTTTCAAAAGAACTATAATAGCTGAATAAATCATTAGAAACACCCCGCTTCCCCTTGAAAAACTTGTACATGGGAAGAAAAGTGCAAGTTGGGAAATTATATCAAGGACCTGATATAATTCTGTCTCTTTTTAGGTTCATTCTGGATTTTACTATTTTTGTCAAAAATAAAATGATTCCTTGAAATGTTCCCATTGCATACAGTCTATGCTCTGTTTGTGGTGTGATATGTGAATGACAGGAATGGAAGCTGCATAAACAGAGTCTGAATCTCTAAAAGTTGAGATTCCTTTTGAGTCCTGTGAAGATGCAGTGGTCCATGAACTGAAACCGTTTTTTCTTCAGGAGGGCCTACACGGTCAAGGTTTTAAAAATGCAGGCCACTATTTAAGTCCGCCATCAACCACTTTCTGCAAGTGGAAAAAACTAGTAATAGAAGAACCTTTCTCCCTGAGGTGTTCTCTACTTCTTTGTTCCGTACTTACTAGTCAGTTCTTTAGAGCACTTTAGAAAGCTAGCAAAAACCTTCCAGGCTTTTGTGAGCTGATACAATCGTAGGGATATACATTCATTTCTGAATGAATGAAACATTGAACTAAATGAAGCCCATTTGGTTCAATTTTTCTTCACACCAAAATGTATAAACTTTGAAACAAATGAGGTATGAATGGGTACAGTTGAGTTTGTTTTCAGAATTGGAGTAAAAAAACTAAATAGATGAATGTAAGTACAAATGGAAGAACTAAACAAATGGGGACTTAAGTAATGAAAACAAATGGACTACTGAAGTGAAAAAAGTTGCACAACTATATGCAGTAGCATTATTTGGACCCTGTGGCTGACTATAGTTAGCATCAAAATTAAGATTTGTGTGAGCTAAATACTTCCACTGACACACAAGGCAAAGGGCAATTTATCTAATCCCCCTTCTCTCTGCTGAAAAATGTCACCCTGTGCCTGCTGATATATGTCCCTGAAGGTCCCCCAGCCCTCAGAGACATATTTTTGGTGGACAAAGGGAGGCAGTGGAGGGAAGCGGGATCAGCAAACATTGCCACACGCCCCTCCATTCACAGGCAGAAGCATTCAGTTCACACAAATCTTAGTCAGGGTGTAACTTGTACCAGGGGTGTAGCAAGACCCCCAGGGGCCAGAGGACAAAACCCAGGTTGGAGCCCCCATTGAGTGTGTGAAACACACACGTGCCTCTGTGCCCCAAGCCACAGCCCCTGTGTTTGATGTCAGTTGCAAGTGGCAGGGCAGCCAACATCTCCCCGCCGCTGCCCCTGTCCTGCCCCACTGCTGCTCCTGCCTCACTGCCGCTACTTATCTTGATCTCTAGCTCCAGGAGTGAGGGGTGATCACCCCAGTGGGGCAGGACAGGGGCGGTGGTAAGGCAGTCTCCTTGGGGGGCCCTTGGGGGCCCCCTGACCCATTAAGCTCAGGGACATATGTCCCTGCTTGTGCAATTGATGCTCTGCCCCGGCTTGCACATTGTATTTCAACTGCTCACTGCTCTTTTGTTGAATGTTATTGCATTTTATGTGTATGTCTTCTTGTTTTTACAACACATTCCTGAGGTGGCTCAGTCTGGAAGGCTCAAACCAGGGGAGACAGCCAACCTTTGATTTTTCTCCTAATGAAGACAGCAAGGGGCGGGGGGGGGGAGATAGGGAAAGGACAAGTTAAGTTGGTTAGGGCTGGTCTGGGGTTTAATTTCTGGCTGGCTAGAGGTTTGCGTTTATAACACAGCAGTTTGTTTGAGTGGAGGATTAGCTCCAGGTGAGTCAACCAGCTTGAGAGAGAGAGACCACAGTCCTTAGTTGGTTCAGTCTGGAAGCAGCGGTTGAGAAAATAAGGCTCAGACCAGAGGAGCATTGTGAATAGGAGTTCACAAACATATATTGAAGGAGTTTTGCATGGAGTTTCGTGGGGAAGTGTGCGGTGAGGCAGAGAAGTGGTCCCCGTTTATCACAAAGGAGACACTCAGTATGAGGAGAAGGTGAGTACTACCCCATTTTGGTAATTTTATTGGAAGACATTTACTTAGCTGACAACTGCAGCAAAGACCTAACTGCAGCAAAGACCTTTACTTTCAAGTAAACAAGCTCTATATATTCTAAAGACTTGTGTTTGGGGCAGTATAGAAATACATTAGTTAGATAGATAAATAAGTAGCCAATAAAACCAGTTATGAAGGTAGAATGCCAGCAGGGGAGGGGGTGCTTCCCAGTGTATTGCCTTGAGTGTTGCATGGATGACTGTTTACCAGAGGGGCAGAAGTCATGGGAGTGTGCTCAGTGCAAAGAGCTCCTGGCTCTAAAGGAACAAATTCATTCCCTTGAAGCCAAAGTGGCTGTTATTGAGAAGCTCAGGGAGACAGAGCTTCTCAATATCATGGGTGAGACCACCAGGGATGTGAAAAAAAGCATCTCACTCCCAGGTGAAAAAAGCATCCCACTCCCAGGCTGAAAGCTCCTCTGCTGTCATGGAGAACAGAGGTCTCAGAGAAGGAGGACATCAGTCTGAGGAAGAGGGGAATGCTTCTTTAGAAGGGACCCCTTCCTTGGGTGATGTGCCCATATCCTCCTGCACAGAAGATACTCCTCCAGGGGTTGGGAGCCTCATAGTAATGGGTGATTCAGTCATTAGGGGCATAGAGAGATGTTTTTGTGACCTTTGTGTAGACAGCACAGTGACTTGCCTGCCTGGTGCAAAGGTTGAAGATGGAACACAGCATCTAGATAGGTTGTTAGAGACTACTGGGGAGGAGTAAGCTGTTGTAGTCCTCATCGTCACCAATTGATGTTGGGGAATGCAGTTGGGAGGCCCTGGAAGCCAAATTTAGGCTGCTAGGTAGCAAATTGAATTCCCGGATCCCCTGGGTAGCATTCTCTGAAGTGCTACCTCTTCCACATGCAGGGCCACTAAGACAGGCAGAGCTGATGGGTTTCAATGTGTGGATGAGACGGTGGTGCTGGGAGGAGGGATTTAGATTTGTTAGGCACTGGGATACATTTTGGGGCAAGCAAAGCCTGTACAAAAGGTCTGGGCTCTACTTGAACCAAGATGGAACAAGACTTCTGCCGCTTAAAATCAAAATGATCACAGAGCAGCTTTTAAAATGATGCCTAGGGGGTTGCTGACAGGAACTGGGTGGTATCTGGTTTGGCAAGCAAAATCCCCTAAGGAGCAATGGTGCAAACATTTCAGATAAACCATAAGGGGGCAGAGTAGCACCAGGAGTAGAGCAGACAGAAACATGACAGCTGTTGAAGAAGGTCAAGTGACAGAAAAGGAGAAAGGACACACCAACACCAGGTAAGAGACTCAGTGTATAGGTGTTTAGATACAAATGCCAGAAGCAGGGGCATAGATATAATTAAGCGAAAGGGTTCAAAGAACACAGGTCCCCAGCTCCTGAGGGCCCTCCAGCTCCACCCCTCCCTATTTTCTTCATTATCTCTCTCACTCTGGGGGGCTGCCAGAGAGAGGAATGAACACAGCCCCCTCTCCCCTAGCTATGCCCCTGAGCCCAGAAGCCTCCAAGGCAGCTTGGTTGCTAATGAAAACATAGATATAGTGGGCATAGCGGAAACCTGGTGGAATGGTGAGAAGCAATGAGACACTGTTATTCCTGGATAAAGCTCTACAGAAAGGAGATGGAGGGGAGGATTGGGGATGGATTACCACTATAGATTAAAGATGGGCATCAGAGAATTGCCCTGACTGTGTCAAGGGACGAGCTGCCAGAGAGCCCAGATCGCGATGGGGGCTGTCTGGTGCTGCTGCAGACCTACCTCACTGAATCATTATGAATGACAATACAAGGACTGAAAGGAAATGTGTTACTAGGGATATGCTATCACCCTACAGATCAAAATGCTGAGAGTCATCTGGATCTGGAGAAGCAAATCAGAGAGGTGTCAAGGAGAGACAGAGCTATAATAATGGGTGACTTCAATTACCTTCACATAGACTGGGAAAATTCATATGCAGGTACTGACACAGAGAGGCCTAATTTCTAGACATGCTAAATGACTGTGCTTTAGAACAGCCGGTCATGGAAACAACCAGAGAGAAGGCAACCTTGGATTTAGTTCTGAGTGGTGCCCAGGACCTGGTGCAAGATATCAGAGTTTTAGAACCATTGGGGAATAGTGACCCCAATGCCACTGAACTACTGCCAAGGAAGTCCAGCACAGATGCGTTAGACTTCAGAAGAGAAAACTTCTAAAAAAATGAAATGACTGGTAAAAAGGACACTGAAAGGAATTGCCTTGCACCTCAAAAAGACACAAGACACATAGATATGGTGACATAAAGGGCCAGAATTTATTTGCCAAAATGCAGCTTTAAATAATAAGAACGGGGATTGGCTCTCTACCCCTAAAGTGCGGCAGCTAAAGGCATGCATACTCAGGGCATGCCTGCCTAAAGTGTAAAGGGTGATGAACCTTGGCTCCAGACAGCCCCCAGTGCTCTAAAGCAGGGACTGCCCATCCTAGCTGACCTAAGGCCAGGCCTCTGCCATAGCATCACCCCGCAACAGCTACCCAGCATGTCTGGGGAGCTTAGTCTGACAGAATAGATTGGTCCAAGCCAGAGTTCCCTGAGCCGTGCAGCATCTAGGGGGTTGACCTGTCCAACCTATTAGCCAAACGCTTACCTAAAGGTGCTCACTGACTTAAGATGTTCTCCCCAACTGCACTTTACCTGCCACAGCAGGGGTTAGCTTAGCTTAACCCGCCCCTCCGCACTGCCCACCAACCATGCAAATCCGCAGCCAATCCCACTGTGAAATCTTCAAGAAAAATCCCTGTCCCCCATGGGGAAAGGTGAACTCCATGCCCCCCAAACAACTCTGGTGCTGAAAATATGATGTCCGGGTGAGCTAAGGCACCGCCACCAATCCTCTGAACAAAGCGGGCCATGTGCATGTTGAGCCCTTTCAATCCTGCCTGCGTGCATGGTCCCCGTTTATACTCTGCATGGTAACAAGCTGGACCAAATAACTATTAACCCAGGGATCCACTCCTGCACCTTCACCAAGTCATCCGGAACTCTAAGAATGATGGAAAGCCCTGGCTGAGTAACTAGGTCATTCTCCTCCATGTGTACTACCAAGATGTTCGACGGTGGATTTGATGCCAGGAATTCCTACAGCAAGGGCAGAAATTGGGCTATTACCATACCCCACTGACCGATCCAGGAGATCAATGCCCACTTCCCAAGTCCTAGTTGTGGGCTGTGCCCCACATGCTGTCTTGTGGGCCCTGAACACAATCGAATGACCCAGGATGAGGACTCGGGCCTAATCAGCTGGCTGTGCTGGTCCTGGAAGGAGAACAACAACCAGTCACTGAAGTCATAGGAACATAGGAAGCTGCCATATACTGAGTCAGACCATTGGTCTATCTAGCTCAGTATTGTTTTCACAGACTGGCAGCGGCTTCTCCAAGGTTGCAGGCAGGAGTCTCTCTCAGCCCTATCTTGGAGATGCCAGAGAGGGAACTTGGAACCTAGATGCTCTTCCCAGAGCGGCTCCATCCACTAAAGGGAATATCTTACAGTGCTTACACATGTAGTCTCCCTTTCAAATGCAACCAGGGCAGACCCTGCTTAGCTAAGGGGACAAGTTATGCTTGCTACCACAAGACCAGCTCTCCTCTCCTAGGTAAGCATATCCTCTGAGGTAAGCATGGTAAGCATATCCGCTGATTTTCCACAGATGGAAAGGACACTCTTGTGTGTTGGTAGCACCCCTATTTTCACATCAAAATCAATGCCTGACCCCCCCCCCCATTCTGCATTTCTTAAGCCTCTTCCTCCCTGCTCCATTTTGCACTCACTGGTCCTGCAGCATTTCTCCTTCTCTTGCTTCTGAGGGAAGATGTATTAGCAAACTAACCACAAGACTTGTTTTAAAGTGTTGTCTGCTGGCTCTTTAAGAAAGCTGGTCTTGTGGTAGCAAGCAAGGCTCCTAACACACATAACGCTTGTATATTCCCGAGCGCCAATGGCCAAGCTGCTGAATGGCCTCATCAGGGAACCCCAGCTGGGATGCCACTGTGGCAGCACCGATATGAAAAGAATGAATTGACAGATGCTCAGTGAGGACCCCAGCTGCTGACAAGGCTCGCCGCACCACTGCCAAGAATTGATATTGAGAGAGAGGTTGCCCGTCATCGTGCATGAAGAGGCACCCCACTCTGGTTCCCCGCAGGGCAACATAATGCTCCAATGTCCACACAGGGCATAAAACTGGATTATCAGAAAGGCATAACTCCACAGTCTGACCCCTGCCCTGCTGGTCTGTGTTGGAAAATCTCAACTGAAGCTTAACTGAACTTTGCCTGATAAACAGATCCCTGTACTGCAAAGCCCTGACCACAGGACCTCTATGTCCCCTGGGAAACAGCTCACTGGCCCAGAAAGCCCCAAAGAAGGCTACTAATGTGGCAGCTCAGATGAGCACAACCTCATATGGAGACTGGCAGATGACATCAAATTGAGCCACTGCACCCTGAAGGGCCTGAGGTATAATCAGCTTGCACTCTTCCTCCCCTGTGGGATGCTCCCTGGACCAACCTTCAAGCATTCGCCTCACTCTAAAATCCCCCGTGTTGTCCTTAAGACCATCAGCCTTTGCAAAGAATGCCAGGGCTGCCAGGCGATGCGCCATAGCTCTGGGAGACAGACCCTTTACCTTCAAGTGCACTAGATATTGCATAAGGTGTTCCGTGGGTGGAAGCCATACCTGAACAACTCCTACCTGCTCCCTAAAGCCCTGGAAAGCTATGTAATGCCTACTATAAGCAGCCCAAGTACTTGTTGCCAGAGAAGCTAGTACAGCCCTATGCACTTCTACATGCCAAGATTCCACAGCCAGGCAGGCATCAGATTGGGTTGCCTCTCTGCCTCCGGTGTCGGTTGACAAAAGCGGTGCACCTGGAAACGAGACAGGGCATCCGCCAAACTGTTCTGTACCCTGGGTAAGTGACAGGCAACAAACAAGGTGTTATTAGTCAGACAGGCCCAAACAAATGACTTGACCAAGAACATGGCCCTGGAAGAGTTCAATGTTTGCTTGTTAATGACGTGCACCGTGGCCTGGTTGTTGCACCAGAACCTAACCGTGGAATCCCGGAACAAATCAGCCCAGATTTGAACTGCTACAACAATTGGGAAGAACTCTAGGAAAGTAAGGACTTTAGTAATACCCATGGTTACCCAGGCATCTGGCCACCTTTCAGCTCACCGGCGCCCTCTAAAGTAAACCCCAAAACCTAAGCCCCCTGCCGCATCTGACTGAACCTGCAACTCTGCCTCCAACATCTGCAAGCTGTGCCAAAAGGACACCCCATTGCAGGATTCCTTAAAGGAGGCCCACAGTCCTAGGTCAGCCCACATGGGGGCAGTGACCCTAATGCGATGATGCGGTGCCATGACACCCACTGTGGCACACAAAGCCGTCCCAGGAAGGCCCAGCCCAGTGCGATAACCTTGCAAGCAAAGTTAAGGTGACCTACAAGCTTTTGTAGCTGATGAAGCATGACCTCATGGGACTGTATGCCATATGACACAATATGGCCCTTAACATGACCAGTTTCTCTGTGGGCAGGTGAGGGCGTCTTTCAACATGTAGAACTCGATGCCCAGAAATGTAAGCAGAGGCTGGGCCTTCAATTTTCCATTGTGCCAAAGGAACCCCAAATTCCACACATAACCCTTGAAAAGCCTCCATCAGATGCCAACATTGAATAGTACCAGCTCATCCAGAAAAAAGGAAGTCGTCTAGGTAGTACTGAGTCCAGCCCTGTGTTGAACCACCCGCTCCAACATGGAGCTGAATGCCTCAAAAGCAGCACAAGACACAGCAACCCATGGGCAAGGCTTGGTTGATGTAGTATCGCTCCTGGAAGGCGAAGCCTAGAAGATCGAAATAATCTGGGTGCATGGGTAGTAGGCGGAAAGCGGACTCAATGTCACACTTTGCAAGCAAAGCACCCTTCCTGCATAAATGAACCATTTGAACCGCCTCATCAAACGAGGTATACCTGAGCAGAGCTCAGCTGGAATCCCATCGTTCACTGAAGACCCACTTGGGAATGGCAGGCGATGAATCAAACTGTATTCCACCGGGGCCTTTTTTGGCACAACCTCAAGTGGAGAGATCCACAGGTTAGACAAAGGCAACTCTTCAAATGGACCCAGGACTCGACCCAGGGCAACCTCCTTCTGGATTTTCTTCAGGACCACTCCCTCCATGCTCAAAACAGACTTCAAATTTGGGGCCAAGCAATGTGTTCTCTCTAGAGGACAATGGATTCAAAACCCACAACTAAAACTACCCTAAAGGTAAGCAGCCTGGTCCCTCCATGGATAACTTTCCAGAATACGGGCAAGCACGGGAAGCTTAATTGGGTTGGGACCCTTTTCCAGCACTGTTCCTGTGACCCTCCTCCTTTCTTATTGCCATGTTATTGCTCCCTAAAGCCTCCTCGGTAGCCCTTAGCCCATAGCCCTTTGACAGTATGCATTGGTGTGTTTTCCACCACAGAAACCGCAGTCATGACTGAACCTACAAGGGGAGCCGGAGCATTTCCCATTACTGTTAAACTCCCAGCATATCAGGGGACTTTGAACACCCTGCACAGCCACCTGAGTAGAGGCCTGTGCTGCGGGAGTCTTGGAAATAATGTGACCGCTATCAGAATGTTCCCCTTGGATGGGTCTGGAGGGTGTCATGATCACCAGCCATAGCTCCTGGTGTTGTTTGTCGCATGGGATTGAAGGATCCAGAGAAGCCCGTAACCAGAAGGCACGATCATAGCATTCCCAGGCATTTCTCATGAAATCCATGTAGCCCCTAAGTATTATGTTCAGATACTTGACTATGGCCAGCCCCTTGGATGGTTGCACCTGAAAGACAACACCATGTAAATGCTGACAGCTGGTTGGACCAATTATGCTCAACTAGTTTCCTCTTGGATTTCTTGAGTACACTCTTTTGTTTCCTCTCCTTGACCACGGTCTCAGGTTCTATAAACAGTAATTGAAAGACATCTACAAATGCACCCTCCCAAATACACTCCGTAACCACTGGCAAGAGGTTATCCCCTAATGGAAGAGATGTGCTGCATGGTAGATAAGGCTCCTGGGAAACTGGCGCTCCCACTGCTGAAGCAGGGAATGTTAACAGAGCCCCCAGCCCCCCAGCCGTGCCTATCCCCTGCCAGATTTCAGAACAGCTCCCTTGAGAAGTCTTTAATGCTGGGGAAAGTTGAAGGAAAGAGAAGAAGTGGACGACCAGTAGCAAGGTGGATGGACTCAATTATGACAGCAATGAATGGACCACTGAGAGACCTTAAATGCCAAATTGAAGACAGATAATACTGGAGAGAATCTATCTATATGGTCGCTAAGAATCAACACCGACTTGACGGCACTTAATGAATCAATCAATCAATCAATCAATCAATCAATCAGCACAGCCAGTCTGTCAGACAAGGATTGCATTACGTTGGCCTTCTTAACTCCCCTGGTGAATTTTTTTAGGTCCAGCCTGGAAAGGCCCCACTATCAGCACCTCTCTTTTTCAAGAGCATCCAAGCATGCAATGAGAGCCCTGATAGTGCCCATATCATTGTCATCATCAGATGAGGAGTCTGATGGAGGAGGAGGCCTCCTGGGCTGCCTAGTAGCCCCTGGGCTGCCGCAGTTAGCCCCTGCTAACTGAGCAAAGAGGTACCTGTTAAAGTGGTGATTCTCTTATATTATAGCACGGGGAGAGCAACTGGCCCTATCCAACCTCAGCACAACATCCCTCTAGTAGCTGTCACTGGTGTTTACCTTATGTTTCTTTTTAGATTGTGAGCCCTTTGGGGTCAGGGGACCATTTTATTTATGTGTTTGTTTTTTCTATGCAAACTGTTTGGAGAAGTTTGGTTGAAGAGTGGAATATAAATATCAGTAGAAGTAGTAGTAGTAGTAGGCTTTCCACCCGCCTTCTCCTTGGTGTTTTTGGGCCCCATACTTCCTACAACCCCACCTGGTGCACAGCAAAGAAACTGCAACAACTTCTCCAAAATAAAACCCCCACTGTCCCAATGGATTTCCCCTTTGCTTCCTTAAGCACAGCCCCTAGGCAGCCTGATACCACTGATTTAGTTCTGCCTGTAAGAATAGTCCTTGGTGGAGCTCACCAACTGAAGGCTAATGACCCAGCACACTCCCCCTTGTGCCACACAGAATGAGCCGGGTCAGCCCCCCCCCCAGCCTTTTCCCAGGCCCACCAGGGCTGGCCCTGCCCTCCTGTGAGCCCAAGCTGCTGCCCCCACTTCCAAGCCGGGGGGGCAGAGGAGACTGCTCCCGATCTCTCCGCTCCTGGGATCACCGCTCACTGCGTCAGCCAAAGATGCTGAAGGCCGAAAACAAGCCTCACAGCCAGCAACCCCCACATCGGCTCCTGATGCCTGCAAGGAGCGAACTGAGGGAGAGGAAGCTAGAGCTGGCCGCACAGCTAAAAACCCCGCTCCCCTCATTCCGGGCAACCAATGGGGCCACAACCTGCCTTGAGCTCCCGCCATGCCACCCATTCAGGTGGTGAGCAGCCAAAAAGTCAGGTGGGTTGAATCACTCCAGAAAGCATGGAACTTATTCAAAACCACAGTAATAGAAGCTCAGTTGGAATGTATACCATGAAGGAGGAAAAGTACCATCAAGTCAGGAGGACGCCAGCATGGCTAACATGTATAAGGGAAGCTTCCCTTTTATAAGGGTAGCTATACAAAGGAAGAAGTCTTCCTTAAGAAAAATGAAGTCCTGTCCAAATGAAGAGAACAGAAAGAAAGAGAAACTTTGGCAAAGGAAATGCATGGAGACAGTAAGGGATGCCATAAGAGAGTTTGAGGAGCATATAGGTAGAAGTGTCAAGGGGGATAACAACAACTTCTTTAAATATATCAGAAGTAGAAAACCTGCCAGGGAGGCAGTCCGACCCTTAGATGATGTGGGCGTGAAAGAAATTATTAAGGAGGATAAGGAGATTGCAGAGAGGCTGAATGAGTTCTTTCCATCTGTAATCATGGTGGAGGATACTGACCATATACCCTCTCCAGAATTGAGCTTCTCAGGCTTGAAGGCTGAAGAACTGGGCCAATTTGAGGTGGCAAGGGAAGATGTTCTAAACTGTCTTGAGAAACTAAACATTATCAAATCGCCAGGCCAGATGGCATCCACCTAAGAGTTCTGAAAGAAATCAAATGTGAAATTGCTGCTCTCCTAGCAAAAATATGTGACTTGTCTCTACAATCAGTCTCTGTACCAGAGGACTGGAAAGTAGCTAATATAACTCTGATTTTCAAAAAGGGATCGGGGGGTGGGGGATCCTGGAAATTACAGGCCAGTTAGCTTTACTTCTGGACTGGGCAAATTGATGGAAAGCATACTTAAGGACAAAATTCTTAAACATACAAGAAAGGGCCTTGCTGAAGGCCTATACACACACACACCAAATTAATTCTGGCATTATATGTTGGAGATGGAGTTCCAGTGCATTGACCTTTTGCACCAACTATCCTAATGTCCACTAGGGGCACTGGGAGTAGAGATAGTGAGTAAGGGTCTCCATAACTGTTCTACCTGTCTCTACTCTATGACCCTTGATCTGACTCTTCCACACTTCCTGTGCTGAGTCACAATCCTTCCTTACCTCCTATAGAGAAGATGGAAACATCTCTCTCCCTCTTTAACTATTCATTATGTAGTTCTTCATATTAGATTTAGGTCTTTCCTATCCAAGTGTACATAACTAATAAATATAAAGTTTTTAGTTCTACAAGGATCTCAATGTGTTTTCTCTAAATAGCTGCAACAACTAAACCATCCTCTGCTACCTATTCTGTAACTGGAGTGTGTGCTCATTCCTTAGTGCTCTGCTGTTTTACCTACTGGGGGTAAAAATTAACAACTTCCAACATTATATGTATTTTGGAAGTAAACTTTGTGAGAATTGCATGTGTCTATTTTAAAAGAAATGTTATTGGAAAAATCATGCTTGTATCTTGAGTGAAACATAAGACCGATCCTTTTTTTCCAAAGTTATATGGTCCCTATAAAGATTTTCAAGGGTCTTAAAGAGCAGCTTAAGCATGCATGTCAAAAGGTCATCGGGCACTCTTCTAATTAAATTCATGGTGAGGAAGAGAGACTTTGTTATACAACAAAGCTTGTGCCTCTCACAAAGCAAATGTTGCCGCTGAATCGAAATGAGAAGTTCAGTTCCTTTCATCTAGCAGAGTTTGTGAGACATCTGACCCAATCCATGCCCTCGACATTGTTAACATTCCTGTCAACTTTCTCTAGATAAATTGCTTGTAGGGAAGAAAAAATATATGATATTATAGATGGATTAATTATTCCACCTAGGTTGATTTGTTCACTACCTAGGTTTACTCCACAATAAAACAGCGGACTTTACACTGAACACTTGAAAAATAAATCCAACCTTTATATTATTGAATTTCCCCATTATAGAAATAAGGTATCATGTATACAAGCATGTTTCTTGTATTAGTAAAGAATGATACGACAAAATTTCACCAGAATTAGTCAGAGAACATCCTTCCCACTGAGAGTGTAGACGTTTAATCATTCCTTCACTGATCTGGGTAGCTGCACACTGACCTCTGAGACATCACCTGCTTCTGGTCTGTCAACCACATTGCTTTGTATTAAAGGGGGAGATACTTTGCATGCAGCTTTACAATGAGGAAATGCCACTAGCTGTGACAACATCCCTAATTAGATGTTGAAATACTATTGCGAGGATTTGTCACAGTGATTATTCATCTCTTTAATACTTCCTTCCAACAGAACTGTGTTCTGGGTATTTAGGAAATGGCCAATGTCATTACCATTCCCTCAGAGGCTTATTCTCTGAGGGGTAGCTGTCCATTTCCAGGGCTGAAGCATAGTTGCTAAAATCACAGGTAGTGCAGATGCGGCAGGCTGATCTTACTGAAGAGAACAACAAAGACTACATGAGAAAGAAACTGCAGTACCACTTGAAGGTTTTGGAATAGGTGAGGAAAGTTATCACTGAAATATCACTTGAATCAAAAGGTGAAGCAAATTGGAATTCCTTCTCTGGTGAAATATCTAAGGAATGTAGAGTTTTGAGTTTTTCAGCTGCGCCCCCCTCCCCACGAAACACATCTCTAAAGTCCTATTCAAGCGTCATAATTCTGAGTACATTGTACCCAAACACAGGAGAAATTGGAGTGTTCGAGCTAGCCACTGTTGCTAGTACTGCTCTCCTGCAGGCATCCTTTCTGCTTTTGTCTGAAACCACAGGTGTGTGGTTTTCACTTTTAACATGCTCAGGAGTCTCATGGGATTGTGAGCTCTCCATTTGTTGGCACATGGGGACCAGTTGCTTAGCAAGCAGTGGGACAGTTACCCCCAGATTTAGCAGCTGCCACAGTCAAATTGAAAGGGAACTAGCCTTCTGCCTTTCCATATGTTGGGAATGCCTAAGTAGACTTCTGGAGTTAACTTGCAAAAGTTAACTTTTCATTCAAGGTCTCTCTACACAGAGATTGACCCTCTCTTGGTCTACCTCCCTTCCATAGATGCCTCAAATGAGCTAAAGACCAATTACCTCAAGAGGGAAATCAGATAAGGCTCTGTGATACAGCTCCCTTCCTATCAGATGAAAGCTAAATGGATGATAGAAATCCAGAGGTGCACTCATTAAAATACTGATTAGTTTACTAGGTCCTTATAACCTAAGAGATCCCATGTTTGCACATCCATTCACTCCATTTACAAAGCAGGGTACACTTGACCCATTCAGAGCATTACGTTATAGTGCAGTGCAGCAAACACAGGCAATGGAACCTTTTGAGGTTCCCTGGAACTATCCTATTCAAGAAAGAAGAGCAACTGGAATGTTGCCCCAGGACACATTTTGGGCTATAACTGCAAAGAGGAAGTTTAGCTTAGTGTCCAAATTAAAATAATTTCCAGGCTGACTAGAGAAAGGAGGCTTGAGAGAAACAGAGTTTTGGATTTTAAAAAAGGAGCAGGGATAGGGAGACCCAGAGGGGTACAATGATTATGATACAAACTCATCCTCCCTTTAGTGGTGATTGGATCCTCGTTGCTGTGGCACAACTGAAGGACCTCTTTCCTCCGGGATAGACTGGGAAGCAGCAGGCAGGAGCGGGAAATCAAGGGGGTTAGGCAGTTGAGAAAGATTGGCCTTCTTGCCTGGCCTGGTCTGCCCAGCCAACATTGCTGCTACCAGAAGTTGGCTACTTGAGAACAGACACTTTTTGGATCTTTCTCAACTGCCTAACCCCCTTGATTTCCTGATCCTGCCTGCTGCTTCCCAGTCTATCCTCGAGGAAAGAGGTCCTTCAGTTGTGCCACAGCCATGAGGATCCAATGGCAATCACCACTAAAGGAAGGATGAGTTTGTATCATAATTACTTTACTTCTGTTTAAAAAAAATATTAAATGAATTTGACGGTTCCTCCTCAGGTGAAGCATATGGGAATTTCAAGGGGTGTCAAAAGCATTTCAGTTGGAGTAACAGAATTTTTCAGGGGAGATGTGGAAAAAGTTCTCCAACATGGAAATTCTATCCATATTTCAGTATTTTCAGGGTTACCATTAGGAAAAACTGAATTTCTCTTCGCATTTCATGGGTTCCTTCCAAGGAGAAACCACAATTCTCTCTGAAATTCTCTTTCTCAGACAGTTCTTCCAGGACTTTCTCACATTTGCTGTGAGTTTGATTTGTATTCAACAGCACATAGCTACAAAGGGATGTTGTCTATACATTGAATGACTGCCATGGGAGTTTGTTTTTGTAGGCCCAAACAATCTGCAGAACTTTGAATAAAAGTTTAGAGATTCTGCTTCTTTCTATCTCCTTAGCTCACTGTAGATAGTGCATTCAACCATGAGCCAGTAAGTGAGACAAGGTAAGGCAAGTCTGTTGCTCTAATAAGTGGCATTCCCCACACTGCAGAATCAAGTCTGGAGCAACTATTATACAGTATGCCCCCTATCATTTCTTCAGGTTGTCTGGGCTGAGGAGTTGCAGCACTGGTCCTGGTCATTAAATGGGTGGTGCTGCCCTGCAGCAGATAGTAGGCTCATCACTTTGGCTGGGAGTTACTGTGATGCTGTAGGAAGCAAGGTGCCCAAAGCCTGCTGCCAGTCTCTGGCTCAAGTCCTCTGGTGCCTTTAAGTCATATGGGCAAATGTCTTCTACCGTGGTCAGTTTTTCATTTGACTGTGCTCATGGCTACATATGCTAATGTTCACAATAATATATGAGATTTTTTAGTCTTCTCAATGTCACCTTTTTTTAACCTTGCATGCACCCAGCTGAATGAATAGCTTTATTACATCAGTGATCAGTTTTATATACACTCAGATACTACATTCAGATAAGAATGGGCTGGATGAGGGAGAATAAACTGAAGCTGAATCCAGATCAGACGGAGTCAGAACTCTAGCACACTTATTGTGCGGAGTCAGAACTCTAGAAACAATTTCTGATACGCCAGCTGCATCCGTTTCTTGACATGAATGGCCTCAAAACAGTGGTACATATGCTGGTAACCTCCAGACTTGACATCTGCAATGTGCTCTATGTGGGGCTGCCTTTGTATGCAGTCCGGAAACTGCAGTTGGTATAGAATGCAGCAGCCAGGTTGCTCTCTGGGTCATCTCAGAGAGACCACATTACTCCTTCGCTGATAGAGCTACACTGGCTGCCAGTAGGATTCCAAGCAAAATACAAAGTGCTGGTTATAACCTATAAAGCCCTAAATGGCTTGGGCCCTGGGTATTTAATATAACTTCTTTATTATGAGCCGCACTGCCCACTGAGGTCTTCTGGAGTGGTTGCTGCCAGCTCGGCTGGTGGTCACACAGGAGCAAGCCTTCTCAATTGCTGCCCCGAGATAGTGGAATGCACTCCCGACTGAAATATGATCCTTCACATCCCTGACAATTTTTTTAAAGCATTTGAAAGCCCACCTCTTCACCCACACTTTTCCAGTTTTTTTTATTCTTAGGTTTTAATCTGTGTTTAATTTTAAATTATTTAAATTCTTTGAAGTTTTTGTGTATGAGAGAGAGAGAGAGAGAGAGAGAGAGAGAGAGAGAGAGACTCAGCCACCACTCAGAGACTCAGTCGGAGTTCTGGTCTGAGCCTGCATTTGCCACTTTTCACTGCCACCAAAGAAGCAGAGAAAGTTGAGTTTTGTCGTCACGGTGGAAACTGTGGAAGTGAGAGCTCATCAAACTATCCTGATGCTTTCCAGAATTTAGTGGCGACCCAAGGGACAACAGAAAGTGAAATTGCTATAGCAATGCTTCTAAAGGATATTGGATCAATATCCGTTTTATCAAAGCAATGCCTATAAAGGTTTGGATATTGACAAACAGTAGTCAAATGACAAGTAATCTTTTCAATATTTTAAAAGTATAAACCTTTCTAAACCTATCCTCAGTGTGAGGTCTGTAGTCTTTCTTCTTCTTCTTTTAACCCTTTCCTCAGTGCTCAGGGTTTCCTTTTATTTTTCCAGATTTAATATCCACTGATACTGAAATATCATGATAGGACATAAACTTTTTAAAAGTTGCATTTAAACAAGGCCTTGGAGGTTAATTAATTGTTAGATTTCAGAATTTGTTTAGCGAGTCCCTTATCCCAAGGAAGGATGGCACACTGAGGATGTACACATGAGCAGCCTAACTCAGGCTAAGGATGCCCAGCCTGGGTTAGGCCGCATGTGAGAACTGCTGGGATCAGGCCTGATCCTGGCAGGCCAGCATTGCTTAGCAGGGGCGGATCCAGGGGGGTGCAAGGGTGCAGTTGGACCCCCTGTGAATTTGGATCCAGATCGGCAGCTTCATAAAAAAGGGTTAACTTCACTTTCTGATGCTATTCCTGCTCTTTCCCAGCAGGGGGAGCAGCAGCAAGCAGCAGCAGCTTGATTTGTTCTTCTGGGGTCTTGTGCTCTGCCCTACTCTGGCCCACCTCTGAATGAACTGCAATTTGCCAGGAGGACAATGGAGCTGCTGGCTGCTGGGCTTGTCTCCCCACAGGAAAGTAAAACATCTTCTCTGTTTGTTTTGTGAGTGTGTGTGAGAGAGATTAAGCAACCAACCCCTTGCTTAAGCCACTGTATTCCTTTTCCCACCCCCACACATCCCACCCCCATTTGTGTGTAGACACAAACATGAGAGAAGTAATGTCAGTTTTTGTGCATGTGTTTCTTCTTTGTGTTTGTGTGAGAGTTTTACATTTAAAAAACACAAAACACATTTTCAGTTCTAATACAAGCTTGTAAGAAAAACCCTCTCCATCCCAACAATATAGCTTCTTGTGGGAAATCAGTCAGTTCAAATGTATTTTTAAAAAAACTTAAAATTATGAGAAGAAGAAATGCTCTAACAAAATGGATCTGTTTTTGTTTCTGCCTTCTGGTCTCTGTATGTGGGTTTCTATCTCTTTCTCTCTACACATAAACACACACACACACACACACACACACCATTAAATATATTTATATGCAACAAAGATGACTTACATAGCAAAATATGAGAAAATTGTTCTTTCTCAACATGTTTCCCCTTATAATCATTACTATTTTATTTTGCTTTCTGCTAGCAACAGCAGCTCATATATAAATAACACATAGTGAGCCAGGTCTCACAATCAGTGAGACCCGCTTTGTAAGGGTTAGCGGGGAGTTAGCAGGGCATAAGCTCTCTCTCCCCGCAGATGAGCCGACGGGCTGTGAGGACCGGGGATTGCACAGCCCCCAGAAGCTCCAGTATGTCCTGTGTGAGTGCACAGGGCATACTGGAGAGTAGGGATGTGCATAAAACCGGTTCTCCCGGTTCGGTTCGGGTCCGAACCGGGTCCGGACCGGACCGGGGTGGTTCGGTTTTGGTTTTGCCAGACCACCCCCCCGGTCCGGTTCGGTTTCGAACCGGTTCGGATCCGAACCGAACCGGTTTGGATCACAAAAAGTGGCTGGTTTTGAAGGGGACATTGTGTTCTACCTGCCACCCAAATTTCAAGTCGATTGGACCTTCCTCTGATTTTTTACAAATTTTTTTCAAAAAATAAATTTTTGCCCATAACTCACAATGTGGAGCCCTTAGGGGCAAAAAAGCTGGGGTGGGTGGTAGCCACCCATGGGTGTCCTCCACCCCAAAAATCCCAAGGCAATTGGTGGCTCCTAGTATTATTGGTGAATTTCTGAAGAAAATTTTTTTTCCCATTGGCTAGAATGGGGGTTCGGGGCTGCCCCAGACCCACCTCTGTGGGGTGGCAGCACCCCCAAAGTGGGTCCGGGGCCATGGCAAAAATGCCCTCAGTCCCTCCCAGCAATCCCCGTAGAGATAGGAGTGATGGTTCTGTTGTTTTTCTGAGGTATTCTGAGTGTAGATTCTATGATAGCTTATGAGATTTCCAATGAGACACCATGAATCCACTCTCATTTGCTATCACAGAATCCACACTCACTCAGAACACCTCAGAAAAACAACAGAACCATCACTCCTATCTCTACGGGGATTGCTGGGAGGGACTGAGGGCATTTTTGCCATGGCCCCGGACCCACTTTGGCGGTGCTGCCACCCCACAGAGGCGGGTCTGGGGCAGCCCCGAACCCCCATTCTAGCCAATGGAAAAAAAATTTTTCTTCAGAAATTCACCAATAATACTAGGAGCAACCCAACAATTGCCACCCCATCTTTTTGGCCCCTCTCTCTGGGCGCCCTAACACGTAACACCTAGTCAGTCCATCTTAATGCCTACCTACTACCACCACTCCTATCCAAGCAAGTAAGAGGAGGACACTCAGAGAGACAACACCCACTCTCTGATCTAACAAAAAGGCCACTGCTGTGCTGCCTGCCAGCACAGCAGCAGCAGCGGAGCAGCACACTAAGCACAAGAGCAGCACACACAGAGAAGAAGCAGGAGGCGGAGCAGCAGAGCAGCAGACCTGCCGCTCTGCATGATGGGTGACGTGATGCCCAAAGGAACCACCGCCTCACTCAGTGCCTGCCACTGACTAGGCCCGACAGACAGAAGCCAGCCAACCTGCTCTGCTCTGCTCTGATGCTCCCCATGGATGATGCACACACACCCTACATCTGCATCCCAATGACCAGACCAGACCAGACCAAGTGCGCAGAGTCAGCACAGGCCAGCAGCCACCAGCCCAGCAACAACAACAGCTACTACTGCTACCACCACAACCAGTGTTGCCGCTACAATAACATTCCCAGTCCAGTCACGCGCGCCACAGCCTGAGCCTAGCACACAGCCAACAGCTGCTGCCAGCCAGTGCCTGGCAAGCCCAGCCAACATGAGGAGGAGAGAGCTAACAAGTAGACGGCGCACGCACATCACCAACCCATCACGACGGCGCAACTGCAAGGGGAGAGGGCACAATTACAGGCAGGAGGAGGAGGAGGAGGAGGAGGAGGAGGAGGAGGAGGAGGAGGAGGAGGAGGCGGGCGAGGCAATCCTAGCACAGATTTGAAAGTTTAAAATCCACCAGGACATCTTCTAGAATCTAGACTTCTGTTTTTTCTACCACCAGCTGTAGTGTCTAGTTAGTCAGTGTGCTGTGCAGCTGAGCTGAGCTGAGCTGAGCTGCATGTGAGGAAGGGTGATTGTAGCTAGTTCTTTAGTTTCAGCAGACTGAGCATTGAGCATGGGCAGTGGCCTTGGGAAGCAACACAATTACACGACACTCACCTGCTGCTGCTGGTTCTAGAAGTTGCCTCTTCTCGTCTTCACCTCTTCGTGTGTGTGTGTGTGTGCAGTGAGTGCATGCCTTTTGCCTTGCTGGAAAGAAATGCTTCTCTGGTCCACCACCACATATCTGCTCAAGGACACAGAGGCCCAAGGCAGAGGTGGTGGCACCAGTGTGAGTGCATGTGTGCTGGTGGTGTTTGCCACCACAGGTGTTTTGTGTGTGTATGTGTGCGCTGCTAGCTAGGAGGGGGGAGGGAGGCAGGGAGGGAGGCTGGGAGGCAGGGGGGAGGAAAGGGGAGGGGGAGAGGGATGTAGAGGGGATTGAAGGGGGGAGGGTCCGGCTCAGAGTTGGTCAGCCACATATTTGTGCACACACGTGCTCACGTGTGTGCTTCGGTGGGAGAGACCAGACTCTCATCATCTGCCAGACCGGGGTTGGGGGCAGGTGAGGCGGTGGTGGGCTGGAAGGGAGGGAGGATGGAAGGTGGTGAAGAGGAAGGGGAGAGGATGAGAGGGGAAGGATGGAGGGAGGCATGGGGGGGAGGAAAAAAAACATGTAGACAGACACACACCACACTACACACAGAAAGCATCCACACACAGAGACAGTGCTAGGCATCCATTCACACAGACAGACAGACAGACAGACACACAACAGGAAGAGACAGACTGAGCCTGCACCACACACACACACACACAGACCCAATTCCCCCCCTGCACAGTTATCAATCAATATGTTGTGTTGGCAGCCAGTTCATTGCTATTCTGATGGTTTTGGGTTTTTTGCCATCAGCCAACATCAACAGTGACCACAATCAAGATGAACATAAGATGATAATAATTCATTCGTTTCATTTCAAAAAATCACCCAATCATCTTCTCCATGTAAACCAAGCCCCCCACACATGATTTCTGGTGACATTTTCAATAAAATCAATTCATTTGGCATTCATCATTTTGTTCTCCCTTTGTCACCTTTTTTTCTTTCTTTTGCATAATTTTGAGGCTTGATTTTGACATGGGGTTTTTAAAGAAAAAATTATTTACATGTTTATTTACATACAGTATTTACATATCTACACTGCATTTTTGAACGTATACCCGCCGCTGCCGCTAAGTCTAGTACTCCGTGGGCTGTGCTACTTTGGGGGGGTGTGCCGTGCCCACGCCAGGTCCCCAAATGCTGACAGGTGGATAGATAAAGGGCCTGTGCTGGTCAGCATTGGGTTTCTTTTTAGGTGGGCGTGGGCATTGTAAACATCTGGCCAGTCGCAGCACTACAACTACTACTACAACTGCATCTCTGTGTGGGCACACTACACGCTGCGACTGGCTGGCACGGCTCAGCATCTGTCACGTCAGCTCAGCTAGAGGTGGAAGGGGGGAGGGTAGGGATAAGCACAGAGTTCGAGCCAGGCAGGTGACCAACCATGGGGCAACCCACGGTAATCACTCGCCCGTCTCAAACTGCAGCTTGGGGTAGCCCAACAGGGGGAGGTTCACCTTAAGGAAGACCAGCTGCTCCACCAGACCAGGGTCCAAGCGGGAGCGAGAGGGTGTCACCACGTCCCCGGCACGTGAAAACACCCGCTCGCTCTGGACACTGGTTGGGGGGCAGGAGAGGAGGCGCACAGCCACCACCGCCAGGTCCGGCCAGACTTGGCGGCGGCTCGCCCAGAACTGTGCGCAGTCCACGCCGTCTCCCTCCACAGGCTCCTCCAAGTACTGCGCAACGCATTGCTCAGCACTGGAGGGGGGCCTGGCAGGTCGAGCCTCCCGCATACCAGGCATGGCGCCATAGCAGAACCGCTGAAACCACTGGGCGGATCTCGAGTCGGTAGCAAATGGCTGCTGCGATGGCGCCGCCTGGGATGCCGCGCTGCTGGACTGGGAAGAGGGAGGGGAAGGGGAAGCTGACGCCGGCTGGCCGCCCATGCTGCTGCTGGGTGCGGGTTGGGCCGCGAGGGCTGCCCCCGCACCACTACCAACACCCTGGTCTCTGCGGGCCCTAGCGGCCTCCTCCTCCCTAACCTTCTCGACCAGGATGCCCTTCCACCTGGGCAAGTCGTCGGCACTCACGGCATTGCCCTTGAGGGCTGGGTGACAGAGACAAGCGAGGACATACTCCTCCCTGTCTCCCAGCACATCAACGAGCCGCTTGTCAACCCCAGACCTCAGCCTCCCAGCCAGAGCACGACCCTCTGGCGTGGTCAGAGAGATATGGAGTCCACCCATCAGCTTCTCGAGACCAACAGCTGTGGGCAGCGCCTGGCTCAAGGGAGTGGTGTCGCCACACAAGCCCTTCGTGGCAAGCTGGAAGGGCTCGAGTGCCGACACCGCCTCGGACATCTGCTTCCACTCTGCGTTCGAGAAGTCGCAGACATCCAAGGACTCGTCCCTCGCCAGGGCGACAAGGGCTCTCTCCTGCTCCAACAGGCGCTGGAACAGGAGGAAGGTGGAGTTCCACCGCGTCTCCACATCCGTAGGGATGAGATGGCGAGGAAGGCCAAGGTCATCCTGCTTCTGGCGAAGCAGTCTCCTGGACTTCTCGCAGCGGTGGAAGTGGGCGGCCAGCTTGCGGGACTTATCCACAAGCGTGGCCGTGGCAGCAACAGCACCTGCGATGGGGCGGGCCCCCTTCTCCTGGGACGCCCTCAGCTCCTTAAGGCCAAGGGCGTCCCTGACGGTCAGATGGAGCGTGTGTGCCATACACCGTATGTTCACACAGTCCATGACTGTCTCGACAGCGGCGGTAACGTTGGCTCCATTGTCGGTGACAATGAAGCCGCGGGAGAGGTGTGGACACCCGCCAATCCACTCCTCTATCTGGCGGTCGAGTACGGCCGCCACCTCCTCCGCGGTGTGCCTCGTGTCCATCGTCTCCACGTGCAGGACGGCCCACCTGTGCCGTAGTGCATCGGGAGCCGCGCCGGACCCGGAAGCATCGCCCGCGGAGGTCCCCTCACTCTCCGGTCCCCACCAGTGGGCAGTGAGGGCCAGGAAAGAAGCGTGCATCCCACTGACACTGGTCCAGAGGTCAGTCGTGAAATGCACGCTTGTCCCGGCCGGAGCTGCACGCAGCTCGGCCGACACGAGCTCCCTGCACCGGCGGTACAGGGAGGGGACCACGTTCCGGCTGAACGTCGTCCTTGAGGGGATGACGTATTCGGGAGCCAGGTATTGGAGAATACGGCGGAAGCCGTTGTTCTCGACCACCTGAAACGGCTGGTCATCGGTGGAAATCATCTCCCCTATGAGGCGGGTGAGGTGATGATGGTCCACGCGAACAATACGCTGGCTGCCCGAGGACTGCGTCCACCGCTGGACGGGCAGTGTAGCCTGCCTGCTGGCTGGCACACTGCCGCTGCCCGCCCTAGTGGCAGATGCACAAGGCGCACTAGCGCTGCCAGCCTGTCCCCTGAGACCTGGGTGGTGACGCTCTAGGTGTCTCCACATAGGCGTCGTACCCAGGTGCGCAGGGTCCCTTCCACGGCTGACAAGCATCCTGCAGTGGACACAGCGGGCGTGGAATGGGGCATCTTGAGGGACCTCAAAATGCACCCATGCACCACTGCCCTTGGCCTCCTGCGCCCTGGGCGCCGTCCTAGGCCGTTTCTCGCAGGGTGGCTGCAGTCCTAGGGGGGGGGGCGGCCGCCGCTGCCTGCCCACTGCTGCCACCCAACCCGCCCCTTCCGCCCTCCACAGCGGAGGAAGGGCCCGGCTCAACTGGCATCGGAGAGGCAGGCCTCTCCTCCACCACCTCGCCAGACCGCTCCCCACCAGAGTGTCGGGCTTCACGAGGGGGGGCCCCACTGAGCGGCGAAAGGATAGGGGGAAGGGGCCCCAGAGGGAGGGAGAACCTGGCTGCATCGCTGCCAGCCGCACGGTCCTCACCGCCCTCTACCTGCTCTTCCAACTCCACAGTCTCCTCCACCTCAACAACTGGCGGTAGCTCAGCAGCACCTGGTGCCGCCGGCGAGGAGGGACCCGCCACAGCCCTAACGGTGCCTCTGCCTCTGCCGCGATTGGCGGCAGCAGGCGTGGGGAACTGAATCCTGCGCACCAAAGATGGGGCCGGAGCAAAGAATTCTCCAATGGGGAGAACTGGGGTGTCCTCAGGCTCCCCGCGTCCTCTCCCTCCCCGTGCCGCAGGCGCACCCCGCACCTGGCCTCTCCCACCTCTGCCTGCCAGCCTTGAGCGAGCCCTGCCCGCCACACGGCGCTCAGACATGCTGCTAGGTCAGAAGGAGGGAGACTTTAGGAGGAAGGCCAGACAGGGTCAAAAAAATAATTTGGAGGGGCTTAGGGGCCAAAAAAAAGGCAGCTGATTTGGAGGCGGCGGGGGGGAAGTTTGTTTTCAAAAAAGGAAGCCAATTGGGGGGAAAGGAAGACTTTTTGATATGGGGGGGGGAAGCCAATCGAAGTGAGGGGGAGGGTGTCCTTTTTGAATTTGGGAGTCAACCACCAAGCCAATTGGGGAGATGGGTCTGGGAGGGTTTTTTTTTAGAAAAATAGGGGGTTAAAGGGTGGAACCCCGGTGTGGGAGGGTGGCACGGGCAGTTGGGTGGAGTAGTTGTGGTGTGGGTGGCAAGTTTTTAGCTTTTTTGGGGGGGGAGAGTGGATGGGGGGAGGGCACAGCACCTACCGGGGGTGGGGGAGGGATGCAGTCAACGCTTGGGAACCTGCAGATCAAAGGAGGAAACCCTTATTTAGTGAACTGGAACACAAAGTGTGGGTTCTGGGGGGTGGTTCTCAAGTAATGCTCCTGTGGGGGGAGCATCAAACTCAATGCAGCCTATGTAGTGACTCTAAATTGCACACAACCAAAACCAGAACCCAGTCACACCAACACAGAGGTTGAACCCACCCACTCTGTGACTCTGCCTGCCCAATGCCATGGCAAGCAAGCAGCAGCAAACACTTGATGGCAGCCTCATGGATTGAACATCATGATCATCATCATACGTGTGTATTGGCCCAGCATGTAGTGGCAGCATCAGAGCCCAGCCAGGACCCCACTCAGACTGCCCCAGAGGCAAGGAAGCACTCTGGCATGGCATGGGCCCAGCATGTAGTGGCAGCATCAGAGCCCAGCCAGGACCCCACTCAGACTGCCCCAGAGGCAAGGAAGCACTCTGGCATGGCATGGGCCCAGCATGTAGTGGCAGCATCGCATCAGAACCCTGGACCCCACTCAGACTGCCCCAGAGGCAAGGAAGCACTCTGGAAGGCACCTGTTCAAAAACCACCTGCAAGACGCATGCAATGCAACGCAACACACAGCAGCAATTTCTTTACTGGGCATGGGCATGAAGACACAAGTTTTACAACAGTACATCTCCTCTCCAAGGTTCCCTCCCTCCTCCCCACACCCAAATGCATTTCAGAATAGGGGTGTCCCTATTTAAAACCGCCAGCTAGGGAGAGAAAGGGGCAACAAAAGGTGCACAATCGCACACGCACTAACCCCTCTTCTTCCGGTCCTTCTCCTGCCGCTCACTGCTGGTCACGGATTCGCCGCCGCCAGCCAGCCACCCTGGGCTGAGACACAGCAGGGCGGCCGCACGAGGCACACAGGCAACCGGGGTAGTTCAACAACGATGGAGGGGCAGAAGTGAGGAGACAACACTATTTGTGTCGCTCAACTCACCCCCAAGCAGAGACAAAATCAACCAAAAACTATAAAAAGAAAAAAAAAACCGATGGCAGCCGCCAGGTGGGTAGGCTACTGTGTGCGGCTGCAGCTGTGGGAGAGGAGGTGGAAAGTGAAGGGGAGCAGAGAGAGAAAAGACTAAGAGAGAGAGAAAAGAGAGGGGGGGCAGGGACAAAGAGAAAGAGAGGAGAGAGAGAGAAAAGAAAGAGAGAGAGAGGAGAAAGAGAGATGATAGAGAGAAAGAGGAGAGAGGAGAAGCGCAGCGCAGCAGGGAGGGGGGATTCAGGTGTGGGGGGAGGACACAGCAGTAGCAGCGGTCCAAAGAGGTGGGGGGAGCAGAGAGGGTGTGTGTGGTTGGGGGCTAGTGTGTGGCAGGGGGCCTGGGGTAAGTGGAGAGAGTCGGGGGCAAGGAGGAAAAGAGGTGGGGTGGGGGGAGCAGAGAGGGTGTGTGTGGTTGGGGGCTAGTGTGTGGCAGGGGGCCTGGGGTAAGTGGAGAGAGTCGGGGGCAAGGAGAAAAAGAGGTGGGGTGGGGGGAGCAGAGAGGGTGTGTGTGGTTGGGGGCTAGTGTGTGGCAGGGGGCCTGGGGTAAGTGGAGAGAGTCGGGGGCAAGGAGAAAAAGAGGTGGGGTGGGGGGAGCAGAGAGGGTGTGTGTGGTTGGGGCTAGTGTGTGGCAGGGGGCCTGGGGTAAGTGGAGAGAGTCGGGGGCAAGGAGGAAAAGAGGTGGGGTGGGGGGAGCAGAGAGGCTGTGTGTGGTTGGGGGCTAGTGTGTGGCAGGGGGCCTGGGGTAAGTGGAGAGAGTCGGGGGCAAGGAGAAAAAGAGGTGGGGTGGGGGGAGCAGAGAGGGTGTGTGTGGTTGGGGGCTAGTGTGTGGCAGAGGGGTGTTGGGGGGAAGGGGAGGGGGCAACAACAAACAGCAAAGGAGAAACTGGAACAACTCGGGCAGCAGCAGCGATTAGGCTGGATGGGGTGGTTGGGGGAGGAGCTGGGCCTGGGCTAGGGTAGGGTCTGGGAGGAGGGAGGGTGGGGGGGGCAGGCAGGGGGGGGAGGAGGAGGAGGAGGGTAGCAAAATATATAAAGCAATATATATCAAGAGAACACAAGCCAGAAGTTTAAAAAAAAAATTAAAAGAAAGACTATAACCAGCAGAAAAAACTTGGGGGTGGGGGTGTGGGGAGGGGGAACCAAACACAGACTCTGAGGGGGGCCACTAAGTGAACAGAGACAATGAAACCACAATTGCTGCAAATTAATAATAGCAAATGAATAAGTGGAACCAAGCAAAGAAAACTGGACTCGGTTTGGCAGCAGCAAACTTGGGAGAAGGCTGGATGGGGTGGGGTTGGGGTGGGGTGTGGTTGGACTTGGAGGGGCAAGTTTGGAGCAGGGAACCAAAACTGATTATATGGGACAACAAGAAACAACAACAGAATCCTCTGGGGGTGGGGGGGAGGGATTCAGGGAACCAACTCGCAGGGCAGCAGCAGTCAGCAGAAACAAACAAAATGGTACAATTTAAGCAAAACCAGCAAGCAATATATAACTGAAACCAATGGAATGCAATGTGAAAATCAAAAAGTTGGACAACAAGAAGGCAGGACAAAGAGCAATAATTAATGGAAGAAGATTTAAAGCAATGAGGATGCGGTGGGTGGGAGTGGGGGAGGGGGAGGGTAGGCCCAAAGGATGAGAAGGGAAAGGGGGGGAGGGGGGGAGAAAAGCAGACAGACAAGGAACAGGGAAAATTGGGGGAAATTAAGAAGAAAGTAAAGTGAAGTAACACACAGTATACAGACAAGAGACAGACAGAGAGAGGAGACACACAGAGAGTCACAAAGGGCAGGTGGACAAAGGATTAGACAGAGCACACACAGAGAGACACAGGACACAGTCAGGACTCACAGAGACACCAGAGCAGCCAGCAAAGGGCAAGCAGGTCTCAGAGATGATCCCACAACTGCAGCCAAGAGAAGTTTCCAGAGAAGAGGCTTGGGTTTATATAGGTTTGAAATTCCCTCCTTTGGGAGCCCCCACCTTTGCACTCCCCCCACGGCCAACAGGGTGCCAGCTCTCAACAGTGCAACAGCCAAGCAGCCTACCAGACCAAAGGACTCATTCTGGCCAATCAAGGATCAATAGCGCAGCCAATACAATGCCTGGAAATAGCATCACAAAATGGATGCAAGGAGGAGCAAAAGTTTCGGGAAGGAGACACAAAATGGAGGACACACTTTAAAGAGACACTGAGTGAGACTCAATTTCATTCCCGAACCGGTTCGGGAAACCCGAGCCGGTTCGGTACCGAACCGGCTCGAATTCGGTCCGGCTCGGTCCCCGGGAGGGCCCGATTCGGTCCGGGATCGAGCCGCCGGATCCGGACCGGTTCGGACGAACCGGTCCGGATCCGAACCGAACCGCACATCCCTACTGGAGAGACCCCCGAGCTGGGAGGCTGCTTTTAAGCCTCCCGGCTGGGGGTCTACTCATGAGTAGCTGCGGTGCGGAGCTGCGCTGCAGCTACTCACGATTAAAAAAAAATGGGTTTGCAGAGCGCTCGCTTTGCAAACCCAGTTTAAGGGGCGGGCTACAAAAGCGGGTGACCTGCTTGTAAGCCACCGGGCTCACCTGCAAGCCTGGTGGTTTACACAAGCAGCAAAAATCGGGCTAGGCTCTTCTAGCCCGTTGTTTGCTGCTCATGGGAATAGCCCCAAAGTCTTTTTAATAAGCTTGTAATGGACTAAAATACTCCAAGCTTTTGAAAGTAGCTTCACAAACTGCTAAAATGAACATTTAGCCTCCTTCACCACCTAAAGTCTGTTTTTATACACTTGTTTCAAAATAAGGCTTTGGAAATCAGATCACAGATAACTCATGTTAAAAACTCTTGCCAAAGAAATGCTTGGTGGTCTTTAAATCCTAAAAAATTGGGGTACCCATATATGACATTCTGCTGTCCTGTTTGAAATCAAATTGGTGGCCTTTCCTTCTGTAGAGTATAGACAAACACTACACACACTGTATATACACTGTAGTGTATAAACATATACTACAGTTTATGCTTCCTGCTTAAATAATATGCAAACTGGGCTGCTTGCTGCTGTGATAGCTGTAAAAGAACTGTTTGAATTTGCTTCTGAGTTTAGATGTTGAGGATTGGAGTGCATGTGGCTAAAAGTCAATATAAATATGTGTATGTAATGGAGATATATATATATATAATTATGTCACGTATCCTGTTCTTCCTCCAAAGAGTTCAGGGTAGAGTACACGATCTTCCTCCCTGCTTTTATCCTCACAACAATCCTGTGAGGCAGGTTTAGAGGAGAGAGAGAGAAAAGCTCTTCTCATGATCAGTGAGAAGAGCTTCTTCCTGGTCTGCGGGGAGAGAGGGCTTAGCCCGCTCTCCTTGCAGACAATCAAAAATGCAGCCATGCGTGGCCGGATCGGCTGCCCACATGACTGCTGGCTCTTTCATGGATATTCAGTTCCCCAGGGGTTCATCAGAATCTAATCTGGCCCTCCACCAGATTTGAGTTTGACACCCCTGGCATAGTGTATTTGCAAGAGAAAGAAAATCCAAGCCCTGATATTTTTGTGGGGGAGGGGGTATCCCTGTTGCACCCCCTGTGATTTTATCCTGGGTCCACCCCTGTTGCCTAGCCCAGCTTATTAGCTCAGCTGCTAGCAGAGGTTAAGGGAGTGCACACTCCCTTAACTCAGGGTACTTGTTCATGTGCCAGCCAGACTGCTTCCAGCCTGGCCACACACAGAGACGGGTGCCTAGAATGCCCGTCTCTTGGGGGAATCCACCAAGGCATCGCAAGTGTCATGCAGTGCATTGTGGGATCTCCAGAGGCTGGGACAATGGGTCCTGGCCTCTGTTTATCAGCACTGCTAGGAGCAGTGTGGATGAATATCCACACTACTCCCAGCAATGCTGGTCGTGTGGGTGCACACATTGCATGCCTTCAGGGGCTGGGAGCAGTCGTCTGGGGGAAGGTAGGTTGAACCCCACCTTCCCCCAAACCTGCCCAACCACATGTGCGATCATGTGAACAGCCCTATTATCTCTCACTGAAATTATTTAAGTGGGGTTTTTTAATGCTAATTTTCCCAGAACAACATTAATGCTAATTTAAAGTTTCTTCCTCTTGGCCAGATTTTTCTACATAATGTACAGGTAGCCATCTGCCAAACTGTGTGGCTTAATTTAAATTAATTTCAGCCTACATGTATGCGTGCCCAGTTGAATTTCATTCTAATTTAAAAGAGTAGTAGTTGAAATTTATAAAAATGATTTCATCTGTTCCTAATAAGCTGGGCTCTCTTTGATACATGACAAACATTCATTTTATTGTGTGTTAAGCAGATTACTGAACACAGAATAGGCACCTGAATATTTGTACTAGGGGTGCAACATACAAGAAACAAAGTAATCATTCTGTCAGATGGCAAATGAACTCATGTAGAGAAATGATTACCAACAAGAACAACTAATAGCCACTGAATGAAAACTCCTTCCATTTGCATTGTCTTGACTATTATTGCATTGTCTTGACTCTGTTGTACAGAGACTTACAGGCAGTCATCCCATTACAAGATCAGTTTGCCACCTGGGTCCCCCTCACCCCATTTTAAACAGGTTCACTACATGTATCGAGTACTTATTATGTGATCATACACATCTTTTATCTATTATAGTTTATTATATTATTTTCTCTTCACTTGACAGGGTTACCCATAGATACTGCAGGGAGTGTGGAGTATAACTCAGACCTAAGATTAAAAACCCTAGCATATCATCGGATATGATTTCTGCAGAAAACAACTCAGGACAAATCCTGGCCAAATTCAGACGTAGCACAAAACAGGAGTTAAACGGGGCAGAGGTTGGAACTCCATTATGTCCAAATACAAGCTGAATGTGACCTGCAGTTTGCCTTGCCAAACTCCAATTTAAACCTTTGGTTTGTACATAGGTTCATCACCAAAACCTCTGGTTTAGCCACCAAAACATCACATCTGATCCTGGACGCTGCCATAACCGTTGTTTCATGCCAATTTTCAAACTGCAATCATAGAGGCAGCAGCGCAGACTTACCCAAGAATGTGGCCACTCCATGGCTTTGATGCTTCTTGCAGGCCACCTCTCTGAGCAGCAGCAGCAGCACCCCTCCTGTCACCTATCCAGCTATGGAGTTGGCCGGTAACAGGGACGCTACCACATCCCATCCCAAGCTTGTCAGTCTGTCAAACCGCACAGTCATACAGGGGTATTTCCTCTTCCTACTCTGTCCCTTGCTCCTCCACCTGGCAAGCAGGAGGCAAAGGGGATGAGATGACAGAACAGACACTAAGTATTTCGCTTCCCAAGGATGAAGTGACGATAATGTCTGTTTGCAAGCACAAATACTCCAGGTGGCAACATAAGCAGGACACACCATCATACTGCCAGGAGGGAAACAAATGGCTGGGGGGTGCCCGGGGTCAGGTTAAAAGGCAGCCCTAACCCAGGGTTCTTGCATAGCCAAGTTCTATTTTTTTTCCCCACAGAAAGGTTGGGGAAGGGGGCCCCAGCCCCTTCCTTTTGGGGGTTTGCAGCCCCTAGGTTTACTCATGAGCATGGCTCCAGTTAGAGGAGCAATTTGACATATGTGATTATGATGGATGCTGACCTGAGGCAAACCACTCTTGCTCAAAAGAGTGGCAGGCCATGGAGACACCCCTCAAAACTCATGAAAAGAACAATCAGAGGGGAGGGGAAAGAACTGCTGATCACTAATGATGCATTATGATAAAACAACTCCTTCTTGCAAGGACTACTCTCTCACATGAGTGTCAGGTCACTGGGGCTCGATATTGAGCCAGGTTGCTGTAAGGAGGAAAACCACGGGAACAGGTACCCTGGCGACTGCTCTCCCTCTCTTGGTGACTGCTGCCTAGTAGCTGTCAAAGCTTGCCCTCTGCCAGCCTGTCTGCCCATGTGGGCATGTGTGCTTGCTTGGTTGTGCCCCGAAATGGTGACCCTTCTCTTCCAGCTCTCCAGGGGCAGCTAGAAACCAGTGCTCCCCTCTCCTGTGAGTCCCCATGCTGGTAGATCTGCATAGAGTGCAATGCTGGACAGAATCCAGGAATTTGAATGGTTTTAAGTATCCATCCCCACACCTGGTGTTCCCCCTGTCTGCACACGCGGCCAGGCTCTGAGACATGGAGTGTCAAAATCTCCTTTGAGTGTGCGCAAGGCCTCACAGGGAAGTGGGGCTTGCAGCGCTTCTCTTCTATCTTTAACCATGCAGTGTTAGTTCCACTCAAGCAGGGCCCTTGTTGTTGGGTTAGCATGCAGTCTGACAGGAGACCTAGGGCTTATAGCTGCATGCTCATCCCCAGTGGTCCTTTCATGACTGGTCCTCTCATGAGAGGGAAAGCCCACTGGCAGCAAGCTGCCAGCAGAGCAGTAGTGTAGTTTGGTCTGCATAGACTGCATTAATGGGGTGATCTCTTGCAACAGCATCCTAGGTCATGGCTGGACAGACCTCCCCCCCCCGCCCAGGATCCTTTGCCCTCCCTCATATATACATCCCATCCTAGAAATTCTTCATGTTCCCTTCCCTTTCATGATTAATAGGGAAATATTTCCCCCACCCACATCATGCTTGGGTGGGACTATTTAGGTACAGGGCTCTTAGGAGGATGGCAGTGTCATCAATGTCTAAAGAAGCACTGGCATGGCATGGCATTTGAAAGGATTTAAATGCCCTCTCCATGCCACAGACAAGATGTATGCTCAAAAAATGCACAGTTGCGTTTGCAACACCTCCTTCCAGATTGTGGCCAACCACGGCCACTCCGCTGATGTGCTGACGCCTTGTCCACAGTCTGGTCATGGAGCTTACTGGGATCAGCCTTGGCAGCTGTGCAGCAGGGAGGGGCTCCCCTCATCTGGAACTGGAGGTTGGCGGACCACGGTTGGAAGAACATCTGCAGTGCAATTTACAGTTTAAAATTATGGGAGGAGAGCTGGTCTTGTGGTAGAAAGCATGACTTGTCCCCTTAGCTAAGTAGGGTCCACCCTGGTTGCAGCTGAATGGGAAACCTGATGTGTGAGCACTGTAAGATATTCCCTACCGGGGATGGAGCCACTCTGGGAAGAGCAGAGGGTTTCAAGTTCCCTCTCTGGCATCTCCAAGATAGGGCTGAGGGAGATTCCTGCCTGCAACCTTGGAGAAGCCTCTGCCAGTCTGGGTAGACAATCCTGAGCTAGATGGATCGATGGTCTTACTCAGTATATGGTAACAGCTTCCTATATTCCTATATTCCTAAAACTGAAACCATGGGTTTGCCAACCTCCAGTTTCGTGCTACATCTGAATTTGGCCCTGTGAACAGAATAATTACTTACATCTGTGGATTTGGCAAATGCCTTTGCATGATAAGTCATGAAGATCTGTGACACACATTTGGCAGTCCATAAAACATTATCATTGTTGTTTGCTCATTTAATGATAGCCAGAGTAATAGAGTGTGGCAATTTTTCTCCCCAAGAGCATTTGCTGAAAAAAATGGTACTGTGCAAGCTTATGTTGCATCTCCAATCCTCCTTGCCAGTTTTTAAACCATGATCCCACTTGTGAGTTTTGACAGACGTGTCTGTGTGCAGTTAGAGTAAATGAGGGGTTATATAATTTCAGCAGTTTAATACCCACATTAGTGTTTTGTACAGCTTTTGAACCTTCAATGTACTGATTATTTTGTACCCATTTTTCACACATTAGATGATACATCAAAAACTGGTGGCTTTTGCCTATAAGTACTTTCCCTTTAGAATAAGTCTGAAAGAGACAGAGGTTATATTCTAACACATACCAGACTTTCATCAAAGTAATCTTAGCTTCATCACAACTGGCAACACATCTCTTATTTCAGTCCAGGGTAGGGATGTGCACGAAACTGGTTTTTGTAGTTCAGTTCTAATTAGAACCAAACTCAAAACAGTTCTACAGGTTTGGTTTCTAAACTGTTAGAACTGGCTCATGGTTTGATTTGAATTAGAACCCCCTAGAACCAGTCCTAAAAAGTTCTCCATAGGGAATAATGGGGCCCAAACTGGCCCATTATTCTCTATAGGTAGCTCCCAGGGGTGCCAATGCAGGATGTGTGGTAGGCCCCCATGGGTGCCAACTGCCACACAAGCCCCAAAGCAATCAGTCAAAGGGACAATATTTAATGATTTTTTTAAAAAGTTTTATTATTTCTCCCATAGGGAATAATGGGGATTCGCTTATTTTATATCACATAGATTCTACATAGGGATTCATTATGTAGAAAAAATGGGCCATAAAAATGGGCTAGAAGCCTGAAGCCAGGATAGCTGGCTGGACAACAAGCAGCAGGGAGGATTAGGGTCCCACCACACACTCACTCACTACACACACATTTTTAAAAGCACACTACAGCCAATCAGGGAAATACTTAAATATTGTAATTTTTTTTAAAAAAATGAATAAATAGAGAGGTGGGTGGGAAAGCATGTATCAGACAACCCTTTCTCTGGAGATCACCAGCCAGGACCTTAAGGCAAGGAAACCAAAGCAGCAGCAGCTGCAGCAGTAGTATTTCTCAGGCAGAAGGCAGAGCAGCAGCAGACCTGATCAGCAGAGACAGAAAGAGGTTCCAAGCCACAAGGTGGTCTTTATTACTTTGAATCACCCTCCTTGGAGCATCCCCCCTTGTCCCTCTCCCTTGGCCAATGGGCTGACAGGTGTCCCTGAGTAACACACTTTCAAAGCCACTCAAAGGGCCAGACACATCTGTCCAATCAGGGGATCTGCAGCACAGCCAATTGCTCCACGTGACACAAGTGTCACAGAATTGATGACAGTCTCTTTCTTACACAAAATGGAGGCTTGAGCCACTCAAGCCAGTTAGAACGGGCTCTATTAGAACTGGGCTTGATCCGGTTCAACCTAGAACCAGCTCTAATTTTTATTTTGAAGTTCAGGCTCTACCTGGAACCATCAAACCAGGGTGGTTCTGTCTAGAACCAGTTCTATCTAGAAACAGTTCACATATCCCTAGTCCAGGGTGCTACCTGGGTAGCATGCTTTCTAGCGGTAACATGTTGAATTATGAGATTATGCAATGTCTTCGCAAAGGCAAGCTCTGCACTTTACATTTGGCTTACCTGCAAGTTCTAGAACAGGGCTGTCCAACTTCAGCTGTTTTTATACTACAACTCCCATCATTCTCAGCCACAATGGCCGATAGTCATGGATTATGGGAGTGGTAGTCCAATGTCTTCAGAGGCGGAGGTTCTACAGCCTTGCTCTAGAAGGAATGTGAAGTACAACTTGGAACTAAGATAAATATCTCACAAGCAAAAGAGATGTGTTTTGGAAAGATGTCAGATTTCAGCATAAAAAGCATAATTATTGAGATCCGGTTTCATTGGATTAGGGATGTGCACGAAACCGCTCTGAGTGGATTAGTTTGAGTTCTAACCAAACTTGAACTGAACTACTTAGTTCATGAGCTGATTGATTAGAACTGGCTGGTAGTTCAGTCTGTGCCTAGAACTGGGTCAAACTGATTTGAACTAGTTTGACCCAGTTCTAGTGCTTGCAAAGGGGAATCCAGTAAGGATTCCCATTTACAAGGATTCCCAAACTGGGACCCCACCAGCAGGGCCTAGGGGAGCCACAGCTGGCATGCCTCTGCTAAGGAGCCATGCCACTGCCGGGGCACATAAGATAACCTCCCACCTGCCCCACCTGCCTTCCTTTTTTCAACCCCACAGGGTTCCCCCTGTTCTTGTAAAGGGGAATCTTCACTGAATTCCCCTTTGCAAGCATTAGAACTGGCCTGAACCAGTTTGATTTGAACCAGGCCTGGTTTGGCTTAAACTCGGACTGCCCCCCCTTTCTGGAGGGCTGGTCCAGTTCAAGCTTGAACCAGTTGAACCAGGCTGGTTCAACTCAAATTTGGTTCAAGTTTGAACTGGTTTGCACACCCCTACATTGGATCATAGAGATTTTCTGTATCCATAATCTAGTGCTCTTCAGCCAACTAGCAAAGTAGCTAATTCTAGAAGCCAACTCATCCGCCAATCTAAGTTTGAATTTATGTCTCATATGAGATACCATAAAAATTAAGGATTAAGGTGATATTGGCTGTATCCTCATCCATCATAGCATCAGAGACATATAGACAGTTATATTATTTTTATTTTTTATAACACTATCAACTTACATAGCACTTTACAAAGCTAACTGAAGCAAATGGCACAGCCCCCCATCAAATGATTATGATCTAAAATGGGAGGAGGCGGGATTTAAAAGTTACAATATGAGAAAACGTTACATGAGTACCTAGGCTTTGTTTGAGATGGGGATGAGAACAATTCATATCTTACAACAATTTGGGATCCATTCCTCTTTGGTACAGGCCATCAACAAATGTAACACATAAGTATGCTGATCATACAGCACAATGAATTGTAGAATTGTACAATCTATAAGGACCTGCAGAATCTCTATCTGAAAAAATGATATAATAGACTATGGTAGTCGAGATAAATGATTAAAAGGACTATGGTAGTCCAGACTACAGGTGCAAAAGCACATTTTTAATGCTCCCTTACACACACACATGCATGAACAAAATTCCTACCAAACATCTAGCAAGCCAGGTCCGAGAACAGTTCTAGCACTGCTCCATGCTGTGAGAGTTTTCCATTTGCATTCAAAAATAGCCCTCCATCTGAAGACTGAAATGGTACAGTTCACTCTTCCACCACAGAACTCTACAACCTCATTCTGCGGCAGATACTGTGTAGATGAAGCCAAAGTGAAGTCAGATATGCATGTCATCACTACTCGATATTATTGTGAATGAGTTCAGGGGGTGGTACTGTGGAAAGCTTCCTTTTAAAATAAGTCCTCAAAATGATTGGGCAAAACCAGGATCAGCATTGATGCCAGAACTCCACAGATAACTCTGAGTTTGTGGAGGCAACATCACCAGCAGTAAACCTGCTGTATTACTCCCCAAACAGCCAAGCTGCCATCATCAGCATTCATTCAGCTGTGATGAAAGGTGCTGAGACTTTCCAATTGTACTAATATTTGTTATTTGGCCATTTTGCAGGCATGCAGAAAAGGCTCTCCAAAATCAGGCTATTTCTTTTCAATAATGCTTGAAAACAAATGAGCCAGGGAAACGTAGTGCATACAAGCACGCCACAATCTATAGATTTTGAAATGTCACATTACCTAGTAAGGAACCAGAAAACAGCTCACCTAATGACAGCCGCCACAAAAGAATAATCCTCTAATGGACAATTGGCAGTTTTTTCTTTCAGTGCATGTGCTCTGGAAGCATGCTGTTTATTTCCTAAGCAGCTTAGGAGGTAAGTAGTACGGTGATTAGAATTCAATATAAAAATACTTTCAAATAAAGTTGGAAGGAGTACTTAAGCCTTCAGTGACTCAAGTGGATGCTTTCATGGTTTCAGAGCAGCTTGAACCCAGGTGCCGTGCTTTTCTGGTATCAAGCGTTGCATGGTACAGTCTCGTGGGACCAAATATCCATTGCAATTATGTCTCTCATTCACCAAATGTCCTTGCAAATAAAAAGGGCTAATTCCTACAAGAGCCCATGAAGAGGGCTGATGTGATTCACCAGCAACCCCCAGGTGATTATAGCAGTTATTGGTTTTGAAAGCTGCCTCTGCCACCCAGGAATAGTTCCCTCTAGCTCCCTCTCAGTGCTGCTGCCCACTCATTTGTCTTCTCCCTCTCCGATAGCACCTGATTTCTTACAGCAGCAGAGATGGACAAAGAAGCTGCAATGGAATAGCCCAATGCAGATGTTGCCCTTAAATGCATGGGGGGGGGGGAATGGGAGGATGCCAGCTTGCCACATCTACTGCACCAACAGGCCTGCCAGCCACAAACTACTGGGTTCCTTTCCTTTAGCATTTCTCTGAATGCAGGGAGGGTTTCTCTGTATGATTTGGAACCCTGGGCAGTCAGCATAGTGGACCAGAGAACATGGATGGTGGTGTCTGGCTGACTGACTTCCTCCCATTCTCCCCTCCAGTCATTTAATGAATGTGGAAAGTAGGGATGTGCACAAATGTTTCAGGGGGGCAGGGAGCGGTACCTTTAAGCATGAGTAAAGCAGGTCTTTACCTGCTCTTCCACTGTCATGCCACTTTTCTGGGTGCTGCACTGCTCAGAAGTCAGCGCACAGCTGTGTGGATGCACCCAGCAGCCTGCGCATGGCAGAGCAGCTTGAACCCAGGTGTCGTGCTTTTCTGGTATCAAGTGTTGTATGGTACAGTCTCTGGGGACAAAATATCCACTGTCATGTGGCATGCGCAGTGGCATGCGCAGTGGCCATGTGCATCCCGCCACATGCAGTCAGCTGGGTGAAGCCCCGTGGCCATGCACAGACTTCTGAGCAGTGAAGCACCACCCCTAGAACAGTGGCAGGGCAGTGGAGGAGCAGGTAAGGACCGTTTTTTTACTCAGGCTTAAAGGTACTGCTCCCCATCCCTCTGAAATGATTTGGTAGGCCACCCCAAATCAATTCATGCATATCCCTACCGGATGCACCAAACTGATTCATGCACATCCCTAGGCTATGCCCATGATCACTGGAAAGTGGGCTAAGGGAGCTTAGCCCACTTTCCAGGGATCATGGGAACCAACGGGCTCACCAGCAAGCCCGGTGCTTCCAAGGCGGCTCGCCCACCTAATTCCCCCTCCCCTTAAATGAGGTTAACAGAGAGAGCACTCTGTTAACCTCATTTGGTTGTTTGTGTGTCACCGTGGGGCACGGCAACACACGAGTAGGACCCTGGCCGGCTTAGGGCTCTCTCCAGGATGCGTATACCACATTATTCCAGATGCAAAGAGGGCTGCAAATTGAACTCTTCTGCTATCCGGGAAAAACTATAATTCTCAGTCTTCTTTTCTTCTGAGATGTTTCTATGCCAGTGATAAAGGGAGAGAAATGTATCTGCATTATCCTACTGCTTATGCTGGAACTATGGAAAAGGTAAGTAAAGGAAAAGGGGGCTTGGAATCAGGGAGTGGGCTGGAGTGAGTGAGTGAGTGAGTCAGCCAATCAGTCAGTGTTTCTTCCAGCTTGGATTAAAATATGAGTTGAGGAAGAATTGTTTGTATTGTCATGCTTCTCTGGCATTGTAGGAGAACTTGTGAAGTGACCAAGTTTAACTTCCAAACTACCTAAAATAAAGCTCAGTGGCATCACTGTGGTGCACATGCCGAGGAAATTTAAAGTAGCCCTGGGTCAAAATTCACTCTCCATTCTTGCTGGAAATTTTGAGGATGCAAGAGGGGAGTTTCAGTATTTTTGTAGGGGGACTCACAAAAATTCAAGCAGGAACAGGAGGGAGCTAAGCTGGTCCTTTTCTTTCTTAAACAGTTAAAAAGCTGCAGCCTCTGCAAGCAGTGGTAGCAGCACTAGAAGCATCACTTGTCCCCTGGCATCTGTCTCATTTCCCAGTAGTCAGTTCCATTTCCTTCCCAGAATGCACTGGGATATGTTAGGACATCACATCATTTCCCAGTGCATTCTGGGAATTTCCTGGTGCATTCTCAAATTGCTGGGGTCAAAAACGTCAACCCCAGCCCTCATTTTGTTACACATTTTCTGGCTAAAATCTAGCAACATTATCCTTCAGAAGGGGATAAAAGCCATACCATGCAAGAGGAAAAATAAAATAAGATTGTGATCCTAATCACTCTTACTTAGGAGTAATTCATCTTGAGTGCAATGGTCCTTACTTTTGAGGAAATGTGTATAGAATCAGGCTGTCAGTTTGTTTCTTAGCTGTACAGTATGGGCTATCATTGTGAAATAGAATGTATTTTCCCCCCAAAAAATAAACAACAAAAAATCATGAATTTACAGTAGGATGCTTGGGGTTTGAAGCTATTGCTCAGCCTTGCTACTTTCAGTGTACAAAATCCCACTGGAACAAACTCTTCCTATTTAGTCCACTGGAACAAACTCTTCCCTATCTGTTCCACAGAGGTGAGAACACAAACAGGCAAAATTGTGTATCCATATCTGAGGAAGAGGTTGTGGTTCCATTATCTTGCAATTTCCACTGACTTTTCAGTCAGTCAGATGCGAGAGGAATGCCTAAGGCCAATCAGCCAGCATCTTACCTACTACAGCTAAAGAGAGAACATTTAGGAGACTGCAGTAAATGGTCTTGATGAATGATAACACTTAAATGGTATGGTAACAAACATCAATCCACAATTAAAATGACATACCTGCTATTTAAACAAGAAAAGAAAAGAGGCTTAATTGTTATTCATTATTATTTCTTTCACATTCAAAGGATTCTTTGGTAGAGCTATGAACAATGGCTGGTGCAGAGTTTGAAGCTGCATTCTGGTATGCAGGGTGGTGGTGGTATTTTACTTTTCATACATATTTGGGTCCATGGAACAGGGCAGGGGCATTTTCAGCCTTTCACCTGTGCCTCCTTCCCAAAGAACATCCTCCCAACCTGTCCTTTGCCTCATAAAAACAACATTGTGGCACCTAACTAACAAATTTATTGTAGCATAAACTTTTATGGACTATGATTCACTTCATCAGATACATGAAGTTATCTGAGGATACAGGTAAATTTGCATATAGGTATAGAGGGGGGAAAGCCACCTAATGGTGCCACAGGGAAGCAACCTGCCTGGACAGCAGGAGACTCTTGGTTCAAATCCCCACTGGTGTGTTTCCCAGAATATGGGAAACTCCTATATTGGGCAGCAGCGACATAGGAAGGTGTTGAAAGGCATCATCTCATACTGCACAGGAGATGGCAATAGTAAACCCCTCCTGTATTATACCAAGGAAATCACATGGCTCTGTGGTCACCAGGAGTTGACACCAACTCAACAGCACAGCCAACCAACATAGAGGGGGATATGTTTGGGTACTGTAAAAACTGCATAAATGAATAAACAGTAGACTCAAATGGCCAGAAATTCAAAACTCCTATGCATTCAGAAACTTGGCGTGTTTCACCCAGGTATAGGACTGTCTGACTTCCCTGGCAGCTTCACACTCCATAGCCACCTTCCCTGCTCTCCATGGATTCAGTACTTGTCTGAAGAGGTAAGTGCTAAACATGAAAGCTATCATCAGACATGAAAAAAGGGAGGGAGGAATGCTGTATTCATGTACAGCATTGAGGCAAAAGCTGTAAGTGTGATGGCGGTTGCCTCTGTGATTGGAAGGTGCTGGATCTGGAGAGAGTAGGGGCATGGCTGTGGATTGTGCTGTCCCTCAGGAGTATTGCTCCATATGCCTCTGTTTTCTTTGCACATCAATACAAAGTCCCATTTTTGAATGTTGAAAGAGGGCTCTGGTCTGACACAATTCTATTTAAAGATATAGAGGCTGTTCCCATGCTTGGGTTAGGCCTGGGTTAGGCTATGTGTGAAAACTATTGGAGCTAGGACCCTGGCAGTATCAGCTCTCAGCTGCAATGTTGGATTTCAGCATAGATGAACCCAAACCCACTGAGATGTTTGAGGATAATCAAAGCTGCATCCAGATTTCACAAACAGAGAAAATTTAATTTAGAACAAAACACATTGAAACAAAATATCATTATGTGCAGGATGCATAAGGAAAAGGACTTGTAAATTTTATTTATGTGTTTATTTATTTATTTATTTTATTTAACATGTTTAATACCACCCAAAACTCACGTCTCAAGCAAGCAAACAAACAAACAGAAAGAGCAAAAATTAAAACACCTGTTAAAACAAAGTAAATGTTACAGGAAAAGTTAAAACACTACAACAATTCACACCTTAAAATATTTTAAACAATGTTAAAAATATTAAAACAATTTTTAGTTAAAAGCCTGGGTGAATAGATGCATCTTTAAAGATTTTTTAAAAGTTGTCAGGGATGAGGAGGATCTTATTTCAGCAGGAAGCATGTTCCAAAGCTTTGGGGCAGTGGAGAAGGCCTGTTCCTGAGTAGCCACCAAACGAGCGAGTGGCAACTGCAGACGGACCTCTTCCGATGATCTCAATGGTGGTGGGGTTCACAATTTATTTATTTATTTATTTATTATTTATTATGAAGAAGGCATTCTCTTAAATACCCAGGGCCCAAGCCATTTAGGGCTTTATAGGTTATAACCAGCCCCTTGTATTTTGCCCAGAAACTTATCGGCAGCCAGTGTAGCTCTCAAAACGGGAGTAATATGGTCTCTCCTAGATGACCCAGAGACCTGGCTGCCACATTCTGGACCAATTGTAGTTTCTGGACTACACACAAGGGCAGCCCCACATAAAGCACATTGCAGTAAACCAGTCTGGAGGTTACCAGCATATGCACCACTGTTCTGAGGTTGTTTATCTCAGTAAATGGATGCAGCTGGCGTATCAGCCAAAGCTGATAGAAGGCACTTCTAGCCACTGCCTCAACCTGGGACACCAGGGAGAGGCTTGGAACCAGAAGCACCCCCAGACTGCATACCTGTTCCGGGGAAGTGTGACCCCATCCAGAACAGGCAGATCAAACTCATCTCCAGAGTTTCAAACACGCACAATGAGTACCTCTGTCTTGTATGGATTCAGTCTCAGTTTCTTATCCCTCATCAAGCCCATTACCACCTCCAGGCAGGCATTTAGGGAGGTTATGCCCTCTCCAAATGATGTTGACATGGAGAAATAGATTTGAGTGTCATCAATATACTGATAGCACCCTGCACCAAATCTCCTGATGTTCTCTCCCAGCAGTTTCATGTAGATGGTAAACAACATCGGAGACAATACGGAGCCCTGAGGGACACCATACAAAAGTTTGGATTTTGAAGAATAACAATCTCCAAGGACACCATCTGGAACCTGCCTGAGAGTTAGGAGCGTAACCACCGCAAAGCAGTTCCTCCTGCTCCCAAACCCCTGAGATACTCCAGAAGGATACTATGGTCGATAGTATCAAAAGCTGCTGAGAGTTCCAAAAGGAGCAACAGAGTCACACTTCCCTGTCAATTTCCAATTGGAGATCAACAGGCCTACGAAGGCAGTCTCCACCTCATAGCCAGACCGGATGCCGCTTGAAGTGGGTGTAGATAATCAGTTTCCTCCAAGACTGTCTGGAGCTGGGAGGCCACCACCCTCTCCATTACCTTGCCCAGCTACGGAAGGTTGGAGACAGGCCTGTAGTTACTCAACTCTGAGGGATCCAAGGTGGGCTTCTTCAGAAGTGGTCTAATAATTGCCTCCTAAAGACAAGGAGGCATCCTGCCTTCCCTCAGAGAAACATTTATAATCTCTACCAGGCCTTCTACAACAACCCCCCTGCCAGATAGTATAAGCCATGTTGGGCAAGTGTCAAGAGAATAGATGGTAGGTCACACCATTCCAATCAGCTTGTCCACATCCTCAGGAGTCACAAACTGGAACTGATCCAACTTAACCACATTGGAGGAGTCATTGGATACCTCCACATCAAACACTGAAGTAATTGTGGAGACTGAGTCTAAGTCGGCCTGCATGTGAGAGATTTCCCTCACAAAGAATTCATTAAACACATCACAGCAGGTAATAAATGGTTCCAGATTCTGATTCAAGGGAGGAGGGGCACATACTAGCCCTCTCACAACCCTGAACAGCTCCACCAGATGTGAACTTGCGGATGCAATACGGGCAGAAAAGTATTGCTCCTTTGCTGTACGTATCGCCTGAGCATAAATCTTTAAATGCGCTCTCTGTTGCAATCTGTCAAATTCGAGTCGAATCTTTCTCCACTTTCGATCCAGTTGTCTACCTTGCTGCTCCAGCCCCCGTAGTTCTTCCGTATACCAAGGGGCCAGCTTTGAAGTGGGTTGGAGAGGACGCTTAGGAACAATCATGTCTACTGCCCCAGTGAGTTTGCTGTTCCAGTTCTTCACCAGGGCATCAACAGGATCATCAGCAGAGCAAACACTAAATCCCTCCATGGCTTCTTGACATCCTATTGGCTCCAATAACTTTCTTGGGTGGACCATCCTAATAGGCCCTTCAGCCCTGCAAAGATGGGATGTGATTATGAGTCCAACCTTAACCAGATGGTGGTCCGTCCATGACAATGGAGAAAGCTCAAGAGTCCCCACCCACAGAACACCACCCTGATGGGAGTGAAAGATCAAATCAAGCGTGTGACCAGCAATGTACATCAATCCCAAGACCACTTGGGATAGGCCCATAGTTTTCATGGCTGCTATGAACTCCTGAGTTGCCCCAGACAAATTGGTCCCGAAATGAACATTGAAGTCCCCCATTTATTGTGCAAGTGAACAAATGATAGCAGATGTGCTAACTAAGTTGTTGCCAAGGGAGCGTTTCAAAACTTTGAGAGAGAAGTTGGGATTTATGGACAGCAGCATGAGCTGATGAGAAGTGTTGGAGCTAGGACCCTGGTAGCATCAGCATTCAGCTGCAATGTCTCAGTGACCACCGGGTGGTTCAGGGTCATGGATAAAAGTGCTGGACTCCTCCCCTCTTCGTTGTTCCAGTGTTAAGTCTCCATTTTTATCTCTCCAGAGATGGCTGTTTGTTTTGGTCTCTCTCTCTTCAGGTATGAGCTACAGCTAAAATTAAGCTTTAGGCTTTTTCACATTCATTTGTAACCTTTTCTTTAAATAAATCCTTGTAGTTCTTCAATACTAAAGAACTGTCTCAATACCTATTGCTTTGCTGCTTTCTCACCAAATTGGTTTTGCTTTGTGTGAAGAAATGAGGCCTAGACCTCCTGGTTTTTGTGTGTGTAAATACATGAATTATAAACTGTATATATTCTTCAATCTGCATTGTTGTACATAGGATTTCTGTGCTTTCAAATCCCTATGCATGAAGAAGGTGCAGAGTCAAAGTTTCAGTTGTGTTTTTCTGTTTCACTTTTGATTTTGGCAAATCTGTCAATTGGACCTTGGAGGGGAAAATGATTTAAGTTATGGAGGGAATGTTTGTTGAGTTCTGATTGGCTGAACTGAATAACTGATAAGATGGAAGAAGTGTATATATTGGGGAAGTTTGAGAGGGATTCTGTCAGTCTGAAGCTGTCTGCTGAAAGAAGTTCAGTGGCATTGAGGAGCTGCACTTGCGTTTGGGAGCTGAATTCAGTTGAAGAGCTGCTGGAGTGGAGCTGCTGGAGTCCAGTTGAGTCAGGCTGAGAGTGTCAAGCTGAGAGAAGAAGAGCTGGCAAAAGTCTGCTGGAAGGCTAGAAGAAAAACTGGAGAAAGAAACATGGGAGAGAACTGAGCAGAGAACTGGTGGGTGCTGGAAACTGCTGGAGTTGCCCAACCAATAAGCCAGGACCAGGAGACTGAATGTGGGAAAGTAGCCAGGCTGGATTGAACCCCAGACCTATGCTTTCCCCTGAACAAAGAAGTCTGCCCCGCCAACCAGAAGAAGAAAAGAGATACTTTGAAGGAAAACCTTGATAGAACTGAGCAGTGTTAAAAAGCCTACAGCTTGTTAGTTACCCTGACTTGCTCTGTATTATTTTGTGATTTTCTGTAAAGTAAGTTTTAATTGGAACTTTTTTTTTTTAGTAAAATCTTTCTTTTTAATATGGTAGAGCTTGTTGATTGTCTCTATCCCATGCCTATAGGCCTTTCCACCCTACTAAGATTTGGGTTGGGTTTTTTGAATTCAGGGAAGGGCTGTTGCAGTGGATTCAGCCTTACCAAAAGCCCACTTGGTGGCAGCAGTGAAGGAGTCAGGAGAACCAGAGGGCTGTTCCCCACACTTGTTCGTCTGGTGGAATAGCACATGTGGTGCTAGAGGTGGGATCTGTCACCCATGGTAGTGTGATGGGATAGCTGTTCCTCCAAATGTGGTGGCGTGATCTATCCTTCATGAATTTATCTAATTCTTTTCTTAAATCCATCTAAAGTAGTGGTCATCACACATCTTATGGTGGCATGTTCCATAAGTTAATGACATTCTATATGCAGAAGTTTTCTGTTTTGTCAGTCCATAGCATCCCCATAGATGCTACAGAATAAACTGCTTGAAGGCATTTTGTATGTATAGATTCAGTAGTATATATTTTAGAAGACAAGTTCTTCCCTATCTTTGAAGCTCCAGAGCAAGCACAAAAAGTGCAGGCCATGGCTGTTAGTGATTATGTGTGTGGATGCTTAGATGCTTAAGGACATAGTAACAAGGAGTGAAAAGGTCAAATACTGAAAGGAGAATAGTGACAATGTAGGAATTGATTGGAAGTCACTGAAAGAAGTGTCAGCTATCGAGGTGACTGTCCCAGCTTGTTAAGCCACCAGAGAAGGTTCTAAAATGCTTTAAAAATAAGCACCTTTGTCAGAGCCCTTTCACGCATGCTTAAAAAAAAATAACAATATATGGACAGGCATGTGGATAGGCATGATCTGGTTGACACTTTACACTTGGATTTCAAGAAGCTTTTGCTGAAGTCCCTCACTAAATACTTCTAATAAACTTAGCACTCATGGGGTAAGACAATGGGGCCCTTCATGGACTGGGAACTCTTTGAAAAATAGGAAGCAGAGAGCAGAAATAAATTGCCAATTTTTACAGTAGAGCAAAGTAAGAAGGAGCTGATGCTTTTTAATCTGTTCATAAATCTTCTAGCATTAGGGGTGAGCAGTAGTCAGGTGGCCAAGTTTGCAAATGACACCAACACTTTCCAGGGTGGTGAAAACCAAAATGGATTGTAAAAACCTCCAAAAGAATCTCTCCAAACTGGGTGAGTGGACAACAAAATGGCATATGTAATTAAATTGAAAGTGATATACACTGGAGCAGAAAAATCCCAGATTTTTCACCATATATACTGATGGGCTCTGAGCTGTCAATCACTAAGCAGGGGAAAGATCTTGGAGTTCTGGCAGGTAACTCTATGAAATCGAACCAGTGTGTGGCAGCTGTGAAAAAGGCAAAAAAAAAAAAAAAATTGCAAGGGAATATGAATAATTATGAAATCATTTTTAAAAGAACCCTGCTGATACTAGAATGCCCTTAGACATATCGATGGTGAGATCACATTAGGAGTACTGTATACAGTTCTGGTCACTGCTTCTCAAAAATGACATAGTAGAGCTGAAAAAGGTGCAGAAGAGGACAAACAATGATCAGGCGGCTGGAACTCTTTATTTACAAGGAAAGGCTACAACATTTGAGGCTTTTTAATTTAGAAAAAAGGTGAATAATATGCAGTGGGGTGGCAGGACATAGAATTATGCATGGTGTGGTGAAAGTAGATAGAGAGATGTTGTTCTCTTTCTCTCACACAACTAGAACCAAGGGTCATCCCATGAAACTGATTGGCAGATTTAGGATGGACAAAAGAAAGTTCTTCCCACAACACAATTTAATGTATGGAACTGTATGCCACTAGATGTGGTGATGGCGACATCTAAGCCCCAACCTTAGATGGCTATAAAAGGGATTAGACAAATTCCTGGAGGACAAGTCCTTCAGTGATTAGTAATCATGACCACATGATCCCCATCTGGGTTGGAGCGGAGGAGTACCCAACCAGGAAAGGAGAGCTGTACACGCTTTTGATCCATGGTCATGTGAACTCCAAAGATCAAGGTAGGATGTGAGGAAAGTAATCATGTAGGTGGTAGGAGCTGGGTAGGATGGGTGTGCACTAGCCGGATTTCTCAACAGCATTTAACTGCAGGTGGATAAAAAGCCATCCTACCCAGCTGCCATCTCCCACACAATCCGTCTCCCCTCCACCTAGCTTGATCTTTGGAGTCCATACAAGCACTGATCAGGAGCATGCCTGGCACTCGTACCCTGGCTGGATGCTCATCCTGCCTAGATGGGGATTGTGTGAACAGGCCTACTATCTGCTAGCTCCAGGTGAGAGGTAGTATGTCTATGAATACTAGTGCAGGGGAGCAACTTGTAGTCCGCTCCTGCTTGTGGGCTTCCAGAGGCATTTGGTTGGCCACTGTAGGAAATAAGATACTGGACTATATAGGTCTTTGGTCAGCTGCTGTAGCATTTTTCTTATGTTACAGTATGTAGAAACAGTTTTTCTCAGAAAAGGGAAATGCATAATAGTAGTATTTCATAATAGATTAGAGGTGTTACATGTACACAATGGTGTTCCTAATCCTAATATGAAATGTTGGAGAGTCTACTATTGCAAGATTACAAATGCTACTTCATCATACCCTTATTGTGGGAAAGCAGTGTACTATCCATCCCTGGTTGGAGATACTGGCTGACATCCTGATTAAATCTACTAGAGCATGTCCTATTAAAATTCAATAGAACTTTAGAGTAACTCTTCAGGGCTACTATTGAGTAATTTAATAAAGATGTCCACCACTGGAAAAATGGTAACACTGAAAATAAGTGTTGAGGGACTTTAGAAGATATGGAAACAAATAATTTGGCCATTCTTTCTCAGCTACATAGACTGTAGCCCTTTTTAGCTGGTACCTTTTTGTATCTTCATGTGCTAATAAGTTGTTAAGTTGTGAACAATACAAAGGCAAATGTTACCTTTTGGGTTTCAGGACACATGAACGGAGAGAAGCAGTATATCTGAATTGAAAAAGTGCAGGGACGTGCAGTTTGCTTGCATGTCATGATAAATCTATCTCTACACAAGATCAGCCAACCAGTCGTATTTATTGAACACCCATAAGCTCTGTTTCGAAAAGATACAGATAAAATTCCAAGGGCAGACATCAGACTTAAAAACAACAGCTCTGCATTGCTAGGTCTAACTTCTTGGTAAATTCAATAAAAATCTAGTCTTTGACCAGATCCAGCATACACATATTCTGTGCCAAGAAGCAGGTCTGTAGGCAGCAATTTCGTGGTGTGCAGACCTAAGCCAGCCCCCAGAGGCTTTAATAATTGGGGTGCAGTGCTTTATTTTATTTTATTCTATTCTATTTTTTTTAATGTTGCAGCCCTACCACCTTTGTTGAGGCTGTCTGTGCTGCCTAGTGGATTGATTTTTTGTTTTTGTAGGCTGGTGTGTGGTGCCCAGCCTGCCAGGCTCCCTTTCTTTCTCTTTCCTTTTATGGGGGTGGGAGTTTGTTTTGATTGTTTGGATGGGTAGGTGCTCACCTGATGGCACCCACACACCCTCCCCCCAACTGTTGAGTCCTGGTGTCTACTCAGCCCAGATGCCTCCAAGAGCAACACCTGGCAAACTCCAGCTGGAGACACCGGAGTGGAAGCCCCCAGCTGAAGACACCAGAAGGTGAGAGCCCACACCACACCCAGCCTTGGACAGATTATTAGAACTTAAAGTTCTTTAAACCTAGCTTCAGAAAGGGGGATTAGGACGGACTGTAGGACAGGAGGGGTAGGTTTGGGTTAGAGAGGCTATAGCAATTCCACGGCCTTTGCCTTCCCTTCCCTTTGACTAAAATGTCCATTGTTGCTCAGTTCCCTCAACATAATTATGGCAGCTGAGCAAGCTCATTTTGTGTCCATCCGTCATGTGGTACACACACTGAACCTGGTCATGAGGGATCTGCTTGGTCCTCCTGGGGCTACGGCCAGGTGAGACATCCCTGCTACAGGTGCTGGTTGCCATCCTGCTGCTGCCATGGCTGTTCTTGTGGAGAGGTGCCACAAGATAGCAGCTTTCTTCCACCAGAACAAAAAGGGTAGGTTTATCTCAAGGAGAGGCAGCTTGAACTCAGCCTGTCTGAACACCTGATCCCTTAGGATCTTCCAACCCAGTGGAACTCCACCTTTCTCTTGCTTCAGTGACTGGAAGTGCAAGAGGTGGCCATCCATACTTTGGCAAGGAGGCATGGCTTGGAAGTGTGTGACTATCCAACTAGGACCAGGTGCTCCTTTCTGAGGTTGTCTTTACACTTAAGCCTTTCTTTGTTGCCACAAACAGCTTGTGTGCCGAGACAGCAATGCTGAGCCAGGCTTTGCCCTCCACTCTTCTCCCTGAAAGGATGATGGGTAAGCTGCAGACCTCACTGCCCACTGGGTAAGCAATCACCTTAGCAGGTCGGCTGAGGACTGGAGTGGTGGATCGGCTCAGCACTCTCTTGGGTGCATCAGCAGAACATGTCTTGTCCTGCCTATCTGACTCAAGGATGAAGGGCAAAGCGGTCACCCCTGACCATTTGCCAAAGTGGAGGGGGCTCCTGGCTGCATAGGAGAGGAGGCAGGGGCACAGCCAGGAGGAGGGTGTTGGAGTACCTTCTGCTATTGTGCAGTCCAACCCTAGCAGCACTATCACAGCCACTTCCCAATCCAGCAGCATGGTGTCCCTAGCAGGGCCAAGTAAGCTGGTGGTTCTGCCTCCACATTCCACCCAGTGATTCATGCAGGGGTTCCTTGGAGCCTTGCCAGGGGGGTGGGATGAGCCCCGCAGCAGTTCTGAGCAATGTGCGCTACAGTGTGTACTGCAGTGTGTGCAGCAGGAACTGGTGACAGGTTGAGAGATGGAGCCCATCCAGCTTTGGGCAACATGTGATCAGTTCTGGCTGGACTTGGTGGCAGTTGCAGGATGTTTTCTCTCATGCCTGCCAACCAGTGTACAGAGTGACATGGTTTTCTCCATGGCCGGGGGTGTGGTGACAATCCATTGCTCATGCTTGGATGCTGACATGGTGGAGCGGCTGGTTTTCCTGAAGGCCATCCTCCCACTCTGGGCTATCCTAAGCTGGCCATGGAGGGTGAGTGATTCATGGTAACCCTCGGCCTACTGCAAGATCACTGGCAGCTTGCTCCACCCTGGCCAGCCCCAAACCCAGATGTGTCACAGTCTGCCTGTTAGTGCTTCTGACACACAAAGACACACTCTCATGCCATGGCCGATGATGAGATATGGATTGGTACTCTGACCCATGTGTCAGGCTGTCAGCCGGGGCCCAGCACCAATCTGAGACCATGTTGTTATGCAGACACAAGCTAGCAGGCAGGCAGGGATATTCACTGGAGAAGAAGAGAAGAAAGAAGAGTTCTTCTCATGGCAAGAGAAGAGAAGCTTTGTTCCTTCTCAGATCATTGGTCCATCAGGCCATGTCTGTTCTATCCTCCAGTCTTTCTGTGGCAGGCAGGCAGGATGGAAGGAAGGAAGATTTGATTTTGTGGTTTTCTCAGCACTGAGTAACTAAATATAATATGCTTGCTGTGCTTTTGCTGTTTTTGCTAGATCTCGTATTTACAAAGGCAGAACATGGGTGTCTGCCTTCCTTCCTTGACTTGTGGTTTGGTCTGTTTGTGAGATGGTGTTGTGGTGAGAAATGGATAGTGGCAGTCTTTGTAATTTTTCTTGGTGATTGCTTTTGAGCTTGTTCCCAAAACTGCCCCAGAGTGATGACTAGACATTCCAACTATGATTTTGACTTAAAGTGGGAAAATTAGCTTGGCGTGGGGATCAGTTTGGTTCTAGTATTAATGTAAGCCATTCTAACTGAGAATCTTGCTGGAAACAATTTAGCTGACGTTCTAATGGAGAGTCAATCAATTTGGCTAAAGTTCTAAACTAGAGCCTGGCTAAAGGCTTGTATTAAAGAGTGTCAGTGAAGCAGAGAGGGAGAAGAGTAATTAGGAAGCTTAGAAGGGAAAGATGTTAGTCATACCTTGTCCTTCCTTGGGTTATTGGTGTGTTCATTGCATGTTTGTTAGCCTCTTCACCAGTAGACAGGTGGGGGAAAGCAAGAAAGAAACAAGCAGCAAAAAACTGCAACCCACATGTTTGAAAGACTGCTGGAAACTATTATCCAGGGAGACTCTCTACTCTCTCTGTGCTGTGATGATTCTGAAAAACATGTGGTGGGGCCAGGGTAGATATACTGAAAATCCTACCCTGAGGCTTGAATTGACTCAATCAAGAGGGCTTCTTCTTCCCTGTAGGGCAAGGATGTTTGTGCAAAAGAAAGATGTTCATTGCTAGCTGCTGAGTCACTTTGAGTGGATTTTGCCCCACAAAAGGCAAAGCTATGAGCTCCATTTAGTGAATGGAGCTGAACCTGGATGCATATCTCAATATAGAAATGTCTTCATGTGTAAAAGACATTGCTAGTGTCTGTGGGACACTTCTTCACTAAGTTATCAGTAGTCACCACATAGATATATTCTCTCCAGGATTATCTGTCTCCAACTTGGTCTTTAAGGTCTCTCAGTGGTGCATTCATTGCTGTCGTAATCGAGTCCATCCACCTTGCTGCTGGCTGTCCTCTTCTTCTCTTTCCTTCAACTTTACCCAGCATTATGGACTTCTCAAGGGAGCTGGATCTTTAGATAATGTGTCCGAAATATGATAATTTGAGCCTGGTCATTTGTGCTTCGAGTGACATCAGCTTTGAGTGAAAATTCTGTATCGATTTGTTCTATGATCTATTTGTTTGTTTTCCTGGCTGTCCATAGTATCCTCAAAAGTCTTCTCCAGCATCAAAGTTCAAAAGTGTCAATGCTTTTTCTGTCTTGCTTCTTCAAAGTCCAGGTTTCACATCCATAGAGTGTCACGGGGAAAACCATTGTCTGAACAATTCTAATCTTTGTAGGTATATGCACGTCACGGCATCTAAAATCTCCTTTACAAGGCCTACATTGCAACCCTACCAAGTGCTAGTCTGTGGTGTATTTCTGGACTGCTGGATCCTTTACTGTTGACGGTTGATTCTAAAAGGTAGAAGCTATCCACCCCTTCAATGTCTTCATTGTCAATTCTGAGGCTGGTTGCTGTACCCATAGTCATTAGTTTAGTCTTCTTGACATTTAGTCGTAGTCCCATTTTTTCACTGTGCTCCTTGACTTCCATTACTAGAGCTTGCAGATCACCCTCATTCTCAGCTATCAGAGTGGTATCATCAGCATAGCGCAGGTTATTGATGCTTCTTCCTCCAACTTTAAAACCACTCTCATCTTCCAATCCCGCTTCTCTCAGTATATGTTCAGCATATAAATTGAATAAAGAAGGAGAAAGTATACAGCCTTGTCTTACTAGTTTGCCGATCTGGAACCAGTCTGTTTCACCATGTTCCGTCTGCACTGTGGCTTCCTGTCCTGTGTATAGGTTTTTCATGAGAACAATGAGGTGTTCTGGGACGCCCATTTTCCTAAGGATATTCCACAACTTGACATGGTCAACACAATTGAAGGCTTTTTTGTGGTCAATAAAGCACATATTGACTTCTTTCTGGTATTCTTTGGCTTTCTCATCCAGTGTGCATCAGCAATGATGTCTCTTGTTCCTCAGCCTTTTCTGAAACCAGCTTGAACATCCGGCATTTCCCTTTCCATGTCTAATCTGCATTGGATGATCCTGAGCACTATTCTGCTAGCATGTGAAATTAAGGATATTGTGCGATGGTTTGGATATTGTGCGATGGTTTGTGCAATCTGTTAAGTCTCCTTTCTTTGGTATGGGTATGTAGACTGACCTCTTCCAATCTGTTCGCCATTATGTCATTCTCCAAATTTGCTGGCATAGTTTGGTTAGAATTTTGACTGATTGCCTGCCATATTTCTGTAGCTATGCCATCAATTCCTGTAGTCTTCCGACTTGGTAATGACCGGAGTGCTGATCTAACTTCATATTCCCGTACTAGAGGTTCTTGCAAGTAGGGAATATCTTCTAGAGTTTCTTCTCTGAATCAGTTATTATCTGTCCTTTGGCATCCCTTAACATACCAACTTGAGGTTGGAACCTCCCTCTGAGTTCAAAGATCTTTTGGGAAACTTTCTTTGTTTTTCTGTGTCTATTTCCACCCTCGAGGTCTTTACAGATGTCATTGTAGTACTGTTTCTTGTCTCTTCTAACAGCTTTCTGAAATTCCCCATTAAGTTTCTTCGTGAGGTCTTTTTCTTTCTTGACTTTGGGTTCTCTCCTCTTCTTGGCAATTTCTACCCTCTGTTCTGACATCTATTTTGCTTTCTTCTGTTTCTTGATCTTTGGCAGTCTCTTTTCACATTCATCCTTAACAACCTTTTTGATTTCATTCCACAGTTCCTCTAGTTCCCTGTTAATGAGGTTCAGAGCTTTGAAACGGTTCCTGATGTTCTCCTTGAAAATGGTGGGTACATTCTCAAGATAATATAGCTGGATAGCTTTGTTTTTCCGCTTTAGCTTGACTTGGAACTTGCATATGAGCAGTTCATGATCTGTTCCACAATTGGCCCCTGGCCATATCTTTGCTGCTATAACTGAGGCCTTCCACCTCCTTGCACCAATAATGTAATCAATCTGATTTCTGTGTTCTCCATCTGGTTATGTCCATGTGTACAGGTGCCGCTTTGGATGTTCGAAGAATGTGTTAGCAATGAAGAGATCATTGGCTTGGCAGAAACTAATAAGTCATTCTCCTGCTTTGTTTCTGTTTCTTAGGTCATATAGGCTGACTGTGTTTTCCTCCTTACCTTTTCCAGCTTTGTCATTCCAGTCTTCTACCACCAGCATCACATCTTGCTTGCAAGTTTTGTCAATTTCAGACTGGACTTGAGCATGAAACTCATCAATTTCCTCTTCTTCTGCATCAGTCATTGATACAAGACAGGGGAGGAAAAATACAAACTAGAGTGTAATAAGATATTTAAATGAGGCCTCTTGAACATTCTGATTAGTGATAAATCGAAGGTAATATTACTCCCACTGGACAAATATTCCCTTTAAGGAATACAAAACAACTTTCCTGATAGAGAAATAGACAATGCTCTCTATTCATTGCTTTCTGGCATTGTCATAATAAAACTGCAGGTGTCTAAAATGTTAAAACTCTGGAACTGAACACATCTTCATGGCATTCTTTCCTATGAAAGAATGGATTTGTTTTATTTTTTGCACACACACACACACACACACACACACACACCCCGTTACCTCAGCTGGAATGTATGCACTTGACATATGGTCAATTTGGATGCAAAAATTAAGAAGCTGAAAGGCCTCAATCACATGGTAATTTTTGGAGGTTGCCCAGGAGCTAAAGTGCCTTCCTAATAAGGCAAAATCGCTTTGGTTGCCCAAGCATAAATTTGCCTCATCTATCCAAGTTTCAATAAACATTTGGCATAATACTCTGACATGGAAAAGAAGGCTGGTTAATGGAGCTCTTGCCTTTTCTCCCAGAGGGAATCAGTTGAAGAGGCCAACTACTGACGATGAATGGATTGGTAGGGGGAAAGTACTAAAGACATATAGCACTTATTATATTTGAAAGGTAGAGTTATTAATTGAGGAAGTACATAAAGCTTCTGTGGCTGCACGTAGCTCAGAAAGCTTTTCCCCCAGTAGGATATTTTTTAGTTATAGGCAGATTTACAGGACAGGTAAAAAACCAAGAATGAAAATAAAACAAAACCACAACTCCTTTTGTGAATTTGATTAAAGTCAAAGCAAGACTTAGGAAAAAACGTCACAAAAAACACAAAACTGTAGGACTGAAAAAGAAGCTGTGAAAACAATGAGGGGAAAATGAACAAAACAGAATGGAATTTAGTAGAAAAACTGAGTGAGGAAAAAGTTATAAGAAGAAAAAACCTCCAAGGGGCATATTGACATGATCCAGGAGTTAGACTTCTCAGCTCTCTATTATCCAAGGATGGGTTCATTGCCAGAACCGAAGGGGTATACTCGTGGGTCAAATGGGCCGTAACCCCAAATTTGGCTGAAAATAAGCCAAATCTGGCAAAAGCCATGGGTCTCAGAAGCTACCACCCATGAAAGGAACTCAGGAGCATAGGAAAACAGGGTTCTGTGAACTGGCCTTTCTTTGTCAGTAGAAAAGAAAATAGGTTCCCTTGCTTCTTGTAGTCAGAGTGCATAAATAAATTTGCAAACTGACAAACACTACTTGGCTGTTTGCAGAGAAATTTTAGATGCACTGGTATGGCTTTGTTATTATTTTGCTGTGTTCAGGTTTCTGCTATAATTCCTTTGACTCTTATGTTTGTGATGATTCTTGCACTCTGACTTCAGTGATTCCTGTCAGAATGGCTTTCTTGTCTAATTCGCATTTTCCTGGTTTTTCTCTGCTTGTGATGGCATGAGGTGATATGTGGTAGCTTTGCATGTTTACTGTGAGCTGAAGGGGTTTGGCATTCAGCGGTTGTGAAGGGAGCAGGTTGTCAGCCCCCTGCCATCCCTGTCAACATGGTTAACGTCAGCATTCATTGTTCCCTGTTTTCATCTCAACAGCTCCATTTTGGTTTTCTTTTGACCCTGATTTCCAATCTTACATGGTAAGATATTATTGGTTGTTGAATTCAACAAGCAGCACGCTTTACTACATATCTGAGCTCCTCCATCTGACATCTTAAGTCCATGTCTTCCGGATATACAGATACAGTTTACCACAGCCTATTTTTTTCAGTTGATCAAAAATAAACATGCCTTTGAGACACTGGCTTTTTAAAAGAGTGATTTTGAGGGACTCAGTAGGGACTCAAGAAGCCTCCCTTTTTGTCGCCCATTTTGTCACCTGCCTGGGTCATTTCAATGGTGTAGATGGAGGTGGGGTTTATCAAGTGCTTGGTAGGCCATAATACACGACTGGTGAGCTGCATTCCGCTTAGGTGGTCAAGCTGAGCATAATATATATATATATATTCTCTTAAACGTACCTGTCGCTAATCCCATGTGTGGTAGCTCTAGCGAGAGTTTGCGAGCGAGCTGCCAATTAACGATGGGCATGGGAGGAGAAGCGGCACGCCAGGCTGCCTGGCTGTGGAGGAGAAGTGGCCAGCCACACAGGGGAAGCGGCAGACCGGCAAGCAGCTGCTGAGGAGAAGGGGCCACTGCCAGACCGGCCAGCTGCGCAGGGGAAGCAGCCTCTGCCAGGCCGGCAGGCAGCCACCGAGGAGAAGTGGCAGCCAGCTGGCGAGGAGAAGCAGCCTGACTGCCAAGGGAGAATGGGCTGGGGGGGTGGAGAGAACGAAATGGGGCTGAAAGGGGGGGAGAAAGAAATGAAGATGGGGGATGAGAGACAGGGAGAACTAGGGTGCAGATGCTCTGCACCAGGTCAGCTTGTGTGTGTGTGTGTGTGTGTGTGTGTGTGTGTGTGTGTGTGTGTTCAATAAGCCCCAAATCTTCAGTTGAAGATGAGAGTTACATTTTCGTATTGTATAGCCCTCAGAGACATACTTCTGGAAGGCAATGACCAGTTGTGGGGGCAGAGAAGAGCTGTGAAAATCACTCCCCCATCCCCTTGTCATGCATGCTGTGTTGGTTCAGGTGTTTGCTGAGATCACAACAGGCTCTCTGTGTGGGGATGCAGCTCTGTGACATCCCTAGCTAGCTGCTTTGATTTCAACCACTGGAAACAGCCATATAAAGTTTTAAGAGATGTGTGGTTTTGGTATTGAACGTAGGAACATATGAAGCTGCCTTATACTAAATCAGAAAATATGGTCTACACTGACTGGTAGCAATTCTCCAAGGTTTCAGGCAGGAGTCTTTCCCAGCCATACCTGAAAATGCAGGGATTGAACCTGGGATATTCTGTGTGCAAAGCAGATGCTCTTCCACTGTGCTATGACCCCATCCCCATTACATTAGGTATGCAAACCTAATGTAAGTAGGGGATGTGTAGTCACTGGGTTTGGTTGGACAAGGTCCAACATCATCATTTCCTCCCAGCCTCTACATGGAGACAGCCAATTGCAGAGCAATTGCCCAGGGAAGTATAGTGGTGGTAATGGGTGATGGTTCTTTAAATCAGATCCAGCAGTGCCATGGAGAAAGTTGGGCAGCTGCGGGGAAGGGTGGAAGTCTCCGTGTGGAGGGTGGGGAGTGATGCAGCGGAGGCTAGGAATTAGTGTGGGGCAGCAGGGGCAGTCTCAGGCATCCCCACAATGTTCCCCAGCCACCCCATGCTCATTCCTAGCCTCCTCTGCACCACTGCCCACCCTCTGCATGGACACTCCAACCATTCTCCACAGTTAACCAGTCTTCCCCATGCCAGTGCTGGGTTAGCATTTAAAGAATCCCCACATAAACACAACATCGTACTACCCGGGCAATGATCTTAATAACAGGCTTCATTAAAATAATCACCAAGTGACCAGATATATAAGATCACCTAAGGAATGCAGCCACCCACGCCGACATCTTCGGGGCACAGCTCCTTTGCCCCAGCCTCAATGCAGAAGGCACGAGGCTTCCCCAGCAGCCAGTGGTTCAGAGGTTGGAGGGTCGGGGTTTAGGCTAGCCAGACCAGTGCAGTCCAGCCTTCCCTCTCAGTCCGTTTCGAAGCAGCAACCAGAGCAGGTCGTTGGTTGCTGCTTTAGGACAGGGAGGGCTGGACGCTTTTCTCACATCTGGAGTGGGAGGCAGAGGTGCCTATCCAGCCAGCTGGGTCTTCTTCACTTCGGCGGAGTGGCAGCCATTGGCGGCGTGGACAGAGGAATGTTGCAGCAGCCCGACGGAGTCACGTTTGTCAGGCAATTGGGCAGCTGGACATTTGGGGTGTTAAGGCCCCTGGGAGCGGCGTGGGAGGCGGCTTTCAGGTGTAGCCAAGTCTTTGCATAATGCCTCCTAAGAAAGCTTAGGAGACTGGGAGTAGGCCCATCAGGCCTTGTAGGCCACAACCACCCCTGTCTTCCTCTTCCAATGATGAGCCAGATATAGCTACAGTGCGGGCTCTCATTGCATATTTGGAAGCATTTGAGGAAGCAAAAAGAAACCCCAACCTGATAGAGGAGGTGGCAGTCCTTCTGGTGTTCTTTCCCATCCTCAGCAGGAGTCCAGAGCAAATAAAATAGCTAAACTAATGCAGTCTCTCTCTGACTGCCAGCGAAGCTTGAAGAAACCGGCATGGTGCCCACACCCATGCCAAATCCCCCTTCAGCATCAGGCGATCTGACCAATCAGAAGGCAAACCCTACTTCAGCCCCAGATCCTGATACCAGCATGCCTGTGGACCTGGGTTCAGGTGAGCTAAAGTCCAGCCTTTAGCCTTGGACCTTGGGGCCCTATGGTTTTTATCCATCAGCCTCACAATGTCCCACTGGGTTTGGTTGGCAAAGGGGGCAGTGGGGTCTCCCAAGCAACCCATGGGCTGGGTCGGCCCAAGTGTGGCAAGGTAGTGGCCTTTCTTTGCAAGGGGGTTGGTCTGGTTTAGCAGGCTCCAACCTTGGGGCAATATCACCAGTGCAGAGCACCGAGAATTACTCACCTGGGGAAGTTTCTTTGCCACTTGGTGATCATTTGCTACCCACCACCAAGGAACGTATATGGTGGGGAGAGTTCATGGACATATTTCAACTTCTGTCAAGGGAGCCAGAAGCTGTGCCTAAGGAGGGTGAGCAGGCTAGAGATCAAGAGAAGAGCAAGAAAAAGCCCATTGCCAGGAACTGAAATAACTGTCTGTACGCCTATATGGTTTTCATGGGGGTGGTTATGCAGCCTGCTTGCAGACCTTCATTGGTCAAATATTTTGATATCCATCGTGGCTATAGGGGTTTCGCGAAAATGCCTGGCTTCATTAGGATCAATCATTCAGGATGAGGGCTGCCCTGGAAACCACCATCGGCTGGGATAGGCAGCACCAGAAGCATTGGCTTCAGATCATGGCACCTTCTTGGCCCATACAAGGAGAGTGGGCTGACAGCAGGCATCTTATATCCAGAGCCCCAGCACCAGCAACTTCTTCCTCCTTTGGAGCCACCCAACAGCTGGCTCAACCCCAGCTCATGTGGTGGAAATTCAATAACGGCGGGCAGTGCACACAGTCCCCCTGTAGATATTGCCATGACTGTGGCTTCTGAGGAGCCAGACACCCCAGTACAAATTGCCCTAGGGTGCAGTGGTTTAGGAGTGGAAACAGGGACCTTGGGGCTGGTAGGAAAGGCCCTGGTGGATCTGCTCCAGCAGCTTCAGTAAAAGGGACCTAGTCCCATTAAACTGAGTGTCCTGCAGGAATGGTTGTGAGAATACCACCTGCGAGAAGAAGCTGAGTACCTGTTGGAGGGTTTTAGTTTTGGTTTTCGCATTCCATGCTAGCTACTGAGGGTTCATGTTAATTTGGGGAACTTGAGATCTGTCAGGGGCATGGAGCAGGTTGTTCTTAGGAAAATCCAGAAGGAATTATCTCTTGGCAGGGTGTTAGGGCCCTTCGAGGCCCTGCCTCTTCCAAAGCTGCACAATTCACCTTTGGGCATGGTACCAAAGAAGCGTCCAGGGGAATTTAGGCTCATTCATCATCTCTCCTTCCCTCAGGTTTTTCCTGTGCTTCAGGTCTCAGGTAGGGTTGGATGATTGTTGGCCTGCCCCACCCAAGCATATTATGCATTTCTTGGTTCATCTTAGAGCCTCTGGCTTGTCTTCTACCACCATGGCAGGTTATTTGGCAGCTCTCATTTTTTTCTCAAAGGCAAAGGGCCTAGCTGATACTACCCTCAATTTTCGGGTATGTTGTATGCTGGAGGGGTGGTCCCGGGCCAGGCGGCCTTTGCCTGATGCACAGCAACCTTTCACACCTGTTATTACTGAGGCCCTGATAGGTTTTCTCCCTTCTGTATGCGGATCAGTGTTTGAAATCTCCCTTTTCTATGCTGCCATCGTGATGGCCTTTATGGGCTTCCGAACTATTTGTTAGAGGCAGATCAGGTCCCAGGGAACGCATGGTATAGAGATGCGATTTGACCATCTTTGTGCAGCATGTGATGTTAAAGCTATGTTACTCAAAAACTGATCAGAGGGGCTGAGGGCAGCTGGTCACCCTGTACCGGGCAGTGGGCACGGTGTTTTGCTTGGTAGCAGCTCTGGAATGCTATGTCTCTCTGGTTGCGCCCACACCAGGGTGTCTGTTTTGGCATGAAGATGGCTCACCTCTGACTCAGTTTCAGCTCTGAATGATACTACAGCATGCCCTGAAGAAAGGGAGCTGGCCCATAAGGGTTTTTTCTTTGCACTCATTTCGTATAGGTGCAGCCTTCACCGCTACCAGATTGGAATTTGCGGAGCCCATGGTATAGAGGATTGGGTGGTGGCGTTCCTACAGGCGTTGCGTGCATGATGTTGATGTTTGAAGTTTACCTGTTTTTTTTCTCTTGGCAGGTCCTGTTAGGCCATGGTGGACTGCCAAACTGCTGATAGTGGGACGTTCTATTATGTTTGGGGCCCACAAGCACGTCATTTCATAGATTGGTTGGAGGGGCATGGTTTTTTCTCAGCTCTTGCCTGTCATCCATGAGATCCTGGCAACTTCTTCGCCCCCTGATGTTCTCCTGTTGCATTTCAGGGAGAAGAGTTTGGTAGGCAGGAAAGAGAAGGCTGTGTCCCAGTAGGCGGTCAGAGACATCGATACTATTAGGTTTTGGATCTTGGGTGTGAGGATGCTGTGGTCTGATTTGTTGCAGTGTAGGGTCTGGCAAGGGGCCTTGAAGCCCAGCAAGGTGGACAAGGCTCATAGGAAGATTAATCAGGCTTTGGATGCCTTGGTTTGTTCAATTGGAGGTACGTTTATAGCACACCTTGGCATATGTTTTCCCCATCCTAAGTTGTTTCGAGGGGACGGGGTCCATTTGTCACCAGTTGGGTGCGATATTTTTATAGGAGACTTGCAGGGAGGATTGGCTGGGGTTTTGGATGGTTGGTAGGTAGTGGAGGGCTAGGCTGGCCCTCCCAGTGGCAGGCACAGTGCAGTAAATTTGGGCAGTACAGTTTCTGGTGAGCACCTTAAAGCAAAGCATTTGGCATCAGGAGGAATCCTTGGCAGTCCTTAGAAGCTTCACAGCTTAAGGAGCGCAGGCTCTAGAGTTACTCCTTCCTGCCACGGTTTCACCCTCTTTAAAGGACCTCACGGCTAGAGGGCAGTGAGCTCCAGGCAGGCTGCTTTGACATAGGTCAGCTAAGACAGCAGCATTAACCACAGGGATGATGCTGGTCGGAGCCAAGGTGTATCGCCCATTCTCTGTAGGTGAATTCACTGGGATAAGTGAATAGTGAGTTTCTGCACTGTGGGGGGTAGAGCACCTATCCTCCCATTCTTCTTTCTGTTTGATCAATAAAGTTGTGGCCCATATTTAATTTCATTCATGTGTCTTGTGTCTTCATTGGTCTGGGAGCAATAATTGCATATGCTGTCTAAGACAAGGTGGGAGGTGGCTGCCTCCCCCCTTCCCTGTGGTTAGCTGACTATCTCCAGTTCAAAATGTACCCTCAGCACTCCCGGACTTACACCTAAGATGTTTCACAGCAGGACTGGCCTTTGACAGGCATAAATGATAATGCTTGAAACAGACAAATCAATAAGACTACGGCAAATGTTTACCCCCTCAGAAAGAACTCTGAGTATAATGACATAGGGAGCGGTTCAGTCAGTGCGTGTCTTTCATTCTGTCTGCTAATGTCTTCAGACCCATTGGAAGCAGACTCTCACTATCGGATCCTTCTGTCATTATTTTCTCCAAAACAACCTGAAGCCTTTTAGAAAATTGGATTTGTCAACCTTATTGAGTTGTGTGGCCAAGCATGCCACAAATTAAGATGAAAGATGAGAACTTAAGTTTATCAAGTCCAATGGCGAGGGGTGGGGGTGGGGGTCAGGGGAGGACTTCAATGACATCCAGATTCAGGAGCAAGATCTCTTTAGATGAACTTATGTGCAACAGGTGTGCATTCATAGGAAGCTTTTAGATACTGTGAACCACTTCTGCGTGTGTGTGTGTGTGTGTGAGAGAGAGAGAGAGAGAGAGAGAGAGAGAGAGAGAGAGAGAGAGAGAAGCAGGAATTGGGAGTGGTGGGTGTTCTCTCTTGTTGCATCTTCAGCAAATAGCCTCAAAGTTGTAAATTATATTAAGGTCTTTAATGAGCATTACATTTAACATAACACATTTAACATAACCCATTTACAAATCCTTTAGTTTCCTACCATTCTCTGTTGTTGAATGTCGGTCTGTGCCACTACTGACTATCGCTGATGCCACTTCCTGTCTCTGCTGCACAGACTACTGAGATCTGTAGTACTGCTGGAAACTCTGAGAGCAGCTACACTACAGTAGGAATGTGGACAGAAGAGGCCTTGTGAGGATGCTAGAGCAATGGAGATGGTTGCAGGCAGGTGCACGGGGACAATGGAGCAAGAGGGGATGACCATCCCTCAGTTGCCAGGGTCTGGGTGTGTGTGTGTGCCAAGGCACTTCCTCACCCTCAGCCAGGGCACATGCATGCCCCCTCCCATTTCCAGCCAGCAAAGAAAGTGCTTGCCGGCTGAGAGCATGAGGCGTGCCCCTCTCCTCCCCAGCTAGTGTTTCAATGAAACGTTGACTGGGGAGGATGGTTGAGGGTCTGAATGGGCCTTCTCTCAGGCAGTAGCCACACCCCCTGCACCGGATGTCAGATGGAGGGGGTGTGGTCAATACTGGGGACAGGGCCTGTCAGCCCCTGCAGAGTTTCCCCAGTCAGCAGTTTGCTGAATGCTGACTGGGAGCTCCTTTCACTGCCTCCACGGAGGCAGGGAAAGGTTCCCCAGTCAATGAAACTGTAAACTCTGCAGGGGCTGATTGGCCCCATCCCAACTACTGACCACAGTCCCTGCATCTGATGTCTGATGCAGGGGGAATGGCTTGGGGCACATGAACGCTTTGCGCACACAATTAAACATGAAAAGGCACAGGGAAGCTACTGGCCGGACTTTTTCCTCTGGCCGCAGACAAATTCCCAACAGCCCTGGTTGCTGGATAAAAGGAGGCCCTTGAAACAAGGAAGTTTAGGCAACAGGTCATCACTAAGAACTGTAGCATCAATAGCAAGGCTGGCAAAGTGGCAAGGCCTAACCAGTTTGAGCTGAGATCATACTTGACCAATAAATATTAACCACTTGCGAGCAGGAAGTTGAAGTTGTACGTAGCTACCCTCTTTTGGCATAAGTTTGATTTTTTTCTAGCTTGTTCAGACACTGTGCTGTACGAGTGTACAAATGTCTGTACACTTGTACACGTGTGAATGATTGTACCTGTGTTCATTTTAAAAGTGAACCTCGATACAGGCCCTTAAAATGTATGGTGCAGAGAGGATGTGTACTTCTGTACTTGCACTGAGCATAACATGTGAATGATTGTACCTGTGTACAGAGCTGTACCTGTGTACACTATGCATTTGTTGTACAAGTGTTGAACATAATGTGTGAAAGTGCCTTCAGCATACTCACTTTAGATACCAATTTCCATGCTTTCCCCCACCCCCGTGTGGTTTTTTTTCCCAGAGAAGTTGATCCTATTTTCCACACACAAACATAATCTGTAATTGTATCAAAAATTCATGGAGGACAGGTCTATCAATGGCTTGGCTACTAGTCTGAGGGCTATAGGCCACCTCCTGCCTCAGAGGCAGGATACTGGACTAGTTGGGTCTGATCCAGCAAGGTTTTTTTTTTTAATGTTCAGCTGTAATTGTGTTCAGAAATGTTGTTTTGAGCACCTGAACAGGACTCTGATTTTTAGGTATTTGATAAAAAAAAGTATTATACTATCTCAAACTCATACTGAAGATGTTACTGGCCTAAAATGTTCATAGCGTCCAAATAACCAGTCATCCCATCCCATTTTCAAAACCTCATTAGAAAATGTTGAATTGTGATTTAAATATATGTTACATAAGAACATTCTTAAAAAGCCTTGCTGGATCATGCCCAACTAGTCCAGTATCCTGTTTCACACAGTGGCCCACCACATGCCTCTGGGAAGCCCACAGGCAGCAGCTGAGGGCATGCCCACTCTCCTACTGCAACTGGTATTTGGAGGCATCTTGCCTCTGAAGCAGGAGGTGGCCTACAGCCCTCAGACTAGTAGACTGCAGAGACACGCCCCCCCCCCCCCCCCCGGCTGTGCCAGCACACCCTGAGGCCACCAGACTTACCAGTGAGTTGATCTTTTTTTAAAAAAAAATTAAAGTTAGAACCCACGAACTGGCTCAAATTTGAGCCAAGCTGAGGTTGGGGGTTGTTCAGTGGCACAAAACCAAACATACCAAGTTCTGTTTGAGTCCGGTTCAGACTCAAACTGAACTAGGCAACCCATTTTTTTGTGCACCCCTAATGCAAGGTTCACTGTTGCCAGATATATCTTTCAAATTCTGAATGAAGCAATTGGAGACCCAGTCTATGAATAATGTACCAGTCACCCACATTCTCCTGCTGGTTCACCAGAATACAAGGAGCTGGCTTTTATTTTTCCCTTGGTGGGCATGAGGGTTGAGAACTCTGTTAACCAGCATTGGCTTCATGACAAAGTCTCCTGCAGAATTATTGCATTATAAAAGATTTATTTGGTCAGGCTTTTGCCCCTTAGGGGTTGCCAGTCTCTCTCTTTTTGCTGCTCTGTTTTGTTTTTATGGCTGTTTCTTTTGGTGTTTTTATCTTATGATTTTAATTGATTTTAATATTTTGATGGGATTTTATGGAATTTTATTGTATTAACTTTTGTAAACCACCTTGGGATAATTTTATGAATGGCAGTATATAAATCTAATAAATAAATAAATAAATAAATAAATAAGCAAGCTGCTTCCTGGGAGTGGGCAACATATCTGATGCTTCTACACAGAGCGTAGTGTACCTATATCCTGCAAACTACGCACCCACCCTGCTCATGATAACTAAATTGGTGGTATATCTAGAAGTTCCCACAAAAGGTCAAAATCATGAAAGCAAAACCCATGATTGTTACTGTGCTGTATAGCAAACACATATCTGGAAATCCATGAAGGGATAGAAGGCTGGGGGAGGGAGTTTTCGGGTAGAAGTGGAAGCATATAAATTTAGGGGAGAATCATATAAACTAGAATATAATCTATCCTTCTCCGGCCAACTGTTTCTTCACTGACAATTGACTCATACCCCTCTAATGTACATGGGGCCCATGCTGACAGACATCCTGTGCTGCTGCTGAACATGTAGTTCTGGCTTGACTTATGTTATATTGCTCATGTGAATGGTTGATCTGAAAGCAGGGAAGGAAATATAACATTTGAATTAACCCCAATTTTTGGTGAGCTTCTGTCTGCTGCCTAAAGAAGAATCTGTTACATAAAATGCTAGCAAATCTAAGCTGATAGTTGGTTCCACTGTTTGGAAAACTTGCTGTCTCTCTGAAGGCATTTATTATCCTGTTCATTTTCAGAGATTTAGGAATATTCTAGCACCAAGTTGAATATGAGCAGAATTTTAAGCAAAGATTTATTTGCTTTTGTTAGATAGAAATCTAACATAACGATGTCTCAAATGCTGCAAAATTTCAGTCTGTTTGTTCTTCAACTTGCAGCCTTAATAACATTCTGCCCATCAAACTGGAGTACAATTATTTTGGAAAGCTCTTTGTGTTGTCAGTTTCACTTTTTATTATCCAAATAATAAATGCTTATCTATATTGCATTGCACTTGTGTTAGAGAAGCTTCTGAGACTGATTGGCTGATGTAGTGTGGTGGCATGGAAAATTCAGTTGCTCAGGGAGTTAAATAGCAGTGATGTTATAGAAATCTGTAATTACGTGGATTGGGATTTAAGGGAAGGTATCAGACCCTGTCGCACTCCACGAGTTTTGCAAATCCTTTTAAAAACCATCTAAGTTAGAGTGCTCCATTTGCTGAAGAATTCTGTATGCTAAGTATGTTCATATATTACTCCCTTTGTCATTGGCAATCATTTTGCATGGATATCCTGGAGTTCTAGCACTGAGAGAGATATTGCCCTCTATTTACTCTCTTGCTACTTTTATCCAATTTGTTTTTGCTTCCCTTGAAATACCTTGGATATTTTGCCTGAGCAGAAACAAATTCACCTTGAAATGTCATTTTAGGCCAGTGGTTTTCCAAAAACTTTCCACCTTGGTTTCTCCACCTAGGAATCCCAAAGCCATTAAACCCATGCACATTGTAAAGGAATGAAAGCTACATTCCAGAGTGCACACTCAGCCCATGTGAGGCACTGGCTTGACCTTTGGGGCCTCACCATTGTCCCATGTCAACTGGCATGCATTGTAGGGGTGTCAGGATTCCGTGTTATCTGATTACCTGTGTGGAGTGCCCCATGGAGTCTGGCAGGGCACACAGAGAGCACAGTGACCCCTCCTTCGGCGTTTCTTTCTTCCCCAAATGGGAAGGGGGGTGAAATGGTGCCAGGGCTGAAATGGTGAGACTGCATGGGCGAAGCAGGGAAAGCTGCATGGAACAGCACCACTGGAGCTGCCATGTTGGGAGAGGCAGGAGGCAGGGAGTGAAATCAGGGAGAGGGCAGGACATGGAGCAGGATTTCAGCCCTGCCAGCTCTGTTCTAGGGCATTTAAAGCCAAGGCAGCCAATGACGTGGGCTGCTCTTGGGCATGGGACCCGGAGTTCCCCTGGAGAGAGAACCAGCTAGATGTAGCAAGTCAGGAGGGAGATTGAGGTGATTAAGCCACCTCCTCCCCTGGTTTACTCTGAGGCTGACCTTGGCTGTTCTTACCCTGGATTTTGGAGTTCAAAAGGGACAGTAACACACCTCTTCCCCCTTGGAGCATGACAAGGGGAAGATTGATAGTGGTGCATAGGCTTCCATCCAAGGAAGCCTGTACACTATTACTGATTTTCTCATTGATGAACCATTGAGAAGCTTCTGAAGAACCCCAGAATTTTCCAGAATTTGGAAACCAGGGTGTTTAGGTAAATTCAGTGATCATTCTAGTGTTTGGCAATTCTTGCCAAGTTCAATGACCAGCATAGTTCAGCTAAGCAATTGACCTGCTTAGTCTATGACTACTGGTAGGAGGCAACATTTGAGCTTCTCAGAAGTGTTTGGTAGGCCAGAAGTGTTTGGCAAACCTCTGTAGAATGCTGGACCAGATGGACCCTTCAAAGGTCTTCTTGTGACTTAAAAAGCTTATTCACATGAACGGGCAAGTGGTGGGTAGGCAGGGGGAAGGCAGGGTTTCACCTACCTTCCCCCCAAATGATCACTGCTGTCCTTTTTGGTGTGCTGCTGCGTGCCCACATGGTACATACTTTTGTAAGTGTGGATTGCCAGAGGCTGGGACACATTTTCCCAGCCTCCAAGGATCCCACAATGCACTGTGTGAGTAGTGTGGTACCTTGGGGGATTCCCTTGGGAGTCAGACACTTTAGGCACCCAGTTGTGTATACTTGGGATGCTTACCTCTACCTCACCTATGTAGGACTACTGATGTATACAGCCTCAAGGTGAAACAATCCTCCTTCAGTCAATAGGCAAACAGATCTGTACATTTGTCTTAACTGGGATGTTGATTGGTCTTCCCAGTGCTCCAAATGTTTTGTTCTGCTGGCTTCAAGTTTTAGCACATGCATCATTGTTTGATTAAGGAATAAATAACAGGTAAATGGCAGGAGTATTGGTGGGAGAATAACAAATCTCCTAAAGGTAATTCATCTATTTTAATTTTGGTCCATCTCTTCCCCTCTCTCTCTGCATTTAATTCTTTTGCTGAATGTGGCGATACTGAAAGGTCAGTGGATTTATCTATAATGGAGCCTTAAGGGGATTTGGCATCCTTTTCATCTTAGCAATTCCCCCTTCTAAAAGAAATGACAGGTGGTAATTTTCAAGTATATGTATGGCATTTCAGTGACCTGTGGCAAACAAGGTCAATAGGCAAGTCTGAAATCATACAAAGATGTTGCTAAGCTGGCAACAATACTGAATCCTGTCAAAGTGGATTTTATAGGGGACTTATAATAACTGGACATCAAACTTTTAAAAAATCAATGAAGCTATTTCAGAGATTTTCTTAATATTCTGTGGAATTTTTTCTTAAACTTCTCAAACTGTGGAAAGTAATCCACAGTTGCAATCCAGCCAAACTTTTATGTCATACAATTCATTTCAGTGGCAGAAATTAAGTGCCACTGAATTTGGAAAAGAGGCGACTAAGGGGAGACATGACCGAAGTTTATAAAATTATGCATAGAGTGAAGAGGGTAGACAGAGAGAATTTTTTCTCCCTCTCTCACAACACTAGAACCAGGGGTCACCCCATGTAAATGAAGGCTAGGAAATTTAGGACCGACAAGCGGAAGTACTTTTTCACACAGTGCATAATTAATCTATGGAATTCCTTGCCATGGGATGTGGTGATAGCCATTTGCTTGGATAGCTTTAAAAGGGGCTTAGACAGATTCATGGAGGACAGGTCTATCAATGGCCACTAGTCTGATGGCTGTGGGCCATCTCCAGCCTCAGAGGCACGATGCCTCTCAATACCAGTTGCAGGGGAGCAACAGTATGAGAGAGGGCATGCACATACCTCTTGCCTGTGGGCTCCTTAGTAGGGGTGTGCAATTTGGATTTTTCAGTGTTTCGGTTCGGACCCGAACCGAAACAACCCTGTTCTGTTCTGTGCCCGAATTTTGCCCACCCGAATCACCCCCGATTCGGTTCGGAGCCGAATTAATCCGAATCCGAATTGATTTGGATTAGAAAAACGGGTCCTGGGGCCAAAAGAGTGGGGTGTGGTGGTAGTGCCCAATGGGTGGAGGCTACCACCCAAATTTCAGGGGGATTGGGCAAAGGGCTGATTTTGGGGGAATTTTTGAAGTTTTAGTGTCTTTGGGGCAGATCGGGGGCAGAAAGGGGGATCTGGGCCAGAAGAGTGGGGTGGGGTGGTAGTGCCTAATGGGTGGAGGCTACCACCCCAATTTCAGAGTGATTGGGCAGAGGGCTGATTTTTGGTGAATTGTTGAAGTTCACATGTCTTTAAGGTTTAGATTCTATGATAGCAGATGAGAGTGGATTCATGGTGTGTCATTGAAACTCTCATTTGCTATCACAGAATCCACACTCAGAACACCTCAGAAGCAACAAAACTCCAACAAATGAAATCACCAAAAATCAGCCCTCTGCCTAAATTCAGGTAGCTTCCTTGCCCCTACCCCGCACCACCACCAACCCCACCCTACTCTAGGCCACCCCTTTTCCCCCGATGTGAAGCGATTATACCTAAAGGGGGGAAAACCTTAAAAACGCTTAAACTTCAGAAATTCACCAAAAATCAGCCCTCTGCCCAATCCCCCTGGAATTCGGGTGGTAGCCTCCACCCATTGGGCACTACCACCCCACCCCACTCTTCTGCCCCAGATCCCACTTTATGCCCCCAATCTGCCCCATAGACACTAAAACTCTCAAAAAATCACCAAAAATCAGCCCTCTGCCCAATCACTCTGTAATTGGGGTGGTAGCCTCCACCCATTGGGAACTACCACCCCACCCCACTCTTTTGGCCCCAGGACCTTTTCAATTAAAGTGAAAGGAAAGCAATTTCTGCATTGAAATCAATGGAGGCAAAAAGGCGGGAAATTCAAAGAGACGTCAAACTGAAAATGGAGGGGGAAGAATAAGACAAGACTGGCACTTTTCTGGGGCACAAAATGGAGACCCGAAACACCCAAAAAATTCGGACCCGAAACAGGGGTGATTTGTTTCGGGTCTGAAATTTATCGGAACTTGTCGGGGGTTATTCGGTTTGGCTCCGAATCACCCAAAATTGGTCGTTTTGGGCACAGATCGTTCTGTGCCCGAAACGTTTCGCACATCCCTACTCCTTAGAGGGATCTGGTGGGCCACCGTGTGAAACAGGATGCTGGACTAGATGGGCCTTTGGCCTGATCCAGCAGGGTTGTTCTTATGTTAAGAACATTCTTAACTCTCTCTTATTAATGATATCAGTAGTTTCAATTGCATTTATGAACTTAAAATTACATTATGTTAACGATTTTTGGAATTAGGACATAAATCTCAAGGTGGTATGCAGTTAATAATTCCTAAAGGAATGTTAGGAAGTTAGTAAAACCTTTTTTTAAAATTCTAGCAGACATTTGAGCAGGGGAAGGGCATCAACACGTTAACCTGAAACTGTTTTATTGGTTTTGACTATGCAACTTTAATTTAGTTTAGTTTACTTTACTATTTAAAATTTGAATTTAACTTTTAGTTTTTGATACAATGAGGTCATTCACACAGAAAAGTCAGTTTCAGCATTGCAATTGAAATTGACTTCTCTGACTCCTCTCCACTCCAGCTGAGGCACTGAGTGATTAGCAGAAGATAAGATATGCAAATAGCTGGCAGAGCTTCTCTGTTGAGGATGAATGGTTTAGTTAAGTATGTGGTGTATTGTAATGCAATGAATTGTGTACTAAGAAATTCTGAGTAACCTTGGCCAACACAATACCCTAAGATTCTACTCTGAGCTGCTTGCTTTGGGAATGGAGGGAAAGTGTGCCAGCCTGGAATGGATTAATCAATTTATCTGCTGCCTGCCAGTGCTAGCCCTAGACTGAGTGAGTGAACCCCCATTTACACACACACACACACACACACACACACACACACACACACACACACACACATCCTCTGGAATTCTGGATTCTAGGGTTTAATTGAATTTACAAAGTTGTGTGTTGTTTAGTTTAGAATGATTTTAAAGGGGTTCTGTGGGAGGGATTCCCCTAAATGTTAATTTGACTGCCAAACCCCTAACTCATCACCAAACACCTTCAGTTTGATTGAAATGCAAACTGACCTTGCAAAGGGAGTTGGAAGACAGCATTTTGAGAAAGAAATACTCAAATATCTTTGGGAGCTCAATGCAATTCCAAAGCTTTTGCTAAAAGCAATGGTATAAGTTGCATGGAGAAGCTTTTCCAGAAGCTGGTTAGGAAAGTTCTGAAATTACACAGGTGTTTCTTTCCAAAGGTTTAGAAAGAATCTCTTGACTTGTTCAGGGCTTTTTTGAAGAGCTATTTTGTTTTTCTTCTGATTTTTATGAGTTATAGTGGTGTCTATGTTTTGTTGCCGAAGTTGAGCAGTCTAATGTAATTTAGGCCACAATGTAATTTGGTGGGACATGATGTCTAAGCCAGTGTTTCACAACTTTTGCCATTGCAGGGACAGGTCATCCACACAGGGGCGTAGCAAGGCTGGAGTGGGCCCTGAGACAAGATTTAAAAATGCCCCCCCCCCGAAGCTCAGCTTATGAAGTAAAGAAATCTTAAATGAAGCTGAATAGTGGTAACATGTGCCACAATAGAACATCATCCTAAATTGTTTTTTAAAAGGTTTTGTAAATTGTTGACAATGCAAGTCATTTAATGGTACTAGAGAAAGACATGCTGTTCTGGTAGCTCCAGGTCTTAACACTCACATCAAGTTCAGAGGATGAATACAACTGAAGGAAGCCCAGGCGGGTGTGTGGCTGGGGGAGTCAGTCTTGTGACTTGCCTCTGGTGGGGCAAGGCAGTGGGCCCCCAGACAACTGTCTCTCCTTGCCCTATTATAGTTACGCCCCTGCATCCACATTGGACTACAGGAGACAAAAAGAGAGCAGAAGAATACCCCTGTCAATCTATTGACATCCCCAGGAATCTTAGTTGCTTCTCTCTTTTTTGTAACCATGATGCATGGATTTGTACTTTCTTAAATGCCATGATGATAAATCTCAACAATTCTGAACAGTAGGCTGATCTGTTTGGGCTACTGCTCACTCCACTTCAGTTAAATGAACATTTGAAGCTGTTCCATAGTGCCTAGGCAGGTCATTGGACTATCTTGCTATCTCAAGTGACCTGTGGTCACTGTTCCATGGGGAGTGAGCATTTTATTGAAAGGTTGCTTGAATCCACAAATGGGCTGTGCTGCTGTGCTAGTGCCACAGGAACAGGCTCCCACCAAAACTCTCAAATAACTGCACCAAAAAATTAAGTGTCATTGTTGTTCATCATTCTCTTCACTCTTTCAACTTGTTTATGTGGGGCTTCAGGGGCAAAACAGTGGGTTGGGTGGCAGTGCCCCAATGGGTGGTGCACCCAGATTCCAAATAGGGCAAAGGGCTGATTCCTTAGGAATTTTTGAGGTTTATACGTCTTTAAGATTTTTCCCCATAGGGAATAATAGAGGTTTCAACAACCCCATAACTCCACCTGGGGGGCATTGTGGTGGCCCAGAGCGAGTGGTGGTGTAGTGCACATAGGGTGCCAACCACCCCCATGTGTTTCTGGGTTCTGTTGTTTCTGAGGTGTTCCGAGTGTAGTTTTTCTGGTAGCATATGAGATTTTCAATGACAAACCATGAATCCACTCTCATATGCTACCAGAGAATCTACACTCAAAACACCTCAGAAACAACAGAACCCAGTACCCAATGGGTTAGCCACCCATGGGGGTGGTTGGCACCCTATGTGCTCTTCACCACCACTCGCTCTGGGCTACCTTGGTTCCCCCCAAGTGCAGCTATGGGGCTGCTTAAATCTCCATCATTCCCTAAGGGGAGGAACCTTAAAGACACATAAACTCCATTCAGTCTCTAAAAATCAGCCCTCTGCCCAATTACTTTGAAATAATTCTGGCAGCTTCCTTGCGCCTAGTGAGCACTACCACCCACTGAGCACTACCACCCACCCTCCTCTGCTCTGGGCCACCCCTTTCCACCTGACATGAAGCTATACTTTTGCTGAAACCTCCATTATTCTCTATGGGGAAAATCTTAAAATTCAAAAATTCACCAAAAATCAGCCCTTTGCCCAGTTCCTCTGAAATTTGGGTGGTAGCTTCCACCCACGGGGCACTACCACCCCCACCCACTAGTTTTGCCCCTGGGCCATTTTTTAAAAATCCAAAACATTTTGGATTTGGATTTTGCAATTTCGAACAAAGAACAAAATTGGGGTGTTTTGGATTGGCTGATTTTGAACAAAGAACAAAATGGGGGTGTTTTGGATTTGTGCCAAAAACAAAACAGAAAAAAAACCCAAACGCACAACCCTAGTATGTGGAGCCTCATTCTTAAAGCCATAATCATATACCAGTCTGTACAAAGTCTTTACAGCTTAGATGGCATGGAAGTTAAGACGAGCACCTTAACTTGTATTGTCAATGCTTTTCAGAGCATGAGTGAAAATTTAAAGCATCGTAACTCTCATTGTAAACTAAAGGTTTTTGGATCACTGAATAATAATAAGTACTGACCAAGAAATAGTAGTAGCTATCCTTTTTCCATAGTGCTCACTTTGAAAGCAGGAAGTGGTGATTACTTCCAAACAGTCTCTATGGGTCAGAGCAGCTCCACTGAGGTAGCTCAGCACTTGCTAAATCAACCATGCTTGCATGTAAACTGATGTTTCAACTGAAAACACTAACTGTGCACAAGGCACATATCACATTCACACATCTGGGCAGCCTGAGCCTATCAGGGTTCTCAGAAGTGTGGGCACAAGTATTTAAAGATGCACATGAATGTGTGTATGTCTTAAACACTTGATATGTTTTCTGCAAGAAACATCAGCAAAGCAAACATGTTTGCCTAATTTATTCAGAGTCATTCATGCCACTGTACTGAGAGAGTTGATTCTTTGTAGACCATCACAGTGTCCCAAATGACAAACATAGATATGATGTGTGAGCAAGCAGGCAACCAGGATTTGTGGACTTAGTGGAAAGTTAGGATACAGATATATATATCTTTAGTCACTACAATGCTTTACTACACAAAACCATTCTGTAACAAATGTTGGCTAATTGACAAGACAACTCTATTTTTTTAAGCCCCAAACCACCAAAGTGTATGTGTCTAATTTTCAACACAGAAGATTGAAATCTTTGTGCCTAATATGCATGCTGTCAAATTTGTATTTTGCATTGGAGAGACTGAACAATAAGGGATGCAGCATTTTTTAAAAAAGAGAAGGAGAAAAGCAGCGAAAATATATGGTGTAATTATATGCACATATTGTGCTGAGAAAACAGACGTGTGCCATCCAAAGGTTTCTTTCCCTTATCTGCAGCAGGAGCTTCCCTCTAGGTAGGAAAACATTTGTGCAGTTGTCTTTGAAATTGAATCACTCCAGGGAAATAAAATGGTATAAATTAAATTATTGGGAAGAGGAGATGGATAGACTCAGTTCAATTCAGCGATACTTTAGTAGCATGCCAAGCTAAACAAGCACAAAATATAAGAAAAGGGCAATCCCTCTCAGATTCGATCAGGAGTAGGTATAATTCACTGGGCTGGGATCGAACACTGTGCTTTGAGTCCAATGCCCTTGGGAATACTCCAACTGGTACTTTGCAGAACCAAAATACAGTTCAAAAAGCCCACCGAACTTCAATCCATTCTCAAAGTTCATTCATCCCCACTATAAAAAATATAAAATTATATACCAGTTTAAAATGGGTTTTCTGCTTTGGAAATCATTGATCAGCTTTGTTCAGAAAATCAGTGAATGAATGAATGAATGAATATATATCTCTATTTCTTGTTTACACAGTCAGACAGGTGTTATTGACTGGTTTGTTTTATCCAGACATCGAGTCCTTCCCAAGGACCTGGGATGGCTGAATTTTATCATCAGTACTGTTGGTTATTATAGATATCGTCGCAAGATATAGGCTGTTCCCAGTAAAGCTGCTTTTTGTAACTGGCTGATGGTGATTTCTGTGGCCCCCGATGGTGTTGAGGTGCTCTTCAAGTCTTTTGGAACTGCACCCAGGGCACCAATTACCACTGGGATTATTTTGGTCTTTTTCTGCCACAGCCTTTGAATTTCAATTTGTAGATCTTTGTATTTGGTGATTTTTTCCTATTTCTTTTTCTTCTATTCTGCTATCCCCTGGTATTGCTATGTCGATTATTTTCACTTGTTTTTCTTTGTACCCAGACCCCGGCCCAAGAAGACACAGAGACATTTTTTAATGGGAGAAATGGGCCACGCTTTATTAATATAACAGGCATGGCGGACTGAAAACCAACATAATCACCAACATAAAACAGTGCGGGCACCTAGATTCAAAACATCCTACCGATCGCCTGCAAGGGCGACACACCCTGGCTCAGGAAAGAGGCAGGTAGCTCCCGCCCAATTCCTTCAAAGCCAACCACCCCCTTTAGAAGAGGGGATCTGAACAGCTTCAGATCTTTACCTCCCCAGACCGCACAGCCCAAAGGTAGGTGAAGTCCTAAAGCAGGTTTCTTGGCAATCCAAGTCTTCCCATGCCGCAAGGCCACAAGGAAGCGATTGACCAATCCACCTTAAAATGTCCAAGGGTGATCACCGATAATCTATACCTCTTTACCCCACAGCCCGCACTGTTACTGCCAATGTGGCCAACCTAAGATCTAACTACCAACTGACTACAGAACGGAGTAGGCGAAAAAAACCCCAACAACAGCCAATAAGTTGAGAGCAAAAAATTCCTACTCGGCCCCAAAGGCGACCAGTCACTAGACCCGCTCTGCATCAGGGAGGGAGGGAGGGGGAAGCCGAAAACTGACTGAGAGGCTAGAGCGGGGAAACCGCTCAGCCACCCACCAAGCCCCGCCCACCACAGGCCAGCCAGCCAATAGGGCTGCTTCTAGGGCCTCGTGAGTCATGGGCTGGGACAAACACCCTCCCACCTGCACGAGGCAAGGGGAGGGGGATTGTACCCAGACCCCGGCCCAAGGAGACACAGAGACATTTTTAATGGGAGAAACAGGCCACGCTTTATTAATATAACAACAGGCATGGCAGACTGAAAACAAGGTGATTAATCACCAACATAAAACAGTGCGGGCACCTAGGCATGGGCTAGGATTCAAAACGTCCTACCCATCGCCTGCAACACCCTGGCTCAGGAAAGAGGTAGGTAGCTCCCGCCCAATTCCTTCAAAGCCAACCACCCCCTTTAGAAGAGGGGATCTGAACAGCTTCGGATCTTTACCTCCCCGGACCGCACAGCCCAAAGGTAGGTGAAGTCCTGAAGCAGGTTTCTTGGCAATCCAAGTCTTCCCATGCCGCACAGGCCACAAGGAAGCGATTGACCAATCCACCTTAAAATGTCCAAGGGTGCTCACCGATAATCTATACCTCCTTATCCCACAGCCCGCACTGTTACTGCCACCCAGGAAGGTTAGCCATCGCTTGACCTTCCTGCCCCACACCTGCCTAAACTTTCAGCAATCGCCTCACAGATATTATGCAGATACAAATCACAACCTTTTTCGGAAAGGTGAACCCCGTCGGGGTGGAATAGCTTGGGAAAGCGAGCAGCTATATCCGGCTGCCGCACAACAGACCCCCCAGCTGCCAACACCAATCTGCCTTTTGCAGCTGAAATTTTTCTACGCGCCTTCTCCAAACTGAGGCAAGAGTGAGCGCCCCGCCAAACTCTGCGTTGGAGCCAATTAATCCAGATTATGCGCACGCCAGGCATCTACCTGCACAAAATAGTCAAATCCGAGGAGGCTTGCTGAAAGATGGCGAGGCCAGGCTGCCAGCCCAAATCATTCTCCCCCAGATGAAGAACCATAATGTCGGGAATGGGAAACCTATCTAAATGATCCCTCAATGCTGGAAGTAACTGATTCCAGAGCATGCCCCTCATGCCCAACCAATAAACTGAAGCTTTGCTTCCCAAACCCAGCTGGGATCCCCAGCGGGAGGTGCTGGCCCGCTTGAAAGCCCAGAAGACCAACGAATGGCCACACATCAGGACTCGGACCGGGACCGCCACCCTGCCAGCACCTGCCAAGAGAAAATAACAAGTCAACAATGCAGAAAACAACTGTCCGCTGTCAGCGCACATATCGCCTGACCGCCATGGACGGCGGGGCTGCAGGAGAAGCAAACAGGCAGGCACCCAGTCTCACACCCTGGGGTCTACCTAGGAGCAGATGTTGTATCTCCTCTTCTCTCTCCTGCAAGTTTCTGGGGGCTGAAGTCACTGGCAGAAGCCTAGAGATTCTCTAATTCTCAGCTGGCCCAGAATGCTGCTGCAAGGATGTTCATGGGCCCAAGTCACTTCGTGAGTGTTACACACATCCTTCAGCATTTTCACTGGTTCCAGTCAACGTTTGGGCTAGATTTAAGGTGCTAGTCTTGACCTTTCAAACCCTACACTGCTTGGGGCTGCGGTACCTGTCAGACCATATTCACCCATATGAACCTGCCATATGAACTTGCTGTTCCGCATCTCAGGCCCGCTCATGGTCCTGCCGCTGACAGAGATCCAGTTGGCAAGAACTAGAGACAGGCCCTTTTTGGTTGTGGCCCCTCAGCTTTGGAACACCCTCCCAGAGGAACTTTGCCATGTTCCCTCCTTTGGTGTTTTTTAAAAACAATTACTTTAAATAGGCTTTTAAATCTCTTTAAATAGGCTTTTCAATGTATTATCTGCTGCTAATAACTGGTAAGTCTTTTTAGTATTTTAGTTCATAGTTTTCAGCTTTTTCTAATGACTTAATTTGAATCTTTTAAAATTTGTAATTTTAGCATGGACTTTAATGTTTAATTTAATTTATTATTTTTTACTTCATATTATATCTATTTTATTAATGTTGCGAGCCATCCCGGGCAGTAAGGTACTGGAGGGGCAGGGTCTTAATACTTTAAATCTATCTATCTATCTATCTATCTATTATTAACTATCCAGAGGGGCCCTCCTCTTGCCATTATTTTTGTGCAGTGAATTTCTATAGGGGGAGATTCAGGTTGTGCCTACTTTCCTGTAGGCCTTCTGTGCTGTGGAGACAAAGATTAGTAGGTTAGGTTTTCCCCATCACTGCATTCTGGAAAAAGCTTTGCTTGCTAGAATTTTTTCATCTGTGTGTGTGCGTGCGTGCGCACAGGTGCATGTTTGACCATCCAATGCTTTTTCCTCAAGAAAGTAAAAATGTGAATCTTGCTATGTGAATCTTGCTATGTTTTAACTCTAACAGCTTGCAAAGGTTCCTTCCTTGTAGGCCTGTGTAAAAACAGATCAGTAAAATTGGACATAGTCTGATTTTACCTAAATTGGAAGTGTTTTGAGAGAGTCCAAAAATTTGGATTTGGATTGTTTGGATTGGATTTTTGGTTGGAAGTTTGGATTGGATTTTTCTGACCCCATTCAGAAAAGATCAAAGCTTTTTGGAACTCCAAATGGCAGCGAGATTCTTCTCTCTCTCTCTCTCCTCCCCCCTCTCTCTCTGTAGTTGTGGCTATGTGGGCAGGAACTCATCTCCTTCCCTCTGCCTGATTGCCTGCCTGTACATATCTCCTCCCCGCACCAAAAAAAGGTTATTAGCCCTTTTTTTTTACTCAGATGTGGCTGATTTGAGTCATTTCTGGGTTTTCCCTGCAATTCTCTGATGTTACATCACTTCCCCTGCACTGGTTTTATGCTACTTTTCTTCTGGGTTCAAAATGAATATCCACGGTTACTTTTAAAGCATTTTTAAAGGTTTATCCAATCCCAACCCTGTTCCTGACCCAAACTCCAACTTTCAGGTGGGTCCAAAGGACCCTGAACCAACATTTGTGGGGTCAGATTGGATTGGTTTGGACCCAATTCTGACTTTTATGTTCATGCACAGGCCTAGTTCATAATTTGGTCTAACCAAATAAATGTTCTTTGCAAAAAACATTGCTCTAAAGGATTCTTACATGCCATGTGCAGCCATCTCTTATTGCGCCTTATGGAAGTTTGATTTTTTTCTTACACATACCTTTGAAAAGAAGTACTTCTTTTTCTTAAACTTCCAGATCATCTCATCAGAAAAGAAGTTTTTGGAAGCAGTCATGAAATGCAGAGGTTAATGAAAGAACTTTGTAATCCTTATAAAAGTAACCAAAATGTCCTTTGAGTTAAATCTTTGCCCAGTACTCACTATTTCCAGAAGATTTTATATTTGAGTAACTTTGACATTTCATATAAAATGAATTGACAGAATTGATATCATTCTGGAGAGACTACCATGAATGATAGAACCAGATACAGCAGTTAGCTCAAACTAAATAGACCCCCAAATTTCTGAGTGGGTGAATTGAACAACAGCAAATCCTGAGGGGTTTCCATGCACCGTAGCTGTAAACTACTTCCCAAAGCCCACACTCACCTGCCAGTGTGAACACTGTTATACTTCTTAATGGACACCACTGCTACTTACCAGCCCCCCCCCCCAAAAAAAACCAACAACAAAAAGGAATTCAGTGAAAAGCGGGGGGGGGACCCAAAACTAACAAAAGCAATTAGGTAGAAATTAAAAATTCCTACTCGGTCCTTGCAATTGGCTTTTCCTTTACTGAAGCAAGGGTGGGCAGGTGGGAGCCAAACTCCTGCTTGGCTACAGACAGGGTTGGCCTATAAAGTGGCCACTCCACCTATGAATGACCTGTGCCAGGAACTAGACAAGGGGCGTGTGTCCCTGTTGGTTCTGCTGGATGTCTCAGTAGCATTAGATACCACTGACCATGAAATCCTTATGGACCACCTCTCAAGTATTGGCCTGCGGGGTCCTGCAGGGTTCAGTTTTGTCCCCCATGCTGTTCAACATCTACATGAAACCGCTGGGAGAAGTTATCCGGAGACTTGGACTGAGTTGTCAGCAATATGCAGATGACACTCAGCTCTATCTCTCCTTGTCACCTGATCCTAGGGAGGCTGTGGATGTCCTGAACTGGGGGCTGGAGGCTGTGATGGGTTGGATGTGGGCTAATAATCTGAAATTGAATCCGGACAAGATGGAGGTAATGTTGGTCAGTAGGAGAGCCAATTGTGATGAGGAGATTCTACCGGTTCTGGATGGAGTTGCACTCCCCTTGAAGGAGCAAGTATGCAGCTTGGGGGTATTACTGGACCCGGCTCTGCTTTTAGAAGCTCAGGTGGAGGAGGTGGCCAGGGGTATCTTTGCAGGGCTTTGGCTTGTGTGCCAGCTGCATTCCTTTCTCGAGAAGGCAGATCTCTTAGTCACATAATGGCTGGATTACTGTAACACACTGTATGTGAGGCTGCCCTTGAAGAATATTCGGAAACTGCAGCTAGTGCAAAATTTTATCTGGAGCTGCCCGCTGGGATCACATCACACCCATTTTGAAAGAGCTACACTGGTTACCAGTTTGTTTCTGGGTCCAATTCAAGGTGCCGGTTTTGACCTTTAAAGCCCTTAAAGGTTTGGGCCCTGGATACTCGAGAGACCACCTGCTCCCAAGGGCTGGTGTCCGCTTGACAAGATCATCTGAGGGGGATCTGCTCTGGATGCCAACAATGAGGGATCAACTTTTGTGCATGTGGGACAGGGCCTTCTCTGTTGCTGCCCCCAGACTCTGGAATGCTCTCCCTGTGGCTATTTGCTCTTGGGTCTCCATCACAGTTTTTAGAAAGCATTTGAAATCTTGGTTTTTGACCCAGGCTTTTGTATGATTGTCTCTGCTGTCGCTTCTTTGTATTTTGTATGGATATTTTATGCTTGTATTTTAAATCTTGTTAGTCAGATCTATGTTTTTATATTTTAATTTATATTTTAATTGTGTATTTTTATAGTCTTGTTTAATTTTTGTGTAAACCGCCTTGGGATTGTTGTAATGAAAGGCAGTATATAAATTTAACATTTTTTTAAAAAACAAAACATTCCCAGCTGATGTGGTATGACAATAATGACCAAACAAATCTGGCCAGCACCCTATGTGAGCTGAAAGTGCAGCTAGGGATACATCCTAGAATCCTTTCCAACACATAGGAGTTCCAAGGTACATTTAGGAAGGCTGGTTCCTTGGCAGACAAAAGGGTGACATGAAGGCAAAAAGTTTGAAAACCACTGAATTAGGGGCCTGTTTATTCCAGATTTGACTGTGACCAGAAGCCAATAGATATTAGGTATTCCCATGAAACTAATTTTCATATTCATCCTGAGTTCAAAATGAATTGCAAAATCCTTGAATTGATTCATTGAAACTGTAATCAAAGCCGTCTGTTTCGACAAATGAACCTCAAAACACTTGAAAAATTTCAAGTTTTTCAAACACCATTTTGAGGCCTTTTTCCCCAGGGAGAGCTAGTTTACCAATTGCAGTTGATGGGTTGACCAGTCCTCCAAGGTGAACTGACATGCTACGTCCAGGGCAGAGGGCTGGTCTGCCCACTGACCCCAATCAATAGACCAGCTCTTCCCAGAAAAATAGCCCTCTACTCCAGACTAAGCAAGTTAGCCTGCCTCAGAGGACTGATCTTCCCACTGACCACAATTGGTAGACCAGCTATCCCCATAAAAACAGGCCTCGAAATGGCACTTGAAACACTCAAAATGTTTCAAGTCAAAATGAGGCTGTTTTGTTTTGAGCGCAAAACAGCCCCCCCCCCTTTTAGGGGTGTTGAATCTTGAAATGGCTCATATTGAGCTTGAATAGATTGAAACCCAAATTGATTTGCACATCTCTAATTTATATGTTACCTACTGACTGTGGTATGGGATATATGCTGCTTTGGTATTATGCAGTTCTAGTAGAGACTACATAAACAAGACCAATGACATGTTTTTTAACCAGCTGGAGCAGCTTAGGAATACGCCAAAAGCTGGCCGCTCCCATGCTGGTAAGTTTGGCCTGAATATGGAAATACCAACAGAGAATGTTAAAGAACAAGACACCTTGACGTGGGGCAGAGGAAGATAAAATTTGAGCTGAACATAAAGATAGCAGCAGAGGTCACATATTTGATTTTTTAAAAAAGTTGAGTTCTACAAACCTGCATGGTAAGTTAAGTTAAATAACTTATGGGTTCAAAAGGTTGGCAGCTGTGGAACAAAGTCATGCTGTAAGCACAAATCATAGCTATTGGGAAAGAGAATAGCAAAGCAATGTGCCTACACAGGGATCTTTTTAATGACTTGAAAATCACAGGAGAAAGATATGAGAAGTGGACAGTTTGACAGCTAAGGATGAGTATATAGGTATAGCACAAGTTACGATGGGACAAAATTGGAAACATACAGAGACAGAATGAATCCCAACTAGCAAAGCATGTTAGAAGCAAGAAAAGCCATCATATAAAAGCTAAATTTGAGATTTATTTATTTATTCATTTATTCATTTATTCATTTGTTTGTTTATTTATTTATTTATAATATTTCTATACTTCCCAAAACCCATCTCTAGGTGGTTTACAATTAAAATAATTTAAAACATTAAATCAATTAATTAAAATCATTAAAAACATTAAAAACATTTAAAACTCAATATTAAAATTTAAAACTATACATCTAATTAAAAGCCTGGGTGAATAAATGTGTCTTCAGTGCCTTTTTAAAAGTTCCTAGAGATGGGGAGGTTCTTATTTCAATACTCCAAAGTCCAGGGGCTACAACAGAGAAGGCCTGTTCCCGAGAAGCTGCCAGACGAGTTGGCAGCAACAGCAGATGGACCTCTCCATATGATCTTAACATGAGGTGGGGCCCATGGCGCAGATGTTCTCTGAAATACCCAGGGCCTAAGCTCTTTAGGGCTTTATAAGTAATAACCAGCACCTTGTATTTTGCCCAGAAACGTATCAGCAGCCAGTGTAATTCCGTCAATACTGGAGTAATATGGTCTCTCCTAGAAGTGTGAATAAGTTGCAAATGGACCCTGTGGTATATTTTCCCCCTATCACATCTGCCTCCCCATGAAGCTTTCTCACCAATGAGGAAAAAGTAACTGGGAAGAACAAATTTGAATGGCAATATGATCTGTGGTAAAGCACTCTGCCTCCCACCACTGTAAGAACAGGGTGGGAAAACATCCTCCCCCTGGTGGGAGAGCAACTTGTGGAAGCATGGTATGAAGCAAGGATAGGCAACTCCTGCAATAGCAGTTCAACAGCAGCTGAAGAGCCAAGCTTGCCTATCCCTGGCCTGAAGTTAGGTGCTCCCTGCCTCTCACCAGTGCTCTGATCAAATTCACATCCCCCTGCAGCTGTATTGTGGTTTTAAAAAGAGAAGTATGAGCCTATTTACACTTCTCCCACATCTCATTATGGCCCTAAGTGGCAGGCAAAAGGAAGACAAAAAAATCTGTTGCTCCAGTCAAAAGAGATAGTTAACTGTGAATAAAAAGAAGGCAAAATTATTCAGCAAATTCTTGCTTCTGTTTGTCACAAAGAAAGGTGTTAATGATGTTATATTTAGCAATGTGAAGAAGGGAAAATACACAAGCAGGAACAGACTGAATTCAGATCAGTAATGACTATGGACTGGAAACACATGGGTTTGCACATAACCATACAAACTTTTCCAGAAGAGATTTACTGTCTCTTCTGCGTGAACCTCTTGGTCACATCTTCCCTCCCTATTCCTATGCAGGAGCATTTCATAAATGACATACAGGTTTACTAACTGTATTTACTTCTTCTTTACTTCACAGTTATACTAACTGTGTAACTTCTTTACTTCACAGTTATACTAACTGTGTTTACTTCTGTAACACGAGAAGGGGAACGTTCCAATTCCCTAGTATGAGGGCACATGTTCCGTCCTGTTTCCTTTAAGGTTTCTTTCTGGGACCTCGAAAAGAAGTTCTACGCTCAAACCCGAGGTTAGTTCTTCCCAAGACTGTTTTCCCAAATCAGGCTACTCTAACAACTTGCTTACTCCCTGCCACACTCTTTTGGCTACCACACACTCTTTTAAGAAATGTGAGTGGGTTTCCCTGAATGTTTTACCTAGCTCACTAGCTTTCTGTTTGCAGGTGATTTTAGAGCACTCTTGCTGGTCCTCTGGGAGCCATGGCTTAGCCGCATTAAGTGGTAGTACTTGATGGTATAAGTGCCACCTTGTTTCCCATAAATGGAAAGGGACTTTTTTCTCCTTAAAGAGAGCGATAGGGTGATCAGGTTGCAACAAGTACTGTGAAGTGCGGTGTTTGTAGCGTTTATGTTCTAAATCAGGTTTGGGGTGAGAGAGATTCCTGCCTGCAACTTTGGAGAAGCCGCTGCCAGTCTGTGTAGACAATACTGAGCAAGATGGTCCTATGATCTGACTCCTAGGGATGTGCACGGAACTGACTGGCCTGGTTTGCTTCGAGGTCAGACCAGCCTTGAACCCAACCGGGCCAGTTCAGACCGGCACCCTCTAGAACCCCGCAGTTTGGTTGGGGGGGGGGTTGCAATCTTAAAATCCTTTAAAAAAATTTTTTTAACCTTTTACTCCCCTTGGGGGAGTTCCTGGAGGCAGCGGTGTGTGTGTGTGTGTGTGGTCTGCAGAGGTCCCCCTCACCTGGTTTGGACACTCTTCGGCTGGTTTTCAGCCTTCACCTGGCAGCCCAGCACCCATCTGGGGGGCTGGGGGGCTGCACACATGGCCTCTGTGTGTCCCAGGCCATGCATAGGCCATGTGTGCAGGTGCCCAGTCCCCAACATGGCTGCTGGGCCACCAAATGAAGGCCAGAAACCGGCTGAAGAGCGCTTGAATTGGGTGAGGGGTGATTTAGAAGTCCAGTGGGGGGGAGAGAACCTCTGTGGACACCCCCCCGCCACCTCCAGGAACTCCCCCAAGGGGAGTAAAAGGTTAAAAAAAAATAAGGATTTAAGAACGTGGACCCCCAGAACTTTGGGGGGTGGGGTTCGGTTTTACCCCAAACTGTCAAACCCCTGAACTGAACCCCTGAACCCTCAAAATGGTTCGCACATCCCTACTGACTCCGTTTATGGCAGCTTCCTACGTTCCTATAGTCCACTATATTCGTAAATATGATACGATCATTATCCAAACTCCTCTATAGCAGCTGCTTATCAGGGGGTGTGGCTGGTCATGGGAATGAATGTGCGGTGCTCCCTTGCCCTCTCCTGCCAATGAAGTGCTTTCTTTGCCAACTGGAGAGCTGTAAAGCACGGCAGCACGTTCATTCCTAGCACCAGCCACACACCCTGCATTGGCATGCTGATGCAGGGGAAGGTGCATAGCTGGCACAGAGTAGCACTCTTGGCAACTTGTCCCAGGGCTGTCTGCCATCTTGCTGCTGCTGTTGAACCACCACCACCACCACCACCACTACTACTACTGCTATTTGCTATGCCCTGATCCTTACATGGAATCATATGAACCAGCAGTATTATAGAATCAGGCCAGAAGATGGCAATACATTACATTTATACAGGCATAAACGTGACAGCGTAGTTAAGCTGGAGTGAGTTTTCAATGTTCCACCATTAAAAGTCCTGAACATTCTATTGCTCATAAAACCAAAACCATTTGTTATAAAACCAAAACCATTTGTTATAAAACCAAAACCATCCACTAGATGACAAGAGACGCCTTCTCTCTAAATTTGGTTGAACATTTGTTGGGAAATGGCTTAGAGCAGTTTAAAGTTGTTCTCCTTTGAACAGGAGTTTAAAGGGTTGGTGACATTTTTTTGGACTGAGGAAGTGTTACTTAAAATATTTTATAGTCCATTTTCATAGTTTTAGCCTTTAGACTGCAAGCCAGAAAAAAGTGCCTTTCAGCTTCAGTTGTGCAGTGGGGAAGCAGCTTGCCTAGGGAGCAAGAGGCTGTTAGTTTGAATCCCTGCTGGTGTGCTTCTCATACTGTGCCTAGTAGATATATATTTGTAGTCACCTATATTGGGCAGTAGCGATATAGGAAGGTGCTGGAAGGGATGCTCACTTCAGTGACAATGGCAAAAACATCATCTCATACTGCATGGGAGGAAGGCAATGGTAAATCACTCCTGTATTCTACCAAGAAAACCACATGGCTCTGTGGTCGCCAGGTGTCGACACCAACCCGATGGCATAGTCTTTCCTTTCCTTTATTGTTTCAGAATTTAAGGATATTAATTTCAGAAAGCTCTTTTGTGAATAAAGTCTTAAATTTGCTGCCACTGCTATGTGTTATAAAACAATAGAAGCAGTGCAAGTGGAATGTTTTTAGAGCTCCACACTGTATAATTTTGGTTCCCCCGCTTTGCTCTCCTAGTTTGTTAAGCCAAGCTGCCGCCTAAGCTCACAACCCATATTGGACAAACTGCTTATTTTTATACCAGACTGTGTCTAGTAAATATATCTTTGTAGTCACCTATACTGGGCAGCAGTGATACAGGAAAGTGCTGGATATGGATGCTCACTTCAGTGACAATGGCAAAGGCATCATCTCATACTGCACGAGAGGAAGGCAATGGTAAACCACTCCTATATTCTACCAAGAAAACCACAGAGCTCTGTGGTCGCCAGGAGTCGAAACTGACCCAATGGCACAATCTTTCCTTTCCTTTTCCTGGGACCCAACAGATAGTTATTTTACAATTAATCCTCAAAGATGGGTTTTAAGAGGCAGAAAAATGAATCTTTAGTGCTAACAGAATGTGTGCAATAGTAAGTTTGAGGTTACAGTACCCACAGCGCTGCCCACAATAAACATGGCAGCTACCCTGACCCTGGTCCTCTGGCCTGATGGCCACTCAATCCCCTCAGGGTTGCATCACTGTGCTCCAACGCTGGTACAGTGTAGCTGTGGCATCCTTGTCCTTGCCGCTCTGCCCACCAGCTGCCTCACTCTTAGCTCTCAGATTATGTCCATGCATGTGCAGATAGCAGACAGCTTTCCCACCAGTCGTTGCCAGATCGGCTTTTTTAAAGCCAAATTTTGGGTTATGGCCCATTTGACTCACGACTATACCCCTTAGGTTCTGGCCAACTACTGCTCCTGCCCACCCCTCCATTCCAGCATGCACCTCACCCTGGCCACAGCAAGCCAGTATTCCCTGCTGGCTGCTCTGGCCTCCAACAACAGACTTAGATGGCCTCCACACACCTGAGGACTCCACACATGTGTAGAGACCATCTGAGCCTTGGGGTCAGGGCAACCAGCAGGGAATGTTGGCTTGCTGGGGGCTGAGGCAAGTCATGCATCAGAATGGGTGAGGGATGTGTGTCTGTGTCTGTGTCTGTGTGTGAGTGGCTGTGGCTGTGGCTGTGTTTGTGAGTGTCTGTGTCTGTGTGTGTGAATGGCTGTAGCGTCTCTCTCTGTGTGGCTGCATTGTCTGTGTCTGGCTGTGTGTTTCTGTACTGTGTCTGTGTCCATGTCTGTTTCTGTGTCTGGCTGTGTGTTTTTGTGTGTGGCTGTGTGTATGTGGCTGTGCAGTTGCTTTTCCCAGAGTAGCCCTATCACTTAAGGTGAATATCTTACAATGTTCACATATAGTCTCCCATTCAAATACAAACGAGGGTGAACCCTGCTCAGCAAAGGGGACCATTTATGCTTGCTACCACAAGACCAGCTCTCCTAGCTTAGATCAAACTGCTAAATGCATCATTTGTGGTCCCATTTTTATTTCAAGTAAAATAGCAGCCACAGGAGAGGACAAGCAGGGGGACTGTGGAGCATGGCAAGGGGGGACTTACAGTATATTCAATCCTTTCCACTCTTTCTGTAGTTCCAGTGAAAATGCACCCTCCCCATTCACACAAATCTGCTCTTCACTTAGGGAAGGAAATCCACATTTCCACCAACAGCAGGTTCTCACTCAAGGTAAATAGTAGCTTTGGGTGGCAAAGTAGTAGCTTTTGGTATTTTCAATGGGACCATGCTGCAATGGGAAAGAGTTTATTAATCTACCGATGTATCCACCTACCTGTTAGGGATGTGCGTTTCATTTCGGATACAAAATGTTTTGTGCACAAAACAGGCCATTTTGGCTGTTTTGTAACTGAAATAAAACACCCAATGCTCAAAACAGAACATTTTCTAGCCAAAACAAAACATCCCTGTTCCGGATACAAATGTTTTGTTGTTTTGGCTGTTTCGGAACTCCATTTTGAAATCGCGAAAAGTCTTTCTCCTTCAGTCTCCATTTTGAGTTTTGACATCTGTTTGAATTTCTGGCCTTTCCAGCCTACAGATTGGCCAGTGAAAGCATGGACTGATCTGCTGGCAATTGCCTCCTTATTCCTAAAAAAGGAAATTTAAGGGTAAAATTTACCCTCATTGGCCAGTGGGGCAGTGTGAATTTACCCTCATTGGCCCTTGGGGCAGTGTGCACACTGCATGGGGCAAAGTGCATTTCATTGTTGTTGTTTCACACTGTTGTGTGTAAATCAATTGCATTTCAGGGGGGAGGATGTGGATGTGCATGACCTTTGGAAATCTGCCTGGTTCTTTGCAAAGCTCTGCTGTTGTTGATGTGTGAGGTTGATGTTATTTAGGGGTGTGCAATTCGGATTTTTTGGTGTTTCGGTTCGGATCCGAACAGAAACACCCCTGTTCTGTTCTGTGCCCGAATTTTGCCCACCCGAATCACCCCCGATTCGGTTTGGAGCTGAATTAATCCGAATCTGAATCTGAATCGATTTGGATTAGAAAAATGGGTCCTGGGGCCAAAAGAGTGGGGTGGAGTGGTAGTGCCCAATGGGTGGAGGCTACCACCCAAATTTCAGGGGGATTGGGCAAAGGGCTGATTTTTGGGGAATTTTTGAAATTTTAGTGTCTTTGGGGCAGATCGGGGCAGAAAGTGGGATCTGGGCCAGAAGTGTGGGGTGGGGTGGTAGTGCCTAATGGGTGGAGGCTACCACCCCAATTGCAGAGTGATTGGTCAGAGGGCTGATTTTTGTTGAATTTCTGAAGTTTACGCGTTTTTAAGGTTTAGATTCTATGATAGCAGATGAGAGTGGATTCATGGTGTGTCATTGAAAATCTCATTTGCTATCATAGAATCCACTCTCAGAGCACCTCAGAAGCAACAAAACTCCAACAAATGAAACCACCAAAAATCAGCCCTCTGCCTAAATCCTTTGAAAAAATTCAGGTAGCTTCCTTGCCCCTACCCCGCACGACCACCAACCCCACCCCACTCTAGGCCACCCCTTTCCCCCCGACGTGAAGCGATTATACCTAAAGGGGGGAAACCTTAAAAACGCTTAAACTTCAGAAATTCACCAAAAATCAGCCCTCTGCCCAATCCCCCTGGAATTCGGGTGGTAGCCTCCACCCATTGGGCACTACCACCCCACCCCACTCTTCTGACCCAGATCCCACTTTCTGCCCCCATCTGCCCCATAGACACTAAAACTCTCAAAAGATCACCAAAAATCAGCCCTCTGCCCAATCACTCTGTAATTGGGGTGGTAGCCCCCACCCATTGGGCACTACCACCCCACCCCACTCTTTTGGCCCCAGGACCTTTTCAATTAAAGTGAAAGGAAAGCAATTTCTGCATTGAAATCAATGGAGGCAAAAAGGCGGGAAATTCAAAGAGACGTCAAACTGAAAATGGAGGGGGAAGAAGAAGACAAGGCTGGCACTTTTCTGGGGCACAAAATGGAGACCCGAAACACCAGAAAAATTCAGACCCGAAACAGGGGTGATTAGTTTCAGGTCCGAAATTTATCGGAACTCGTCGGGGGTGATTCAGTTTGGCTCCGAATCACCCGAAATTGGTCGTTTCAGGCACAGATCGTTCTGTGCCCGAAATGTTTCACACATCCCTAATGTTATTTGGGGTGGATTTGGGGCAGAAATGGGGCTTTGGGGGCAGAAGAGTGGGTCAGGTGGTAGCAACCCAATGGGTGCCTGCTGCCACCCAGATTCCAAAGGAATTGGGGAAAAGGCTGATTTTTAAAGAATTTCTGAAATTGGCATATCTTTGGGGCAAGACAATGGGTTGGGTTGCAGTGCCCCAAGGGGTGCCTGCCACAACCCAGATTCCAAAGGAATAGGGCAAAGGGCTGATTTCTTAGGAATTGTTGGAGTTTACGCATCTTTAAGGTTTTTCCCCATAGGGAATAATTGAGGTTTCAGCAGACCCATAACTCCACCTGGGCGGGCACTGAGGTGGCCAGGAGCAAGTGGTGTTGTAGTGCACATAGGGTGCCAACCACCCCCATGGGTTGCTAACACATGGGGTGCTGGGTTCTGTTGTTTCTGAGGTGTTCTGAGCGTATATTCTCTGGTAGCATATGAGATTTTCAATGGCAAACCATGAATCCACTCTCATATGCTACCAGAGAATCTACACTCAAAACATCTCAGAAACAATAGAACGCAGTACCCCATGGGTTAGCAACACATGGGGGTGGTTGGCACCCTCTATACCACCACTCGCTCTGGGCCACCCCTGTGCCCCCCAAGTGCAGTTATGGGGCTGCTGAAACCTCCATCACTCCCTATGGGGAAGAACTTTAAAGATGCATAAACTCCATTAAATCTTTACAAATCAGCCCTCTGCCCAAATCATTTGAAATAATTCTGGCAGCTTCCTTACCTCCACTGGGCACTACCACCCACCCAACTCTTCTCTGGGCCACCCCTTTCCCCCCAACGGAAGCTATACTTTTGCTGAAACCTACATTATTCTCTATGGGGAAAATCTTAAAATTCAAAATTTCACCAAAAATCATCCCTTTGCCCAATTCCTCTGAAATGTGGGTGGTAGCTTCCACCCATTGGGCACTACCACCCTCACCCAATAGTTTTGCATTGGGGCCATTTTTTAAAATCCAAAACGTTTCAGATTCAGATTTTGCAATTTCGAACAAAGAACAAAATTGGGGTGTTTCGGATTGGCTGATTTTGAACAAAGAACAAAATGGGGGTGTTTCAGATTCAGGCCAAAAACAAAACAGCAAACAAAACAAAACGCACAACCCTACTACCTGTGCACCAGTGTTCCCTCTAAGATGTGCATGTGTGCACGCGTTCACACATGTTTTGATATCCACTCCAATTAATTAATGGTTAATTTTAGATCCCACTCAGATTTAACCAGGAAGGTCCAGCTCTGAATGTATGTACATACACAATGCCTTGATACTAGGGATGTGCGAAACGTTTTGGATACAAAACGTTTTGTACCCAAAACAGTCTGTTTCTGGTGTTTTGTAGACAAAACAAAACACCCATTTTCCAGATCCAAAAGTTTTGTATACAGAACAAAACGCCCCTGTTTCAGCTATAAAACGTTTTGTTGTTTCGGACCTCCATTTTGTGGTGATCTCTGAGTCAGTCTCCATTTTGTTTTTGACATCTCTTTGAATTTCCCACCCTTCCAGCCTTCTGATTAGTGACCTAAATCATGGGCTGACCTGCTGACAATTCCCTCCTTGTTCCCCATTGGCTCTTTTGCTTCTTGCCACTCTTTACTGACCCCACATTGGCCAGGGGAAGGGTTGCTAACCCATGGGGTGCTGGGTTCTGCTGTTTCTGTGGTGTTCTGAGTGTAGATTCTCTGGTAGCATATGAGAGTGGATTCTTGTTTTTCACTGAAAATCTCATATGCTACCAGAGAATCTACAATGAACACCTCAGAAACAACAAAACCCAGTACCCCACAGGCTTGTGGGTATGGGGGTGGTTGGCACCCTATGTGCACTACACAACCCCTCACCCCCCCAAGTGGAATTATGGGGCTGCTGAAACTTCCATTATTCCCCATGGGAGAAATTTAAAGACACGTAAACTTCAACAAATCACAAAAGATCAGCCCTTTGCCCAATTCCTTTGAAATAATTCTGGAAGTTTCCTTGCCCCCATTGGGCACTACCACCCACCACACTCTGCTCTGGGTCATCCCTTTCCCCTTGATTTGAAGTGATACATTTGCTGGAATCCCCATTATTCCCTATGGGAAAATTCTTAAAGTTGTGTAAACCTTAAAAAAAAATCACACATAAAAAAATCAGCCCTTTGCCTAATTCCTTTGAAATGTGGGTGGTAGCTTCCACCCATTGGACACTACCACCAGCACCCACTCTTTTTGCCCTGGGACCCTTTTAAAAAATCCAAATAGATTCTGATTCGGATTTGGAAAATTTGGCTACAAAACAAAACAGGGCTGATTCGGATTCAGAAAATTTGGGTACAAAACGGGGATGTTTCAATTCGGATACAAATTGAAACAAGAAAATTCAAAAATGTACACCCCTACTTGATACTGCCACCCATAGCAAAACTCATTCTGCCCACAGATGATAAAAATTAGAGAGAAAACTGCTGTGTATTGTAGTTGCAGTCCTGATCTCCACACAGTTGCTTCTTTTTTTAAAAAAATGGAAGCACAGATCATGCATTTTGTAAATGAAGCATCTGATATTACTGTAAGAGTAATTGACAGCACCTCAATATGCTCATCAAAATAGGATTAGAGCAATGTAAATAGCCAATGAAATCCTAGTGAGTAGCCCCATAGACATCTGTTTGAAAGACATTGCCAGTGCAATCAGATAGATTTTCCATAGTGCATTACATTCAGTCAGCAAAATTACAAGGAAGAACTGCAGCCTGTGAGCCTGGGAGTCTTAACACAGTGTCCCAAGTCAGTTCTGTTCCGTGCACAAGATAAGGACCTGCAAGCTGAAGTCTTTGCTCAGGGTCAATTCCTTATCAGTCTTCACCAGCTGCAGCTTCCACTGAATTCTGCAAGCATTGTTATTTGCTCAGAAAGTATGTTGACAGAATCAGTATTCTGCCCTTAAACATTCCCTGTTCAAGTTATCTTTCCTAGGGTTTGTCTAGTGAAAGCATGAGTAATGATTCTGTGATTCAATCCATCATGTTGTCTGCATAACCCCTATTAGGCTGGGGCTTTGAAATATTCTTTAAAGGTGAGAAGACATTATCTTTAGGCCTTCAGTTGCTTTAATCAGTAGATTAATCAACTGAAGCTTTAGTTGATTGATTGGTAGAGGCCTAGTTTAATCTACTTTAGTATGTGGAATGGAATGTTACACGAGTATTATTTAATATATACCTATAGTCATCATTTAGTATGGCTATTTTGGTTCGTATATTCTAGTATAATAAGAAAAAAGAAATACTCAGTAGTTAGATACTAAAGTAAATATAAAGTATCTTGCAAATGGAACATGCTTATTTGTGGTGTTTTCATGCTCTATTTTCCAGCATACCCCTTACACAATATTTGGCGCATGGCAATGTTCCATGCCCAGTTTATCTCCAAACTGTTTGTCTCCAACAAAACCACATTTCTTCTGTCCCCTAATCAAGATGCTTACATGTCTTCATATCATCCAGTCCTCAGCTATTTCACACATCCCTTTATAATGAGTTTAAGTATACACACACATTAAACCAAAATAGAAAGTACATTTAAATCACTGTACTACTGTATACATTGGGAACAAGCTTGACAGACAGACACATTTATTAAAATGTGTTAAGGAGAGAACAGATTACTGGAACTTGTAACACATTCTAGTAAGAACTAATCAGCCCACTTTCCTTTCTCTGTCTCTACAACTGGACTAAATTTGGTTCAAACTGAGTTCCACAAGTTAGTTCTCTTGCACCTCAGATGTTCACATGTCCACCATCTTGGATCGGGGTGGATGACATCATTACAAACTACACCATTGAGGGGTCTCTGTGTGTCATTCACTACAATTGTACCAAATTTGGTCCAAATGGGTTAGAAAGCCCTCAAGTTTGTGCATTTGTGCCTCAAAAATTCACACATCCGCCATCTTGGATCGGGGTGGTTAACACCCCTCAACTACAGCATTGAGGTTTGCCCATGTGCCCCTACAGCTGTAGCCAATTTGGTTTGAATCGGTTAAGAGGTTCATAAGTTAGCCCACTTGGACCTCAAAAGTGTATGGGTCCACCATCTTGGATCAGGGTGGATGATATCATCCCAGACTATGCCATTGAGGTGTCCCTATGTGTCACTCACTACAACTGTATCTAATTTGGTTCAAATTGGTAAGACAGTCTATAAGTTAGCCCACTTGTGGTTCAAACATTCACGTGTCTGCCATCTTGGGTTTGGGGTAGATAACATCATCACAAACTATGCCATTGAAGTTTCCCCATGTGCCCCTACAACTGTAGCAAATTTGGTTCAAATCAGCAAAGAAATATTCTAGTGGCCCTAAAGGCAAACTTTTTGTTGCTTTTATAGATTTAAAATCTGCGTTTGATTCCATTTCCAGACACTTATCATGGTCCAAACTTGAAAAAACTACAATAGATAAGATACTATTATTTCTGATGATGCAGCTTTATTCCATATCTTAGTTACGGGTCAGGTATGCCACTAATGGGGCTCTAAATGATTTAATTCCTTCTACTCATTGGGTCAGACAGGGTTGTGTCTTGGCCGCTACATTGTTTAATCTCTTTATTAATGATTTGGCCCAATGTCTGGAAAAGATAGATTCACATGCACCAAAGCTGTCTGATAAACGAGTGTTGGTGTTATACGTGGATGATGTGGCTGTATTATCTCAGACTAGACTAGGTTTGCAAAGATTGCTGTATGCTTTTGCCTGCTATTGCAACGATAACAAGTGTTTTTTTCTAAATCCAGGAAATTATATAATTAGGTAGTAAATCAGAACCATATTGAGCAGGTTTACAAATATAAATATTTAGGCATTTTCCCCCAATATAATCTTAACTGGAATACTCACAGGCTGTCCTCCATCCATATAGCCCGTAAAATTCTTAGCGCCTTTTTGTGCTTCTACTATTCTAAAGGAGGCCAGTATATACTAGGGGTGTGCAATTCGGGTTTTCAGGTGATTCGGCTCGGACCCGAACCGAATCACCCCTGTTCTGTTATGTGCCCGAATCTGGGTCACCCGAATCACCCTTGATTCGGTTCAGATTCGGATTTAATCCGAATCTGAATCTGAATCAATTCAGGGGGTAAAAAGGGGCCCAGGGGCAAAATTTTGCGGTGGGGTGGTAGTGTCCAATGGGTAGAGTCAACCACCCCAATTTCAGGGGGATTGGGCAAAGTCCTGATTTTTAGCGAATTTTTGAAGTTTTAGTGACTTTGGGGCAGTTTGGGGCATAGCATGGGATCTGGGCAAAAGGAGTGGGGTGGGGTATTAGTGCCTAATGGTTGCAGGGTAACACCCCAATTTTAGGGGGATTGGGCAAAGGGCTGATTTTTGGTAAATTTCTGAAATTTGCATGTCTTTGGGGCAGATTGGGGCAGATTGGGGCAGAAAGTGGGGCCTGGTGCAGAATAGTCGGTTGGGGTGGTAGTGCCTAATGGGTGGAGGCTACCACCCCAATTTCAGGGGGTTTGGACAAAGGGGTGATTTTTTGAGAATTTTTGAAGTTTTAGTGACTTTGGGGCAGTTTGGGGGCAGAAAGTGGATCTGCCCCAAAAGAGTGGGGTGGGGTGGTAGTGCCTAATGGGTGGAGGCTACCACCCCAATTTAAGGGGGATTGGGCAGAGAGCTGATTTTTGGGGAATATTTGAATTTTGGGTGTCTTTGGGGCAGATTGGGGGCAGAAAGTGGATCTGCCCCAAAGGAGTGGGGTGGGCTGGTAGATAGTGCCTAATGGCTGGAGGCTACCACCCATCCCCAATTTAAGAGTGATTGGGCAGAGGGGTGAATTTTGGTGAATTTATTTTTATGAGGTTTGTCTTCATAAGGTGAAGTGTGCTAAATTGATTACTTCCTCATATTATTCATAGTAATAGAGAATGTGAAAAAGTGAAAGTGGGGTCATGAGAGTTGTCTAATTGAAAAAAATCTCATTTGCTATGATAGAATGAGAATTCACACCTCAGAAAAAACTTCTGAGGTGTGAATTCTCATTGTATCATAGCAAATGAGATTTTTTTTCAATTAGACAACTCTCATGACCCCACTTTCACTTTTTCACACTCTCTATTACTATGAATAATATGAGGAAGTAATCAATTTAGCACACTTCACCTTATGAAGACAAACCTCATAAAAATAAATTCACCAAAATTCACCCCTCTGCCCAATCACTCTTAAATTGGGGATGGGTGGTAGCCTCCAGCCATTAGGCACTATCTACCAGCCCACCCCACTCCTTTGGGGCAGATCCACTTTCTGCCCCCAATCTGCCCCAAAGACACCCAAACTTCAAATATTCCCCAAAAATCAGCCCTCTGCCCAATCCCCCTGAAATTGGGGTGTTAGCCTCCACCCATTAGGCACTACCACCCCACCCCACTCTTTTTGGGCAGATCCACTTTCTGCCCCCAAACTGCCCCAAAGTCACTAAAACTTCAAAAATTCTCAAAAAATCACCCCTTTGTCCAAACCCCCTGAAATTGGGGTGGTAGCCTCCACCCATTAGGCACTACCACCCCACCCCACTATTCTGCCCCAGGCCCCACTTTCTGCCCCAGTCTGCCCCAAAGACATGAAAATTTCAGAAATTTACCAAAAATCAGCCCTTTGCCCAATCCCCCTGAAATTGGGGTGTTACCCTGCACCCATTAGGCACTACCACTCCACCCCACTCCTTTTGCCCAGATCCCATGCTATGCCCCCAAACTGCCCCAAAGTCACTAAAACTTCAAAAAATCACCAAAAATCAACCATGAACCGAATCACCTGAATTTTTCAGGTCCGAAATTCGGGTGATTCGGCTCGTGCCCGAAAAATATCGGGGGACATCGGGGGTGATTCGGTTCGGCCCCGAATCACCCGAAATTGTTCATTTCGGGCACAGATCGTTCTGTGCCCGAAATTTTTTTCACATCCCTAGTATATACCTATGGCACTCCAGGTATTTCGGGCTAAGATTGTGGCTCAATTACTTTTTGGAGCCTCACTATGGATACAGGGGGTAACAACTGAATTGGAGAGAGTACAGTCTATATTCCTAAGAGCAATCTTTGCAGTGCCTAGGTGTGTGTCATATTCTGTTCTTTGCCTGGAATCTGGGTCTTTCTCTATAGCCTGTAAAGCCTGGGAATTTACTTTTGCTAGATGGATTAAATTCTGTTTAGAGATCCGGGAATTTCCTTTCTTCCATTATTTATGGTTTGGACTCTTCTCCAAACACCTGGCTATCTTATGTAAACAACAAAATAATGCAATTGGGACTCTCTCCTGAACTACTTACTCTGGAGATAATAAGATGAAGCAAATACTATTTCTATGGTTGCATGACATTGAACGTCAGGCACTTATGTCTTCAGCTAACAGGACCTCCTCTCCCCTGCATTTTGGGATTCCACCCCCCCCCATTGGGAGATAGAGATGCAAATTATCTAACAATGCTTCACTTTTCCAAGTTTGGGGTTGTGTTTGCTCGGGCTCGCTTAAATGTGCTGCCCTCCTCTCTTTTGGAAAGGAGATTCGCTAAGGATTCTTCAGCTACGGTTTTCTGCCCCTGTGGCTCTGGCCTCCTGGAAACTGTTACCCATGTTCTGTTATATTGTTCTTTGAAGAACTTATTTACCCCCTGTTAGTTAGATTTCCTGGAAAGTGTGAGCTTTTTTATCCACAATATTGCCTTGTGGATACAAGCTGTGAGATCACAGAAGTGGTGGCCATAATTTCTTTATATTGCTATGAGATTAAGGTCTCGATTTTAGAAGCTGTTTTACTGTTTTTAAAGTAATCTGTCCTGGGTGCTTGTATACTGTTTTATTGTGTGTTATTATCAGTTACTATTTGTGTATATTAGTTATATTTGTTATTCTGATTTTTATCTCTTGGCTGGCCAACGGCTGTAATAATTTTAAAAAATTGATGGTTCAAATCAGTTAAGCAGTTCACAAGTTAGCCCACTTGGGCCTCAAATGTTTATGCATCTGCCATCTTGAATCAGGGTGGATGACATCATCACAGGCTATGCATTGAGGTGTCCCTATATGTCACTCACTGCAACTTTACCTAATTTGGTTCAAATTGGTTAGACAGTCCACAAATTAGTCCGCTTGCACCTCAGATGTTCATGTGGCTGCCATCCTGAGCTGGAGTGAATGACATCTTCACACACCACATCATTTGGGCTTCCCTATGTGCCCCTACAGCTAGAGCAAATTTGGTTCAAATCAGTTAGGCCAATTTTGGTTCACATGTTAGGCCATTTGTGCCTCAAAAATTTATGTGTCTGCCATCTTGAATTGGGATGGATGGTGTCATCACAAACTACATAGTTGAGGTGTCCCTATATGTCCCTATAGCCGTAGCAAATTTGGTTTAAATTGGTTAAGCAGTTCACAAATTAGGCCATGTGCCTCAAAAGTATACATGTCCACCATCTTGAATCAGGGTGGATGACATCATCACACACTATACCATTGAGGTGTCCCTGTGTGTTGCTCACTACAACTGTGCATAACTTGGTTCAAATTATTTAGACAGTCCGTAAATTAGCCCCCTTGAATCTCAGTTGTTCATGTGGCCGGCATTTTGAATTGGAATGGAAGGCATCATCACTCAGCATGCCATTTGGACATCCCTATGTGTTCCTACAGCTGTAGCAAGTTTGGTTCAAATTGTTAGGCAGTTTACAAGTTAGCCCACTTATGCCTCAAAAGCTTATGCATCCAACATCTTGGATCAGGGTGGATGATATCATCACGAACTATGCCATTGAGGTGTCCCTTTGTGTCCCTACAACTGTACCAAATTTGGTTCATATTGGTCCAGGTGTTGTGACGTTGACGGGGGGGACACACAGACGGACACATGGACACATACACAGAATGCTGGATGATCTCATAAGCCTACTGGAAAGTAGGCTAAATTGCTTAATTTTGTTTCATCAAAAAGAGCCATTAAAGTAGGACTGAATAGATATTGACATGGTGAACGTGTGCAGATTAGGGAATGCACAGTCCTAGTGTTATCCAGTTTTTCATCTCTATTTTTGCTTTCTCAACACTGTAGAAGCTGCATAGAAAATGATCATTCACATTCCATTTGCCTACTTTTAATTTCTGTTTATGCTAAATATGTTTCATGGCATTATGATAACTCCCAGACTCTTCTTTCAAGGCCTAGGCTTTCCCCACTACCCTAATATCTATATTATTAATTCTCCTGGGTGTGCCTTAGAATGTGCGTCCCGGCGCCCAGCTGATTGGCCGGGTGGCGGAGGTGCCTGATTGGCTGAGGCGCACCCAGGAGGATTGATCGTAGCGGCGGCGGCAGGCCTAGCCGGGCCCAGCCATGGAGGCAAGCAGTGGCAGGCCTGGCCTGGCCCGGCCACAGAGGCAAGCAGTGGCGGGCCTGGCCTGGCCATGGAGACAGGCGGCCGCGGGCCTGGCCCAGCCGTGGAGGCAAGCAGTGGCAGGCCTGGCCTGGCTGCAGAGACAGGCGGCGGTGGGCCCAGCTGTGGAGGCCAGGTGGCTGTTGCAGTGGCGGTGTGCCCGGCCGCAGAGTTGAGGCGGCAGCAGGCCCGGCCACGGAGTTGAGGCAGGAGGAAGATGGAGGGCAAGAGAATGGGGCAGGAGGGAGAGAGGGCAAGAGTGTGGGGCAGGAGGGAGGAGAAAACAGCCGACCCCAAAGAGTGCACAGATGCTCTGTGCGGGTCAGCTAGTATTGAGTTAAAGTGGTGAATTAACTTGTGGGTTTTATATACATGATTGCTTAATTAACTTGTGGGTTTTACATACTCGAACACTGAACATTTTATTTGAAGCACACAAGCCATTCACAAATTCCCAGCTGTGAGTTATTCCTTACTCTGGGTTTACTGACGACTGAGGCTTACCAACAATTAATACTGAATTGATTGATTGGTTGGTTGGTTGATTGATTAATGGGCATCTATTCTTTTGACTATGTTGTTATTAGAAATGGTTGATTAACCCAAGCTTTATGAGCACCATTAGGTCTTAAAAGCTGTTTCATATTGCTTAGCATGATCCAGACCCCATATATCAGCAGAATAATAATTAATCTAGGAGTTTTAAACATTAAATTGGTGACGTATTCTTTTCCTCAGTCATCAGATAGCAAAAGCTGAATTGGTAAGGATGAAATGTTAGGTTTCAGGCCAAATTACACATTACTTTAAATGCATATCTTGGCTACACATGGTTGTTCCTGGAAGGCGCCTGATCAGGATCAAAAATCATCATTAATCAGGATCAAAAATCATCATGGGGGATGACAACTTTAACCTGTTCCTCCCTGGCATGATCCCAGTCTAGAACCCTGTGGCTACTATTTCCATTTTGGAGAAGCTCCCTTTCGTTCACAGGCAAACAGCAATGGGTCCAATATGGATGGCAAAGAATGTGGTGGGGAGAAAGAATTAAAGCTATGTAGTCCTGATCTTGTAACTGCTACATAAGTTACCCCGCAAAAAAAGATGCAGGACCAAATTACAGGTTTACCAAAGTTTGGGCTCCCAAATTTTGACTTTCTTTTTCAAGGACAGATAGTGAAACCCAACATCTAAGCTGAGACTCAGATTTTTTTTTAACAAAATTAACTTGTACCACAAGTTAAGATTTTAGAAGTGCAAACTTAAATTATTTAAATTTTGATCCTGTGGTATTTAAAACAAGACATCTTGAATTCAGCTCTCCCCCTTTCTTAATTGCTAGAAGATACTTTCTGAGGACAACATAGCAGAGAGTGTGCTGGAATTGAGAGCCATGTGAAAGGGCTCACTGAATAATAAATTATACACTAATTCTAATAAACTAAATAAGTAAACTAAACTAATTATTATAAACTAAATAATAAACTAAACTAATAACAATGCACCAATAATTTTGACTAATCATGCTTTGCATTTATATAGCTCTTTAGACTGTTGAATGTATTTCACCTACATAAAATTGCTTTATCCTCAATCAGCTCTGTAAGGCTGTATCCATATTGCAGACTGGAGGAGCGGGGGTAAATGTGAGATTGCGACTTGCTTAATACTTCTTACATTTATGCAGAGAGAAGATTTCAACCAAGGACTTCCTTACAAGGAAGAACCTTCCTTCCTTCCTTCCTTCCTTCTCCCTTAGGATAGAAACTTGTGCTCTCCTACTTGGTTAAGCACTGTATTCAGTGATGGTGCTACATGGGCAAAGCCACCATTACGCAAATGGGTCCAACGAACCCAGGCCATGCCCTTCATGGGCCACGCCTCATGCTCCAGCCATGCCGCCTTCAGATGACGTCAGACGTGGGGACATAGTTTAGCTTGCAAATGGGGCTGCATGGCCCCGTTCACAACAAAAATCAGCCAGCACCCCGTTTGCAGCATGGCTGCAGTGGCATTTCATGCCTTTAAAATGAAAAAATCCCTTTTCAATCCAGCTAACTCAATCTAGCTAAATCCAGCCAGTTAAATCCAGCTAGCATTCGCAACATTCTCCCTCCTTTTAAAAGCAGGGAGAGCCGCTCTGGCCGTGAACACAGCGCTGACCGATTTTGCTCCCAAATGGGGCCATGCGGCCCCATTTTGTGAGTTAAACTACTCCCTCTTCATCTGACATCAGACACAAGGGGCATGCCTAGGGGGCCAAGGTGGCGGGCTGAACCTAGGCCACCGCTGGCCTCCCTCTGCACCTGTGGTGCTATAATAGTACATTATTAATAGTACCCACAAAGTGGCTCCTTAGGTGAGCCACTTCAATCTGCTTAACTGTAGAGTTGGCCCCATGGGTATGTAATAAACAAGTGTCTTCTATAGCATATAATAAACAAGTGTCTTCTATAGCATATAATAAACAAGTGTCTTCTATAGCATATAATAAACAAGTGTCTTCTATAGCATATAATAAACAAGTGTCTTCTATAGCACATATGCCCACGGGTGCACATTCATAGTATCCCAGTGTTCAAGGTATTTACATAATCAGCCTGAAGGTACACATTGAAATTTGCTTTATAAGTCCAAGATTAAAAATATGGCAAGTAATAAAATATGATGTTCCAGTCTCTCTATTAAATTGCATTGACTCGAACTATAATAGTAATTAAAAAAAAACCCCTCCACAGTAATTTACCTATTGCTTTCCTGAGAGTTAATGAGTATTCTGGGTATGAAATTCGCCAACATTTTAGAACAGCTTGAAAGAGCATATATTATGTGATAAGCCAAATGTAAGGCAGAAAACTCAGTGATTTTAATTTAAAATTCTCTGCCTCATTTCCATAAATGTTAATTTTTCACTCATAAATCTCCTTTAACTGGTCATGAAGCCAGTAGTGAACACTGTCCATAAATAATTGCATATTCTGTATGTGAGAATAATTATCTTTAATTGAGGGAGAAGTCACCCTCATTCTAATGAGACGACTGTAGTGAATTTTAAATTTCTTTTAAATTTATGAACAGGGGCCCTAACAAGAGATGGTGAAACTACTGGTGGGAGTTGCATGTTTGAACAAAGCACACACAACACAAACAAAATTCCCTACACATATAAGACTATTGGGTCAAGGGGAAAAGTTGGCTGTAATCCTTTTATCTGACATTAATTCTCTATGGGCAGAAAGTCTAATATGTTAAGTCAGGTAATCCACCATCAGTAGTCTGCAGTGATAATCTTTAGGAACAGTTTTACTTTGCATAGCATTGCTGAACGGGGCTGCAAGGAGGAATGCCCAGTGCCCATGCTCTTTGGGGGAGAAAAGGGGTGGGGCAGGGATGGACAGGTAAGAGGCACCCTTCTTGCCCTTTAAAGGAACCCTCCTGCCCTCCTGAGAGTGCACAGAACCAGTTCCATGCACATCCTTAGCATTTTTATCATCATTGTGCAGAAAAAGTTTTGTTCTGGGTGGGAGTATCAAGGCAGCGTGCACATATAACTCTCTCTCTCTCTCTCTCTCTCTCTCTCTCTCTCTCTCTCTCTCTCTCTCTCTCACACACACACACACACACACACACACACACACACACACACACACACTTAAACCAAAGCACAACACACACATTTTTAAAATAAATTTTATATAAATTTTAAAAAATATTTTTATAAATGTTATAAATTATATTATTTGTAAAATAATGTTTATAAAGAGTTTTTAAACTGTTTTTGTTGGAAATAAACCACCTTGAGATGTTACAATTTGGTGTTAAATAAATAAAGCGAGTAAGCAGTCCTTCAGAGAAGTGCTTAGGGCCAAGTTAAGGACTTTCAATGACAAAACCAGTGCCTGAGCGATTTTTGCACAACCTACAGGCTTCTTTTAGCATCCACAGGATCCAAACAATTTTCTAGGCTTCACAATTATATATGTACATATGGAAATGTGAAAGGCTCTGAATCAAAGTAGCTTAAGAAAGCCATAATTCCATGTGTTTAAGCTATTTCTACAGAACCACAGGAGTATGCTGACCAACTTTGATATCACCCAGTACATGAACTTGCAGCAGGGGAGAGAGAGAGACAGCATTTTAACACACAACACCTTTTCTTCCCTACATAGCCCCATCCCTGAAAAATTTCCCTCACCCCCGAATTCCCAGTGGAAGTGGCAGTGGCAGAGACGGGACTCCTCCCGCTCTCAGGCCCCCAAATCTTCAGGTTTTAATTATTATTTTTAAAAAGCCACCACGGCAGTAGCTGCAGGGAGTGGGAGCGACGGGAAAGTTCCACCTTTTGCTCCCTAAAGATCATTGCAGGATGGGGTATGGTGGCAGCAGCTGGATACAGAGAGGGTGGGGGGAGAGGAAGGAAGAGTGCCTGCTTTTTTAAAACTCTGAAAGTCCACCGCTGTGCAGTGTGGCAGGATGGCAGGCAGCGAGCGTCTTCCACCTCCCCTCCTGGCTTTCCATTTGGAAAGCCAGAAATGGGCTGCAGAGAGCAGAGCCCTTGCAGTCACTTGAGAGGAGGGGAGGTGGAAGACGCTCGCTGCCTGCCATCCCTCCTCACTGCACAATGGCAGGCTTTCAGAGTTAAAAGAAGTGGGCAAAACCCGCTGTGCCTGGTGCCGGGGAGGGAGAGAGGGAGGAGGAGGAGGACCCCGCCCAACTGGGGAGAGGGGGAAACAGGGGGAAAGGCAGTTAGGCAGTGGTGGCAGGCACAGCAAAGACTGCACGCCCGCCAGAAACAGCTGCGCGGGGGCCTGGGAGTTGGTACACACACATGCACACACCTTAGAGAGAAGCCTGATCCCAAGAAGAGTGTTAATGGAACTGGCCCTGGACCAGTGTTTGGGTTGTGTGGGGAATTAACTCTTTAAGGGGGTCAGCTCCACCAGTTTTAATTGGTGCAAATGTTTGGACTCAAGAAATGACTGGACTGAAACAAGGTTATGACTTCAAAATATAAAAGAAGAATTTATTTTAGTGAGAGGAATACAGGATCAGAATTGTGTGGCTAAACCAATTAAGAATACATTTCTAGATAAGTCTACTACTATGAGGCATTTTAGCTTCAAGTCTAATGAAAATACGTTTCCAAGTAAACCAACTGCAAGGAGGCGTTTTAGCATAAAGTCTAATTTGTACGAGATAAAGGGGAGCAGAGATAGTTTTAGGGCCCAGGGAGGGGTGAAGGCTCATATTCACCTGATCTGTTCGATGAGACCCAGGGGCTTCGGGAGGAACTGTAGCATCTCACTCCTCAGCATGATGGGAATCAGGAGGGGTGTAGAGATTAATAGAGGGAAAGGTGACCACTAGAGAGGTTTCTCCATGGGTCCAGCTTCCTATAGGTACGAGGCTAGCTGGATGGATTGGCACAAGGACCAATCCAGATAGTGATTTCAAGCTCTTTGTAGGCTGTAGGAGGGCAAAAGCAGTGCCCAATGGAGTCCCAAGTATAGCATGTGAGGGAGTACGAAGATTGCTGGTTGGAGCATCTGATGGAGTCCCAAGTGAGAGGCACATGGGAGCACAAGAGAGTGCTTGTTGCAATGGAGTCCTAAGTAAAAGACAGGAGGGGACACACTGTGTCATGGAACTGGGCACATTCTTGCTGTTGTACTTTGCTGATTAGAGAGGCAATGGTGGGCCCAGATTGAATACATTGTGTCTGATTGTTCTTCCTGGGTGTGACAATGTGGGGATCGCCTTTTGTGTGCAAGACTGATTGTGATGAATATCCAAAAATGCAGGTGGGCCAGAGAGTATCTGTGCTGGGATGGGCTCTCCAGTAGTCCTATCAATAATTTCGATGTGTACTCTAGGTCTGTGTCACTGACTCATCTCCTTTCTCCTGGTGGCACAGTGGTAAAACTGCTGCCCTGTAACCAGAAGGTTACAAGTTCGATCCTGACCAGGGGCTCAAGGTTGACTCAGCCTTCCATCCTTCCGAGGTCGGTAAAATGAGTACCCAGAATGTTGGGGGCAATATGGTAAATCATTGTAAACCGCTTAGAGAGCTTCGGCTATAGAGCGGTATATAAATGTAAGTGCTATTGCTATTGCTATTGATGGGGGAAACGTTACCTCACTGCCTTATCTGCCTTTCTTCCTGCTTGGCATAATTAGCTCATTAGCTTGTTGTTATCTGCTGTGAAAGGAGGGAGGGGAGCAAGGTGGTTCACCCTAAGTTTAGAGTGGCCTTGGATGTCAGTTAAATTGCTATAGTTAACTTTGAGTCTACTTAGTTGGAGCTCCCACATGGGGAGAGGGGGTGCACCTGGTCCCCATTCCAATTTGCTTTGTTTGCAGCGAAATCTAGGGGTGACTAGCCCAGAACTAATTAAGTTACTTGTCTCTATGTGTACCATAAACTGAGAGTCACATTGTGGTGCAGCCCCTGAGCATATCCAAGCTTTGAGATGCAACTGCAAACAGGGAGGCTCCTGGGAGCCGGGTAGAATAAGTGTAGCTGGTAACAGTGTATTCTTCCAATCATGTGTTTAGAATGTTCCTTTCACTGATGCAGGCCTATCATTCCCCTCTCTCTATGGTTACCAGGCTTGCTTTGCTGTATTTCCTGCTTCAAACACAGCACCCTCCCATAGATATACATATAAGTACATCTAAATTATAGTGCCATGCACAGTGATCAGCTGTTGAGAGGCAATTGTTTTCCAATATCAACTTCTGATCTCTTTCTGTGATTCTAGCCTTTCCTATCTCTATGAGGTTTCAGTGTATATGTTTTTCAATGGGAGAGCTTCCCCACATTTTCTGGGAAAGTAATGCATTTTTGAGGGGTTTAAGATTTCTGCTCCGTCTGCCCTCTGCAAGGGTGGTGGGCCGATTAGAATGGTCCACCCCCAGAGGCTTATGGATCTGCTTGGATTCCAGATGGCCCTCGAGGAGTTTCCAGTGTCCAGAGCTGGTGACCCTGTCAAGGCCCTGGTTGATCTCTGGAATGGAGAGACGGCCCGGGCTGTTGACACGGTTGCTCCTAAACGCCCTCTCCGGCTTGGTGGAGCCTGATCTGCTCCTTGCTTTTCCTCGGAGCTTAGGGTGATGAAGCAACTCGGATGATGGCTGGAACGACACTGGAGGAAGAGTCGTGACGAATCTGACCGAACACAGGCTAGAGCCCATTTTAGGGACTACTCCGTGGCGGTGGGGGCAGCAAAGAAATGCTTTTTCTCCGCCTCCATTGCGTCTGCTCAGTGCAGACAAACAGAGCTGTTTCGTGTGGTAAAAACCATGCTCCACACATCCCCCCAGACAATGGGGGAGGATTCATCTACAGCTCTTTGTGATCAGTTTGCCTGTCACTTTTCAGATAAAGTTGCTCGCATCCATGCTGACCTGGACTCCAGAGTTTTGGCAGTTCCGGCAGACGTGCCTCTGGTACCATCTGGTCCCGTTGTGTTGGATTTTTTTTCAGTTAGTGCAGCCTGAGGATGTGGACAAGATCCTGGGCAGTGTGCGGGCGACTTCGTGCACTCTTGACCCTTGCCCTTCATGGCTAATAAAAGCTGCCAGGGAGGGGACAGGCAGATGGCTGGAGGTGATCATTAATGCTTCATTAAGGGAGGGCAGGATGCCATCATGCCTCAAGGAGGCAGTGGTAAGACCACTATTATAAAAGCCCTCCCTTGATCCCTCCAACCTGGATAACTATAGACCTGTGTCTAACCTTCCCTTTTTGGGCAAGGTGATGGAGCGTGTGGTGGCGTCCCAGCTGCAGAGGGTCTTGGATGATACGGATTATCTGGACCCTTTTCAATGTGGCTTCCGCCCCAGGTATGGGACTGAAACTGCCTTGGTCACTCTAGTGGATGACCTATGCCAGGAACTAGACAGGGGGAGTGCATCCCTGTGGGTTATGCTGGACCTCTCGGCGGCGTTCGATACCATCAACCATGATATCCTTCTGGACCGCCTCTTGAGTATGGGAATCGGAGGCACTGTGTTGCAGTGGTTCCGGTCCTTTCTTGGGGGGGAGGGTCCAGAAAGTGGTGCTGGGGGACTACTTCTAGGCCCCATGGCCGTTGGCCTGTGGGGTCCCACAGGGATCGGTCTTGTCCCCCATGCTGTTTAACATCTACATGAAGCCACTGGGAGAGGTCATCCGGGGACTTTGACTGAGTTGTCAGCAATATGCAGATGACACTTAGCTCTATCTTTCCTTGTCATCTGATCCTAGGGAGGTGGTGGGTGTCCTGAATTGGGGGCTGGAGGCTGTGATGGGTTGGATGTGGGCTAATAAACTGAAATTGAATCAGGATAAGACGGAGGTACTGTTGGTCAGTAGGAGAGCCAATCAGGATGAGGAGATTTTACCGGTTCTGGATGGGGTTGCACTCCCCTTGAAGGAGCAAGTGCGCAGCTTGGGGGTACTACTGGACCCGGCTCTGCTTTTGGAAGCTCAGGTGGAGGAGGTGGCCAGGGGTGCCTTTGCACAGCTTCAGCTAGTGTGCCAGTGGCGTCCCTTTCTCGAGAAGGCAGATCTGGCCACGGTTACCCATGCCTTAGTCACGTCGTGGCTGTATTACTGTAACGCGCTCTACGTGGGGCTGCCCTTGAAGAATATCCGGAAACTGCAGCTAGTGCAAAATGCGGCAGCTAGGGTTTTATCCAGAGCTGCCCGGTGGGAGCACATCACCTCCATTCTGAAAGAGTTGCATTGGCTGCCGGTTCATTTCTGAGTCCAATTCAAGCTGCTGGTTTTGACCTTAAAGCCCTTAATGGTTTGGGCACGGGGTATTTGAGGGACCAACTGCTCTCAAGGGTTGCTGCCTGCTTGATGAGGACATCTGAGAGGGCCCTGCTCCGGGTGCCGACAATGAGAGAGGCCCGGCTGTCATGCACTCGGGACAGGGCCTACTCTGTTGCTGCCCCCAGACTTTGGAATGCTCTCCCAGTGGCCATTCGCTCCTCGGACTCCATCACGGCTTTTAGAAAGCTTGTTAAGACTTGGATTTTTATCCAGGCTTTTACATAATCATTTTTACTGCTGCTTCTGTGTGTTTTTACCTGTTGTATTGTTTTTATGCTTGTATTTTACAGATTTTAAATTTGGTTTGTTTTTATACTTTTTAGCTTAATAGTTTTATTGTCTTTTTATTGTATGTTTTAACTTTTGTAAACCGCCTTGGGGTTGTCTTTTAACGAAAGGCGGTATATAAATGCAACAATAGATAGATAGATAGATAGATAAAATTTCTTCATCATCATCATCATCATCTCAGTAGGCTTGGTGAGGTCTGGAACCTACCTGCAGAAACTAGATGTTTTTTGTGCTTTGGACTGGGAGTTTCATGTCAGTGAGTAAGTGAAGCCCAAGCAGCTTTAGATAGAAAGATAGATAGCAATATAGTGAGCTCCAAACTGGGAAAGCCCTTTTTATAGGAAAGGTTCCTTACAGATTTCCAAGCCCACAACCCCAGATTTCTGCTGGAGAATGAAAAGACACAAGTTTGCATCTGTAGGTAGGGTGCTGGAAGGGGGGGAAGAGAAGGCATGGGACCAGGGGTAACCCCTACACTTTAAGGGACCTGCCTGGTTGTCTGGCTTCCCCCACCCCACCTTGGGCTCTTTCCACTTACAAACTCTCTGTGTCAGTCCTTCACTCCCAATCTGCCTTGGATCTTCCTGGGCAAAATGCTGTTAGATCCCAGCAGGAAGAAATGCAGGGCAGCGGGGAGGGGGGTGTCTGATGAGACTGTAAGTGTGGCTCTGGAAGATGAGGGAGTGAAGACAAGGGACCAGGAATAATCATTCAGGTTTGGTGGGTAAAACCACCCCCTTTTTCCTTGTCATAGTGAAAAAATAAAAAGTAAAAAATAAAGATTCACGTTTGAAACTCAAACACATGGCACACAAAGTTTTTCACATTTATTTTAAACCAGAAAGTGAGTGAGTCTTGTAAGCAGCACTTATTCCACCTATGTCAGCATGGCAGAGATTAAAAGGACTCTCACAACTCTCCACCTCGGGCAGTGGGGGAAAATTGTGCCAAAAGTAAGTCCCACCTACAGAACTGGATGATCCAGTCCTGGACTCTCTCCTGTTTACAATTCAAACTCTTAAGTAGGTGTGTGCATCGGTCCAGATCCATCCGGACCGGCAAGGGGGGTCTACCTTTAAGGGCGGGGGGGTAGAACTTACCCCTCCCACCGCTCTTCCCCCTCTGGTGCTGCGGTAAAATTTCAAGTTTTCGGGGCGGCAGCGTTCTTCCCTGCCGCCCCGGCCCCCGTCGTTGCCTGGAAGAAGCCTTCATATCAAACACGCATGCGCGCGTCGTGGCGCACGGCGGCGCCAAGCGCACACGCGTCATGACGCACGCATGCGTGTTTGATATGAAGGCTTCTTCCGGGCAATGACAGGGGCCGGGGCAGCAGGGAAGAACGCTGCCGCCCCGAAAACTTGAAATTTTACCGAGGGGGAAGAGCGGCAGGAGGGGTAAGTTCTACCCCCCCACACACCCTTAAAGATAGACCCCCGCTGCCGGACCGGTCCGTTTCCGAACCGGGTCGGAGGCCTCCAACATGGCCTCCAGACTGGTTCGTGCACACCACTACTCTTAAGTTAAGTTACGTTAACGGGAAAAACACCACATTGCAATTCAGACAATCATCTAATTGATAGTGACTACCCCACATTCTAAATCCTACATTGCATCTAGTATTTAAATCCAAGGTCGAAAATGTATGGTTTTCAATTAGGATGATCATTTATACATGGGAAGAAGAATCTAATCATGCGTTGAAGGTATAATCTAAACTTGCCCCTGGAGAAGAGAAGAATGGGTATAAGGCGAATAAAATTACTATCTTCAAATATCTGGATGGCTGTCACAAAGAAGTAGCAGACTTGTGCTCTTGAGGACAGGACTGTAACCAGTTGGCTGAAATTACACTGACCATTAGTCAGTGAGCAGCAAAAAGAGGGGGAAACTACAATACCTGAAAATACAATAGGATTTCATGAATGCCATCCCGAAGCGTGTAGAGCAGAATGGGAACTAGGATAATCATGACCTTGTAACGAACGCTTCCAAGATCACAATGAGTTATTAATAGTCACAAGAGTCTAAAAAGCATATGTGGATGCATAGTGCAGGAGTGTGCATGAAACCACTCCTGGTGGTTCAGTTTGAGTCTGAACCGGACTTGAATCTGAGCCACCCGGTCCATGTACCAGTTCTGCCATACCAGCTGGTGGTTTCGTTCATGCCTAGAACCACCAGGGTCGAACTGGGTCAAACTGGTTTGACCCAGTTCTAGGGGAATCTGGTAAGGCTTCCCTCTTACAAGCACCAGGGGAATCCTTCAGGATTTTAAGAGGGCGGGGGGGGCAGGAGGTTACCTTAGTTTCTGCTGTGGTGTGGCTCCTCAGGGATGGCAGCAGGGCAGTTGGTGCTCCCCCAGTCATCTCGGATTGGCGGGGGCCTGCCCTTTTAAAACCCCATATGGTTCCCTTATGCTTGTAAAGTGGAATCCTTACCATATTCCCCTTTACAAGCAGTACAACAAGTCAAACCGGACCGGACCAATTTGATCTGAACTGGGCCCAATTTGGCTCAAGCTTGGACCATCTCCTCATTTTTTGGAGGGCTGGACCAGTTTGAGCTCAGACCAGTCAAACTGTTTTGCACAGTGCATGACAAACATGTGATGCGATCTATGCCTTCAACAGTTTGTAGCATAACTCAGTCAAACATATAGTAAAAAGGTAACACGGAAAACAGAAGCAATGTTTCTTTGAGAGATTCTCTGACAATTTCAGATCCCCACTCAGTGGTTATTCTTACTAGTCTTTGTCCCCCAATGAAGAATGTGTCAAGCATATCTGGGGATAATTTTTGTAATATGTTTGGCGTTCCACTGGAATTAGATCTCATCCTAAAATTTGGCCTTTAAGAAGTGAGGCTGCCATCTAGGGGTGTGCAAAACCTTTTTTCCTATTGTGTTAGTCAATTTCTTTTTAATATTGAAAGACTCCTAATTATTCATTTGTTACATTTGCATTCATTTTGAGCATTGTCATTCACTTGTGTTAGTTCCATTCATTTATTTATAATTGATGGCCTCTGGTTTCCCCCCAGAATGCTCCAACAGTACATCATCAAGGGCAATGGCCATTTCCCCCAGAATGCCTTGGAACAATGCAGCGTTGGGGTACACTGAAAATAAATGCCAGCTTCCAAAATGAGTTCTACTACCACCAGAATAGGCAACCCCTCACAAGTACTGAATAGTTCCAAATTGAATGATTACTTCATTTGGAGCTATTTGGGAGCTATGTCATTTTTTTTGGTAAGGGGCCCATTAGTTCATTTTCCCATTTATTAAGGAAAAAATTGTCCACCTCTGCTGCCACCTTTACTCTCAAACATGCTTTCACTTTCTTCTCAGATCAGTAATGGCTTCATAATCAAGAATGAGGACAAAATCCCATGAAAAAAACAATTTGTAGAGTCACCACAATCAAATTGTAAAGTATTTATTTTTTCAGGTCTTGGAGGGGGAATTATACATTTGAATGCTAAAAAAGAAAATCCCTGCACAAAAGACAATAGCATATCAGTGAGAAGCCTAGTGTGATTGTTTTCTATGGGCGGGCAGTTTTACCCATCCAGGGACATTCAGATATGCGATCCTGCATCTGCACACATGAAGTGGCAGAGTTGGGAAAATATTTAATATTTCATTCTGCTGAATATATAAAATGGCCATAAATGTGTCCCACATTTCCTCATTTCATATGCAGATGCAAAAGCACCTACACACCTCTTGTTTCTCCAGTTTATTTTAAAGGCAATGTATATCTTCATTGCACAGTTCTCTTCATCTGCATTTGAAAATAGTCTATTCTAAACAAATTTCACGTTTATCCTGGCAGCAACCCCAAAATGATACATTTAAGATTTTAATTTTCAGTGACTGCTATTTTAAGATATGCTGCTTGCTTTGCAAGCATTTGAACTATTTTTTTTACCAATAATGGGGCAGAGGGGAAGCATGGAGGAAGAGACGCGGAAGATGGTAAGCTTGTGTCATTTTGTATCCTATTATTCTGGGTGCATTTCTTATGTTTTGTCCTTACACAGATTAATGGGTTCCACTTTCAAAGCAGTAAGTGGGGGTAGCTACATGAGGTTTCTTTGGGAAAGTTGAATAGTATATATTTCCCCCCTATTTTCAGTGTTTAATTGGCTAGTCTAATGAAGGCAGCTTTGTTTCTTCTGACCCAGGGGCTTGCTGAACACAGAACTGACATGGCAAATATTTTTCCTGGGATAAATAAGTGAATCCTTCGAAGAGCTTGCTTAACCGGATTCATTTACCCCCTTCTGAATAACTCCTGAGCACAAAAGACCCAAGTTTCCCCAAAACAATCCTTCCATTTTATATCAGACGATGTACCTGTCAGGAAATGGATAGCATGCAAGCTATTAGCCAAATGATCAGATGCATAATAAATGAACCCATTAATATCAGCATTTAGAGCAGTCTCTGTGGATACCAGAGTCTGTTATTATACATAAATCTTCCATTAATACAGTGTTGTTTGTTCTGTTGGTTCAAGTGTTTCAAGCAAGTGGAAAATTGGGGGGCACAGAATCTTTGAAAAGAGTTCATTAATGATCATTGATTTTGAGAAAACACACTTTTTCGCTTGTCATGCCCTTGGGAATATATATATATATATTTTTAGCAGAGAATTTTTTTCCAGGGTCAGTAACACATTCAGGTGCTGACAGACATCTAATTGAAGCAAAAGAGAAAAATCCCCATTCACTCCACCAAGGAATGAATCAGTCTGACTCCTTGAGAGTTAGTGTAGTAGATGGCTAAGGCACTTCAAATGTAAACAAGGATATCTCTCCAGTTCAAATCTTACCTCTACCATGAAGCCACTGTGTGGCTTTAAGCAAGTTTCTTTGGCAACATGGAAATAGCAAATACATTCAATTTGTTATTGAAGATACTGGCCTACATGTTGCACAGCATAATGCAGGTGGTGTCAATCCACTCACACTGCTGCAGACTCCTAACAAAGCCCTAAGAGCCTTGCAGGTGCAAATGCTTAAAGTAATGCACTCACACTCTGGAATCAGTACTTACATTGGAAACTTCTTGATTGACTGTCAGTGATGTCCTTCTAATCTGAGCAACACTTCCAGAGTGTGGACCTGCTGCTTTAACCATTTGCACTCTTGTGTAAAAGTACAAGACAATTGGCATTTCATTAGGAGTTGAAGCAGCATGGGCTGTTGCTGTGTGAATCAGCCCAGACACAGCATGATGCTAAACATCAGCTAGGTAGGTATGAATCATTACACTATTTAAATCTGTGCTGGGTTTAATATGGATCTCTCCTCCCGCCACACCCACACCCACACCCCAGAGGAATCTTTGGGCAGAGGCTAAAGAAAACAGAAGGTTTGCATAGACTGAACCAAGCTTCTCAACTCTTTCACACGAGTTTGCTTCTTGATTTTCTGTGTGTTTTCAAACATTCATTAGGTGGGTCGAGAGAATGGAGGAATATGAGGTAAATGTGCTGGGAAATTTTTTTTTTAAATGTGTTGTGTTGTATAAAGGTCTTGCCACTGTGTTACCAGTATGATTGGTAGACTCCCAGATTGTACTCCTGAAACAAATTCCTGAGTTCTGTGGCTATGAAAAGCAGCTTCTTTGATTTGGGGACTGCCTGGCACTGCAGGGAGCCTTTGAACTGGGGCTAGGAGTGTACCACTTTGCTTCAGCCTGTTTCAAAGCAGCTGTTTTGATGTGGGAGCCAAAGGTTCTTCACCACACTCCTCTAGGGATGTGTGAGTCAACTCTCTTTGAGCCGGGCTTGACATCGAGCCAGCCCAATTCATGTGGTCCGGGATTGAACCAGACTGGCCCCCCCAAAGGGGGGAGCCAGTTTGAGTTTGAATTGGACCAACCCCTGGTTCAAACAACTGGCTTGCGGGCCAGTTCAGGGGGTATACTTGTAAAGGGGAATCTGGTGAGAATTCCCCTTTACAAGTACAGGGGGATTCTGTAACCTAAGTGGGGGAGGAAAAAGTCCTTTTAACCAGTAAATTGTAGGTGCTGGGCATGGCAGAGGTGACGGTGACATCAGCAAGGGCAGCGGGGACTCCTCCGCTCCCCCCACCAGTCTCCCAAATGACAGCCCGGGCCGGCTGTGGCCTGGTTCACACCTCTGTACAGTATGTGCATGGATGGCATTTTAGTAACATTCATACATGCACGTATGTCATTTCAAATGGCCTGTGCGGAGGTCACAAAATGGCCTCTGCATGAGCACAGAGAACTAAAGTGGGCCGTAGCTGGCCTGGGCTGTTATTTGGGGTGGGGGGAGTGGGGGTGGGGAGACTAAAACCAAGCTTCAGTGGCCTAACTAAATTGGCTTGATCTGATTCAGTTTGGCCCAGACTAGATAGTGATTTGTTTTGGACCAAATCCGAATGGGCCTCTGAAGCGTCACATGGACCTATATTCTGCAATATTTTGAATGTTGCCTTGCTATCAAGTGTTGAGAGTGCTGCTTGTTTAGCAAACCTGTTTAATGCAGTAACAATGCTAACATCACTGAAGTTTTCAGCATTGTGAATTGTCTGCGACAACATTATTTTAAAGGACTGCTTTAGAAAGATGAATAAAATACTTTTTGATTGAGAATGTTTATATCGCCTTTTTAAAAAATCCCTATGATTTTTATTTTTTGTATTTAATGTATCAGGAGGTTTTTTCCCCCCTTCCATTTCCCTATTGCTTTTTCTGAGCCATTCCATTCTTCCCTCTTTCTTGGAGGATCTGCTGAAGTTTGTCTTTGATTTTTTTAAAAATGCAAAAACTTTTTGTTCTTGCACATTTTTAGGCTTTATTTTATTGTACTGTGTTTTTTGTAGTTGCTTATTTTCTGTTGTGTATCTTTACCAGCTATTTTTCTCCTGAATGTTTTTGAATAATGCAGCATGCTTTGCAAGAAACAAACTAGATGTCCCTAAATAAACAGCATGAAGTCATGCACATCCCATACTAACAACCTGTAATAGCTAAGGAGGATACTATTCATGTTCAAGTTTCCAAGTAAAATTTTTTATCTAGTCTCGTATCTGACTTGCTAGAAGCAAAAATCCAAAGTTGGTTCCCTCCCCCCCCCCGCCCTTCCTTTTTTATTGAATTTGCCTGCAAGAAATGACAAAATACTTCAGGGGTTCAAGGAAGAACACAATTTTTGCCAATCTGGCTACAGGCAAAATGCAGTCTCAGAACATACTATGAAACATATAATAGAACATTTTGGCCTTCTTGTTTGTGCAAAAAACTTTGGAATCCCAACTCAATGTTTCAGAAGAAAACTTCTAGAAGGAAATGCAGAAAATATGGAGAGGATTTTGAAAAAGTAAGATTTGTGGTTATTTTTCCAGAGTCAGCAGAACACTTGAAAGAGAAATTGTACTGAAGTGCAAGCATAAAAGAAACAAACGGGAGTGAATGAAATGTCAAGGGAGATTTTCATGTGACAACTTGTTTATTTTGGCCAGATATATAGCACCTGCCTTGAGTTCTATGGATTCTCTCTGTGGCATACGTTTATATAGTATGGAGTTTGGAAAACAAAATAAGTATCTTTTAATAGGCATCCTGATCCAGTTAAGCAATTACTTCCATTGAAACTAAGAGGTAGCCCCATCTTCATCAAGTACATGAACTTTAACTCCTTATCCATATAAAAATGGCACAGTTATATTTGTATGTTTTTGTGCTTCTGGTATGTGTGTGTGTTGAAGTCATACTTGACTTCTTACCATTTTTAAAGAGGCTCCTCAATCATTCTGTTCCACTTATTCACCATGTAACTGTCCCATTTAAAAAAAACCAAAACAAACATTAGTGGAATAATTCTGGGTAAATAAATGTGTGTTCACCACCTGTTGCCTGGAACATCAAATGATAACTTATGTGTATTGTGCAGCTGTTCCTCTATATGTGTAGATAGGGCATTGTGATTGCCCTACTGGTCCCTTCCTACACCTGACTTCCATACACTGGGCAGAATGTGTGCATAGTGTGGGTAGGCAGGAATCATATGGTGCACCCAATTTTTCTGAGGTATCCCTCATATATTTCCCACTTCAATGCATATTTCTAAATGCATTGACTATTATGCATACATTCAGTCCAATGTGCCAAGATTGGCATGCAGAGGGAACAGGGCTGATAGAAAATATTCCCTTCAAAAATATCTGCACTGGGCTGTTTACTGAGCTATCACTTGTTAATCACACAGGGAGTGTTCATATGGCCTGATGTGACCTTGCACACAATGCTTACCAATGAAGTCAGTTCAGCAATGAGTCATGAAGATATATTAGTAATCAAGCAATGAGTGAAAGAAAGGGCAGGGTATATTTTGGAAAGGCAGAACAGACACAAGGCCCTGCCCCTTGCTCCACTGAGGCAGTGGCTCCAGCAGTGGGTAGGAGGATTGAGAGCAGGAGTAGAGAATGGACTGTCATACCTCATTTCTGTTGAGGGGTGTGAAGTGAAAGACAACAGAGTATGCTCTGGTGGTAAAGAAGTTTAGTCCAAGAGATTATCTGGAGACAGTAGGCTGAGTCCAAAAAAACAAATAAAGATTCATTAAGAAACTAAACATCATATACTGAGAGAGACTTTGAGCAACATACGCAAATAAGCACTAGCCTTCAACAACTGAACTGACTCTAACTGACCAAAAGAGACCTATTAATATAACTCATCTCTCATAATAACTCATAACTCATCAGCCTGATTACATTCAAATTCGAATCTGTTGCCCTCAAATCAGGGTAGACTCAATTTGAATCTGATTTGGTTTGAATTCAAATCCAGTTGAATTTGATTTTAATGGGCTAGGGGGCAGCAAGGTGGATTGGGTGGCAGGATACCGTGGGTGCTGCCTACCACCCAAACTGCAAAGCGATCAAATGATTGTTTTTTTAGGGTGGTTTTTTTTTTTTTAGTTTTAATTGATTTTCTGTTTTTCTGCCCTAGGGAATAATGGGGATTCAAAGCAGCCCCATTATTTCCTGTGAGTAGCATCTAGGCACTTGAAAGTGGGATGAGGGGTAGAGCACCATGGGTGCCAACTATCACCCAACCTACAAGGCTGTGTGGAACCCTGGTGATATTTAGGAAATTCTTACATATTTTAGAATCTCTGGTGTCTTTTTCCTCATAATGTCCCCATGAAGAAGCAATGTAACATCTGAGAATCTAATGTGTTGAGACTCTTGGATGTTACATTACTCTAGATAGGGATTCATTATGAGAAAAACTTAGTTAACACCAGAGAATCTAAAATACATAACTCCCCCCCCCAATAACCCAAGTACGGGTACAGTGGCTTGGGTGGTAGTTGGCACCCATACCGCCCTGCCACTATACCCATTCTGGGGTACCTAGGGGCTGCTTCGAATCCCCATTATTCCATATGGCAGAAAAATACAAAATCAGTTTAAACTAAAAAAAACATTCCTTAAAAATCACTGGAGTGCCCCACTGCCTTGTGGATGGGGTGGTAGATGGCACCCATGGGTCCATACCCCAAATTGCTCTTGAGAACCTAGGTGCTGCCCAAAGGAAATAACATAACCACTTCAAATCGCCATTATTCTCTATAGCAGAAAATGACAAAATCAATCAGCACAGCAGTCCACCTTACTCAAGCAGCAGCAGCAGCAGACAGCATTAGGGTTATGCATTTTGTTTTGTTTTCTGTTTTGTTTTTGGCCCAAATCTGAAACACACCCATTTTGTTCATTGTTCAAAATTAGCCAGTCCAGAACACCCAAATTTCGTTCTTTACCCGGAATTGCAAAACCCGAATCCAAAACATTTTGGAATTTTAAAAATGGCTCCAGGGCAAAACTAGTGGTTGGGGTTGGTAGTGCCCAATGGGTGGAAGCTACCACCCAAATTTCAGAGGAATTGGGCAAAGGGCTGGTATTTGGTGAATTTTTGAAGTTTAAGATTTTTACCATAGGGAATAATGGAGCTTTCAACAAAAGTATAGCTTCAAGTCGGGGGGGGGGGGGAATGGGTGGTCCAGAGCAGAGGAGGGTGGCTGGTAGTGCCCAGTGGGGGCAAGGAAGCTGCCAGAATTATTTCAAAGGAATTGGGCAGAGGGCTGATTTTTAGAGATTTGATGGAGTTTAAGTGTCTTTAAGGTTCTTCCCCATAGGGAATGATGGAGGTTTCAGCAACCCCATAACTGCACTTGGGGGGCACTGAGGTGGCCCAGAGCAAGTGGTGGTGTAGAGCACAAAGGGTGCCAACCAACCCCATGGGTGGCTAACCCATGGGGTACTGAGTTCTGTTGTTTCTGGTAGCATATGAGAGTGGATTCATGGTTTGTCATTGAAAATCTCATATGCTACCAGAGAAACTACACTCAGAAAACCTCAGAAACAACAGAATCCAGTTCCCCATGGGTTAGCAACCCATGGGGTTGGTTGGCACCCTATGTGCACTACACCACCACTTGCTCTGGGCCACCCCAGTGCCCCCCAGGTGGAGTTATGGGTCTGATGAAACCTCCATTATTCCCTATGGGAAAAATCTTAAAGATGCGTAAACCTCAAAAATTCCTAAGAAATCAGCCCTTTGCCCTATTTGGAATCTCGGTGCACCACCGCTTGGAGCACTGCTACCCAAACCACTGTTTTGCCCCTGAAGCCCCTCATAAACAAGTTGAAAGAGTGAAGAGAATGATGAACAACAATGGCACTTAATTTTTTGCTGCAGTTATTTGAGAATTTTGCAGCAGGTGGGAGCCTGTTCCTGTGGCACTAGCACAGCAACACAACCCATTTGTGGATTCAAGCAATCTTTCAATAAAAACGCTCCCTCCCCATGGAACAGTGACCACAGGTCACTTGAGATAGCAAGATAGACCAGTGACCTGCCTAGGTACTATGGAACAGCTTCAAATGTTCATTTAACTGAAGTGGAGTGAGCAGTAGCCCAAACAGATCAGCCTACTGTTCAGAATTGTTGAGATTTATCATCACTGCATTTTAAAAAGTGCAAAACCATGGACCATGGTTACAAGAAAGAGAGAAGCAACTAATATTCCTGGGGATGTCAATAGATTGACAGGGGTATCCCCCCACCTTTTGTCTCCTGTAATCCCATGTGGATGACCTGTCCCTGCAATGGCACAAGTTGTGAACCACTGGCTTAGACATCATGTCCCACCAAATTACATTGTGGCCTTAATTACATTAGACTGCTCAACTTCGGCAACAAAACTTAGACACCACTATAACTCATAAAAATCAGAAGAAAAACAAAATAGCTCTTCAAAAGAGCCCTGAACAAGTCAAGAGATTCTTTCTAAACCTTTGGAAAGAAACACCTGTGTAATTTCAGAACTTTCCTAACCAGCTTCTCGAAAAGCTTCTCCATGCAACTTATACTATAGCTTTTAGCAAGAGCTTTGGAATTGCACTGAGCTCCGAAAGATATTTGGGTATTTCTGTCTCAAAATGCTGTCTTCCAAATCCTTTTGCATGGTCAGTTTGCATTTCAATCACATTGAATACAACACATACTTAACTAAACCATTCATGCCCAACAGGGAAGCTTTTCCAGCTTTTTGCCTATCTTATCTTCTGCTAATCACTCGGTGCCTCAGCTGGAGCGGAGAGGAGTCCATGGAGTCAATTTCAATTGCAATGCTTTTCCGAAGAACAAAGCATTCTGTCCGAAACACGGTCATTTTGATTTGGAAACAAATATCTCTGTTCTTGAATTCTTGATTTTGTTTTGTTTACAAAACCTCCGTAATTGCCATCTTTGGGCACAAAATGTTTTGTACCCGAATCAAAATGCACAAGCCTAGATAGCAGAATTTCTTCCCCTTTCTCTCTCCATGAGGCAGAATGAAATGGCTGCCCCAGGGACTCCCCTTAAGTACATTTGAAAGTTCCTCCCTCTGCCTCCAACACTCCCTTGTCCCTCCCCACAGCCAATGCTGGCACAGTTACCCCTGACAATACAGGATTTGCAGGATAACAAGCCAACCAAGAAGCAAGGGGGATCACCAGCCAATCCTTCAGGGAACCAACCAGGATAGCAGAGAAACTCAGAGTGACATGATGAAATGGAAACGATGAAGGGAATCTCAAATGAATTTGAATAGAATCTGGGGAGATTTAATTTGAGTTCTATTTTGGACACGGGTTCCTGGGCAGATTTGTCTTGAGGCTGAATCAATCGAATTGACCAGATTTGAGTCAAATCCATTCAGCCTTGAAACCATTTGCACATCCCTAGTGTTGCCAAAAGTATTATAATACAATGCATCTGGTGGGTCACTGTGTGAAACAGGATGCTGGACTAGATGGGTCTTGGGCCTGATCCAGCAGGGCTGTTCTTATGTTCTTAACACTGGAAGAACAAATTTACTCCTCAATTGAAACTTCGGATTACTGATATATGTTACCAGTCGGCATTTGAACTGGTATTTTTTTTTTGTCAGCAAGGTAAAGAAGAGGGATTTTTCAGTGATTTGGTCAATAATGAATGGTTTATGCTCTGAAATTTAAGATATATATCCTTGAGGAAGGTGAGTCCCATCCCTCCCTTCCCTTTTTGCCCATCCTGTGTTGGTTGTATCGTATTATGTTTAAGCTATGTTTAAAGGATCTCTCTCTCTCTCTCTCTCCCCTCCCCAGAGTTATATTCACATGTATTATTATTATCCTTTAGGGGTGTGCAAGTCAATCATGAGACCGGTTCTGCTTGAATTTGGATCAGATTTGAACCAGCCTGGTCTGGCCTCGGGCTCAGCCAAACAGAGTCTGGTTTGGTCATTGAACCAGGCCTACCAGCTCACGAGCCAGCTTGAGGGAGTATACTTTTAAAGGGGGATCTGGTGAGGATAAATCCCTTACAAGTAAAGATAGCCAATGTGGTGTAGTGGTTAGAGTGCTAGACTAGGACCGGGGAGACTCGAGTTCAAGTCCCCATTCAGTCATAAAATTTGCTGGGTGACTCTGGGCCAGTCACTTCTCTCTCAGCCTAACCTACTTCACAGGGTTGTTGTTAGGAGAAACTCAGGTATGTAGTACTCCTTGGAGGAAGAGCTCCTTGGAGGAAGAGCGGGATATAAATGTAAAAAATAAATTAAGTAAGTAAGTAAAGGCCATTTTCTATATTAAATGGGGAGGAGAGAAAATGTAGTTTTTACCTTTTACAGTTCAGGTGCTAGGTCAGCAGGGAAGGTGGCATCGGCAGAGACATAAGACGCAGTGATGGGGGGGGTTCTTAAAGCCCCCCCCCCCCCCCGTCTCCCAAATGACAGCCTGGGCCTGTTCTGGCCTCTGCCATTTTGTGACCTCTGTACATGCACAGAGGCGATTTGCATCACTATTCAATTTGCATGGCGATTGAGATGGCCTCTCCATTCATGGAGGTCATGAGAATAGCCTCCACTTGTTCATGGAGGCCCAATCCAGGGCACAGCAAGCCTGGGCTGTCATTTGGAAGAATGGCGGTGGGGGGGGGGTGTTGGAGGAGCCTCCACCTCCGATGTCTCCACTGCCGTGCTGTGATGGCCCCCTCCGCCATCCCCGTCAACTGAATTTTAAGAGGTGAAAAACACCTTCTCTCTCTCTCCCCCACAACATTTACTCTAGGAAATGCCTTTAACTTGTAAAGGGAATCTTCACCGGATTCCCCTCTACAAGTATACCCACAAGCTGACCCGCAAGCCAGTTCTTCAAACCAGGGGTCGGTCTGGTTTGAACTCGGACTGGCACCCTGCTTTGGGAGGCCAGGCCAGTTCTAACTCAGACTGCTCGGACCAGGCTGGCTCCATGTCAAACCCAGCTGAAAGTGAGCCAGCTTGCAAATCCCTGTTGTCCTTGATTATGTTTTTATACTGCAACTTTATTGCAATAAAAGAAAAAAGAAGAAAAAATACACAGTAGTTTAGTTTTTTGTAGAAGGGTTATTGCATAGATAGCAATTATATCAAAACTTTCACATAGCATGGGGGGAAAGTGAAAATGTAGAAACGAGTGAAGGCAAGAAGTAATTTAGCAACCAACTTTGATGGGCATCTTAATAAATAAATTCATTGCCAATCACTTTTGTTTATGCTTTTAGCTTTCAAACTTCATAGGCTGTTACAGCAAACCTTCTTACAAAATAAATTAAAGGGTAAGTTTTTTAAAAAGCCTGTTTGTGTTGGTTGTAAGCTGTTTTCATCTATCATTGATGGAAATAATGCAGACTTAATTAAAGACTTGGGATCTTTATCACTCATTGTATATATATATTGTAGATCTGAAGACAGTCCCACTCTGATAAAAACTTGTGCAAATCCACTGCTGTCACTAATCCCACAGAAAGAACTATTTTCTATGTCCTGTTCTTTAAGCATCTCACTTTTATTTCTCTGCTTATTAGTAGTGCATTTTTCTCATGGAACAAGTCATTCCAAATATTCTATAAACATACTGCTTGACACAAAAAATTGGGTAGATTAAATTTTATGCTCAGAGGCATACTCTGATATAATTTTATCTTTTATTATTATTATTTGCTTACAGGGCCCATGCTTTTAGCTAAGTATAGCTGAAGGGTTGTTTTCCCCCCTCTTTAATTTAATCAATGTTTTTGAGGCTCAGAGTATTAATCACTTTACAAGGCAGGCAGAGCAAGTTAGAATAAAGGAGTGAAAGTATGCAAGCTGAATATTAAATCTGTAAAAGGCTCTAAGATAGATATTAATAGATTTTTGCCTGGTGCAGCTTCCTACAAAGACAGATGGAGATCAAATGATAACTTGTATCATTTAAAAAAAAATCCTGGTTGATTTTTTTCTTTTCCTTTTTGAAATTTTGCTACCTTGATACTGAAGTTGTATAACCTAATCCCTCCACCATGGCCAAATTCCTTTTCAACTTCCACAATATGTAGAGAAACAGATTTGCTGTTTTGATTTTATTCATAATTCCCCTGCAAAGTACAGACAAGCCATTTGACATTGTTGTGAGCTGTTGCTCAGTAGCATTTCCCCATTCAGAGCACCCCACCAGCTGTTCTGCCTCATGCCAAGCTTACCTGATTGATCCCCATTCAAAGCACAGATCCAGTTAGTTATTGCACATTGATTCATTGATGCTATTGCAAAATTTACCAAAAAAAAAAGTGCTAGTGAACCTGTTGGTCATTGGGAAACCTATCTGCATCAGTAAATGTGCAGTGTGTTATGGGAGTGGAAAATGGCAGGTGTTCTCTGCATCCTTGGTGTTCTCTCATTTTCTCAAAAATATCCTTGAGAGTTGACTTGTGTATAAATAGTAAGATTGATTTGTGCACAAACAAGAGTGTTGCTACTGGCTATGTGCTAATCAGTGCAAATAGGTTTATTTCTCTAAGAACTTATCTGTTACATTGGTGGGAGATCAGAAATGAGAAGTCATTGCCTGGAGAGAACTGACTATGCACCAGTCCAGAAAAGTGAAAAATAAGCAAGAGAAAGATACACCTTAATGCATCAATTCTAAGAAAACCTACATAGGCTGTCTACTGCTTTTTACTATACTGAACATTGGGAACAATGTGTTGTACTCAGTGTCTAGAATCTCAACTTTTCAAATATTCAGCTAGTAGCACATGTTGCTATAGTTCAGCCTCACTTTGCCATCTTCAAAAGAGAGCTGTGTGCTTTGTAGGGCCCTGAAAAGCTTTTGCTGGTTTGGTTAACATTAAATCCAAATATTCATTGGAATATAGAAGTGAATTGTTGGGGCTCCAAATATTAGGGATGTGCGCAAATTGATTTTTGCTATTCAATTCAAGTTTGAATCAAATCAGCCTGAATCTGTTCCCTTCAAATCTGGGTCAATTTGATTTGATGTGAATTGATTCAGCCAAATTTTTAAGGGCTAGAGGGTGCCAAAGTGGGTTGAGTGACAGGGCCCCATGCGTGACAAAGCCACCCAACCCCTAAAGGATTTGGGCAAAAGGGTGAAATTTTAGGAATTTTTATGTGTTGTGGATTCTCATTTGTGAAATGACTTTGATATAGAGAATCCCTATGAGAATAGGGGTTCCCTTCATAGGGAATCTCTATGAAGAAGTAATTTCACAACCAAGACTCCACAACACATAAAAAAATTCCTAAAAATTCACTCTGGCAGTGATGGCAGATGCTCGGAGTGGACAAAACAGAGATCACTGGGGACGAAATGGAGGCTCAACCAAATCGATTTGAGCTCAAATCAAGAGTGATTTGATTCGACCTCTAATCTGGTAAGTGGTAAGCATCCTCAAGGGTGATTCGATTCATGGTCAGATCACTCGAATTGCCCAGATTCAAGTTGAATCAATTTGAACATGAATCAACCATGTAACTTGGCATCGGCAAGTGCTTGTACTTAGCTATTCAGAGGCTTTTTTTCCTTCTTCCCTCTTTCCTATGGCAAACAATTGTATATTTTTGAAAATGACAAGCAAGGGGGAATGAGATGATATTCCATATATAGAAAAAGCTGAGAAGGTGAGAGCAGGGGTATACACAAAGGGGATGCTTGAGAAGCAACTCAAATTTTTGGCGAGGGGAGGAAAATCACTTTTGGGGGGGAGAAAATGTTGGGCTTTATGTGTATATACAGGTACGTTGTCTTTATTCTTGTCACTGATGTATGTATATCTGCTTATAGACTTCTGGTAGAATTTAGAACGTTCGTGTCAATAATCAGTTCTGTACACTGATTAGTTTGTATTGCTTATTGGATGCTTGAGACTGGTTTTGCTTTCCTGTTAAGATGAAACCTTAGTAACTAAACCTTAGTTACTTTGTTCAATAAACTTAACAAACCTCAGTTTTTGCTCTGTTGCACTCCACTATGGGGGGGGGGGACACTGAGGTCATTTACACAATTGAAAACTGGAAAGAACAAAATCCTATACAGGTTTGGGAGCAGTGTGTGCTCATAATTTTTTGTTCTCTGGGTGCAAACTTTTGGTATCAGCTTTTCACCTCTCTTGAATCCACACAATCACTTCTCCCTCCTCCTACTTAGTTGTTTACTCCCACACAACCAAAAATTGGAAGTCCACACAGATCTCATACCTGGGTTGGACACTTGAACTACCCAATTTTCATCTATGTGAATGACTTCATTATGTAACAACTGAGGAAAGGAAAAATGCTTTGGGGGAGACAAAAACACTAATGGGGGAGAGAAATACATTTGGGGAGTTCAGTAAAATAAGAGTGAACTCCTCAAGTACTTGGAGAGGATCTGCACTCATGGGTATTTTATTTTATTTTATTTCTATATCGCCCTTCCAAAAATGGCTCAGGGTGGTTTACACAGAGAAATAATCAATAAATAAGAGGGAACCCTGTCCCCAAAGGGCTTACAATCTAAAAGAAACAAGATAGACACCAGCAACAATCACTGGAGGTACTGTGCTGGGGGTGGATTGGGCCAGTTACTCTCCCCCTGCTAAATAAAGAGAATCACCATGTTAAAAGGTGCCTCTTTGCCAAGATAGCTGGGGATAATTGAGTCCTTTGAAACTGACATATGAAACTGATCAGTGATGTTTTTCTTGCCTCTCTGTTCCCTTTGAGTCACAGTGCTTTGTGGGGGAGAGACACAGAAATAATATACCAAGCTGTCATTTATTTATTATTTATTTAACACATTTGTATACCACCCAAAATGCAAGTCCTTCCTTGTTATCCATGCCTTCTGTGAGTAACTGAGCTTCTGAAAGGCACCTTGTACAGAGGCTGCTTAGAGAGACAGAGACAGTGGTCTGTGTACTGTCTGTCTTTGCTTGTAGTCTTCAGTGTTCCTGGTTAGCACAATAACTTCAGTTAATCTTACTTCCAGTCTCTACCTGTAACTACAGTTTACTCTGATCTAAAATCCCTATTATTCCCCTTTCATGCTATTGTTTGTCTTGGGGTGGATGACATCATCACAAAACATGTCATTGAGGTGTCCCTACAGCTGTAGAAAATTTGATTCAGATAGATTAGGTGGTTCACAAGTTAGCCCACTTGTGCCTCAAATGTTCCCACCATCTTGAATTGGGGTAGATGACATCATCACAAACTATGCCTTTGAGGTGTCCCTGCAACTGACTCCAATTTGGTTCATATTGTTCCAGGCATTGCAAAGTTGATGGGCGGGTGGGGGGAACACACATGGACAGACACACAGAATGTTTACTGAAGGAAAGTAGGCTAAAAATGATAAAATATGCTGGTAAGGCAGGTTTTTCTTCTGGACGGAGTGGGGGAGAGGTAGGAGTGGGAGTGATGCTGCTGAGGCAGCTACTTCCAGGAAGATGATAATGAAGACTGTGAACCATTTCAGCTTTTTAAATTTGTAGGTTTGAATTGCATACTGTTTTTGAATTGTTAAGCTGTTTTAACCTTTTATATTTGTTTTAATTGTTTTTATGTTATTGTTAACCGCCCAGAGATGAAAGTTTGGGCGGTATATAAGTTAAATAAATGTGGTGGCTTGGTGAGCAGGACTGATTCATCTGTGGGTTTGTGGTCACTGACACTGGGGCCAACTGTAAAAATGGCATCTGCTGTTTGGTAAAGTAGTTCCACTTCATCATTTGTGAAGCCTTGGTGGGGGGAGGCTTCCAGTGAGGGTGCTACTGCTAGCACAGCTCTCTAGATGCAGAAGGATGGCAGGCTTCTTCTTTTGGAACATCAGAGAGAGCAAGATGCTGTGGGAGAAATAGGTGTCAAGGCACAAAATAGGCGTCTCCACAGCACAAAACTATGAGCATTCAATTATGAGTATGCTCTTTGAGCACTCCTGGTGCTCATACAGCTGGTTGAGTAGTAGAGGGCCATCCCTGAGATGGTCTTGAAAGGGGATTGGTATCAGAAGCCCACGTAGCAGGCTGGGATACCATCTCCTAGATTTCGGTGGTCCTCAAGCCATTCTTTGAGGCCACCAAAGTCATATTTGCTGGCAATGCCATCCTCGCTAGGTGATCCCTCAATCAAGGTAAAGCTTTCACATACCCTGCAGCAAGAAGCAAATTGTTCCACAGTAGTAGTAGCAGTAGATAGGAATGTGTGAGCCGGCTTGAGATCCTGATTCCAAGCTGGACCAGGCCTGGTTCAGCTTGCAGTCATTCTGAACCCACCAGGCCAGGGTCATTTTTTAAAAAGGCTGACTTATTGCCATTGCGGGGCTTTGTGGGGTGTTGCCATGGCTGCGAGGGGGCACTACTGAGGTTCCTCCTCCCCCCCACCAGCCTCCCCCAGTCTTCAATGGCCCATTCCAGGCTTCTGCGTACTGGTGGCCATTTTGGAGGCCACCATGCATGCGCATTGAACATCTGTGTGGCTGGTTCATGACCTCACCACACAGAGGGCCAGTGTGCATGTGCAGCGGCTTCCAAAATGGCCACCACCAGTGCACAGAGACGCAGAATGGGCCATTGAAAACTGGAGGGAGGCCAGTGGGTGAGGGGGAACCTCAGTAGACACTTCCTGCAGCTGCGGCAGCACTCCCCAAAGCCTCGCAATGGCGGCAAGCCCACCATTTTGTTTTGTATTTTAAAAATTATTCGCCCTCCCCTGCATTCTGGGCATGAACCAGTTTGGACTGGAGCCAGTCTGAGCCCAGATATAGTGTGCCCAGAACCAGACTGGACTCAGTTTGGTTCGAGTCGAGTTCTGCTGAACACCCTAGCAGTAGACCTCCCAAGGACAGTTACAAAGAAAGTCTTATCTCAGTTAATGTTCAGTCAGCTCACGCTCATCCACCTTGGCCAGACCAGTGATCTAAATAGAAGATCACAGGAGAAATTCGGGAAATTAAGTCAACATTTTTGTTTCCCTACATTTCCCCCCTCCCTATGGATTTTATATTAGCTGCTGAGTATTTTTAAAGCTGTACTGTCTTCTTAAAATCCCTGCCCCCCTGCTTGAAGCCTTGCTCCCATTATAAACTATGGCTTTTGGGGTACAGTCTCTTTTCAGCCTGCTGATGTTTTGAGTAGCTTAAACAAAACACGTTGTTATGTTGACTCCAAGCAAATTAATGAGAATAGATGAGATGTTCCTTTCTGCAATGCTGCCTGCTGTATTCCAGTAACCCTTATATAATTGTTACTGTGACTGCAAAATGCCATTCTGCGTGGAATACTGCAAGAACAATTTCTCCCACAGTCACTTTTAAATATATCCCAGCAACCCCCTTAACATCATTCCTGTATCTAAATGGTCCATTCCCTTTAAAGCTTTTCTTTCTGTAGTGTTTTGATTCTCATCTGGTGCAGAGGACTGATAAGCTGCTTCATCCTGTTTGTCTGTATTGCTAAGTGGATTTGGTATCCACGCAGAAGCAGAAAATTGGAATTGAGTTTATTATTGTACAGTGTCTTGACCAACAGGAGAAAAAGATATATGGGCATGATGCTTAAGATCATATCTTTCTGATAAGAAACTGCTCTCTTTCCTGGAAAAGTCTCTTTGAATTTGTATATCTTTGTGAAATCTCCTCAATCTAAAAGATTAAACACAAATGATAACATTCTGATTATTTTATTCATTCTCTGCTCCATTTTGGCTTGGATCCAAAGAACTGCTACCAGTGTTTGACGACAGGATGGGGCTTTCTTGTCCTCTTCTCCTGCTTTAGCACACCCCATCCAGCATTCCCTTAAAACATGATCCTGAGGGTCAGGGATTTTCTGACATGGTACAAAATAGGAGGTTGGGGGTTTTGGAGAGAGGGAGAAGTCAGTGGAACTAGTGGGACCCCACCTTGTACAAACAGAACTGCCTTTTAATACAGTGGATCCTTGGATCCAAGCCATAATTACAAAATAGAAGAGAGTGAAAGACAGGGAAAGTCTGTCCCTGTTCTATACAGATTAACTGCAAGTAATGCCAATATTTATTTACTTACCATATTTATTTAGCATATTTATATACCATCCCAAACATGCATCTCTTGGCAGTTTACAAGATAAATTAAAACAATTTAAAACAACAGATCATCTAAATATAATTAAAAGCCTGGGTGAATAAATGCATTTCACAGTCCCTTTAACAGCTGTCAAAGATGGGGAGGCTCTTATTTCTTCAGGGAGCTTTCCAAAGGCTCAGGGCAGCAATGGTGGCAACTGCAGACAGACCTCCTGGAATGATCTCAATGGGTGATGGCGCTCATAACAAAGAAAGCATTCTTTTAAATATCCTGAACCTAAGCTGTTTAGGGCTTTATAGGTTATAACCAGCACTTTGTATTGTGCTGGTTAACGTATTAGGGGTGTACACAAAAGCAGGTTGCCTGGTTTGGTTTGAGTCTGGACTCGAACCAGACCAGGTATATTCAGTTTCGTGCACCCCGAACCCCCCCCCCCCCCACCAGTTGGGTTTGGGGTGTTCATGATTAAAGGTTTGTTTGTTTTTTAAAGTGTGTGTGTGGGTTTGTTTGTTTTTTTAAGAAAAACAACTCACTGCTGCTGCTCCGGGGGCGGGGCTTATCAGAGGCTGCGGGTGGGTCTTCAGAGGTTCCCCCTCCACCCACTGGCCTCCATTAATGTCCAAATCACCTGGTTCAGGTGGTCTTTGACCCATTCCTGGCCTGTCCTCTGTGGCAGTGGCTATTTTGGAGCTCGCTGCGCATACCCAATGCACCTCTGTGTGGCTGGGTCATGACATTGACATGGAGAAATAGATTTGGGTGTCATCAGCACACTTATAACACTCTGCACCAGATCTCCTGATGATTTCTATGAGCAGTTTAATGTAGATGTCAAATAACATTGGATACAGTATAGAGCCTTGTGGGATTCCATACAGAAGCTTCTGGAGAGGCATGGAGTGAAAGTTAATGTAGTGTGTAGTGCACCGATAACATTGAAACAGCAATTGGTTAACTCGTGATTATATGATAAGAAGTATGAGTTTAAGGATTGTGCTATTTGTGAAAGAAGAGAGCAGTGGTGCAGTATAAAGGGGGCAATTTATAGTAGAGAGTGTCTGGATTGTTCCTCTTTCTACATAGGCGAAACAGGGAGACCATTAAGAGAGAAATACAGTGAGCATTTCTCAGATATGTGATACAACGGGAGATGTACTAAGCCATGGTCAATACATATGAAGAAGTGGAATAATGGATGAGTGGTAGGAACTAAGATAACTGTATTCATGGCAGAAAGATGCAATGTATATAGAGAAAGAAGTAAAATGGATTGGAATAGGACACTTTCAGTCAGAAAATCATACAGTTTACTACTCAGGACACAAAAAACAAAGGAGGAACCGTGTTGCTTTCATAGAAAGGATACAGCAATGATAGTACTTGGGTACAATGCAGTCTGTAACAGATTTTGCGGACAATGCTTTAACATGACATTTTTTCAAGTCTATGCTCCAATTACAGATGCAGAAGAAGAGGAAATTGATGAGTTTTATGCTCAAGTTAAGTCTGAAATTGACAGAACATGCAAGCAAGATGTGATGCTGTTGGTTGGAGACTGGAATGCCAAAGTTGGAAATGGTAAGGTGGAAAACAAAGTTGGATTGTATGACCTAGGAAACAGAAAAGAAGCAGGAGAATGACTTATTAGTTTCTGCCAAGCCAATGATCTCTTCATTGCTAACACATTTTTCAAACAACCAAAGGTGGGGCCTATACAAAATGGACATAACCAGATGGAGAACACAGAAATCAAATTGATTACATTATTGCTGCAAGGAGGTGGAAGGGCTCAGTTATAACAGCAACAATGTACCCAGTGGCCGATTGCGGAACAGATCACGAACTGCTCATGTGCAAGTTCCAAGTCAAGCTACAGCAGAAAAACAAAGCTATTCAGCTCCCATGATATGATCTTGAGAATGTACCCACCATTTTCAAGGAGAACATCAGGAACCGCTTTGAAGTTCTGAACCTCATTGATAGGGAACCAGAGGAACTGTGGAATGAAATCAAATAAGTTATCCATCCATCCATCCATCCATCCATTCAATTTCTATACCGCCCTTCCAATAATGGCTCAGGGTGGTTTACACAGAGAAATAATAAATAAATAAGATGGCTCCCTGTCCCCAAAGGTCCCACAATCTAAAAAGAAACATGATAGACACCAGCAACAGTCACTGGATGTACTGTGCTGGGGGTGGATAGGGCCAGTTACTCTCCCTGCTAAATAAAGAGAATCACCATGTTAAACACAATTCAGTCTCAAGGCCAGACATGGAGCTCATCACAGCAATCAAGTAATATCACACACACACACACACACACACACACACACACAATCTGCCACTGTCCATTTCTCACCACAACACCATCTCACAAACCACAATTCAGGGAAGGCAGGCAGGCACCTAAGTTCTGCCTCTGATAATATGAAATCCAGCAAAACTAGATAGTTAACAATATAGCAGCAATAGCACAGCATATTATATTCAGTGCTGAGAAAAGAAAATCACAAAATCATACCTTCCTTCCTCCTCTCCTGATGTATCTTCTACAAGGGCAGACTAAGAGCTCTTTCTACCTCCCCTCCCAGGTCCTTCAAAAACATTTTGAAATTCACTCCATTTTTGTTCCTTCACCCAGCCAATGGGGGTCACAGTTGCCCATGATAACACTTGATTTGTTTGATAACAAGCCAACCCAGAAGCAAGGAGATCCCAAACCAACTGGAAGTCAGTGCTAGAAAACCAATCAGCAGGGGACTACTGCTTGAATCACTTGAATCGATTCGATCTCAAATCAGGCCCTTTATTCTAAGGGTGATTCAATTCAAATCACTTGAATCAGCCCAATTAAAGCTCAAATACATTAGACTCGAATCAATCTGCACACCTCTAATCAGTACACCAACAGAAGTCCAAATCTATCCCAAGTACCCATACTGAGTATAGTCAGATTCTCTGACAGGAATCCTGGTAAGGGAGTTTGTTTGTTTATTTATTCATTCATTCATTCATTCATTCATTCGATTTCTATACCACCATTCCAAAAATTACTAAGGGCGGTTTACACAGAGAAATAACAAACAAATAAGATGGAACCCTGTCCCCAAAGGGCTCACAATCTAAAAAGAAACATAAGATAGACACCAGCAACAGTCACTGGAGGTACTGTGCTGGGGGTGGATAGGGCCAGTTACTCTCCTCCTGCTAAATAGGGCCAGTTACTCTCCTCTCAGCCTAACCTACTTTACAGGGTTGTTGTGAGGAGAAACTCAAGTATGTAGTACACCGCTCTGGGCTCCTTGGAGGAAGAGTTTTAAATGTAAAAATAAAATAAATAATAATAAATAAATAAATAGAATCACCACTTTAAAAAAGGTGCCTCTTTGCCAAGATAGCAGGGGTTAACTTGTAATAGAGATATAATAGAGCACAGCTACTCCACCTCCCTGCCCACATCTTTTCACCTGCTCCTCAACAGAGTACCCTGTAGAAAGAAACTGGGACCAAACTGGGTCACCAGCCTCCCCAACCATGCCTCTGTAGTACACACAAGGTCAGCTCTTTCATCTATCATTAAATTATGAGTGGTTTCTGACTTATTGTGGACTGATCTGGCATTACAAAGGAGCAAGACGAGGTTCTGTGGATTGTTGGCACAGAGCTGACAGGTCAAAGAGCTGACTAGATAGCTGGAAAAGGAAACAGCTACTAAATTTCTGATTTCCCTGTAATGGCCTGCTGACCTGCTAATACAACTTCCATTCCATAACACCACTGGAATAGACAGCCCATGGTCAGTGAATAACCAGTGAATAGCTGACCCATGGTCACCCTCTGCCTCTACATCTCCAGACAAGCCTAGACACATTGTCTAGTGTACTTCAGACTCAAGTACAGAAGCTCTCTCAATAACACCACTTATGAAATGGGATAATCTACCCTAAGCCTCAGTCTCACTCAGGCCCCTCTGGTGGCCAGCTTTGGCAGCTGACTGCAGGTGACCACTCCATCATCTGTGCCATTGGTTCTCCTAGATATTTATAGCTGTGGAGATAAAATTGCTGCTGGCCAGCCCCTCTTGGCAAACACCCCGTCCAGCTGTAGACAATCAACAGTTTAGCTGGAGCTGTTACTCAGTACCTCAAAAAGAGCAGGAAAAGCATGACAAACTTCAGCATCTAGTCCTGTCCTTTTCTGATAGACTCTCTCACCAACAAAGTCTCTAGCTGGCAGACTTTCTCAAAAAGGAAGGAGAAAACTAAAGATGAAAAACATCCATTCCATTATTCTTGTCAGCTTCTTACCAGCTAGGGATGTGCAGAACTGGTTCAATTTCAAACTGGTCCACTGTGAACCAGGGTGGTTCAAATGATTCAATATCAAACTGGACCACTCTTCAGGAAAGGGGGCTAGTCTGAGATCAAATTGAACCCATTGCAAAGGGAACCACTGGGACTGCTGGAGCCGGGCTCGATGGAGGGCAGCGAGAGAGGTGAGGGCGGTGCTGGGGGAGGGAGGGAGAGACATCTTTAAAAGAAAATGAGGTGCTTACCAGGAGCACCAAACCTGCCTTGAGCAGCGGCATTCCCCCATCAGCACATGTGCTGGAGTGCCTCCACACAGGGAGGTCAGGTGAGTGCAGGAGCTGTGTCGCCTCTGCTGCAGGGACTGCTGGGGGGAGTGCCACTGCTCCAGGCAGCTTTGGTATTGCTGCTAAGGATCACATTTACTTTTAAAGATTCCTCTCACCGCCACCTCCCCTTGTGCTGCCCTTACCCCTCTCTCTGCCCTAAACTGATTACAGCTCAAACTGTAGACCCTGTTCAAACTGGGACCAAGTCAGTTCAACCAAACCAGTCCACAGACCTGCGGTTCGCTCCGAATTTGGTTCAGATTCGGACTGAACCACACAGAAATAGTCCATGTGCAACCTTAATACCGGCAACTTCTCTAGATCCAAAATCAATAGTCCAAAATAAGTGTATGTAGAATTGCAGACAGAACATTATCATGGTAGGATCAGCAAAGGAATACAAACCCCAGGGCCTCTCAGAAAGCAACTTGTGATGCACAGATAGGGGGGCTAATTCACACATCCATGCACATTACTTGCTATTTGACCATATGATTACTCACCATTCAATATGCTGGGTCACACATGCTTGTATCTCACATGAAGGTCACAAAATCAAGTCAGGACTTAAATATAAGAATGAGCTTCCACAGATCAAACATTACTGGTAGATTTGCTTAGGGTTCAACTACATGCTGCTTAGGTTGGGAGATCCAAGACTGGATCCCATGATGTTTTTGCTGTCATGTTAATGTAGCTGTTACATGAACATGGGTCTCCAAGTATGATCAGAAAAGCAGAATTGAAGAAGGTGTGTAATACTGATCAAAATCAAGCTGCTCTTAGCTCTGTGGGGTGGAGTGGGAACACAGGTACCTGGAAATGCAAATAATGAACATTTTGATATTAAACTCTTGTCTGTGTTTCTTGAGGAGGAATTCCCCAATTAACCTTCACACCCTCTCATGCTAAATTACAGGCATGGACATTGCCTCAGAGTTGGGGAGGAGGAAAGTATATTCACTCCATTCCTTAACCTATCAGCAGGAATAAAGGTCCATGCTCCTCCCCGGGAGTCCACCAGACCAACAACCCCCGTCCCTGCTGATCATCTCCTCTTCAGCAGCCCATGCCTTAAATAAGGATACTCCTTCCCCCTTCCAGCTTGCTCCTTCTCCCTTGGCCAGGCAAGTGGATTGCCCACCCAATCTCTGGCTTCCCAAGGGGCCTTTTCCTGCATTGTTATTCTGTCTCCACCACTCTGCTGCCTCTTGGGCTGCACCAGCCCATCCCCCAGCAGCCACTGCCTGCCTCTCCGAGCCCTTCCTTTCTGGGAAGGAATTGCTGGGGTTGTCCCAGCAACTGGAGCCTACTGCCTTTCTCAGCCTGTCACTGTTTGACTGGGTAAACAACCGTGTTTCATGGAGGAGGGTGGGAAACCTGGTATTAACAGGTTTCAAGAAATGTGGATTTATTAATATGCATGGATTATTATTCTAGCGCTATGTGAGTTATATTTGCCTTTCATTTAGGTTGGTTTTTGTATAGGGACCACTATAAATGATGATTTTGTTGTTAGTTATTTTATTAGGGTGTTGTTTTTTAATGGTAGGTGCTTTACAGTAGATGGGTGAAGTCACCTTCATTCATTCGGAATCAGCTCAGTATTTACAAGTTTTTGCAATGAACATTCAGAAAAGGTTCATCTGTTTTCAGAGAGTATTCTTCTGGTTTGTAATATTGATTCATGTGCTCTGATGGTCCTTTGTGTCTGCATCTTATCCTGTTATCTGCTGGGAATGGTAGCTTCCAGTGCTAGCCATGGTTAAGAGGCACTTGGACATTTAACTGTCCTTTACCCCAAAGCAAACAGACCTTGAAACAACTGACTTCCTGCAGAGCAGAAGGCATTTGGGGCATCCTGACTGGCCCAAAGGATCTGGGGCGCAAAGCTCATGAGCGTTTGCAGCATGCTTCTGTCTAGATCCCCATTTGGCATAAGAGAGGCATCCTTTCTTTCTCACTCGGGAGGATAGTATGAGTTTTGGCTAGTCCCCCTTTTGGGGGTCAGATAGATATTCTTTGGCCCCTATCTAAACGTTGTCAATGCGGATCTTTTTTTTCCTGCTTCACACTATTTTCTGTAATTAGGTTCTTTTTCTAGTCACAACTATAGGTTCAGTGTGAGACTGAAAAAGTAAAGTTAGCACCCTAAGGCATGCATTGGGCATGAAGAGGAATCCTTATTTAGTTTTGATGGCTCAGGAAATGCTAACTGAAATTTTTTTCCAGTCTGTGGGATCCTAGACAGGGGCATGGCTGGAACAGGTGTGATGCTTGACCAGAAAATGCTTGACCCCTTTGGTTGGCTAAGAGGAGCAGCAATCAGCCTATTACATGATGCTTCTGTGAGCCAGGGTGTAATCGCCCAATGTGTGTAGGTCTGAGACTTGTACATAAGGCAGCCCACTGCCGGAAATGGCGGCTGGCTGGGGGAAAGCCTATTTACCCAGGAGTGATCGTGCACACAATCGCGTACTAAGGTAAAATTAACCACAGGGTAACAAAATAGGGCTACCACATTCTGGAGCAGCTGGGGACAGAGGGCTCCAAGCACTCCAGTTGACACGAGCCACCTGTGTTAACCCAGCCTTTAAAAAATCAGCCTTTTGCCCAATTCCTTTCAAATAATTCTGATAGCTTCCTTGACCCCCTTGGGCACTACCACCCACCACACTCCACTCTAGGACAGCCTGTTACCCGCCCCCCCCCCCGACGTGAAGCTATACATTTGCTGCAATCCTCATTATTCCCTATGAGGAATTCCAAAATACTTTAAAAATTCATCAATAATCGGAGGAGTATCCGATTGCCTTAGGGTTTTGTGGGTGGTAGGCACTCCTGGGTGTCTACCACCCACCCCACTTTTGTGCCCCTAGGTGCTCCACAACAGGGGATAATGGGCTGGTTCAGGTCCCATTATACCCTATGAGAAAAATAATTAAAATATTTCAAATATTCATTAAAAAATCATCGTAGGAGTGTCTGATTGCTTTTGGGTTTGGGTGTTTGTCGGCACCCATGGGTGCTCCACAATAGGGAATAATGGGCTGGTTCGAGTCCCATTATACCCTATGAGAAAAAAATATAAATAAATTTCAAAAATTCATTAAAAATTGTATGAGTGTCCAATTGCTTTGGAGTTTGGGTGGTAGGTACCCATGGGTGCCAGCTACCACCCCACCCACCTTTGGAGGTTCAAACCAGTTCAAACCAGTTTAAATTGAACCACCCCCAGTTGGGTTCGAATTCGAACCTGCAGATCGAACCTGATGGCTGGTTTGGTTCGAATTCAAACCATGAGACTACCCCGGTTCGAATTTGAACCGGTTCAAGTTTGAACCGGTTCACACATCCCTAGTGGGGCTGCCTTTGTACATAGTGTGGAAACTACAATTGGTACAGAATGTGGTAGCCAGATTGGTTTCTGGGACAACATGAAGGGACCACATTACACCCATTTTAAAAGAACTGCACTGGCTGATGATATGATTCTAGGTGAAATACAAAGTGCTGGTCATTACCTATAAATCCCTTAATGGCCTGGGTCCAGGCTATTTAAGAGAGCACCTCCTTTGTCATAAAACCTGCCGCATGTTACAATCTTCTGGAGAGGTCCGGTTGTGGTTGCCACCAGTTCATTTGGTGGTGACCTGGAACCAGGCTTTCTCTGTGGCTGCCCAAGCACTTTGGAATATGCTCCCTGCTGAAATAAGAGCATCTCCTTCTCTGTTTGTTTTCAGGAAGACACTCAAGACTTTCCTGTTCTTGCAAGCTTTTAATTAGAATTAATTTTAATAATTTGTGTTAATAACTGTTGTCATGTATTTTAATCTGTGTTGACTGTTAAATATCTTAAATCTTATACACCACCTAGAGATGTACATATCAGGTGGTATAAAAATATGATAAACAAACAAGCAGTAACCAACATTAGTGTGATTCTGTGAGCTGACACCAAGATTAACGGTGTTGTTTTGTGTTCTGAGATGAATCTGAGATTCCTGCCTTTGGTGTGGGTTCACACAATCACATTAATGCTGGTTAACAACTATAAACCTAGATGTGAATGATTGTGTGAACTAGGCCAATATATTTTTCTCCTTGTAAAAGCCAAGTTTGACATGGGGCTGCAGCACGAGGAAGGAAGATGCTTACTTCCTGCACAAATTCTCTGTCTTAAATTCTCCACTGACAACACAAAAGCTCAACCAATCAATCAGCAGCAGCAGCCAATGGAAAAGGCTGGACCCCCTGCACTATGGTCCTGATCCAAATCAGTGTTTCCAATGGCTGTTTTTACAAGAAAATTAAGTTGGACATTCTAATCATAGGGTTTCAACATAAAGTGTGCTTTTACCCCTAGTCTGACCACCTTGTTCTGACAAAAAGTTATGCTGTCCATGGTACTGAAAAAGTCATCTCTCTCTCTCTCTCTCTTCTCCTCCATAACCCATTTCAAGCTATGGACAGTTGTAACAAAGCTAAAGAAGGATAAATCTACTTTCCCCTTTGAACGGAGCAATTGTATTTTACTTTCTTTCACCACAAGGGAGTGCATTATAGACATGAGTAACCACAGAACTAAAAACATTATTTCTGTTCTAGTGAAATTTCCTTTTTTAAAAAAAGGGTTGTGTTCTTTTAGAAGGGTCATGAATCATGAAAATGTGAAGACTCACAATGAAAGTGTGACTAATCACATATATTCATATACTCATTTTACAATATTCAAGCTGAAGAAGTTATTTTTTAATCATAGAAGCCAGCAAAATAGCTAAGGGAAGCAGCACACACCAACAAAATTATTGAAATGATAACTAGCAAGATTTGAACAAATTAAAAGCATATCTGAGTGAGACTTCTGGAACTGAATCAGGCTATTAAACAAATATCCAAGCTTCCTTTAATAGCTACTAAGAACTTGGTAATAGCATTTTAGAACTATCACCATGGTATGGCTGTGTTCCAGAAAACTGTGACTCAAGTTCATTCCATCACAACTGCCTACAACAGAGTGATTGTCTCACACATAGGGAGATAATCCCAGATACGATGGTGTTTGCCATCAATGTCTTGCCGTGTTTATGGACCAACAGCAGACTGGAGTGTTAATAGATGTGTGATGCTGTAAGGGCTGCTCCTGAGATTATCTGAAACACTGTGAAAGTAGTTTGAAATACTGTGCTTTGCAGTGTATCAGAGAGTCAAGTAATGTGGCTCTTGTTGGGTTTTTTTTTAAACTGGTTTTCTGACTTTATGTCTACTTTCTATTTTGCAAGCTGCCATCTTGTGGCAGTTAGCTTCCTAGCATTAGAAGTGTTAGACCTACAGAACAAGCCACTGACAAAATAAATGAAGCATATTTTGAGTCTCATTCATTCACTTTTAGTTCATCTGAGTTCAGAGAAGCAAGTAAGCATTTCCAAAGTATAGGGAAGGTGACAGATGCGATCTTTCAGCATTAGAGGTTGGAAGCATTTTCTTCTGCTGCTGAAGGTCTCTTGGTGTCTGTTTTATGTTTTCCTACCAGAAATGGGGAGATGGGAGACTTTTTAAAAACTCCTGCAGATATTTTCACTTTCTCACATGCTGGCATCACTTGTGCACAAAAGTGAACTTCCAGTTTATGCACTGCAAGTACAAATTGTTGTTGCATATTATTCTGCATAATTTGCTCAATTGTGATTCATATCCTTATTGAAAAGCATTGGCATTTCTCTAAGAAGTATAATGCAATTTTGTTCATTTTTGCAAATCAGATGCCCATTATTAGCCCCAATCCAAAATGTAGTAATGACTTGTACACGGCCCTGTGTACACGTATGTTGAAGTAAATCCCATTACGTTCTGTGGAATTTACTTCTGAATAAGCACGCATAGGATTATGCTGCATGTTCCATTGAAAGCAATTTAAATCAGAAAAGATCTGACTCTGCTTCTCTCTCTTGACCTTCAGGAAGGACTGACAATACTTTAATCCAGGTTGACTTTTGCAAGTTAGGTAAATTGTCCTTAAACTTTTTACTGGGTTGACTGGTTTTAGTATTGATTTGGTTCTGTATCATAGCTTTATTAGATACTACTACTGTTACTACTCCCTGCAAACTGAGCATTCCCTGCTTACTGAAGAGGCACCTTTTAAACGTGGCAATTCTCTTTATTTAGCAGGGGGAAAGCAACTGGCCCTTTCCATCCCCAGAACAGCATCCCTCCAGTGGCTGTTGCTGGTGTCTATCTTATGTTTCTTTAGATTGTGAACCCTTTGGGTACAGGGAGTGTGTGTGTGTGTGTGTGTGTGTGTGTGTGTGTGTGTGTGTGTGTGTAAAAACCACTTTGGGAACTCTTATTGAAGAGTGGTATATAAATATTCATTATATTTGTCGTACTACTATTATTACTTCTTTTCTGTCACAGTGCTTGCCAATACAGTAGTAATAGCTCAGCAAATGATATTACATCAACAGCCAAAATAGCTTGTTTTCAATGTACTGTCTGTTTATATGACAATATTTTATTCCTTCCTTAACACAGTCTCAGATATTTTACTGATGCTGTAAGACAATTTGAACTTTGTTAACAAAATATGTCTCTCTTGGGCACCTAATAACCAAGTGGTGTTTGATCTCATTCCAAACTGTGTCTCCCCTGAGTCATTGTTCCAAATGTACATCTTCTCAGCATCTATTGGCAGTCTGTGCTAAGCACTTGATCTCTCTCCATTAGTGTATTTCTCCTGGGGGATCTGAATCTTCTTGAAGTACAGTTTGTAAAGATACTCTAAGAATACTGATAATGGGGGATGCTAACAGAAATGGTGGAGATGATAGTTCAGCTGCAAGCATATGGTCACCAGATGGGAAAAATTGAGTGTAAAAATGATCCATTTCCACATTTCTTGAAAAAATGCTATGGCTGCAATCTAAAGAGCTACTTTACTCAGGTCCAAAGGCTAGTGGATGCCTAATGGGTGTTATGACCTTTTTTTCTTTGATCAGAAGAGCATGGTACCATATCAAAAGCTGTTTTCAAAACTTCCTTTGGCTTCAAAAACAGTCTGTCATGCAGTAGAGAAGCTTCTGTTTGACTAATGCAAGACCAGGGCTTCATTGCACAGGAAAACAAATGGTGTGGTTCTTTGGATACTGGCCTATTTACACATGTGTTTTGATTTATACCCTGCCTTTCCCCAAAGACAGCTAAAAAATTAACAACAAAGTAAATATATGGCATATTCCAACCAAAGAGAGGCACTTGGAAATCCCTGTGATTTGAATGGGAAAGATTTAAATAAATGTTTAACTTGCCACTCATCAGTTGAAGAATCAATAGCTAAGAGATCAGTGGGAGAAGGGTATCTGCATTGTGTCCTTAATAAAAACAATATACCCAATAAAGTGCATAGATAGATAGATAGATAGATAGATAGTATGGAAATTGCCCCACTCCTCCTTAGCCCACATTGTTATAATCCAGTCTAAACAAGGAAGACTTGTAGCATTTCAAAAAGACAAGCAGACTTCTCCTTTGACAATAGGATTGAACCAAAATCGGGAGGCACATTTCACCAATATTTTACTTCCTGAACACTTTTTCAGAACAAAGCTGGGTGGAAGTGTTTGAGTTATGGGCCACAGGAGGTGACATCACATGTAGACATTAAAAAATGAAATGCATGCCTCATGCTGAAGCTCTCTTTCCAAAAATAAGAATGGCAGCCCCTTGTTAAACACCCAATTTCTGCCTCCATAACATGTACTCCAAGTCTTGATGTCACGGGCCTTCTCCATTGCTGCCCCGAGGCTTTGGAACACACTTCCTGCTGAAATTAGAGCCTCCCCATCTCTTACAACTTTTAAAAGGGCAGTCAAGAGGCATTTGTTCACCCAGGCTTTTAATTAGATATTATTTTAATTCTGTTTTAATTGTGTTTTAATAGTTTTAACTTTTTAAATTTTAATTGTTGAAATATGTTAATCTTTTTATTGGTGGTTTTTATTGTCTTGTAAACGACCCAGAGAACTTGAGTTTTGGGTGGTAATAAATAAACAAATAAAGTGGTACCATGTGTTATACCCTTTTCTGTCATTGGTGGGAAATGTACAGTGTAATAAAAAGTTATATGGTACCTAACCCTGGCTGGAAGCTTAGCCTGGGTTAGGTTGCACATGAGAACCACCAGGATTGGGCCCAAACCTAATGGGGCAGTGCCACATAGTCCGGCTTTTTAGCCTGGCTCTTAGCCAGCGAGCTGCTAACCCAGGCTCCAGGATTGTGTGTCTCCTTGGGCTTCGTTTAGCCCGAGACACAGAGACAGCGTGTGGTGCATTGTGGGATACTTGGAGGCTGGGATGCATTGTCTCAGTCTCCAAGGACCTTCACTGCCTAGCACAGCAGTAGATCATTTGGGAGCATGGTTCATACTCCCAGGAAACTTCCATGGCTTATCTTGGGGGAAGGTAAGCTTTGTGCAGCTTTCCCCTGCCTGACAACTACAACACCCACCAGGTCACGTGAATGGCCCCTATATGTCACAGAGGGATAAGTGAAGAAGTAAACAAGTTGACCTGTTGCCATGTATAGCTATAGTTCCATGTTTCTTGTTACATGTATTTCCATCTTAACTCTATTAAGTTAATATTTTTTAGTAGTAAAAGTTACTTCATAAACCCTGAAAAAAGTGAAAATGTGTCCCTAAGGGTTTTCTTGTTGTTGTTACTGACATTATCTTTGCATGTTGTATCTTCTCTGGGACTTTTCAAGAATTAATCTGATGATATATTAGGTCAGGATAAGTCATGAACACTTTTTAATGATCCTGTCAAGAGTCTAATTGGTTTTACCAGTGCAATAACGATTTCCATATAGCTGAAATAAAGTCATAATAAGAGCATACAAAAGATTGCTCTTTGGTGCTGGTGACAGTAAAGCAGCTGTTTGTTTGTTTTTAGTTATTTCTAAACTCTAATTTTCCACTAGATAACCCGCTGGGTTCTCAAAGCAGCTTCCAACATACGTAAAATACAAAGAATTCACATTAAATCAATAAACACATTAAAACATCAATCTAGTAAACACTAAAAAATAATTCATATATGGTCAACCAGCAGCTTAAGAAAAACAACTCCAGTGCAACACTCAAAAGTCCTCCCAAATTAAAGAAAAGGTTTTACCATGTTTTCTAGAAAAGAATCAGTCAAATAGACCGAGTGATGTCTATTTAACAGAGAGTTTCATACTGAGGACACAATTACTCTGTTCTAGGTAGCCTCATGCCACACTTCAGGCAGTAAGCATTAGGGGTGTTCATGCAACCAGTTTTACTCGTTCGGTTCGAATGCAGATTTGAACTGAACTGGCCCAGTCCAGTTCCAGGTCCGACCAAACTGGCTTGTGGGCCAGTTGTGGGATATACTTGTAAAGGGGAATCTGGTGAGTAAGTAAAAGTAAAATACCACCCCCTTTTACAAGTAAAAGGGGGTGGTATTTCCTATAGTAAGGCAGGGGGGCAAGAGAAAGGGAACTTTGTATCTGATCAGAGGTAGCAGAGACATCAGAGGTGGTGGTAGACAGTGGCAGGGGCTCCTCCAAGTCCTCCTGAAGGACATTTCCATGACCTCCACATGCACAGAGGCCATTTGTGTCAACATTTGCATCAGCACCCCCCCCCCCATGTCTCCACCGCCTCCGACCAGGTACGGAGTACCCTTTCTCTCTCCCTCACCAGCCTTACTATAGGTCCTCTTTACTTGGACAGGAGAATCCTCACTGGATTCCCCTTTACAAGAATATCCCTAAACCGGTTCAGACTGCTTCTTTTAGAACCAGGGCTGGCCCAGTTCAAACTCTGACCAGCCAAACTGGGCTAGTTCGAATCAAGCTGGCTCGCACATCCCTAGTACGAGTACCTGGGTAGGTCCTCCCCACTGATCTTGGGATAAAGTTGGTGAAGGCACTCCTGGAGAAGGCTCTTGACCCAGATTATTTTGGACTTTAAAAGTTGAAAACAGCACCATGCATTGAACCTACAAAGCAAGTGCAGTACTTGAAATTGTGGTAAGCTGTCCCTACCATGGGCACCTCTTAGAAACCTAGCTGTTTCATGCTGAACTGACTGCAGTTTCCAAACTTTCTTCAAAGGAGGCCCCACTTAAAACCATTAAAGTAATCCAATCTCAAGGTTGATTTAAAAGCTTAGCTGATGATGTTCTAACATCTTGATGAGATAAATAAATCCTATTTGGCAAAGTTGCTGAGAGATAGGATGCATTGTATGCCTATGAATAATTACAAGTAAGAAGGGCTTTATTCTTCTTTGTTCTAAAAATACAAAGAACTCTTGGAATTCCCTTCCCTTCACAATTTAACGTACATCTTACTGTGACCCTCCTTTGATTCAAAATAGGGCAAAAGGACCAGCTAACGATATTTCCAAACCTGCTGCATTTTCAAGCCACTCTTTTGCAAAGGTAAATGCATGCCTTTTTCTTTGAGTGTTGAAAGTTGTGGACATTTGTGGCTCACAACTATATTTTTAACTATATTTGCAGCTGCAGGTTCTTTAAAACAGACTCGTGATACACCATGACGAAAAAAAATAATAAATGATCCTTTTCAAAGGAAAATGTGCTTTAAAAGAAGAACAGATTATATTGAACCGAGCCAACACGGCTTATGCACTTTGCCAGTGGTCATATTTAAGATTGGAAGCACTAAGCAGCTCTGAACTGCAAAAAATATATAAAAAAATAAAAATGATTGAGATGGGGGAATAAGCAGATACATTTGCCCATACCAAGATCAGCCAGGGAGAATACATTGAGAACAGCTGCTTGGAGAGTTTCAAGAAGGGAAACAAGCTGGAGGGGTAAGTCGCAATGAACAGTAAATGATGCCCAACATCTAGAGATGATTGTAAAAAGGAGATGCCTGCGGTTGGTATGTCTGAATAACACCACTAGAAATTGTCTGTGTTATGAGTAAGCTAAAGGGCAAAGCAAAAACTGATATAACTCTGGGGGGAAATAGTGGATTTTAACTGCAGGGTTTTCTTTCTTGCTTATACTTGTTGTTCTGTACTGTGTCAGTTATAGACAATAGGAGGTCTGGTTACTTTATCTCTCCCCCACCTTTCTTGGGCTTTCTGTGACAAATAAATAAATATATAAATCACCCGTGTTTTGCAATGCCTTGCAGCAATTTTCCCCATCGGAAAACAAAGTAGCAGCAAAGTCATTCATCTCCTGTTGTTCTTTTTGTTCCAGTAAATTAATCAACAAAATCACTTGTCAATTAACTGGCTCTCTGTAGGTACTCAAAAACAGTCCAATTAGGTGCCTTGCCCCGACTTTCTCACATGGTTATTCTAACAGAACACTGCACTGTAATGGGAGTTTATGACTGAATGGGCCAATGCCAGTTGACTTCTCAATGAAGAAAGGAGGTCATGAAAGTTTCTGTTTTAGAAATGTAATCTATAAGGGAGTTTGCTTTCACTTGATTAAATAGTTTCAAGTGAAAACAGCATGTAGTTGATCCTTTTGGGATTCTTATAATGCTTTTTAAGAAGGTAGTCCTTTCAACAAATGAAGTACAAATTGGCCTCTCTCAATACAAAATGGCCTCCTCTGTGCCAAGCAAAATTCTGTGGCTTGAATCAGTATTAAGATATTTTATAATAGTTTTATTTATTTGATCTATATACAGAACTCCAGTTTGCATCAATAAATAAGTGCACAAGTAGAGTCAAATCCAAAAACCAAGTAGATCTAGTGCTGGAATATGTCAATGGACTTAATACAAAACTACATTTTGGAACCTAGAATTGATCTTTTAGGACAGAGGGCACATGCAAAATGTGCAAGTCATATCAATCCCACTTTGCACATAGTTAATTGATTACTATGAGGTCTGTTTACAATGAATTGCTTAATCTAGCAAAGACAGTTGTGTGGGCAAAGGGAAGGATTGTTATGGCTCCTGCAGTGGGTATGGCATGAATGAACTTCTAGAACAGGGATAGGCAACTTGAGTACTCCAGCTGCTGCTGAACTACAGCTCCCATCATCCCCAGGTGCAATAAATTATGGCTAGGGATGAATGGAGTTTTAATTCAACAACAGCTAGAGCGCCAAGGATGCCTACCCCTGTTCTGTGTTGGTGCCATGAGCATAGTACAGGAATGTGTTTCCACACAGACTAAAGATATACATATTAAAACTATTTTCTTCTTTCTTGTTTCAGCTCTTAATTTGGCTTTCCCCCACCCGCAACATAAGGAGGTGCCTCCACAATGATGCACAGTGAATGATCAGAGATGCTCATTTCCATACCTTGTATAAGAGCCCAGAGCACATGATCTAGTGTAGTTTTCAGCCAGTGCAGCAACCCAGCCAACCACCTTGGAAGTTATTGTGAAAAACACCCACTCTGAAAGATTCTATGGGCATAAGCTTGTTATTTCCCTTATAGTCAAAGTCATTTTTCCCCCTGTGAGCTTCTTGATTGCCAAATGGGAGCATGTGGTTTTTACCTTCTCCATTGGGAATCTGGATTCAGCCAAAATATGACTTCTGGAGGTCCTCAAGTGAGAAGGCATTAGTAACTGAATGTCAGTAAGGCATAATAATCCCTGACATGAAGCTAAAATCTCAGGTACTCCACCATGGCCATCACAGCACATTACAGTTTTCAATATTAACAATGGTTGTTGTATTAGGTGTTAAGTTGTGGTTCCTCCTGAGAAAGGGGAATGAGCTGCGAGCTATCAAAACACTAGGTGGCACTATTATAGGATGCAACCACTATCAAGTGGTTGGAGAGAGGGAAATAAATGTTATTTTCACTTTTTACTTCAACATGGTGGCCTGCTCTTTGATTAACCCTACAGCCTTTTTTCCTGAGACTACAGTATGTGTTGCTGTTCTAACAAATCCAGTATGAGGAATGAGATATGAGGGAGGCTAAGTTAGATAAGGTGAGGTACTAGCAAATTGACATGAGATATGGCATTTGCAAATGCTGACTGAAGCTGAGTAAGACACTGGCAAAGTCTGAGCAGGGCACATCGGCCAATTGAATCCCTTTGTTAATCTGAGAAGGGGTGGAACTAGACATTATCTTGGCAGACACCTCAATATCACACTTTCTGAGATGATGTGAATATGAAAGAACACTCACAGAGGAGGAGAAGTGAACGAGAGGAAGGGGTGTTTAACTGTGGCCTTTTCTACTGCAAAAGCCTGGCTAGTGTCCCCACCACCACCACCCAGTGGGCCCACTTCTCATCTTGGAATCCAGCTGGGAGGGAAATCCTTTTAAAACAACATGGTGGACATTTTCTGGAGACAATTGGTGCCAACCCAAAAAGCCTCAAGAATTTTTTTTTAGACTGAGAGATTAAAATCTGTTGAGAGTAGAGAAGGAAGGGCCAGGTTGTGGGAAAGGCAGGTGATTTCACTGTTGCTGAGCTGTACCATATAAGGCTGCAGGTCAGGAGTTGGATACTTGAATTCATTTATATGTAAGATCCTTGAACATTTAAAACTGTCATATCTGTGAGAAGAAAGTTCAAAGTTTGCCTTTCTCCTTTGTACTAATCACTGATGTGTTGGTGGGTTTAAACAGTTGAAGCCCCATCTGTAGTCTGAAATGGTATGGCCCAACCACAGATATACCACATGAGGTTTATAATCATCAGTTTAAGTTTGCATGCTGGACTTACGTGGTTTCTCAGCAAACACATATTCCAGGGTCTGTTTTTGCTGCTTAATAGTAATTTGGAGATGAGGAACATTTGCAAGGGAGAACTGACAGGATCGACGAAGATGCTTAAGCCTCCTCTGCACACTTCCCCCACAATCCCTCCCCTCAGGCTATTTTTCTACCAGCTGGAGTGACCGACCCTTTCTCTCAGAACCTAGATCAGAGGAAATCACCAGGGAGAGGGACAGAAGGCTAAAAATGATGGGTAGGGGGAAGATAATGCTCCCTCTTTCTGCCTGTTGCAAATGCCCTCCCATAACAACCTGAGTTCTAATCCCCATTCTGCCATGAAACTCACTGGGTGACTCTGGCCCAGTCACGTATCTCTCAGCCTAACCTACCTCACAGTGTTGCTGTGAGGATAAACATAACCATGTACACCACTCTGGGCTCCTTGGAGGAAGAGCGGGATATGAATGTAATAAATAAATAAATAACCACATTATCATTATCTGACAAACCTGAGATTGGGAACCTCACATTTGCCTTTATAACATGCGGTTTACAGGACCGGTTTTTAACAAGTCCCCAGCAGAAGCAATTATGAGGGTGTCCCCATTGGAACATCCACAAAGTTATGTTACATGGCGGGAGGGGGGGCTGTTCATCTGAATGTCCTCTATATATGCACATGAACACTCCCATTTGTGATAAAAGGATATGCGGGGAGGGCATTGGACTGTCCACAGAGGGCATCCCAACAGCCATTGTTCCTTAATTGTGCATGCACATTCTCAGCCATTGCTTCCTAACTGTGTATGCTGGGGGCTGTATCATCAGAACTGGCCCACATACTGTATATACAATTTCAGTGCCTCTCCTACAAACAAAACCTCCTTTTCTCTGCCCTGAAATAGATTCTAACCTCTAGAAATGAGAAAACCCCAGGGTTTCGCATCTATAAGCAATTTGGCAACAATATTTCATGGTTTATTTTCCTTTAATACACCTCCAACTAATATTTAAAATATGTCACAACAGAGTTATTATAATCACCACTTCAGATTAGGTCCCCTACATTGTATCATCCTTCAGAAGGATTCTTTTTATGAGTGGAAGTAATCCTAATTAGTTTAGACTGTGCCCAAACTGAATTTGACAGGTGAGATGCTGCTTTTTAAAATATTTTTGTAGAGCTATTTAAATGGAAATTTTTGTGTAAATCCTCATTTCTGTGGCATTTTGGAGAAAGGGCCTTCCTTTTGATTTTGTATGACTGTTTGTTTTGCCGATGGTTTTAATAACCAACCATATAGTGAACTGACTGGTCTTTCTGAATAGAATGTATGATAGACACTTCTAATCCAGCTATTGTGGTGATGGTACTATATGGGGAAAGGCTGTGGTTATTATTTCTATAGAGTAGCTTGTACTGCCTGACATATTGCATAACATTCAGATTCAATTCAGACTTTTTTTGACTATTGCTTGCTTTCTATAAAGGGGCAAGAGAATCCCTTCAAAAGTGACTGATAGCATCCATTTAATTTTATGAACAATTTTATGATTCTACACATGCTCAGGAACTGTGGACATACTTATTTTCATTCAAAGCAGATTGGGGTCTTATAGTCAGCACATGCTCTGAGTGAACAGTATGCATAATTCAGTAAAAGGCATCACCAAATGAAGGAGGACACACTGTATGAAGGGAGAGTGGTTGATGATGCTGTACTGGATACCTGTTAATGACTGGTCCCTTTGGTGTGCAAAATAACTTTCAGCTGCTCAGGTGCATTTAGAATTGCAAATTAACATTTTTTGACTAGCCTACAGAAAGAAAGATTTGTCAAGATGAGGGATTTTGTTGCTCTGATCTTGAAAAAAAAATATTTTGTTCATAAACTTGGTTATAAAATTAAATAGATTCTATCAGCTGTTTGTGCATCCCTTTATAAAAAACAACAACACAAGAATCTCATTCATTGCCCCCCACCCCAGATCATGCTCTTTGAGGTATTGGGGAGCTCTGCTTTCTCTGTTAGCCATGCCCCAAATAAGTAACTTTATTATGATCGTAGATCAGACAGTACAACAACAACAGAAAAGAGGGGAAAGAAGAGAAAAAAAAGAAAAGAAAAAAATATTACATGAGACTACAACGTATAGTACAAACAATGTAGCAAAACCTAGCCACATTGAAGGTAATCTCTTTACAAAAATTGGATAGCAAAAACTCTAAGTAAAATAAGTAAGTAAAATAAGTAAGCCGTGTCCCAAGGAGCCATCTATGGATATGTGAATTATTCCTGTGTGAAGAAATTCATGAGGTAAGAATTAGCGAATTGGAGAATAATTTTCTTAAGCAATCCCCTCCAGGTGAAGAATCTTCCAAAAAAACATTGGTTGGAGAGAACATCTTTGCCCATGTCTAATAATACTGATATTTGTAAGTAAACTTTAAAGATATAGCCTCCTTCAGACATGGGATTAAGATTTCACCATCAATCACTTGTAGTCAGTTTATTCTTTGATGCAGTGAAATCTAACTAAGTTGACACCATGTGAAAAACTAGTCCTTATAGCAGACAAAAACGGGTGGAGTAGGGCAGATTAGCAAGATAAAATGAGAGATTATGAAAAGTCCCAATCAGCATTTCTTCCTTCCATGCAAGTCCCTCCAGCTTCCTCTGCCTGGCAGGAAGGAGCATTCAAAATTCTAAACAGGAAGAACTGGTCAGCCTTCCACATTCACTTGTAGCCTGGGGTTTCAGTCTTTTCTTGGTCACCTATTCAATTGACCCCATAACCTCTGCCTTAAAGAATTTATCTGCTCCTTAGGCAGCAATTATTTCTCCTCTAGCAACAGTTCCATCTGTCACAATTCTTGGAAACCAACTGGAGAACTTTTAAACTTCAGTATTCATCACGCTACTGGGATTTTAAACTAAAACACACACACACACACACTAAACTATTTGTGATGGATATCTCTTTAAAGGTTTGATCAAATAGCTCACTTACGCCCTGACTATACAGAAAGGAGGTAAGCTTCATAGAGTAAGAAAACAGAGAGTAAAATCCAAGAACAACTGTTATCTGGTCTGGAAAGCTGCAGAAGAATGGAATAAAATATTTCCATTTATTCTGAAGAACTCACTTTCATGATCTTTCATTGTCTTCTTCTATTAATACATGCATAGACTTTCAAACCAGTCCTTGAAAGTTTTAATGAGAGGAAAAGATGAAACTCTTCTCTGTCATAAAAGTTGTAGGCAAAACCTTTCTTTGCCCTTTTACTGCAAGACCTACATAGAAAGAAGGCTGCTGATTGCAGAGTTCTGTTGGGCAAACACTATAACTTTCTTTAAACACATTGATGCCCCAAGTTGAGCCAGGCAAACAGATGGAGGGAGAGGCAGAGAAAGAGCTGTGTAAGCTCCACTGAGGCAAAAGAAAGAGCTTCCATTCCTTTTTGTTTTCTTTGTCCAAAAATGGCACCCTAGGGAAGATCCTGTCACTGAGTTTTATAGGCCAGGTGGTTTTTAACTGAATGGAAGAAGCAGATAGATGTTTAAAATGCCTTTTCTTTTGTATTATGTGAATCCTTTCACTGGGGAAATCAACAGGGGTCCCAAATATCAACTTTACAAGTGCCTTAATTGGCTTCGATATAGCTCATTCTTAAGGATTTCCAAGGCATTTTCTCTGTCATTTCCCCCCACACGTTTGATTATTCTTGAGTGTGAAAAAGAAAGAAAGGAAAGGAAAGTGTGGGGGCGGGGAGGAAGAGGAGCTTTTTAAAAGGATTGTGGCACTTTCTGTTTTAGTATCATCTAGTGCAGGGCTTCTCAACGTTGGGTCCCCGGATGTTATTGGACTTCATCTGTCATAATCCCCAGGCCCAGTGGCCTTTGGCTGGGGATTATGGGAGCTGAAGTCCAATAACTTCTGGGGATCCAACATTAAGAATCCTTGATCTAGTGGGTGTATTTATTTATCATATTTGTATCCTGACTTTTCTTTTAGGGCAGCATTCATGGAAATTATCCTAATTTATTTTTCCAATCCCCCATAAGGTAGGTTTGGCTTGAGAATTGGTGATTTGCCAAATACCATCAATTAAGCTTGGATTGTGCAACAGGTATGTGGCTCACAAAGAGGAGTGTGGGAAAGGAGCCAATGCTACTTACTGGCAGGGTCTGGAACATGGTGTTTATAACAGGCCAAGCAAAGTGAAGCCTTTGGTTTAACTAATTGGTATGGAATTATGTTCTGTTTGCAATGTATCATGTTGACCATTGAGATATCAGAATGAAATTTTCTTTATGTACTGTCATATTGTTATGTACTGCCGATATGTTTTCCGGGCAAAATACAAGGTGCTGGTTATAACCTATAAAGCCTTAAACAGTTTGGGCCCTGGGTATTTAAGGGAATGCCTTCTTCTGCATGAACCCCACCGCCCACTGAGATCTGCTGGAGAGGTCCGTCTGCAGCTGCCACCGGCTCGTCTGGTGGCCACTCAGGGACGGGCCTTCTCCCCTGCTGCCCCGAGGCTTTGGAATGTGCTCCCTAGTGAAATAAGAGCCTCTCCATCTCTGACAGCTTTTAAAAAGTCCTTAAAAACACATCTCTTCACCCAAGCTTTTAATTAATGTTGTATTAATGGTTTTAATGCTGTTTTAAAATATTATTTTAAATTTTTTAAATTGTTGTAATGTGTGTGTTCCCCCTGCCCCATTTTTGGCTTAACAAATGTTTTACTTTGTTTTTATTCTGTTGTAAACCACCCAGAGATGTAATTTTGGGGCAGTATAAAAATGCTTTAATAAAATAAAATAAATAAAAACATTCTGGACAGAATTCTTGCCCTTTTCTGGTGTTTAATGAATGTGTGTTTGCAGGTGATGAGGCTTATGATCACTGTCCCTAATCAACATGCATTCAAAGCTCCCATATGCCTAGAGTTTATGCACATAGTCTCATATATGGATGATCAGGAACCGTGGACAGCTTTGGGTCCTTGGCTGAATGCACAGGAGCTTATGTAGATTTGATCAGGGACTCCAGCTGAAGATGGCAAAAGAAGACGCCTGAGGGTAAGTCCATTTTTTTAACCACATGCCCTGTAAGGTTTGGGTTTTAAATAGGGCTGGCCTGGTTGGGGGGGGGGGGACAGGGGTTGTTGTTCTTGTGTTGCTTAGGACTTCGGTTGCAATAGGTGGTGCTAGTTGTTGTTTTTAATTAACTAAAAGCTCCCAGGGTGATGGCCGACTCGTGTTGAGTCCCAACCAAGGATTGGACCAGAGCAGCAGGCAGAGGGTTCCAGTGCAGGCCAGGGATAAGGCAGGTGGGAGGGGCAGCTGCCCACTCTCAAATTCATTGGCCCTGGCAAAGTGGCACTCAGGCTCAGCTATCAGAAGGAGACTGGCCCTGCACTACAGGTGCCACCTCCTAGTTGTGTGCCTTCGACTAGTGGCAGCAAGGCATGTGCCCCAGCTCATCTGAAGCAGGGGATATTGCCTGTCTCCCAGTGGGCATAGTCGGTGGGCAAGCATCCTGATCGTCCAGACTCACCTTTTATCACCCAGACCATTGGGGAGATGATGGTTCTGGATGACCAGCCTTTTCAGACTGTGGAGAATGCTGGCTTCTACCAGCTACTCCAGTTGCTTGCTCAGAGTGGAAGCTCAAATCCATTTTTGTGCACCCCCCTAATTGCTGCATCAATTTACAAACATGGAATGGAAACACAATATACTGTAATGCCTTGAAAAATGAAATGTAAGTTTATATGTACATATATAAATCTGGAACTTAAAACACTGAGACAACACTTATTTTTATTGAGAAAAAAGAAAGATGTAAAATGCAATGTTATATGATGTCTGAAGCAAGGCCCTCAAACATAGACTTAGTTTGTTTAACTTATATTTCACTTTCTCCAAACAGCTCAGAATTGATAATTTGTGATTTCGGTCTCCCATCCAGTCTGCTTAGCTTCAGTGGTAGAACTTTTTCACATACCTTCAGACTAGTCTCTGAGTTAAAACATACTTTTCTTTCTTTATGTCCATCTCTCTTTACTTACCTTGATGGTAGACACAGCAGACCTTTGTCTTTCTTAGTTTTAGTAAATTATTTCAGCAGATGCAGGGGTTAATATATTGTGATATTTCTTTCTTTCATGATCATGTAATACAAAAATGCTGTCAAATGTTCAGCACAAGATCAGTTGTGTTGAAAGGGTAAACCAGGCCCTTTCATGTGTAAAATTAGAATTTTTGCATAGGGCTGAATTTTCAGCTCAGGGAATGATAGGGTGAAAGTTCCACAGATTCTATTTGCTGTTCTTGGCTCCTTTGATTTCCATTCTCTGGGGGGGCATCATGGCTACAATCAGGATGCAAGCCTTTCTAACTCATAGTCTCCTGCTGTACAGCTTCTCCTTTCCAATAGAAATGGCTGCTGTAGAAATAATGCTTAGCATTTATAGAAGCACATTTGAAATGTTCAAAGCACATTAAAATACTAACTGACCCAGGCACCTCTAGTTTCCCCCCCACTCCATTTCAGGGCTCAGCCAGTTCTCTTCCCATCCCTTCATCCAGTCTCCCTCTCTGCCCTCTCCACTGGCAGCTGTCATCCTCCTTGCGAGGAGCCCGATGGCCCATTTTTGTTGGCTGCTCAGCAGTGGCACCGTTGCCTTCTCCTCAATCTCTCCCCACCAGCTCTTATCCTCCTCGCGAGGAGGCAAGCGGCCCTATTTTCACCACCTGCCCGGCTGTCCTTGGCGGCTCACAATGGCGGCACCTACTCCTCTTTGGTCTCCCTCCCTCCTTCCTCACCAGCTCTCACAACTCCCGGCAGCTGCTCACGAACTCCTATGAGAGCTGCCACGCACAGGATTAGCCATGGGTATGCCTTAGAGAATTATCTATTTTTCTCAATAATTCTAAGAACCCTTTAGGCCAATATTACATATTAGGTGCTTTAGGCACATTATAAATTCTAAGGTACCTACTAAGTTCATGACTGGGGTGAGATTTGAACTCCCAGCTTAAGGTTTTAGCCACTTCATGTGCTCACTACATGTATGGCCATCCCACAGCATGACCTAAACTTGTGTGTTGAGGAATTAGATACCAGATTTTAGCTGCCAGAGAGGAATTGAATGTGGAGGAACTGATTGCCACAATTTAGATGTCCCACAGATCCATTTCCATTTGTGGACCCCAGTTTTTCTGCACTCTGGCCCAATCCAAAATGGATCACTAATGGCCTCAGTCCCTCAGCAGTCTTCTTTGGAGTCTCTCCCTACCATCCCTCTCCATAAAACTTATTGAAAACAGAGTGGATAGTGGAGACAGTTCCAGGCAATGCTGTGGCAGGGGATAAGGCCCCTAGGCCCCATTGTGTAGCTGTGATGCCATTTATACATACAATAGAGCCTACGGATCCAACTGAATCAATTAACATTAGAGCACATTTGGGTTAGTCAGTCAATAATTTATCTTGCCTACCCTGCCAGGCATACCAGGAAGTTCCTTCCTCGATGGGATTTGTATTCTGGTCTCTGTCACCTGCTCATTCTTATACGTTTATACTTATGGTACAATAGCATCCGAAACCAAAGGTCACTGTGATATCTGCGAAGAAAATTCAATTTCTTAAATGTAATTGGCCCAAATGATGTAAGCCTTATTCACAGGAATAGTCCCATTGGCAATAGCAATTTAGCTTATGTTCTCATTTTGATAGAAGAACATTGTGATATCAAAATGCCTCTTGGGTTTACAATGTGAATACTGGTATAAGAAAAGACATATATATTAACCTTTCTTGGACTCTTGTAATGCACACTGGAGCTGACAGTTAACTTCAAAATCTGTGCTGCTACATATCCCATAGGGTGATATAACACCATCTCAGTTAATTGTTGCATTCTAATTATTTGTAGAAATATGTATAAGTCAGTTCCCAGTGTTTTCAGTAATATGTGGTATGGATTTATTCCCCTAAACTGATTTGTAGTACAGAGAAAGGAGTGAAAGAAGACAGTACAGCTTGAACAAAGCAGTGGTAGTCTGAATAATTCCCTGCTATATAAGCAAGATCCATTATACCAGTAGCACATGGGACAATTTTGCCTGTTTAAAGCAACACTAAATTCTTGCTGTTGTCAATCTAAAACATATTGGTGAAAGAAATTCAAATATCGTATATATTTTATGCATGTTTTGTTGAAATAAAATATTTAAATGATTTGCATATGGAATGAAAGCACAATCATAAGACATCCCGCCTATGTCCTAAACAATCTCTAAAAGTATGTTTTAAAAATCATCATCATCATCATCATCATCATCATGTTTATTTACGGTCATAGACCAAAATTTACATAGATAATAATACACGTAATATAGTAATAATATATACATAATATAATCAGGAACATGGACTCATCCTAATCAGCAATTTCCCATTTTAAAAATAATCCATGGGTCTAGTTTCTGAGACCCCCACACAAATCTGTGGGTGGAGTTTTTAGTTTTGGGGGTTTTTTGGTGTTTTTATTTGTGTTTGGTATTTATATTTATATTGGGTTTTAGCATCAGAAAGCTCTTGCAAACAAAGCCAGTGAGGGGGAAGACATGAGGCCAGCTTGGACAATACTCCAACTGGATCATGTAAGAGCATGTGGGAGGATTGTGAGCATTCATGCTCCCCCTCCCAGCATGCTTTCATTTAATCTCAGGAAGGGCCACCCCCGAACATATAATGTTAACAACATTTTAAAGTACTCTTAAAACATATTGAGAGATGGTTTAAATTAACTAAACCCCCCCCCCCATGCAAGTAAGTGTCAGGTGGCCAAAACATGCACACTCACATTCCTCTTCTATGCATTTTGGATGGGCAGGTCAGAGTTTCATCTGAACTGGCTGAGAGTTAACATTCTAAAATGGAGTGGAAGTGGCTTCTATACACATCTGACATATACGGAAGCAAATTATTATTATTAGGGGTGTGCAATTCGGGTTTTCGGTGATTCGGTTCAGGACCCGAACCGAATCACCCCCGTTCTGTTCTGTGCCCGAATCTTGGCCACCCGAATCACCCTCGATTCGGTTTGGATTCAGATTAAATCTGAATCTGAATCTGAATCAATTCGGGTAAGAAAAATGGGTCCTGGGGCAAAATAGGTGGGATGGGGTGGTAGTGCCCAATGGTTGGAGGCTACCACCCAAATTTCAGGGAAATTGGGCAAAGGGCTGATTTTGGGGGAATTTTTGAAGTTTTAGTGTCTTTGGGGCAGTTCGGGGGCATAGCGTGGGATCTGGGCAAAAAGAGTGGGGTGGGGTGGTAGTGCCTAATGGGTGGAGGCCACCACCCCAATTTCAGAGTGATTGGGCAGAGGGGAATTGTTTTTGGGGGAATTGTTGAAGTTTACGCATCTTTAAGGTTTTTCCCCATAGAGAAGCATTGAGGTGTCAGCAAATGTATAGCTTCACGCGGGGGGCAAAGAGGTGGCCTAGAGCAGTGTGGGGTTGGTGGTAGTGCCAGGTAGGGTCAAGGAAGCTACCTGAATTTTTTCAAAGGATTTGGGCAGAGGGCTGATTATTGGGGAATTGTTAAAGTTTACGCGTCTTTAAGGTTTTTCCTCATAGGGTATACATGGAGCTTTCAGCAGCCCCATAAGTGCACTTGCGGGGTGCTGGGGTGGCCCAGAGTGAGTGGTAGTGTAGTGCACATAGGATGCCAACCACCCCCATGGGTTTCTAACAGGGTTCTGTTGTTTCTGGGGTACAGGGTTCTGTTGTTTCAGAAGTATTCTGAGTGTGGATTCTGTGATAGCAAATTAGAGTAGATTCATGGTGTCTCATTGAAAATCTCATTAGCTATTTTTTAGCTAATGCTAAATTTTTTGCACATCCCTAATTATTATCCCCTCTGGGGTTTAAACTAGGAAAATGGAGAATCCATTGACAGCTGAGAAAATTCTCAGATGTTTCTCCTTGGGAAGAACCCTGAAATCCCCTGCTAACTGAGCTCGGAGAGATACCTTTCAAAGTGATGGTTCTCTTATATTTAGCAGAAGGAGGGCAACTGGCTAGGGGTGTGCATGGACCGTTTCCCATGGTTTGGATTTAATTTGGACTTGGAAAAAACAAAATGACTACTGCACATGTGAAATGGTCTCTGCGAGGCCATGGGCCATGCCAGGCCTCTTAGAGGCCATTTACGCATGCACAGCGGCGGCCAAAATGGCCACCGCCGCATACTACAGAAGCCCGAACGGGCCAGAAATGATCAGCTTTCTGGGCCGCGGTGATGATTTCAGAGGCCGGCGGGGGGAGGGTAACCCACGCGGACCCCCCCATGGCAAACAAGAAGCCCCCCAAAGGGGCTAAAGGTACTTTTACATTTATTTATTTTTAAAAAATTTTTTTAAAAAAAATCTGCGAATTGTTCGGACCTGGACTGGACGGGGGGAGGGGTTCGATGGGGGCCGGACCGGACTTGGCCGGTCTGGTTTGAATCCAGTCTGGACTTGAGCCAAACCGGGCCAGCCGATTCCATGCACACCCCTATGCGTGACCACAGAAATTTGCATAAGCACACAAATGTGCTGTGTGTGGAGGCCAGGTGAGTGAGTGCTGGGAGCCATGCCACTGCCACATGGGCTTCTGGGGGAGCACGCTTTAGCTTCCAGTAGTGGCACACCACCAGTAAGCAGCACCTTCTTATTTACTTTGAGGTATGTCTCTTGCTGCACACACACACCCAGCACCACCTGCCCTTACTGGCTGCCTTAAGCTTTATCCTCTTTAAAGATAAAGGTTGCCATCGAGGCGGTGTCAAATCCTGGCAACCACAGAACCCTGTAATTGTCTTTGGTAGAATACAGAAGGGGATTACCATTGGCATCTCCCATGAAGCAGGAGATGATGCCCTCCAGCATCTTCCTATATCTCTGCTGCCCGATATAGGTGTTTCCCATAGTCTGGCATCTCCCATGCAGCAGGAGATGATGCCCTCCAGCACCATAGTCTGGGAAACATACCAGCAAGGATTCGAACTAGCAACCTCTGGCTGGCTAAGCAAGTCACTTACCCGCTGCACAAGCAACCTTATAACCACTTGAACCAGCGAACCAAGTCAAACCAGGGCTGATTCTGTTCAGTCTCGGACTAGCCTGCCTTTCCTGAAGGTTGGTCCAGTTAGCAATCAAACCGACCCAGTTCATGGTGGACCAGTTCACTATTGAACTGTTTGTGCACTCCCCTACAACTGTCCATATTCAATCCCAGCACAATTTTGTGACTGTAGTTGCTATCTTCATTCTGTTTCTTTTTTTAAAAAAATTTGTGAGCCCTTTGGGGCAAGGAACCTTCTTATTCTTATTTTGTTTCTATGTAAACTGCTTTGAGAACTTTTTCACTGAAAAATAGTATATCAATTATCACCATCTTTGTGTATTACTATACAATACGTCTTAAAGCAAGCTTCCCCTTCCACCCACAAACTTCCCCTTTTCACCCCCATTCCCTCCCCATAAACCCACCTGTCCTATTCTCTGCCAAGAAGAGCACTTATATTTCTCCATACATTGCTGCAGTGTTTTATCTGTACATTATGGTTCTTTTGTTCAGGGAAATAGATACATGGTTAATCTGTTCCACTATCTTAGAAGTTTAATTACACTGATGATTGTGTTGTTTCAAAAAGCTCAATAAAACATATTATCCCTCTTTTCTTCTTTAGAATTCTTTTTTCTTTTAGGAAGAACCTGGCCTTTAAAAAAGAAGTTTGCATTGTCCTTAAGACTGTAGAATCCTTTTTCGTGTGTAACTGTTATACCATATAATCAAGTTTAAATTATTATTAATCAGTTGATATGACAGCTGCATCTGTTCCTTGAAGATAGTGATCTCAGAACTGTGGTACACTCTCTGGTAATCTCTAGACTTGGCTACTGTAATGCGTTCTACTTGGGGCTGCCTTTGTATGTGGTTTGGAAACTTCAGTTGGTTCAAAATGCAGTGCCTAGTAGGGGTGTGTGAGTCTGTACCAACTTTAACCGGACCGGGCATGTTTGGTTAAGGCACCCCACTGAACCCTCAACCCCCCCCCCCGTTTGGTTCGGGGAGATTGCAATTTTTAAAAAATTAAATTTACTCACCCCCTCAGGGGGGTGCTGCCATGGCTGCTGGGGGCAGTCTCCAGAGGTACCCTTCTCCTGCCGGTCTCTGCTTATACCCAAATGGCCTGGTTCAGGCAGACTTCAGCCTGTTCCGGTCCTGCCCTCCATTGTGGTGGCCATTTTGGAGGCCGCCATGCATGCCCAATGGGCATCTGTGTAAATGGTTTTTTTTTAAAAAACTTAGAACCCCCCATAGAGGCCAAGGGGGGTTATGTTTGATATTGAACCAAACCGGGGGGGTAGGGATCGGTCTGAAATTGAACTATTGAACCAAACTGGTTCGATGTCAAACAGGTTCTGAATTGAACCTGTTCATGCATCCCTAGTGGCTGGATTGGTCTCTGGGGTGTCTTGGAGACATCATACTCTGCTTGTTTTGTAGCAATTGCATTGACTACCAATAGGTTTTTGGGCAAAATACAAAATGCTGTTGATTACCTTTAAAGCCTTAAATGGCTTAGGACCGGGTTACCTAAGAGAGCACCTTCTTCTGTATGATTGCCACCGCACATTGAGAGGTCAGTCTCCGTATGCCACCGGCTCATCTGGTGATGACTCAGGAGCGGGTCATCTCTGTAGTTGCTCCTAGACTTTGGAATATGCTCCCTATAGGCATTCATAGTTTAACAGCTTTGCCAGCCTTCCAAAGAGCCCTTAAGACAATTTTTTTTCCAGCCAGGCTTCTAATAATCTCTGAATGTTTTAAATTTTTAATTGCTATTTTAATAGTTTGTTTTATTTTGTTTTTCTTGTATCTGTTTTTGTGAGCCACCTAGAGCCTTTGGAGTCAGGTGGTATATAACATAAATAAGTAAATAAATGTATATGCACACAGGCATCACCCAGCCCCCTCATCAAACAATGTACATTGATAATTGTAACTTCAGAAATATATGTCATGATCCAGGGACGCCCCCTTCTTTGGTAAATGAGGCAGGAAGTTGTGGGGATGAGATGGGACAGAGTCTAGAACAAAGTTCCCAGATTACCATGGGCTCTGCCTCCTCCCACACCAGGAGACCCTGAACTAGCACCTCCATTAGGGGTGTGCACAGAACCGGCCGGTCCAGTTTGGTTGAAGTCCGGATTGGTTCAGTCTGTCACCCCCTCGGCACCCCCAGTTCATTTAGTTTGGGGGGGGTTCACGAACATTTTTTTTCAATAATTTTTTTTTAAATTATCCCCTCCAGAGGAGTTGTTGGAGGTAGCAGGGGGCGTGGTACGCGGTGGTCCCCCCCCCCGCTGGCCTCCCTTGATGCCCATACTGGCCAGCTGGCCGGCTCCTCAGCCCATTTGGGCCTTCCCACTCTGGTGTGGTGGCCATTTTGGAGGCTGCCACACCTGCACAATTGGCCTCTGTGTGGCCTGGATCACACAGAGGCCAATTGCGCAGGCACAGCAGCCTCCAAAATGGCTGCGCCAGAGGGAGAAGGCCTGAACGGGATGAAGAGCCGAACGGCCGGCCAGTATGGGCATCAAGGGAGGCCAGCAGGGAGAGGCGGAACCTCCGTGGAAACCCCCACTGCCTCCAACAACTCCCCCAGAGGCGGTAAGTAAAAAATTTATATGTATGTCTGGGAATCCCCCAAACAGTTGGGGGGGTGTTCAGTCTGGGGTTGGACCAAACAGGGGATGGTTGGGTTCGACGTTGAACACATTTAACGTTGAACCCTAACCTCCAGCATGACTGGAGTACACAGTCCTTCCTTCATTCTCCAGTCCAGAGGAGGCCCTCAGGCTTCTTTCTGTCTTAGTAGAAACACCACCACCTTCCATGTCACTGGAACCAGGACCTAAGAAATCAAGTGAAGCCCCTTTCAGACACACAGCCTTTCCTTGGGAAGGGGCAAAACAATTCCCTCTACCTAGCAGCAGAACCGGTAGTCTGTTCCAGGAAGACACTAGAGCAACATTTGGTTAGTTTTGCAGTACCTAACTCCCATGACCATGCACAGCATTGCCTAATCTATAGCACTCTGGCACCCCTTCCTTGGTGAAAATCCCAGCTTATCAGAACACCTCCAATTTATATCTGCAAACCAAAGAGAAAAAGCAAGACAAGATCTCCCTTAAAAGATAATTCTAGTAATGAGACTTTTTCGCTTTTTCAAAATACCTTCACCAACTAATCATGCTTGCCTTGTATTATGAGTGCAAATGACCATCCAGTCAATGGTAATTTTAGGGAAGCCTTACCACTTGATAAATCCCCCAAGCTTCATCACAATTCGAATTTGATGATGGGGAGGAAAATGACCTAATGGTCATTTAATTAGACAATCAAGCAAAAATATGGTTCAACACTTGATCACTTGACTGGTTCAAAACTTGATCACAAGTTGTTTGCAATGGGCCAGACATACATTCTGAAGCAGGGTAGGTTTTGGTCTTTTGGTGTAAGTAACTTGTATTGTTGATGTGGAATTTGCAGCAAATTGTACCTAGCTAAAAAACACAAGTGTGTGATGGAGCACTTTTGTCTCATTTATCTCATTAGAATAAAGTAAGGGCAATATGTTTGAAGTCTGACAAATTAAGCTGTGAACTGGATCCTTCCAAGGATTCATGTCGTAAAAGATGAAAAATTGTAAAATGCATATTGCTTTTCTTATCATTGGATATTGTTATGTACATGAATGATCTGTGAAAAGGGACACAAGAATATAGGAATTGCTTTGCTAGATAAATTCTGTATAGTGTATCATCCTGTTTCCAACAGCGGCCTGCCAGAAGCCTCTGAAAACTCACAAGGTGGGCGGGAAAGTGAAGACCATGTTTTGCTTGTCCCCAAATATGCAGTACTCAGAGATTAAAGTTGCCACCAAAGTTTTGTGTATAGTGAAATTCAAATTGAGCACGCTGGATCCCCATCAGGCAAATGCTGTTAATAATTTCTAAGAAAGCCATCTCTAAGGTGATCTCTAAGGTGCTAAAAGCATTTAGATAACAGCAGAATCCTATGCATGTTTATTCTGACATTCCAGTGTGTTCAGTGGGGCTTTCCCCCTAGAACATCTGTTTAGAATTAGATTGTCTTAATTAGTCACATTTCTAATTTATTTAAGATAATCATTTATCAAAGGTATTCTACTTCTCCACATGGATGTTCCATTTTCATCTTTATGGCTAATAGCCATGGATTAACCAGCTAATCCAGGCAACTACTCTTGTGTGGTGTAGTGAAGTCTGATTTTTTTAAAAAAAAAACATATACAGGGGGACAAGATTTATCTAAAATTCCCCATTGCTTTCCTATAAAGAGACTTGGATTTGAACCAACAGATTTGACCTAACAAAGGAAAACATCAGACTAAGCACCAGAATGAAATGACTTTGGCAGATGTATCAGGGGGATATATCTGAAGAGATTAAAGGAGGTCACACACTTTACTGCTGCTCTAGTTATATGCGACACTGGTAGATCACTTTCTCAAATGTGCAAAAATTCTAGTATCCCATTAATTTGACATCAAGTAGCAGAACTTCACAGTGCTTTTTCACAGTTTATCAAAGCAATTTCAAGGCCAGATTCTCAAACTATCGTGTTTGGTTTTTTTAAAGTATTCCTGACTTATAGAAGATCACAAGTTGTTTTGATAAGCAATGACATTCAATGTCTCTTTAACCCCAGATCACGCTGATGCAGCTGTTCTTTGAACAAAGGATTGCAGCAAGCCATGCTGCATGCTTGTGAGAGCTATTTATTGAACAGCATTAACATGGACACTTTCACTGAGAATTTACTGTGCTGTGGTCTATTGTCACTAAGCAAAGATTTATATTTTGATAAAGTGTAGCAAGCTCTGATTCGGAAAGGTAAAAGAAGTTGCATATATTTATAATTTGCATTGGTGTTTTCTTTGAAACGTATTTAGCTTATAAGAGCTACTGTCCACGGAGTATGGACAGAAGTGGGTTTAAGTAAAAACAGACATAATTTAGGATTTTATCTGATACAGAAGAGGCACCTTTTACCGTGGTGATTCTCTTTATTTAGCAGGGGGAGAGTAACTGCCCTATCCACCCCCAGCACAGTACCTCCAGTGACTGTAGCTGGTGTCTATCTTATGTTTCTTTTTAGATTGTGAGCCCTTTGGGGACAGGGATCCATTTTATTTATCTTATTTATTTGTTATTTCTCTGTGTAAACTGCCCTGAGCCATATTTGGAAGGGCGGTATGGAAATCAAATAAATAAACAAACAAATAAATATATTATTTTTGTTTCCATTTTACAGGATTCATTAGGAACATAAGAACAACCCTGCTGGATCAGGCCCAAGGCCCAACTAGTCCAGCATCCTTTTTCACACAGTGGCTCACCAGGTGCCACTGGAAGCCTACAGGCAGGATGGCCTACATGCCCTCTCTCCTGCTGTACTCCCCTGCAAATGGTACTCAGAGGCATCCTGCCTTTGAGGCTGGAGATGGCCTATATCCCTTTGACTAGTAGCCATTGATAGACCATTCCTCCACGAAGTTATCCATACCCCTCTTGAAGCCATCCAGGTTGATGGCTGTCACCACATCTTGTGGCAGAGAATTCCACAAGTCGATTATGCCTTGTGTGAAAAAATACTTCCCTTTGCTGGTCATAAATTCCCGGCAATCAATTTCATGGGATGACCCCTGGTTCTAGTGTTATGTGAGAGGGAGAAGAATTTCTCTCTATCCACTTTATCCACACCATGGATGATTTTATAGACCTCTATCATGTCTCCCCACAGTCATCTTTTTTCTAAACTAAATAGCTCCAGATGTTGTATCCTTGCCTCACAAGGAAGATGCTCTAGGCCCCTGATCATCTTGGTTGCCCTCTTCTGCATCTTTTCCAGTTCGACAATGTCCTTTGTTTAGATGAACTGACCAGAATTGTAACAAGACTTCTATACTGAAATGTAATCATGCAGCCATCTGTGATACAGGAATATTCCTCTCATGTTCTGAGCCTTCACTACATATACTTATTGCATATACATATACATTGCAGTAGCAACCCTTTACTTCAACATTACAGTCTACAGCAGAAATTAAAACTGATGCATACATTACAGACATGTTGACAAAACACATGGCAAGTGATCCTCCTCCCAACAGTAATTGTTTGGAACTATTCACCACATGGATCAGGGCTGGCTCTAGGGTGGGAGTGGAAGGTACACTCAGTGTGAAATTTGGCCAAGCTAAAGGGCCCCAAACCAAGTGATTGCAAAGGTGACTGAGCTTATATATTTTTTGCTATGGACTGCTTCATGGGTTAGGCACCTGGCAAGTGCCCAACTCTTGTGGCACCTGGAACCAGCAATTATATAGAATGATTATGTAGCAATTATGTTAAATGTAATAGCCACTGTGTGAAATAGGATGCTGGACTAGATGGGCCTTGGGCCTGATCCAGCAGGGCTGCAGTTATGTTGTTAGGATACCATCATATTGTTTTTACACTCTCCTAGCTAGTGATGGGCTAGCATTCCTTGGCTTGATTCAGAATTGGCTCTGGGTTTACAAGCTCTCTCAGTGGGCATTCTTAAAGTGTATTCTGAGATGTTTCTCCCAGTTTTCAGTGTTGGTGCATGAACAATGATGGTGCTGCATGCATATGCATTATCATATTGCCCCTTGGGAATGGTTTTCACTTGAGTTGTAGTCTCCACAAACACACATATCTGGGAACAAGATATGGTTTTAGATCCAGATGGAGGATAGTAAGCACATCACACACATGTGCAATAAATAATCAAGAAAATTGATCTAAGTAGAAAAGCTACTCACCAAACAAATGCTTGTTGGTCAGCTCATGCTGTTTACAGTTATTGACAAGAGGTTCCATCACGAGTAAAGGTAAGACATAAGGCATATGTGTCTGCATAGCAGCTCACCACACATGTGCATAATCTATATATTTAATTCTCTAAGGCATACCTGTGGCTAATCCCGTACGTGGCAGCTCTCACAAGAGTTTGCAAGCAGAAGCACCTGTTTGGGCAGTGAGAATTCCATATGCAGAAAGGGAGAAGGAGCCTGTGAGAGCAGAAGCACCATGGTGATTGGGTAGTGGGGATTCCTTATGCAGATAGGGAGGAGGAGCCTGTGGCACCATGGTGATTGGGCAGTGGTGACACCATATGCAGATAGGGAGGAGGAGCCTGCGATGGTTAAGGTCAGTTGGAATGCAACTGTTACTGTTCAGAAGATGTTCTTGATTGAGGAGGAAAGGGATAGATAGATAGATGGCAGGCAGGCAGAGGTCCGCGAAGAGAGGGGTCATGAGGGAGGAAAGAACCCCTTCAGGAGAAGGAGGCTGCCACTGTGTGAATTAGATGAGGAAACAAGATGAACAAGATCTGTTAACTCAGGGAGGGAGGAAGAGGACATGAAGGGAGGGGGAAGAAAGAATGGGGAAGAGTGAGTGGAGGAGAGAGAAAGAGAGAAAAAGAAGAGAGGGGAAGAGAGATAAGGGTGAGGGACGGCCTAAGCCTGTCAGCAGCCTGAGGGGAATAAGCAGCCATGGAAGGGTCCAGTCAAGGAAGCAAGGAAGGGTCCAGTCAACCACTGCTGCTGTTTGGGGCTACTAAGGCCATTGGCGGAGGGAGGGAGGCAGGCAAGGGACAGGCCCAGGCCTGTCAGCTGCCTGAGGGGAATGAGCGGCCATGGCGGCGGTGGCAATGAGAAAGGACCCAGTTAACCGCTGCTGCTGCTCTTGTGGCTCCTGTGGGCAGGACTCTGGGGATAGGTGGCTGCAGCTTGGTCAATAGGTGCCAGCAACACTGCAGCTGTGACCAGGAGAGGTGAGGGGAATGGAATAAAGGGATGGAGGAGTGACCAAGAGGGGTGAGGGGGATGGAAGCAACAGGATGGAGGAGGAGGAGCAGGAGTGCAGCTCAGGTGAGGGTGGGGAGATCTCAGAGGTGAGGGGGGCTGTGGCAGGGGGTGAGGGGAGAAATCAAGTACTAGCACGCAGATGCTCTGTGCTGGTTAAGCTAGTCTCATTCAATATTTCAAGACACACATACAATTCTAAGGGAAGTGGCATTCAAATGCAGCTGAGCATTATAAGGTAGGCAGATTTGTATACCAGATTGTAATTATGAATTTTAGTACCATCATTACTTGTGCCAGCTCTTCAGAACATGGCATGAGTGTATGAAAGTTCACATGGATGTCAGCAAACCTATGTGATAGATATAAAAAGTTACACTGTGGTGCAATCATTTGACACATGCTGGCTGTTTTACCTGACATTGCAATGTGTTTACAGTACCAGTCTTCCTTCTGTAATAGATATAACATTATTTTCCACAGTATAACAAAAGATGGGTGAACCTCCATCCCCAGTTATGCAAGTCTAGTAAACAGGCTATTTATTATTATTATTATTTCTTGTTTGCACAGTCAAACAAATATTAACTGGTTTGTTTTATCCAGACATCGAGTCCTTTCTAAGGACCTGGGATGCCAGAATTTTGTTATTAATATTGTTTTTGTTAAAGGTATCATCGCAAAATGTAGGCTGTAATGTTGTTTTTTGTATTTGGATGATGGTGATTTCTGTGACCCCTATGATGTTGAGGTGCTTTTCAAGATGTTTTGGAATTGCACCTAGGGCACCAGTTACTACTGGGATTATTTTGGTCTTCTTCTGCCACAGCCTTTCAATTTCAATTTGTAGATCTTTGTATTTGGTGGTTTTTTTTTGTTTCTTTTTCTTCTATTCTGCAGTCACCTGGTATTGCTATTAGGGGTGTGCAATTCGGGATTTTGGGTGATTCGGCTCGGACCCAAACCGAATCACCCCTGTTCTGTTTTGTGCCCGAATCTGGGTCACCCGAATCACCCTTGATTCGGTTCGGATTCGGATTTAATCCGAATCCGAATCGATTTGGGGGGGTAAAAAGGGGCCCAGGGGAAAAATTTTGGGGTGGGGTGGTAGTGCCCAATGGGTAGAGTCTACCACCCCAATTTCAGGGGGATTGGGCAAAATCCTGATTTTTGGTGAATTTTAAAGTTTTAGTGACTTTGGGGCAGTTCGGGGGCATAGCATGGGATCTGGGCAAAAGGAGTGGGGTGGGGTGGTAGTGCCTAGTGGGTGCAGGCTACCACCCCAATTTCAGGGGGATTGGGCAAAGGGCTGATTTTTGGTAAATTTCTGAAAATTTCATGTCTTTGGGGCAGATTGGGGCATATTGGGGCAGAAAGTGGGGCCTGGGGCAGAAGGGTGGGGTGGTAGTGCCTAATGGGTGGAGGCTACCACCCCAATTTCAGGGGGTTTGGACAAAGGGCTGATTTTTTGAGAATTTTTGAAGTTTTAGTGACTTTGGGGCAGTTTGGGGGCAGAAAGTGGATCTACCCCAAAGGAGTGGGGTGGGCTGGTAGATAGTGCCTAATGGGTGGAGGCTACCACCCATCCCCAATTTAAGAGTGATTGGGCAGAGGGGTGAATTATGGTGAATTTATTTGTATGAGGTTTGTCTTCATAAGGTGAAGTGTGCTAAATTGATTACTTCCTCATATTATTCATAGTAAAGGAAAGTGTGAAAAAGTGAAAGTGGGGTCATGAGAGTTGTTTAATTGAAAAATATCTCATTTGCTATGATAGAATGAGAATTCACACCTTTTCTGAATCAACCGTGAACCGAATCACCCGAATTTTTCATGCCCGAAATTCGGGTGATTCGGCTCGTGCCCGAAAAATATCGGGGGACATCGGGGGTGATTCGGTTCGGCCCCGAATCACCCGAAATTGTTCGTTTCGGGCACAGATCGTTCTGTGCCCGAAATTTTTTGCACATCCCTAATTGCTATGTCGATTATTTTAACTTGTTTTTCTTTCTTCTCGACTACAGTTATATCTGGTGTATTGTGTGGCAGATGTTTGTCTGTTTGTAGTCGGAAGTCCCATAATATTTTTACATCTTCATTTTCTACAACTTTTTCAATTTTGTGGTCCTACCAATTTTTGGCTGCAGGTAGCTTGTATTTTTTGCAGATGTTCCAGTGTATCATCCCTGCTATCTTGTCATGCCTTTGTTTGTAGTCAGTCTGTGTGATCTTTTTACAACAGCTGATTAGGTGGTCCACTGTTTCATCTGCTTCTTTTACAGAGGTGACACTTGCTGTTTGTTGTTGATTTTTCTACTTTTGTTCTTACTGCATTTGTTCTTAGTGCCTGCTCTTGTGCAGCCAGTATTAAACCCTCTGTTTCTTTCTTCAGGTTGCTTCTCTTGAGCCACTGCCAGGTCTTGGTGATGTTTGATTTTCCGGTTATATTGTGCAATTATTGACCATGCAGTGGCTTGTTTTTCCATTTTTCTGCTCAGTTCTTGACTTGTTCTTTGTTGTAGGCCTGCTGTGCTTCATTGATGTTTAATAATTTCTCATTGTTGACCATTTTAAGTGCACCTTCTTCACTGTCCTTTAGATATACTTCAAGGCTTCTTTTCTCCTCCTCTACTGTTCAATGGACTTGCAGCATTCCTCTTCCACCTGAGCTGCCCCAGGTACTTCCAGCCGAGGACAGGGAAGAGGCGGCAAGGAGGTATGCTGCCACCCCAAGGGGCTTTGATACAATGGAGCGCCGGCGGGGAAAACGTGGCAAGAGGGGTAAGTGTACCCTCTCCCACCCTTAAGGGAACACCCCCGCTGCCTCCGGAACAGTTCTGAGCACATCCCTATCTTCTAGCATCAGCTGACTGATGTCATCAGGCTGACTGTGATACCAGGCCTCCAAGCTGGCTTATGTGGAGGGGTTCAGGCTCTTTGCACATGTTGTGGGACTCCATCACTTCTTGCTTTGCCGCTCAACTGCTAGGGAGTTCAGCTGCTGCCTCCGGGACCCCTCCAGCCATTGAAGTGAGCTGTGTGGGGGTGGTGGATGGATATTGATTGTTTTCATTTTTAAAATTTAGATTCATTTTAATTTGTTTCATTTTCCATTGATTTTAATTAGATTTGATTTCAGTTTCCCCATTCATTTTCTACTGATTTCAGATGAAGACTCAGCCAGTCTTCAAAATCGGTAACCTTCGCCTGTAAATATTTTCTGTTAGAATGTCATGAATTTTTCAGGCATTCTACTATTCCAAGGCAGGAGACCTGCCAACTTCAGAGAAACTTAATAAAGTATCCCCATTGTACAGACAATTTACATGCTGAAAAGTTTTCATTGCTTTCATTGTGAGACCCAGCATTCCTTTTCCTGACGAATCATTAACTGTACGAATCACTTCTATATTCAATTGCTGCTATCTGACTCTAACCCCCACACCACAAAGATCATTGCCAAGTTCTGCGCGGCTGCGATTGGCATCTGGCAAAAGATGATAGCTGATGTGATCCTCCAATTTGAGTCCTGATAACACTCGCCTCCATAGTCTTTGTATCATATTAACTGCAGTTACACTGCAATGCATAATATTTTATTAGATTAATGCAGTGTAGCTTCACCATTTAGTGTATTTTGGTGTATTTTACCATTTAGTAACTCTGTGTAACTTTACCATTTTTAGTAATAGTCCAACTTATGGCAATCATTATAGTTTTAACCATTCTTAATTTTAATTCTAGCTTTTTACCACATATGAAATCATTTTCAGCTATATTAATACTAATATTTAAATTCCCCTTCTATCTTTTCTGTGCATTTTATTATGGGAAAGTATGTTTAGCGGTTTTAGTTTCTTAGTAGCTTGTTTCTTTTTAAATTGTAATCATTTAAAATTTTAGCCTTTTCACAATAGCTATCATCATATTTGCAATCACCTCTATCAACATGTAACTTTTCTCCAGTATTACCTTCATTTAATGTGTAATTTTATGCTGGTCTCTGACCATAATAAAGCTTGATTCTGATTAGGGATGTGTGAAACGTTTCGGATACAAAATGTTTTGTACCCAAAACAGCCTGTTTCGGGTGTTTTGTAGATAAAACAAAACACCCATTTTCCAGATCCAAAAGTTTTGTATACAAAACAAAACACCCCTGTTTCAGCTACAAAACATTTTGTTGTTTCAGACCTCCATTATGTGGTGATCTCTGAGTCAGTCTCCATTTTGTGTTTGACATCTCTTTGAATTTCCCACCCTTCCAGCCTTCTGATTAGTGACCTAAATCATGGGCTGACCTGCTGACAATTCCCTCCTTGTTCCCCATTGGCTCTTTTGCTTCTTGCCACTCTTTACTGACCCCACATTGGCCAGGGGAAGGGTTGCTAACCCATGGGGTGCTGGGTTCTGCTGTTTCTGTGGTGTTCTGAGTGTAGATTCTCTGATAGCATATGAGAGTGGATTCTTGTTTTTCACTGAAAATCTCATATGCTACCAGAGAATCTACAATGAACACCTCAGAAACAACAAAACCCAGTACCCCACAGGCTTTTGGGTATGGGGGTGGTTGACACCCTATGTGCACTACACAACCCCTCACCCACCCCAAAGTGGAATTATGGGGCTGCTGAAACCTCAATTATTCCCTATGGGGAAATCTTAAAGACACATAAACTTCAACAAATCACAAAAGATCAGCCCTTTGCCCAATTCCTTTGAAATAATTCTGGAAGTTTCCTTGCCCCCATTGGGCACTACCACCCACACACTCTGCTCTGGGTCATCCCTTCCCCCTTGATTTGAAGCGATACATTTGCTGGAATCCCCATTATTCCCTATGGGAAAATTCTTAAAGATGTGTAAACTTTAAAAAAAACACACACAAAAAAAATCAGACCTTTGCCTAATTCCTTTGAAATGTGGGTGGTAGCTTCCACCCATTGGACACTACCACCACCACCCACTCTTTTTGCCCTGGGACCCTTTTTAAAAATCCAAATAGATTTGGATTTGGAAAATTTGGCTACAAAACAAAACAGGGCTGATTCGGATTCAGAAAATTTGGGTACAAAACAAAATGGGGATGTTTCGATTCGGATACAAATCGAAACAAGAAAATTCAAAAACGCACACCCCTAATTCTGATTCTTTTCCTGAATCTAAATTCTTTGTTTTGCATCCTATTGCTATGAAATGTTCACACATTCTACAACCTCCTTAAAGGATCAGACACGGCAACTTTTCGATAGATAGGGCAAGGGAACCATTTTATAGGTAAGTAAAAATGCACACTAATGCTATTGTTTTCTTTTTCTTCCTTCTTTCATTTAATCTTTCTGTGAGGTTTATAGAGCATTGTCTGTACCAAGATTCTCAAGGGTTTTTATAAAAATAAACAGAAACAAATGAAAAAATGAATGGGGTTTCTTTATTAGCCCACCCATTTTATTTCCCACTCATTTTAATAGAAAAAACTGATGGTATTGAATGCATCAATTTGCATAGTCCCAAATGGCCATCATCATAGTAGGATCCCTATGGATTAGCTCATGGCTGCAAAACTAGGCTTCAGGGCTTCTCTAAGCTAGGCCCTTTTGGGCTGCACAGGAATTGCTCCGCTCTCTTTCAACTTCTGGGCAGCTTCATCACTGTGTTCCCTTAGCTCTTTTCCAGAGATGAAACATGATGAGGCATTTCTCATGTCTTTTAGGGCTTGATCACTCTAACAAAAGTTAATGTCTTATTTTAAAAAAATATTAGAGTGGCAAAGTTAAAATGTTCATTCTATTACAAAACTCGAGTCATGATTGGTTCTGTTTCAGTCCTACATTTGATATTTTTTATATTTATAAAAACACATATTTGTATAAGTATTAAGTTCTGTACCTCTAAATAGGTGACTGTGCACAAAGCCCCAATATAACAAGCATGGGACACAAAGGGAAAGGCTTGAGGGAGACGGAAATGAATAATTACATGGACAAGCCATCTTATTTATTTATTATTTTTCTGTTTAAACCACCCTGAGTGATTTTTGGAAGGGCGGTATAGAAATCAAAAATAAATAAATATAAATATAATATTTCCCCACATCCTCTTCCCTACAAAGAACTTATCTTCAAGAGAGCTTTCTCATCCCATCTTGTCTACAGCCACCACCTCTGAGTCATTTCTAAGAGTTGGGAGACACTTGGGAACTGGATGGATGGAATGGGGCTTGGTTGCTGTAGTGGGGAGGGGGAGTTGCTGAAATTCTGGTGGAAGAACCTTTCACGAAAGCTGTCTGTATCCAGTCTGCGGCAATGACCCTTCCCCCTACAGTCCCCAATGGCACACAAGTTTCCTTGTGTGAGCTTCCTTCTGCTTATGCAATGATCTGGATACAGCCTCATGTCTTATGTGAATCAGTTCTGAAGGTCTTGTCCAACTAAGGAAAGTTTTCTGATTGTACCATATATGTCTTGCCCACCTTTTAGTGACAGACTGGTCAAGAACTCATAATTTTGGTAACAAGCCTATCACTTTAAGTACTAGATCCAAAAATTACATACTGTACAGTAGTTGCATACCTACTATTAATGTCTACTAATGTTACACAAATGTTATATACTTTTGAAACTGAGTGATTTAATAGGCCAAGGCAGTAATTTTAAAATGTCTTTCCATAGTTCACTAGCAAATTTAATTTGAGGGCCATTCCTTAGATTCATCTTTGCCTGATTCTGTTCTACTGTACCTGGAGTACACGGTACCTGGAGTATAGTCTTCTATATTTATTTACATAGCAAGCTGACTTCTGGCTGCTAGCCAATCTGTGCTATCATGAGGTAAACAAATGTTTGTTCTAGGCAAGCAGCTGCACTTGTTTCTTTGAAGTGTCAAAGAATGAAAAAAGTCAGAGGCAGCATTTTCAACTCATTTGCAAAGAGATGTTTCCCTCACAAAGTTTCCCCCCAAAGCACCAAGTAGGTGGAGAATACCACACATTTCCTTTTTGATTAGCTATAGTTACCCAAGTGTGTACTCAGACCTAGATCTCTGACACTAAAATGCCTCATATTCCAATTATACAAATTCCTCACAGGCTTAACTAATCCAACTCAAATCATTTCAAATCCACGCTTTCCAATACTGGAATGTCAAACTGAGACAAACTACCTAGCATTGCCACCTTCTAACCTGGCCGATTATGGACACAGCCATTCACTGAGGATGTTCACATGACTGTTTGAGCTGGGGCTGGGGAGGGTGAGGGGAAGGCAGGATTGCACCTACCTCCCCCCACATGACTGTCTGTTCCTGCCTAGCCATGCCACTTGCTTATAAACATGATCTACACTGCAGCAAGTAGCATGGCACTTCAGAGGCTCAGTGAGTGAAGCTTGACCTCCAGGAATCCCACAATGCACTGAGCAATAAGAGAGGTGCATTGTGGAAATTCCTGAGGTCAGAAAACTCCTTTCCCCAAGACTCTATGATATTAATGGCTGCTGGCAGCTTGAAAGGAGCTGCCAGCAGCCTGTGCACCCACATGACTGGGCAGTGAGGCAGAAAGGCGTGTGTGTGCTCTCCTACCTCACTTTTAGCCCAGATACAAAACCCTGGCCACCTAGTGGAGGAGTGCCGGGATCAGGACTGATCCTGGAGGTGATCATACTATTCTAACTAGACTAACACTGCCCTACCCAAGTAGGGCTGGTTGTGGGAAAGACCTCACTGTGTTAGTGGGCAAAATGAATAAGCATATAGAGATGTATGGCATTCCCCTACACTCCCCCCCACCCCGAAATATCATTCATCTTATTGAAACTCTCTTGGGTTTTCTCTGTTTCTCAGATGGTCCATTTTAGGAGACATTTTCATGATTGTTTTGCATTCTCAAAATACAGGGCAACCTCCTCACAAATTCCACTAGTCTTATCAAAATACTTTTGGCACAATTTCTGTGATAGCTTCATATAGGTCATCAGAGCCTTTTTGCAGCTACAGTACTGTCATGGGCATCTAGTATTTTAATTATTAAAGACAGAGCTGTAAAACAGGTCACTAATGCTTAATTGCATTACTATTCAACACAGCCCTTTTGGTTTTCAGAGTGCAGATGACCAATAACAACACTATGCATTATATGTCTTCAAAGCAGTTTACCCTTTTCGGTTCTTTTGTAGGTAACAAAGTGTGATCTTACAAAAAACAAAACAAAACAGGAGGATGTAGACAGACTTGTAGACATCTGGAACATTGTCATAGAAATTTCTAAGTTTCTGTTTGCAGAATTTGCAGCTAGTATGTGGGTGTGCTGAGTGCTGAAATCAACAGAAAGAAAGTGCCTGAGTGGGTCTCTGGAGATGGAAGGGGCTCTTTAGCTGTTCAGGAAGGTCTTTTTATGGATAGTGGCAGCCAGCATCTCCTCCAATTTGAGGAAATATGTGTATATTTTGATAATTATGAGGGGTCAGAAACATAATTTGCAGGTAGTGCCGCATGTAAGGAGAAGAAACATGGCTAGTGGGGGAAAGGGGTAAGCCAGTGATGTGAAGAAATTTCTCCAAGGATAAAATTTCAGGTTTGCTCCCAGGGAAAATTTTCAGAGAATTTTCTCAATCTCAATGAACTTTCAGCATAGCCAGCTTCAGGAATATAAGCTAGCTTCTCTCCTCCTCCTCCCAACTGGCAGAGCAGTAGAGTATTAATACTTTTTGAAGGGTTCTACCAAAGACAACCACGGGGCTCTGTGGTCACCAGGAGTCGACACTGACTCGATGGCACACTTTAGCTTTACACATATTTTGATGGCTGCAACCATGCATTTCTAGCTGGATGGTGAACATGCATGGAACCCTTTTTCTTTGTTCATAGCTGGATCAGGGTACTTCAAGGTATCCAATTTAGGATAAAAACAATTCTTAAAATATGTATTAGGTCAAAGTGTATGTATAGTTTAGAAAGACATGGGGCGGGGGGGGGGCGGAAACACTGAACTATGGTAAATTTTAAAAGTTGACCAAATAGAATCCATGTTTTCTTGGAACCAAGTACAACTGAGTTCAATAGGGATTGTGCTCAAATAAATGTGCTATCATTTGCAATCATGGAACACAATGCTACACATGCTTATTGGATAGTAAGTCTCATTGATTCCAGAGTGATATACTACCAGGTAATTGCCCTTAGTATCATCTCCTTTGTTATTCAATAGCCACAGTTAAGTGTGGAAAGGGTGTGTCTGTCTATCTATCTATCTATCTATCTATCTATCTATCTATCTATCTATCTATCTACACACACAAACCCTTCAGCACAGAAAGAAAGAAAAACCTCACCAGAGAGTGAGACTGACTAGGAACTCAGTGATGCTAACTAAGCAGCTAGTAGCTAGCAAACTGTGCCAAGAATAAAGCTAAATCAGGAATCTGTAGAGCACTCAGATGTGATGAGCAGCACTGCTATCAGAGAAAACAATGGTGAGTTGAAGTGTAGAGAAAGAGATTAGAGCAGGTCTTCAAACAAAGCAGAAGACAAGAAAAACAATACTGTTAGATGACAAACAATAGTTGAAGAAATCAGTCTCAAGTCTCTTTTTAACTTTAACTGATCATCTAGACCCATTTCAAACTGTCTTTTGGGTGGGCTATGGGGTGGAAACTGCCTTGGTCAGCCTTATGGATGATCTTCAATTGGGAATTAACAGAGGGAGTGTTGGTCCTTTTGGACCTCTTGGCAGCTTTCAGTACTATTGACCATAGTATCCTTCTGGAATGTCTGAGGGGACTGTGGGTGGGAGGCACTGCTTTGCAGTGGTTCTGCTCCTACCTCACAGGCAGATTCCAAATGTTGTCTCTTGGAGACTCTACTTTTGTAGAGGAGACACTGCAAAATTTCTACTTTGGTATGGTGTCCCTCAGGGCTCCATATTGTCTCCAATGCTGTTTATATGAAACCACTGAAAGAGATCATCAGGAGATTTGGTGCAGGGTTTTATCAGTATGCTGATGACACCCAAATCTATTTCTCCATGTCAACATCCTCGGGAGAAGGCATAACCTCCCTAAATGCCTGCCTGGAGGCAGTAATGGGGATAACAAATGGGGATGAGGGATAACAAACTGAGGCTGAATCCAGAGGAGACGGAGGTACTTATTTTGTGAGGTAGGAACTCAGAAGACGATTTTGATCTGCCAGTTCTGGATGGGGTCACATTCCCCTGGAAGGAACAAGTACACATTCTGGGGGTACTTCTGGATATGAACCTCTCCCTGGTGTCCCAGGTTGAAGTGGTGGCCAGAGGTGCTTTTTCTCAGCTCCAGCTGAAACTCCAGCTGCATCCATTTCTTGACATGAACAACATCAAAACAGTGGTACATATGCTGGTAACGTCTAGGCTAGATTACTGCAATGCACTATGTGGGACTGCCTTTGTACATAGTTCGGAAACTGCAGGTGGTCCAAATGTGGTGGCCAGGCTGGTCTCTGGGTCATCTAGGAGAGACCATATTACTCCTGTGATGAAAGAACTACATTGGCTGCCGATACGTTTCTGGGCAAAATACAAGGTGCTGGTTATTACCTTTAAAGCTCTAAACAGCTTAGGCCCTGGGTATTCTTTGCCATGAGCCCCACCGCCAATTAGGATCACCCAGAGAGGTTCGTCTACAGTTGGCACCAGCTTGTTTGGCAGCTACTTGGGAATGGGCCCTCTCCGTTGCTGCCCCTGGACTTTGGAGTGAACTCCCTGTTGAAATAAGAGCCTCCTCATCTCTGGCAGCTTTTAAAAAGGCATCGAAGACACATTTATTCATCCAGGCTTTTAATTAGATTCATAGTTTTTTTTTAAAAAAAATACTGGGTTTTAAATGTTTTTTAATGTTTTAAATGTTTTTAATTGATAATCGATTTGATGTTTTAAATGATTTTTATTATAAACCACCCAGAGATGCAAGTTTGGGGCAGTATAGAAATATTTTAAATAAATAAAATGAACTCTCTTTTTAAAAGGCAAGAAAACAAGTTTTTACAGATTTTACAAAAGTAAAATTGATGAACTGAAAGGGTAGAAGAAATCTATAGAAAATCTGGTAATAAGTATGTGAAATATTAAAAAAATGAAAAAAACCAATAAGGTAATTTATCTACCGCAGTTTATGCTGGACGAACAGAAACCAAACAGAAAGGACAGCAGAGAAGTCAAAGGAGGAAAAGGGAAGAAGGGCATTTCCCCATCAAAGTTTTTCCTACCATTTGCATGCAATCCTGATTTTGAATGCAATCCTGAAGGCAGTGCCAACCTTTGAACAGCTCCCCTCCATCTCAAAACTTAGCTTCCTTCTTATATGAGAATGTTATGGATACTAGAAAAGCTTGTTCCAGGAGAAACAGTCTCAGTTTGAGCAAGCTGACAAGATCACTTCGAAACCGAGGGAGATTATGATCACCCTCAGATTCCATGCATTTTGATGGGGTTCAAAATGTGGCAAGAAGCCACATAGTTGAATTACCTATTCTGCACTCAAGCTCCCTGCAAAATCACTAGGAGCACATGATGTTTCCAGCCAAGCTGAAATAACTGAAATAGGCTATCTTCTGGTTTTTTGTAGTGCTCTTTTCCTGGCTAGTTGTATGCCATGTGCTTTTGTTACCTGGGAGGCCCCCAGTTACCACAAACCAGACGAACAAGGATGATTGAAGGAAGCAATAATCACCATTTATTTAGTTTACCAGCGCTGGGGCTTTTCTCGGTGCCTCTTGGCCTACCAGAGAATCACGCGCAGCTGCCTGGGTCACAAGTTTTTATACTTTGGCATAACTACATAGCTGGGCATCAACATTCAGCCCCGAGGGACCAATCGTTTCATTGGTTAACATCATTGTCCATCATATTACAAATATTATAATCATTGCATTCCTCTTGGTACAATGAAACATTTCTTATTCTCTTTCTCTAGCCAAATGTCCTTGATGGTGTTATTTTTCAGGCCTTTGCTTTTTCAAGAGATATAAGGAAACCCCCGCCTTTCCCCCCTCTAGCCTGTCAGCAAATTTATGGCTTTACAGCTCGCAATTTGGCAAGGCAGCTTGCAGACTCTATTAACCATTTCTTGACCAGTGCAAAGACACTTTCCCATTCCATGAGAACAAAGTGATTACAAAGCAGCTTTCAGAAAAGGTATTTTCCCCTCATTCCACACTTTAGCCTCCTAAAGCCTGTTTTGAATTAATTGCCTGCTGGCCAATTTTTTCAAAAAAACAAAAACCCAGAAGGTACTTTGAAATGATGCTGTTTAGCAGGGTTTCTGGACCATTCTGCAGGGAGGAAATCATGGACACAGAAAAACACTTCTGCCACGGAGGTGGCAGAACAGGTGCCACCTCAGGTGGCAGTTGTTCCCCAGCGTAGCTGCTCATGCAAGCCAGGAGTAAACCGTCCCTGAACCTTTTGGAGAATTTTCATCCATCTCCACAAGCAGTGAAATGTCCCCTTATTTTGCTGTCTGTGCATGGGGCAGCAAAAATGAGGGGTGGGGGAAATACAGATCACCTTAACCTTCTCTGACACCATGCCCTTCTCCAGGAGATTCAGTTTACTCCTTCCCCAGTGGAATTTTTTGCTTTGTTTTTTGTTTTGTTTTTTAATATTAGTTTAAAGTTATCTGAGTTTAAGAGGGTTTTTTTTTAAACTTTATTTCCTGATACAATAAGCTTTTGGTTGTGAGTCACCTTGCTTGCCTCAGAATAAGATAGAGCATAATAAGATAGATATATAGGAGGCCTGTAAAGACCCGGCTTCAAAGGGTCAAAGCCAAATCTGGCTCCCCATGCCTCCAAGGAGAAAGTATTGGGTAGTACTTTGTTTTCCAACACACTCTGTGCACCTTCCAAAACATTACTGGGGCTTCCTGTGACTCCACTTCCCTTTAAATGCTCTCCGTGGCACTGTGTACAGGCCTGCTCTGCATGGAGCTAAGCTGCAGGAGAGGCTTCCTTCGCATGGGGCCAAGGGCAATATGCCCATGATTTGGGTTTGCCTCTTTGAAGCCAAATCTTTGCAGAGGCCTAATATTTATTATTTTAACTACCACAACAATCTGTTAACCAGGCCTTTATGTGCATTTTAAGTGAACTTATTGTTATGTTTCACATTTGCATTTGGTAGACGGGGGGGGGGGACCACATCTTATTAGATCTCTATTCATCACCTGCAATTAGCTTTCAAATGAAGTCTTCACTCACATTGCTGTTAATCTCTTTTGTTGCTCTTTGTTATCCTTTGTGAGGTGCCATTTTAATAGAGAGAGAGGAAAAAAAATTGTATGCATCCTATTACATTAATCATAATTGTGGAATAATAAAAATGCTTTATGGTTCAGATGGAATGGCTTAATTCACCATTTGACATTATGTGCCATAACAAGAATGGGGGAAGAATAACAACAACAAAAAAGCAGCAACTATAAATTCTATAAGTTATGCAAATGTATGTAAATCAGCAAAAAACCCAACTTTTACAAAAGTAATTCTCTAACTAGAGCACCCATGTTATTATAACACAATTAGGTTGCTATATAATCCTCTATAAAAATGGGCTGCTAGATAATTAGAAATGCAAATGTTAAGAAAGTTTTGCCTTCACTCATAATTTTTAAACATTATCAGCTGCAATTAAAAATGAAGAATTCATTTTCATTTTCTTAACAAAGAGTTCAGTATTGTAATGTCCTTTGAAGATGTTGTCTTTTTTCCTGTAAATGATGCTGCATCATAAGCTTGTATTCTGATGACTTTATTATTACTACTTTAAAAAGCTGCATTCATAATTGTTCTGCTACTTAAATAATAATTTTAAAAACACTAAGTGAACTTAAGTAACTTTTCTAGAACTGCTGTCACAAAACCATTAACCCAATGATTCTCAAACTGTGTGCAACCTAGTAATTTGTCCCAAGAACAACTGGAATATTCTTTGAAAAATTAAGACACCATTGATGTATCCACCATTCTACATCTGTCAGAGTGGGGTGGGGTGAGCCTCAACCATCCATCCTCACAAATATATGGGTCACAACTTTAGAAGAATTTCTCAGAGCCCTCCTCCCAAATCTCCAAAGTTTTACCCCTCTCCTTTGAATCCCTCTCACACTTCCAATTTTAATCTCAAAAAATATTCATTGTCAACTTCTATCTCAGTGGTACTATTTGCAATGCATTGTGAACACCTCCTCAAAACACACCCCTCACACACACAAAAGGGGGTTTCCAAATTTACACTATGTTGGAGCCACCTAATGGTGCAGTAGGAAATGACTTGCCTAGCAAGCATGAGGTTGCTGGTTCGAATCCCTGCTGGTACTTATATTGGGCAGCAGCTATATAGGAAGATGCTCAAAGACATAATCTCATACTGCGCAGGAGGAGGCAATGGTCTACCAAAGACAACTGCAGGGCTCTGTGGTCACCAGGAGTCGACACCGACTAGATGGCACACTTTACTTTACCTAGTGATGCACTGAATAAAGATTTTAAGAATATTGTAAATAAGTTGACAGACCTCAACTAGCTCAAGGCCACGGGAAAGTATGCAGTTGCTGTGTCTGGCTGCTATTCTTTCCTATTCTTTCATTACGCCTGTCTCCTCTGTTTTGAATATTATTCAAAATATCTTTATATACTGCTTTTCAACCAAAATTACTTACTGTAAAGCAGTACTTTAACAAAAGAGAAGATTTTTCATGTACCAAAAGGGCTCACAATCTAAAAACAAACACAAGGAAGACGCTAACAGCCACTGGGACGAATGCTGTGCTGAGTTGAATATACTATTCCCTATGTCCTTGTTATACCAAACAGAGAACTGAGTGGCTAAGCGAGGCCAGTGGTGGAACATGCCAGAAGGCACTGTAGGTACGTCTTTTCTTTTGAGTGACTTTGAAACCTTTGTTGAATCCTAGTCTTGCAGAATACGATGACACATTCTGTAAATATATAACATATATTAAACAAATGAGGCATAGTGGAAAAGACACTGGCAAGTGAGAAAATTTGTTTTTCTACATTTAAAGTACCATGCTTTTCTGCAAGCATATGCAGAAATTGTACCCAGCATTTTGAGTCAGATCTTATAACTGAAATCGCTGACGTGAGAGAATTACTCAGTGTAGTCTCGCAATTCCATTATTGGCCCACAGACTTGGAAGATGTATCATTTCTACCTCCCAGGGTCTCGAAAGACAATATCTGCAATGTTGCCAGATTATGCCTAGCACAAATGGTGAATAGGCAGGAACTCTTTATTCTGAATGGAGCTGTTCAGGGAGACCACCCAGGCCAATATTCATTTTGGTCAGGCAGGAGACTCTCAACTATAGATTGATAACGTCTCATAATTTGACTCCCATGATCTCTTATTTTGAAATTATAGTTAGACCAGAAAGTGACCACCTGCCTTTATCATTATTTTGCAGTTTCCCAAGTGGCCCTTTGAAGGGGTCACATAGGCATCAACCGGATGTGTATTGGCAGATGCTGGCCCCTCAAGGATTAGATGGGATGGTCAGGTGAGTGAGACAGTTGCTAAATAGTATAATTCTGCTGATAGTAATTCCCTACACACTGCTATTTTAAAGAGATGTACAGATTCAACTCCCCCAGCCAAAAGTGTAATGGAATTATATGAAGTGTTCATTCAGAAGCTCCCAGTCTTTGTTGTTAAGACAAATTCAAAGTCAGCTTGGCACGGCTGTCCTTCTAAGAAATGGTTTTACCACAATTGTGTGGCTGCCAACAAAGTGCTAATTAATTCTTATATTTGTTATAGTACTGGATTTACACCTAGTTTTAGTCAAACCATGTTGGAAATGAAAAGAAACTATAAAGCTCTCTTGAGAAGGAAAGAAAAGGTCAACTATAGCTTTAACCTGGCAGCTTTTGATTGAAGCAGTCCAAACCAATAATTCATCCTCTTTCTAGCTAATCACTGCAGGGTATTCAGATTCTGGTCTATCCTGGTTGGCTTGCTGTATACTAGTAGGGGCATGGTAATCTTATTTCTGTTCATTATACAGAGATGCCTGTACTGCCACTTCTTTATTAGATCTAGTTGCAAATCATATATAGCGTTGGCCACCAGTATTGATTACCTAGACTAAGCAGCTCGTGAAGGTAAAGTGTGCTGTCAAGTTGATTTTGATTCCTGGTGCCCACAGAACCCTGTGGTTTTCTTTGGTAGAATACAAGAGGGGTTTACCATTGCCTCCTCCCGCACAGTATGAAATGATGCCTTTGAGCATCTTCTTATATAGCTACTACACAATATAAGTGCTTAATCTGGGAAACATATCAGTGGGGATTCGAATCAGCAACCTTCTGCTTGTTAGTCAAGCATTTTCCCTGCTGCGCCACTTATAGATCAGCTAAAACAAGGTAAAGCTCCAGGTAATGACATCATTCCTGTGGAGTTAATAAAGGCCAATGTAGATTGGTGGGCTCCTGTTCTAGCATCATTGTTTACATATATAGACTACAAAACACACATCCTAGGTGATTGGAGTATAGCTACAGTTGTCCTTATTTTCAAAAAAGGGGAATAGATATGATCCTGCTAATTACAGACCTATAAGTATTTTGAACATTATTATTATTATTATTATTACATTTATATCCCGCTCTTCCTCCAAAGAGCTCAGAGCGGTGTACTACATACTTGAGTTTCTCTTTCACAACAACCCTGTGAAGTAGGTTAGGCTGAGAGAGAAGTGACTGGCCCAGAGTCACCCAGCTAGTTTCATGGCTGAATGGGGATTTGAACTCAGGTCTCCCCGGTCCTAGTCCAGCACTCTAACCACTACACCATGCTGGCTATAATTAGCAAATTATATGGGAGACATTTGTGCTGGAAGCTCTGTGATTGACTTGATTAAGAGAACATACTCAGGAATGAGCAAAGAGGCTTCAGGGCTGGGAAATCTAGAACTGATCATTGCCTGGTGTAAATGAATCCCCCACTGAAGGTTAGGCAGTTTCACTCACTCACCCCTGCTCCAGTCCAGTTCTGTAGTCACTGCTACCACTCTCTGCTTCCAGAGAGAACTCAAGTCTGGGTCTGAATCAACATTTGGCAGAGAGGAAGCTGGGCTTGATTCCCCTTTTTAGGTAAGTTTCCCTTTGAAGTAGCTCAACTAAGTGGTCGGCTCATGGGAAATGGGAACTCCAGAGTCTCTTAGCATGCACACACAAGTGGCAAGATTGTTCCCTCTAAAAGATTACTTTATTAATCTACAGGAACCAAGATGGGTAGGGGCATAGGTAGGCAGTAGTAAAATAAAGCAAAAGTCATTTCTTGCTCCTAATACATTCTACAGTCTAAGCAAACACATATATATCTTGGTGACAGGTGGTCCAGCAAATAGATGGAAAGTAGCTGACACCTTAACACAGGCAAAAACACACTTTTAAAAAGAGTTCATAGGTAAAGCAGCTGAAGGGGCACTGCATGCCTTCCACCAATCAGAGGTAGACCATGAGGGCTCAGGTTGACAGCTCCTCAGCCAATGAAAGGATGAGATGCCCCAGTGAGCAGAGGAGGATTAGGGAATTGGTGAGGGGCAGATCCAGTGGATGCTGTAGGAGAGGTTCTCTCACTTTCAGGATAATGGAGGCGAAGCATCCCAGCATGCACAGGGTTCCATCACACCTGTTATTTCAGCATTTAGTACATAAATATATGTGGAGTTCCAGCAAATAATGATTTGCTGCATTTGGGGATTTCAGAGAAGCCTTTGACTCAATTTCAAGAGTTTTCTTCTGGTCTAAATTTAAGAATTCAAAAATAAATGCTTGTTGTTGCTTATATATAAACTTTATGAGGATATGAGACTTAGAGTTTGATATAACTGTGCTGGCCAACTCTCTAATCCAATTATGACTTTTAAGGGGGTAAAAAAAGGTTGTATTTTAGAGGTGTTCATGAGTATTTTGCTATTCGATTCAACCTTGAATAAAATAGCAAAAAATCTAATAATTTCATCAAACCAGCCATAGAAAGCAGTTTCAACAAATCGAATCAAAAATTTCATGGGGGGGGGGGAGGAATCACAATTTGCCCATAGGGAACAATGGGGAATTCGAATCACCCCATTGTTCCCCATGGGTAGGTCCTAAGGACACCAAAGTGGGTTGGATGGAATGGCACCTACCACCCAACACACAAAAGAAATAGGCAAGCAGGTGATTTTTTAAAACTTTCCCCCCACAAACCTCTCATAGAATCCTATCGGGATTTAGTCGGGACGTTTTGGGCAGCCCTCGGGGTGGTGGTGTGGAGAGTGGTAGCTTTAAGAATGAGGCACACGGGCCCTTACCATGTAATTAAAGCTACCTCCACCCCCCAGCTGCTGTTCCAGGTCTGGTATGGTATTTTTAATATAAATATAAATACCAATAAATACCAATATGGTATTTTTTGGGAGGGGGAGTTAAAAAAAGTAAACTGGACTGAACTGGTTTGGGGGGTGTACATCTGGTGTGGATTCCCCTTTACAAGTAAAGGAAATTCCCTATACTAATGTGGTGGGTGTGGGGGGAGAGAAATGACCTGCTTCTTCCAAACAAGGTCAAGTGGGCATGGGTGTGACAGACAGCCAATATATCTGGGACAGCCAACCAAACAGCCATGTGCTCCTTGTAGGCACTGCTAACAATGCTTATGGTTAAAGCATCCACCATAAGATCATTCTCATGGCCAGCTATAAAAGCACCAGGATTGCTGCGGATCCCAGTCCTCCATGACAGGTAGCCTGGGTTTATTTTTTAACCTGGGCTAATAGCAGAGAAGAAGGGTGCAAATGTGTCCTTCCACCCTTCCCCCTGTTGTGTGAACACTTAGGCTACCTGCAGCCCGAGCGTTCACAAAGCCAGGCAGCAAGAGCACCCCAAAATGGGGGAATCCCCCAATGCACCAGGCTTCTGGAGGGCTTACTTCTCTGGCCCCCAGTTCTTCTGCTCAGCACAGCTTGTTTGCCATGTGAGCAGCAGAGCTGCCTGTTGAACCAGGGCTGTCCCTAGGAGGTTCCGGGGCTGGGGGCGAATCAGCATGTGCAGGGCCTCCTTAACATTTCATATCATTACAGTATCATACTGATTGATAACATACAGTGCAAATAGTGTGACTGAGGTTTTTGGACATGTTCAACCAGCTTGGACATATAATGCATTTCTAAAGAAATAAAAATAAAAAGGACAACACTTGCTTCACAGTTCTCAGACTTTCTGGTTTGCAAATCAACTTGAGCATAGTGCATTCATATATATATTCTAGAAGTTTTTTAAATTTTCTGTCTTGAAACAAGCCACTTATTGGTGGTGGGGGCAGGGTCTGGCTCCCGAACAGAGCCTTGAGGAGGTTGAAATGGCATGTCTTTCAGCAAATTCTTGCTCTCCTCCCACCATCTCAGAGATTGAAGCACATGTTGTGGAATGCTTTAGCTCTTCCCAACACTGTCCATGTATGGATGGAAAATTGTATTGAACCAAAGCTGCAGTGTATGCATCCTTACATATTTGGGTTGTTCCATCCCAAAGGAACAATGACTGTACAGGAAACCATCAAACCTAATAGGCATTGGATGTTTTTTGTTGCCTATGTAGCTTGTTTTCAGAACTGTTGAACCTCCATCTTTATGAGATGTACCATGCTCTCTGATAAGTATATCCTCTCTTATAAATATAAAGTGTGCTGCCGAGTCAGTGTCGATTCCTGGTGACCACGGAGCCCTGTGGTTGTCTTTGGCAGAATACAGGAGGGGCTTTTGCACCAAGTCCATACTGCCCCAAGGAATTGTATCCTATGCTGGTCTGTGACCCTAACAAAGGTTGATTGATTGATTGAATTGTATCCACTGAGTTGGTTCCAGTTTTGTCTTCTTCCAATGGATGCAGATCCCCAGATCCTGTAGAAGAAACAATATGACATTTATGTTTCACTGTAACTGTGCAATTGTTTGCTCCATTATCAACTAGTCACCCTCAAATGGGAAGATCTTTATTCCTCTGTCTCTTATAACCTACTATCCATGCACCATCACTACTGCCATGCACTTTATGAAAACTTGGGAAGCTAATGAGGGTACAAATGGGAGGACTTTGTACTGGTAAATATTCTCTGCCACAGTAGATACTGCCTCTTATTCTTTCTTATACTGATTATACTGGCAGAGTCATACCAGTACAGTTAAGATGAGCAGTGTTTTCAACATTCCACCATTATAAGCCTTGAACATTATTTGGAACTTTCTAGCATGGGCTTGTTTCATTGGATTGATAGTTTTCAATCCAGCAAAAGGCACCAGTCCAGGGGAATTCTAAGAAGACTTCAAGAACCAGTTTAGGGGAATTCTAAGAAGACCAAGCATTTAAAAATATACCTTATCATTGGTAAAAACATGCTGCCGATACTTTGAACCCTCTTTAGAAGTTAAAAACTTAAACTTCGGTATCTCAGCCATTTTGCAATGGATTTGAACCAAATTTAGAGGAGGAGTTCTCTTGTTCCCCAGTTCATATGTGCACAATTTCATGGGGATTGGATGAATATTTTGGATTTAATAAGCAATGGAATGTTCAGAGTTTATAACGGTGGAATGTTGAAAACACTCCTCATCTTAACTATATAGGTACAACTGTGCCAGTATAATGGCATACTAGGAGCAGCAGAGGAAAGAACTGTACTGATTTGAAATAATCAGCCAAAGCCTTGGCTACAGCCTTCCCTACCCCTGCAACCTCCATTCTCCTATTGTCCCTCTAGAATAGACTTCAGTTGCAACGTTTGGCTCCTTGGTGTAAATTTCGAAGCAGCATTTTTCCAGTTCTTTGTTGCATTCCAAATTTGTTCATTTGGGATTATGATCATATAATCTGTGTCACATGCATTGGATATGGTTCCCTGTTTGGCTTAGTTTTCTGTGAAAAGCCTTTTTGACAGCTAAGCTGAAGAGAGTCAGATAGTAATGACATTGTGTCTGATTTATTTTTCCTCATTACCCCTTTCATCCGCTGCAAACATAATTATTTTAAAAAGACCATATGATTCACATTGCAGGCTGTTTGCTTGTGACGACAATCTTTAATGTTGCATAGCAGCTATGATTCAATCCGCAGGAAGGTGGATGTGACACGGGTGACACCTGTGTTTCTGTAAGTGGGTCAGGCTTTGGGGGAGGCTACATGGTCTCTGAAGCAGAGCAATGCCTCTGCTTTAATTTGGGGGCAAAGGAAAAAGAAACACAAGAAAGGGGTGATAATGAGAGCTGTCATGTTCTTTCATAAGGTCCTAGTTCTAGGCTTCCCTTCTCATCAGAGCACTATTTCTTCCTACCTCCCTTCTCTATAAGTGGCTTCAAGACTCCTGGGAAATGACGGATTATTACCAGAAAGCTCCCCCCGCACTTTACACTAGAGTGCGGTCTCTGCAGTGGCAATCATGGGTCTTGTCTAGTCTTAACATTTTTTAGAAGTCATCTTCTTGCTTGGAAATCCTTATTTGAAAGTTCCGAGATGTGTAAGGATTTATTGTCCTTACTAAGTGATTAGATAAATTTACCTGAGGCCATGCTCAGAGGGAGCCTTGCAAAGAAATCCACAGATGGTATTAGCTTGCAAAAGGTTTACTGCCCCATTCAGTCATATGTTAATCATTCCTGGCCCAACTTCTTCACACCTAGGTGGATACTGGAACCTGGGTCTCCCTGTCCAAAAGGCTAGCCACTATACCATACCAGGTCTCTGGAGAACAAACCACTGTTAAAAGCACAAGAATAGGCCTCGGCATGTTTTCCCTAGTCAGTTGGCAAACCTGGTTTATCAATTCTTACTTGACAGGTGACCAGCTGACTGGCTATTTAATAATCTGAGCAGACACTCTTTTGTTTTCCCATGTGTTCCAGGGCTTAGCCATGGCTTCTTAATCAGACCATGCTTTGATTAAGACCAAAGTCATAACTGCTCCAAGGGAAAAAAAGTCATTTCTGACTGGTTCACTATTTCTCATGCTGTCATACCAACACACTTGTTACTAACATTTTAACCATTAATTTGAAATTTATTTTACTAAGGCTTCAAGGGGGCCAGAGCTGGGATCAGGTGAACTGTGAAAGCTCAGAAACCAAAACAAAACAAAACAAGGAAGGAAAGAAAGAACAAGATGCTCATTGGTACTGTGGTATGTACTGAATATAGCTACATAGACAGAGTCAGATTAGATTTTTTAAATAAGAAAATATAATGGACAGTGGGTGAGATAAGGCACAATATTTGTGATAAAAGGACCAGCAATATTTTGTCTCAATAATGGGTATTGTGGAAAAGCTAATGCCTGTTCAATGAAATATTCTTATTTATTTATATAGCATCATCCATATTGGTGCTTTACAAGGAATGAGGAGAAGGTCTCTGCCCACAAAGGTTCCAAATCTGTATATCAACATGAAGGAGACAATGGAGGAGGAAGAAATTCAAGGCTGGGCTAAACAGGGGAAGAATTCTTCAGTACTAACGTTAGTGCTAAAAAATAGCACTGGTCACGCACTGGCATGGGATTACAGTACCCAACCGCCTCCCTTCCTCTGATCCTGTCCATAGGCTGTGGAAGTGGCCTCAGAGGTACTGTTGAGGGGGTTAATTGTCACCCTATTCCACTACGAGCTGTCAGGGAGAGGGGTAAGACTGCTCCTCACCAGAAGACACTGTCCAGATCTCTCCAGACCTCCTCATCCCTGGCAATCCAAGCCTTAAATAAAGCTCTGCAATCAAGGCAATCCCAACCACCCTCTCCTGACTCCGCCCTCTCCAATGTAGCGGCCTTCATCCTCCCTCCTTCAGCTGTTGCCTGTCTTCTCTTTGCCACCAGGAGGCAACCTATTGGGCCATATTGGCCCATCTGTGGCTTCCTGTGTGCCCTGACTCTCCCTGGCAACTGTGTAGGGTAACAGCTGACTTTGCCTGTACCCAGGGGCTGTATTGTCTCCATCTTCTTGGCCCCCTGACTATGTGAGTACTTGGGCCCACAGCCAGTGGGAAGGCCCGTGGCCAGCGGGAAGGCCCGACAAGCACTAAATGGTAAGGAGTGCTAATTGCAGAATGACAGCAAATGAAAAATGGACTATACAAACTACTCATAGTGCCTGACATCCTGACTAACAAAGCACTAGTGCTCCTGAAAAGTTCATCTGACTAGTGGGAGAAAATTTTGATGATCTCCCAAGAAGTTCTTCTTGGGAGATCATCGAAATGATCTTTGTGCCAGCTGAAAATATGTCCCTGATGACTGTGCAGTCTTCAGAGACAAATATTCAGATGGCTGTTGTGATCAGTCAGGAACAGCTTTTCATTTTTCCCTAAGGGGTGAACCGGATGTAAACCCTGCCCGGTCCATCAGCCAGTGACCTCTAGGGATCAGCCACTCAGCACATGGTGACCAGGACCTAGAGGGGTGTTGAGGCAGGAAGTGAAGAGGTTCTTCGTTCTATCTCAGTTGGAGCCAGACAGGGGAAGCAACAGGTTGGCTGGCCAAGCCATGGCAGCAACTAGGAACTCTGCAGTGGCCTGAAGTCTTTACCATGGTTTTGGTGAGTTCAGGGAAGAAGCCAGGGATTGGCTTTGAAGAAGGGTTTAGCCAAGGAACCGTGTGTTAGGTAGCTGGCATCAGATTTCTTTATTTTAATGCTTTGCTGATCCTTGCAACTGTTCTATTATGTTTTATTTTGTAACGTAAGAATGTTGTACCTGCCTGTACCCTTTTTATCCATCCAGGTCACTGCAAAAGTCTCTGTAACCTTTAAAGGTGCATCTAAAGGTTCCTTACAACTAGGGGTGCTTTTTGAATTATCTTTGCAACTGGGTAACCAAGATTTTAAAGTGTACCACTCCAACTATCAACTGGAGTGCTCTTTTTGAATTATTCTTGAATGTATTGAGTCTTTCTTTTTTTTAAATTGGCAACTGAAGCTGAGAGAAGAGAGCCTCAGATTGAAACAGTTTGTAGTATTTTGAATAAAGGTTATTTTTCTTTTCGGTCCTTTACAAAATTCTAACCAGCCTCTTTGAGTGGATTTTCAACTCAGGAAAGGGGTGGGGTGGGGCTGGAAAGGGGTCTTGCTCTGGTGCAAACATGCCTCAAGTTTGATTGCTCAGCAGCACACTACCATGTTTTTCTCCTCACAGGTAGGCTACACATGGGAGGTTTTTGTATTTTTCCATTTGGTAAAAGAAAGAGGGTTTTCCTGGAATTTTGCCCACACCAGGGAGGTATTAAACTCTGTTAAAAAGTGGGCGTGGTGGCAGAGATACCAGAAGGACAGTCTTTGTTGAGTGAACATGGAGGGAATGAATCAACAGTTTTCTTTCCCCCATGTGAACTTGCTCTAAGACAAAGGAGAGGTCTATCAAGGGCTACTCGTCGGAGGGCTATAGGCCACCTCCAGCCTCAAGGCAGGATGTCTCTGAGTACCAGTTGCAGAGGAGTAACAACAGGAGGGAGGGCATGCCCTCAGCTCCTGCCTGTAGGCTTCCAGCAGCATCAGGTGGGCCATTGTGTGAAACAGGATGCTGTACTGGATGGGCCCTGGGCCTGATCCAGCAGGGCTGTTCTTATGTTCTTATGTTAAAGGCTGGGCTTAAATCCACCATTCGCCAGGTCTCCATTCGTTACAGTGACACAGAGGACTTCAGGGGAAAGGGGAGGTCATCAGAATTCCTCTTCACACACACACTAGTAACAGTGCAGCATTAGTTTGGAAATCTTCAGAAGAAATGGTCCTACACTGATGCTTCTCCCATTGCATCAATGCTTCAGTAGTCAAGATGTCTGACAGTATTTCCTGGTACAACTGTTGCTAGCATCTTCATTTTCTCTCGCTCTCTTTTTTCCTTTTAGGATATTCCCATATAGGTCTCAGAAATTGTAGCAGTCATTATATTTACTTTAATTTGCAGCCTCTGGAATTTGCACAGAGATTGCTAATTAACAGAAGCTCCAATTGTATGAGCCACAACACAGCTGTGGAAAGGTGTGGGAGGCTGCCTTGGGTAAAGGTTTGCTAACACACTAATTTATTTTTGATATATGTAGTGAAGTGAAATGTTTCATTTAACGTACATGTGTCTTTATACTTTAATCATTTATTGTCCCAGGCTCCTTTTTCTTTTGGACCTGAAATAACTATTCATGTCATTTAATTTTGCATTGTTAATAGCCATGGTTACATTCAAGCTCATTTGTGAATGCACTCTGAGGAAAATTGTACCATTATAGTTTCTTTTCCAGACTTGGTTTTGCTGAGCATAAATTAAAACCATCTCCCCATTCTCATTACAATGATTGTTACAAGAGTCATTTTATATGCTTTTCAAATTAATTACTATTTTATGAAAATATTTCTGGGAGGGCACCAGCTCTGTCACTGAATAAAAAGGGTTTCTGTACAAAAGGAAGGAATTGTAGTGTTATATGGGAGAGAACCAATCCCTATAAAGATAGATTTTGACACGCTTTCTGTAAATTATTATCTCAAACAATGTGCAAATTTGGAGGTAGGTTTCCTGCTTCTGTTTTTTCACTTTCCTCTTGCCAAGAGAAGAGGGAAACTGGATATCACAAAGGCTGAAGCAGACTATGAAGAAATGGAGAAACATGAAGCAGAAATGTGGGGTCAACTCACTGGATCAAATTATTATGTTGGGAATGAACCCCTTTAGACCTTACCACAGAGGCTTACAAGTCTCTTTTCCATAGCTTTTCCCCACACCACTATGGTAAGTTTAAAAAGGACAGCAGCACACATGGAGACGCCAGTTATGTGGGCCAGTTCCACACAAATAACTTGCACAGTTGGTCATGATTCTCCCTAGTGCTTGTCATACTGTTTACCGGGTCCTGGAACATAGTTTGGAACTATGTGTATCTTCCTCTGTATTGTCCCTATTTATTTATTTAATTATTTATTTAATTTGATTAGTATATCGCCTCTCATTAAAACAATCCCAAGACGGTTCACACAAAAATTAAAAATAAGACTATAAAAATGACACAATTAAAATATTAAACTATAATATAAAACAAATATAACTTAAAAGATTTAAAATACAAGCATGAGAACTGTACAAAATACAAAGAAGTAGCAGTAGAGACAATCATATAAAAGCCTCGGTAGAAAGCCAAGATTTAACATGCTTTCTAAAAACTGTGATGGAGACAGAGGAGCGAATAGCCACCGGGAGAGCATTCCAGAGCCTGGGGGCAGCAACAAAGAAGGCCCTGTCTCTTGCAGACAGGCTCAGTGTTTAATACATGAGCCAGCTAGGGCAATCAGTACCATCTGGTGACAAATGCTCATTGTGATATATGGCAAGGTCTCCACTCCTAGAGATGAAAAATAGGTGACAGCATTGCAATACTTTCAGCTTTCAGTGTATTAATCATGCTTTAATTATCCTGACACTCAGGCCAAAATTGCCATCGTGTTTTAAAAGCTTTTAAAACACAAAAACTGCTACAACATTTTATCAATGTTGTCAGAATAAAGGAAAGGACAATTGGCAGGAATGTCCTCCAAAGACTATTTCATGGAGGGACAACGTTACCCTTACCTTGACTCTAACCCTACCGTAACCCTAACAATTATTTAGCTATCCTAACCCTTTACTTTCCTCTGTGTAAAAATGACTGCAATTTCACCCTAATTGTTTTGAAGTAAGGATAAAGAAGGGGTGATAACACCGGAAAAGCTGTAAGTGCAAGAAAGCTATTAACCTATTTTCCATCTCTAGGGGATAGACATTGCCACAAATCACTATGAAATGTTACCGATGGTCAAAATTTGTGGGCCTGGCTAATGGACTATTCCACCCAGTTCCGTTTCTGATCCTGCTCACCCTTTTACTTCACCTCCTGTGTTCTTCAGTGTCTCTGGCCCACCACTGACACTCTGCTTGAATGCCACTGGGAACCTAATGTGTGATGCCTGCCTTGCTCTGCTGTTTGTGCCTGTGGGCTTCCCAGAGGCATCTGGTGGGCGACTGTGTGAAACAGGATGCTGGACTAGATAGGCTTTGGGCCTGATCCAGCAGGGCTGTTCTTATGTTCTTACAGAGCAGACCACTTGATTGGACTCAGAGCCAAATGAGTCTGTTTCTCACTCCTTCATTCTTTAAATTCATCACTTGCAAACTGATTCGACTCTCCTTTGCCACAATGTCCTGTTAGAACTTAAACAAAGTGCCCAAAGTCTTGCTAAAGAACTGGCTATTAACATTCTGACATTAATAACACATTCCCTTTTCCCCCTTCTGAGATTATTGTCCTAGTTTTCCTTAAGTCTCGTATGGATTTATACTTTCAAATAATCCAAATTTACCAACATCATGTCAGTTTTCTTTGCAGCCACAGGAGTACACAAAAACTGACTTCAAAGTCCTCTTTGTTCTTTATGTGCATATCAAAGGAAAACACCTATTTTATTTTACTGCATCAAAGTTCATTAAGTGCTATTTTAGTATTTGAGGAATAACACAATTTGACATCCCATGAACTTTACATACATCAGTGTGTCTTCATTAATTCTTTCAGTGAGGTTTTGCTTTTTGAAGTCTTATCACAAGTTCAAATATATTATTTTTTCTAAGGTTTTTTTTTTTTTTTTGGTCTAATGAACCATTTCACTCTGAAAGGATTAAAAGCCTGTAATTATGATTGTCATTCTATAAGCATTCTTTAGCAGGTGATAATTTTGTTAATTGCAGGTTTATGATTCTTTTAACTTACACAATCACCCCCTAAGCATTACAGTGCAGGTTTAGACTTTTTCCTTGAATCATTTTATGGAAATCTTAAATGTCTATGGAAATTTCCAGTGCAGAAATATAGTTTTAAAGCTCTTCTTCAGGTTAATCAAAATCACTTACAAGCAATCCCTTTAAAAGAGTCTTCTCCATATAGCAAATGAATATTTCCTAAATAAAAGAAAAGTATTTTAGAGTAATGACATGGATTCTGATTTTGAAATAATGTATGACCCAGGGCTCATTAGCCATGGCATAATTTGTACTTGTGAAGCCACCCAGGGTGTTCTGGGAAAGAAGTGTTGTTGCAATGATAAACTTTATTACCAGTCTTATCTCTGTAGGAGGCATTACCATCTGGCATTCAATACCTTATATCTTTTGTATAAAAGTTTTATTCTGACTTTATCCAGATTCAAGGAATGTAGAATGATGGAATTAAAGAGGTACTTGTGAGCCTGAAAGCCATCTCTGATCTTGTCAAAAAGCTTTAATATGTATATTAAATTTTATGGGGTAAAACAGGGACCCCAACTAGTTAACTACCTAGATCTCAGCTCTCTAGGGTTTCAAGAAGGGGTTGTTCCCAACCTTATCTGAAGTTGCCAAGGATTTAAAGCGGGACCTTCTGCACACGAAGCATGTGTTTTTAATACAAATAAGGTAATACTAGCTGGGCCTGGCACAGAGCATCTGCGCCTCTACTCTGCCTGCCCGCTGCCACTGCCACTATCTTCTTCCCCCACCTGCCCACCCACTACAGCCGCCACCTTCTCCTGCCCACCCCCATCGCCACCATTTTCTTCCCCCATCTGCCGCAGTTGCCATTTTCTCCCCTCCGCTATCTTTCCCGCCTTGCCCGCAAGCCCATTTGCTGCCGCTTTTCTGTCCCCCTGCCAGCAGCTTGCTCGCGACGCAAACTCTAGTGAGAACTGCCACACATAGGATTAGCGATGGGTACTATATAGATATACAGGTGCGTAACAATGATAGGGCAAGGGGAGACAGTTGTCTGGGGGCCCCACTGCCTGGAGGGGCACCCCAGAGGCACCTCATGTGACTCCCCATTGCCCCCTGCCCAGCCCCAAGGCCCCTCAGCCACTTGCCCTGTTCGCCGTCTCTCCTGCTTGTTCTGCTGGCCCGCAATCGAAGCAGCAGGCAAGCGGCAAAGAGCTCCTTTTCTCCCGCCTCTCAGCTGATCGGCGGGTGGGCGGGGCTTCCACGGAGGCCTCTGTGTAGGCCGCAGTGACGCCTGAACTCGAGTAGGGCCCAAGCCAGCCAGGAAGGAGGAGGCAGCCAGAGTGTTCTCTGCAGCAGAAGACCCCTTGCGGCCCTGCTTAACCCAGACCAGCATTTGCCAGGTAGAGTGTGAACTCCTTTTTGTGGTTACCTTTCCCGCCCCCCTCCCCGGATATATAGGGATCTGCTTGCCATAGGGCTTGGATATGGGGGGGGGAGGGACCGAGAAGTCTCTGAATATTTATTTTGAAACAGCTTGGAAAATTTGCTGACTTAAAAAAAACTATCTAAAAAGTCCTATAAGTGGCTTGTTTCATGGCAGAAAATTGCAAAAACTTCTGGAACAGTATTTTATTAATTTTATTTATTCATTCATTCATTTATAAATGCACTTATGTTCAAGTTGTTTTGTAACCCAGAAAGTCTGAGTGAGAACTGTGAAGCATGTGTGGTGCTTTTATTTTATTTTTCTTGTGTGTGAACTGCTCCCCAATAACTTGCAGGGACTTCAGGGTCAATCTGGCCAACATGTGAATGCAGCACCTCCATTCCAGAGGAGATGTGTCTTAAAGGGCTTTAAAAGCCTCCTGTGAAAAACCTCCTGCAATCAAACTTGACTGAATTTGTTCAGAATTCTGGGAAAACAAACATAGGTTCACCCTGCATGGTTGAAAGTCTCCTTTGCTAATCTGCAGCGAGGGGCCCATTTTAATAATTCATCTTTCTAGTGTGTTCTAGGCATTAAAAGTAATACAAATGTATAGTACTCAATGTATATCACTATATATTGTGACATGTGTGTGTGTATTCAGTGAAATGTATTTGCAGGCAGCATACTTATTTTGGAATATCAGACTTAAATCCTTGGGGGCCTGGGGTGTGCGGAGGCCCTGGACTTTGAGGCGCTGGGGGCCCATTTTAAAATCTTGTCTCTGGGTCCACTCCAACCTTGCTACGCCCCTGTAGATATATATATATATATAGAGAGAGAGAGATTGGTGTTCAACATCAGCCCCTGTGACTGGCGTCACTGGATTTGCCAGGCCTAGTCTAACTACCCTTAGCCTTTTCTTCTGCTTTTGTCTGGTCAATGTAGCACTACCTTCAATCTCTAGCTTCCCCTTAAGTTTGCATGCTTTGCCAGTTTCCTGTTCTGGATTCAGCACAAATCCTCAGCAAAAGGTACAATTCCTGTGATTGATCAAGCTTTACCCTGTGTAAAGCTGGTATCTTTCTTTCTTTCTTTCTTTCTTTCTTTCTTTCTTTCTTTCTTTCTTTCTTTCTTTCTTTCTTTCTCTTAGGTGTACCCATCGTTAATCCCATGCATGGCAACTCTGCAAGAGTTTGTGAGTGAGCTGCTGACAGGGGAAGAGGAAAGTGGTGGTGCCGGACAGGAGGGTGGGCGGGGAGAAAACAGATGTGGGCAGGTGGGAGAAAATGGCATCTGGGGTGGTGGGCAGAGAAAATGGTGGCAGGGGGGAGAACTAGAGGCGCAGATGCTCTGCACCTGGCCCAGCTAGTTTTAAATATTTTCCAGTTGATTAATCATTTGACTTCGATCAAAACTGCATTTTGCCAAAACTTCAATATAGATACATTTTTGTGACCTTGGAGAAAGTATAAAATTACTTACTTACAAATATCATGTGTGAAGGAAAGGCCATCTTATTGTTCATTACAGTAATATTCCAGAATCAAAACAGCCTCAAAAATAAACATGCATTCCTGGCTTGTCCAAGGAAGAGCCCTGTAAAAGGATCCACTGCCCTTAATGGGATAGGGCTGTGAAAAAATACCTTCAGTTCTGAAAGTAGCAGGATCGAGGTAGTGGCTGGCAGAAAGCAGGGTAAGTAAAGAGTTCAAATCAGAATTTGAACTGGTAAATGTGATGTTTGTGACTAATTCATTCCTAGATCCAGGCCAGTTTTTCAGAAAACTGCAAAAACAGAGGCGAATTCATCCTGCGAGTTAATCTGGATTGAAAGGGAAATTTTAGAAGGAAAGATAGCAGTTCTATACAGCAAAGGAACAGCCTTAGGGAGAGCAGGGAGGAAGGCTGCTAGCACTTACCTCCCTGCAGACAATCCCTCTGTCTTTGCTGGGCAGGTGGATCACCTGCCCAATTGCTGATTGCACCACAGCACAACACAGAGGATCAGAGGCTGGGAAGCATCTCCCCATCCCCCAAACTCCCACAGTGCACCACACTAGTGTGTGGTGCATTGTGGGGATTCCCCTGATGCCAGCCGGGAGCCCTGCCATCTCCCAGCCCTGGCTTCAAGCAACCGGAGCTGACAGACAAGCAGAAGAATGTGGCTAAGGGAGCACTTCCTCTCTTATCCTCCTTTTAGAGGAGGTGGGTTTGCTACGGAGGTGGGTTTGCCACTGTGCTGCCGGCAGGAGTCAAGCAGCTCCCAGCAGATCTCACACACAGGCAAAACCAGGCTGGGCTTCCTTAGCCCAGTTTTGCCTGAGCATGAGAACAGCCTCAGAGCATTAGATCCTGCATGTATTGTAGGAATGAACAGATGTTTCTGTTTCCATTTTGTCCAAACTTTTCACAGTTTCCTTGATTTCCACTCCACTTTCTTCCACCAAAAACTGATGATTGATTGATTATGTGCTGTCAAGTCAGTTTTGGCTCTTAGTGACCACATAGATAGATTCTCTCCAGGATGATCTGTCCTCAACTTGGTCTTTAAAATACCTAGGGTTTTTTCCATCCCCCTCCCCCCTGCCATCCAAATCTGTATATAAATTCATATTTAAATCTATGTTTGTGTATGCATTTTCTTCAAATGAGCACTCCGGATGTTCACATTTCCTTCCCAAACAGCTGGTGCAACACTGAGTTGGGCTGGCTAAAAAGACTGCCATTTGAGACAGAATCTGATAAAAGTGTTGGAGTTTGTGTTGAAAACCAAAGTGAGATTCTTGGCGCAAACGTACCTGAGAGGAAGCCTATTGAAATGAATGAGACTTACTTTTGAATAGATATGCATAGGCTCATGCTTGTAACTTCCTTCTCTGGCCCAGCAAACTTCAGTATAGTAATAATCGGAAGCCTATGAGTATTGTATTGATTTATCATTTTATTATTTGTTATTTCATGTAAATAGCTCTGAGAAGCTGCCCAGACCAAAAACTGTGTGCAAGTGTTTTAAATAAATAAATAAGGCATAGTTCTTTGTCAAACTGCAAGAAACTTTTCTACTGTCACCTTAAGACTTAGACAAACTAAAGATAGGGAGAAACACAATGTTCCTTCTCAGAAATAATCTCTTTTCCCACTTAAATTATATCTACCATGAGGGAAAATTTCTATGTAACTCAAAAATTCACATACAGTGTCCTCTCATTTTTTTTCTTCATCTGTGTGAGGAATTAGTTTTGTTCTGGGTGGAGGTATCAAGGTGTGTGTGCACATGCATTTGGAGTGAGAGCTTCTTGATTAAACCTGAGCGGGCTCTAAAATTAACTGAGTGGACATAAAAATCCGCGTGAGCGTGGGTACACGTGCACGGTTTGGAGGGAACACTTCTCACATATAAGATTTTGAACTTTTATTTTGATAAACGTATTTACATAAGAACAGCCCTGCTGTATCAGGCCCAAGGCCCATCTAGTCCAGCATCCTGTTTCATACAGTGGCCCACCAGATGCCACTGGAAGCCACAGGCAGGAGTTGAGGGCATGCCTAGGAGTTGAGGGCATACCTGTTTCTGTACTCGTTCATTGTTTGTGTTCCTTTTTTGTATGAGCGGTGGGTATTTACTACTTAATTGCCCTTTCAGCTTATAGTTGGTATAGTTAAAGAGTGCTTTGTTCTACATGTTCAGAATAGGAATAACCATCAAATTTCAAAATGATATTTTCATTAGTAATTTGGTAGCTGTGAGCTCTGAACCAGGATGGACTTAGCTTTATTATTTAGTAGTGGGGTAAATGTTCTCTGCATGTATTCAGCTGCACTCTCCTGCCTGAAGTCTCAGGTGAAGCTAATGCAAGCAGTGATTTGGTGAATATGATCCAGAAGAGGGCTAAAGACGATGAATGTTAGTGTGTGTTTATCTATATCTCTCTATGAGTTTGTGAGTGTGTTTGTGTGAGAGAAAGTCATACTTCCCAATTAAAGGTAAAGTGTGCTGTCGAGTCGGTGTCAACTCCTGGTTACCACAGAGCCCTGTGGTTGTCTTTGGTAGAATACAGGAAGGGTTTACCATTGCCTTCTCCTGTGCAGGATGAAATGATGCCTTTCAGTATCTTCCTATATCTCTGCTGCCCAATAGAGGTGTTTCCCATAGTCTGGGAATGAGACTACCCTCTGCAGGGACACTGCCTCTTCTAATCTGCTATTCCATGAACAACTCACAGGGTACACATGATCACCCATTCCCTTCTCCATAGCAGGGGAGACACCTGGCAGGTGACCTTCACACTGTGAAGTTTCCAAAGTGGTGATGGGCAACATCCACTTCCTTTTAGCAATGGTTTGAAGAGCACCCAGCATGGCAGTGCACAGCACCATGAAAATGGTCCTCTTCCAGCACAGCAAACCTGTCTGCCTTCCTGTTCGGGTAGGGGAAGATGCTCCCAGGTGTATCTTGAGAAAGCTGCTCTAACTGCCCATGCCTCTCTTGTGCTGCTTTGACTTCTCTCTGCCGGAACAGCTCCTCTCCTCTCCTCTCCTCTCCTCTCCTCTCCTCTCCTCTCCTCTCCTCTCCTCTCTTCGTGTGCTGCTCTTACTCTTCTCAGTTCTGCCATCTTGCTCCTGCATCTGGCTGCTGCTCCTCTCATTTGCCTGAGGTCCTGGCAGATCTGGATGGTCTGGCAGCAGTCTCCCCTTGAATCTTAGATGTTGTGAAGGATACAACAGGCCACTATGACCTGTGGAACTAGCTCCTCCTTCATATCCAGCAAAGTGTAGAGGGCACACCATGAATGTGATAATCCCAGTTTGGAATGGTGTACACAATATCCCCTTCATTTCCTTCCCTTCCCAAAAGACCCTTTCCCTCATTGTCAAAGCAAGATAGAATGGGTGCTTGTGGGGGGGAAAGAAGTCCCCAACAGTCAGGGGTGGTATCACCAGATGCAGTGCAGTGTCTCCATCAAGGCATGTCCCTATGCGCATGCAGTAGCTCTCCCCACCCACAACCACCCCGTCTGCTTGATTAATTTTGGATACCACACAGGAATGCCCAGCTCTGAATTAACGTGCACACACACCACCTTGATACTGACGCCCAGAGCAAAAATCATTCTACCCACATGTGGGGGAAAGTAAAGGGAAATCTTGTGCAGTCTATCTTTTACCAGTAAGTAGGAAGAGAGAGGCCTAATCTTCTCCTCCCAGGGGAGAGAGAGGCCCCAAGCCCCATCCCCTCTGACTTGGGAAGACAGTTTGTCTTTTCCCATGGAGATTAAAAGAGGACCCGCACAAGGGGAATGTGAGGATCCTCACAGCCAGAACTCACAAGCCATTTTTCTGGATGTTTAAGCTCAACACGGCAAGCAGATTTTCCCTAGGGAGACTTGCTGGTTGTGGGCTCCCATACAAAGTTTGAGTATGGGTTAGCACTGCAATTGCTGTTGAGGGGAGTCCCCATGACAGTCCTTTTAAATGTAGTGATCGCAAACTGCATGCGGAAAACCTGCCCCCTCTTTTAAGTCTGGATGCATAAAACGAAGATCACTTCTCCTGACTAAAGGTGGTGGCCACATGGCTTTGCTAGGCGCCACCTTTCTGGGCAGGTAACAGTTCCCAGAAAAACGAAGTGCAATTAATTTGCATGAGATCTACCCTTAGTTCCAGGAGTAGCTGCACAGATATAACACAGAATCAGTCTTTCCAGTGGGCCATCCATTCTCCACAGCAAACAACCCACCACCTCTCACCTCAATTCCTCAGTTGCTGTTCAGTGTCGTCCCCCCCCCAAGACCCCATTACCTTCTGGAAGTGTCCCTTGCCATTCTGTGGTGTCAATAATTGTGCGTGTGCATGACCCTATAGGTTGAGAGTTCTTGCAGGGGCAGTGGTGTGACTAAAGGGTTAAAATGCTGAAGGCAGGTGATCAATGCCGAAAAGGCACGATCACCCTGAGCATGCCCCCTCTAACATCCTAGCCAATGGTTACAGATTTACTAACAGGCTGACACCTTGCCCGCAGTCTGGTGACACAAGTGGAACAGAGCTTGCTGGGATGCCACCTGGGCCGACTAGGAAGAGGGAAGGATTCCTCTGCCCAGAAGCCGGCGGTTGCCAATCTGTGGTTGATCGATAGTCTATGGCATGATTCCACAGCTTTGTCTACCCAATATTGTATTTTGTGTTCAAACAGGTCTTTTATGTTGGGTTGACAAGAAGAAAAGTTCAACAGCAAGTCATACTTCACAAATAGTTTGTTTCATTGCTTGCTTTTTATTGTAGTGTTAGGAATCTTAATTTACACAAGTATATAATTGTTCTATTATATTACGGTACAGTAAATTAACTGTGTGTGCCAAGCCTCAAGGCCTCTGACTTCCTTCCTTTACTTGGGCTAGGAGAAGCCCTGCTGTATAGGGATGTGCAAATTGATTTGGGTACAAATCGATTTGTACCCAAATCTAGCTGATTGGGGTGAATTGGAGACAAAACAAATCACCCCTGTAGTCCATTGCCTAGATTCGGGTACAAATCAAATCGTGCTTGATTTGATTCAATTCAGTTTGAGATTTGCATCCCTCCTATTAATTCCCCCAGATTCCCAGCTTTCATTAAAAAAAAAAAAAAAAGCGCTAAGCTCTACCCCTTGTAGAAATGAAGTTAAGGAGAAAAATTTGTGGTCACTATTTTTCAAATGTTAGGATTCTTTGGTGTACAATAACTTTCTCTCAGTGAATCCCTATGAGGATTCATTACACACCTTCATTTCTTCTATTCATTTTGCTGTCTTTTGAACAGTGCCAACGGTCAACAGCCATGTGCCAACTACACCTTACTCCAACCCGCAGGGCAGTGGGGTACTACTCAGTTTATGTTCTAGGATTTTTTTCAAGTGCTTAGGCTCTTTGGTGTATAATAACCTTTCCTCATAATGAATCCCTATGAGGATTCATTACACACCAAGGAGTCTAAACACCTCAAACATTCCTAAACTATAAACTAAAACTAAACAAAAATCATTAAAAATCAACCAAGTCCCCCACTGCCTTGAAATTTAGGTGGTAGGTGGCACCCATGGGGACCTACCCACCACCCATATTTGGTGCCCCTAGGACCTTGTTAAGTGGTCTGAATTGGTCCAAATCCAAATCAAAATAAATACAAATCAAATCTGGGGTGATTTTGAGGGGGTAGATTTGGATACAAAACAAATCAGGGGTGATTTGTTTTGAGCACAAATTGATTAAAAATCAATTTCTGCACATCCCTACTGCTGTAGGCATATGCAGAGCCCTGCAAAAAACATAATATAACCCTATTAATAAACCTGTTGTGCAGCAGCTGCCTAAAACCTTTGGGTGTCTGAAGCAGGGTGCCAATGCCTCTCCCATTCCTGTCTCACCTGTGGCCCTTCTTCTTGCTTTCACCTTTATCATACCCCATGTGCATGCACACACCCTTCTTTCTTCCACAAGAAGCTTCTCTGATTCTACCCTCTCTCCTTGGCATGCACATTGTATTGAAAAGGAGAAAGATGGAACAGAAGGGTTAGTGTAGTGATCATCACTCTCCTCTCTTCCATACTTCTCCTGCTCCATCCTTCTCCTTTCATTATGGCACCCACACTGAAGGACTGAGTTGCAGTGAAGCAACCAGCAGGCATGACAGTTGATACTCCCAACTCCAATAATCTGCCACCTGAGGTAATCATCTCACCATGCCCCATTATGGTGCTGATCTTGCTTGTGTGGAGAGCCTCAATGAATAATGTGTGGAGTCTATGTGGAGAGCCTCAATATCACAAACAACATTGAACATTCCCAAGTTTCACTTACCAGTTTGGGATACTCATGCCTCTGCATCATCCAAAACATGCCCAAGTGCTCTGACAGACATGAACACTGAAGGATCTCCATCTTAACAAGTATGTATTTTGCCCAGCAAATAGTCAAAAGCCTCTCTCACTCAGCAGAACTTCCAAGAATAGAGGCATCAGTACTGCGAACAATGGAACATTTGTTGGCTACTGCTCTCAACTTCTGTTCTTTGAGGGTTTTCAAATCCTAAAAGACTGGCAGGGCTTGTTGCTTTATGGCCAACTGGCAACGCTTTTTGTGGTCCAGTCCAAGTGGGACAATGATTTATCTGCCTTCAGTTGCTGAGGGCAGGCAGAGCTGTGTGAACACCCTGCTGAGGAGAGATTTGCATCCTTTGGAGGAAGGATATGTTCTACTTGACTGCTGCTTAGTGGAAAGTAGCTTCAGGGCAGTTTCTTAGTTTTGCAGCCACAGTAGCAGCTGAAGCATAGACTCCATCACAGACAAATCACTCCTCTCTTTCAAACATTCTAAAGCATGGTTAGTTGCAGGGAGGTGAGGCGGGTTTCGAGGACCTCCCTCTTGGTGGATGATTTTAAGGATTTCACTCATGCTGCAGGAACCATTGCCAGATCTCACCAGTGCTGCAGGAACCATTGCAAAAGTTTAATTAACAATAGCTTGGAACAATTCATGACACAGCACATTTTGGAATTGTTCTTTCCCTTTCTGTAGAAAAGAATACATGAAATCTGGAAGGTAGCAAACCAGAGGAAAGTTGATTCTACAGCAGTAAGAGGTAGACTGGACTCTGAAATACCCCTCCTGGGTTCTGCCTACCTGCCTGGAAAGTGAATGACTTAAAGAGGCAACCTTCTGTCTTGGGGTCTGGCATTCTTCCTCCTCCTCTATCTCATCCTGCTTAGCTTGAGGAGGAGCTGTCTCCTCAGGGGGCATGCATTCAGAGGATTCAGGGAGTTTAGGCTCTGAAGGTCCTGTTTTGGGGGGTGGGAGTCAGTTTGACGCTCTCTCAGACTGGTCTGGTACGAGGGCCTGGGCTGGATCTAGTGCTGGTACTGTCACCACAGGGCCAAACTCAGAGTCACTAGCCAGGGTCATGACAGGTACAAGTTTACTCTGCTCACTAAAAAGGTTATAGGTGATGAAGATGGTCTGATATTAACATCCAGAGTAGATTATCAGTACAAAAAGAGTGAGAAGCAGATGTGTAGCCAAATGGGGAAAGTTCACATTTTCTTCCTCCATCACAAATAAAATAAAAATTATCTCCTCCTCAGTGAGGCAAATTATACATGGTTTATGCCCATAGTGGTGTCTTTGGTGTCAGGAACTTGTTCAGTAAACATCTTCTGATATTCAATGAAGGGGAAAGCAAGGATGTGTCCACTAGGCCAGGGATTCTCAACTTTGGGTCTCTGGATGTTATTGGACTTCCATAATTCCCAGCCCCAGTGGCCTTTGGTTGGGGATTATGGGAGTTGATGTCCAATAACATCTGGGGACCCAACGTTGAGAATCCCTTCACTAGGCATGCCGATGTACTCCTAGGCATGACCCCAGCCAAACATGCATTCTCTCTTTGTAGGGAAAGGACTAAGATGTATTAGAAGGTGTATCTATGAAATTTGGAGCCCAGGTCAATCCACTCAAGCCAACCCTTGTTTCATATCTTAACACAAATTGTGCAAGAAAACTGAATTTTCCCTTGGTACTTGAATCCAACACAGTTATATTCCTGAACTATGACAATGGGAATATGTTTATTACTAATCTACACTTCTTTGAAATGGATAGTTTGCTATTGTGGATCACTATCCTGTTGAACCCTGCAAATTCTGAATAAATTACAAAATTAATGAGACTGGCTTATCTGGTGACAGATTTACTAACGTTTCCTTGAACAAATGTTCTACTGTGGCATCGTTTTCAAAGAATCAGTTATCAAACATTCCCATATGGTAGCAGATTGAATGAGGAAGTTACAGTAAAGTGTACAAGTGTTCTAATGTTCGCTTGCCTATTATTAAATACTAATGAAGAATCACTCAACATGATGAGCTGTACTAATTTCCTCCCATCAAAGTGAGTAGATTCCATTTATGGCTAAGGGGGAAAGTAAAAGGGCTGCATTTTTCAGATCTGTTAAGGTGAGGACAAAACCCTTCCTGACACATATGACATTAGAACATAAGTACAGCCCTGCTGGATCAGGCTGAAGGCACATCTAGTCCAGCATCCTGTTTCACATAGTGGCCCACCAGATCCCTCTGAGGAGCCCACAGGCAAGAGGTATGTGCATGTCCTCTCTCCTGCTGTTGCTCCCCTGCAACTGGTATTGAGAGGCATTATGCCTCTGAGGCTGGAGATGGCCCACAGCCATCAGACTAGTAGCCATTAATAGACCTGTCCTCGGTGAATCTGTCTAAACCCCCTTTAAAGCTATCCAAGCTGGTGGCCATCACCACATCCCATGGCAAGGAATTCTATAGATTAAATATGTGCTGTGTGAAAAAGTACTTCCACTTATTGGTCCTAAATTTCCCAACCTTCAGTTTCATGGGGCTACCCCTGGTTCTAGTGTTGTGAGAGAGGAAGAAAAATTTCTCTCTGTCTACCCTCTCCACTCCATGCATACTTTTATAAACTTCGAGCATGACTCCTCCTAGTCACCTCTTTTCCAAGGTAAATAGCCACAGATGCCTAGCTTCATAAGGAAGGTACTCCCAGCCCCTGATTATTTTGGTTGCTGTCTTCTGCACCTTTTCCAGTTCTACAATATCCTTCTTCAGATATGGTGACCAAACTGTATGCAGTATTCCAGATGTGGCCACACCATAGATTTGTTTAAGTGTGTTATAATATTAGCATTTTTATTTTCAACCCCCCTCCTAATGATTCCTAGCATGGAATTAGCTTTTTTCACAGCTGCCACGCACTGCGATGACATTTTCAATGAGCTGTCCAGCACAACCCCAAGATTACTCTCCTGGTCAGTCACTGACAGCTCAGATCTCATCAGTGTACCCGTATATGTGAAGTTGGTGTTTTTTGCCCCAATGTGCATTACTTTACACTTGCTTACATTGAACCACATTTGCCATTTTGTCACCCAGTCCCCCAGGTTGGAGAGATCTTTTTGGAGTTCCTCACAATCCGTTGTGGATTTCACTACCCTAAATAGTTTAGTGTCATCAGCAAATTTGGCCACTTTACTGGACACCCCAACTTCTAGATCATTTATGAACAAGTTAAAGAGCACTGGTCCCAGTACCGATCCTTGGGGGACCCCAGGGCTTTGAGTTTCAGAGTCTTTTGCCCCCCTCCTTAATAGTGTCACCAGTTGCAGTCCCTTTAGTTTCACCCACAGAAGTAAAAAGAAACCACTCACATATGTGGGAGTAAAAGAAAATACATCTAATCCATTGTCTTCCCTACCTTGCTAGGAGATCTATATTATACTGAATATACAGTGTATAGGGATGTGCATGGAACCAGCTGGTTCGGTTTGGGTCCAGACCGGCTTCGAACCCAACTGGGCCAGTTCGGTCTGGCACTCTCCTTGAATCCCGCCCCCAGTTCGGTTTGGTCGGGGGTGGTGGTGGTTTCACGTGCTTCCTTTAGTTAAAAAAGAACCATTTTTTTAAACCTTACTCCCCTTGGGGGAGTTCCTGGAGGCGGTTTCAGGATGGTGTCAGCAGAGGTTCCCTCTCCCCATGCTGGCTCTCTATATAGCCCACTCTTTGGCCATTTTGGGGACTTCACCCAGTGGCCCAGCAGCCATTTTGGAGGCTGCACACTTGGTCTCTGCAGATAGTCTCTGCAAAATGGCTAGGCCAAATACCAGCCAAAGAGCCAGGCAAACTGGCCAGAGGAGGCTATAGAGAAAGCCGGCAGGGGGAGGGGGAACCTCCATGGACAACCACCCACCCACCCCCGCAACCTCCAGGAACTCCCCCAAGAGGAGTAAGGTAAACAAAAATTAACTAAAGGAAGCTCGCAAAACTCCGAACAGTCTGGGGGTGTTCGGTCCATGGTCGGACTGAACAGGGGGCAGTTCAGTTCAACCCCATGCCATCGAACCAAACCAGCTCGACGTTGAACCAGTTTGCACACCTCTAACAGTGTGTATACTCTTCCTACACTGCATAAGCCCTGTGTGACTGAGTGGAAGGCACCAGTACTTCTTAACCAGGAACATTGGCAGTATGGCTTAGGTGCCACTGGACAGCTTGCAGGGAGAGGGTTTGGCTAACCTGAACCTTGCTCCTACACAGCATCCCTCTGACAGTGGCCAGAAGGGAAATGACAGCAACCAATCGAGGAGAAATCAGGTAACGCAGAGAGCCAATAGGGTATTTGCTGGCTCTGTATAAGAACTTCCCTGGGCTCCCCAGTATGAAGAAGATGCCAAAAATATTTACCCTGCTCTCTTGATGACTGCTGTGGATCCAGATCCCTTCCTGACTCAGTTTCTCCTTGACCATACCCTACACTTCTGGCCTTGGATCTGTTTGCCCATGACAGAATCTGACCCCCAGCTAATAGCAGATCATACTATGTACCTCTATCTCTTTAGAACATCACATGTCTTCTCTGGTTCCTGACCACCAGTCTGTTTTCTCATGCTGGTTGCCTCAGACCATGTTGGAAACTTGGCTACAAGAGATGTGTATGTGTGTGTGTGTGTAGTATATAATATATAAAACTTTATTTTTTAGAAGTGTTGCAAATGAAAAGGTGCAGTGGTATTATTTTCATATATCATCTTTAGAACTTAAAGGAGTTTATGGTCAATAAATCAGACTAGAAAATTTATGGGCAGAGAATTAAACAAAGCTTGTTTACAATGATTCATTGGCTTTTCTTCTAAGGAAAATGACTCATGGTGGAACTAATTGTGATGCTAATTTCGATGTACTGAAATGACAAATAAAAGCCTTAGCACACTGTACATTTTTATGCAAATTGTAAGAACAGAACAAAAGCACACTTCTGTGGAAACAGAGAGGTTGGACCCAAAATATACATTGGGCAGAAGCAAAATATTTGTTGTAGGGCCAGAAACTTGTTCCACTTGAAAATTAGGACTTAGGTAAGGGAGTATAGGCTTCAGATGCAAGGTCCTAAACTGACTATGTTGTAAATAGGGTGGGCTTCATCCAACTAAATTAATCTTTTATGGCGTTGTAGAAAACTCCTCTGACAAATGTTGGCAGCTGGATGAAGCCCACCTTATTTAGAACAAGGTCCAGCTGAGAACCTTATAACCCAAGCCTGTACTCTTTGGGCATCTCTCAAAATTCCCCAGAGATGTGAAGAGAAACCTCAAATGCCACTTCATAAGAAATCTAATGATAACCTACAGATACAGGTGAAACTCGGAAAATTAGAATATCGTGCAAAAGTCCATTAATTTCAGTAATGCAAATTAAAAGGTGAAACTGATATATGAGACAGACGCATTACATGCAAAGCGAGATAAGTCAAGCCTTAATTAGTTATAATTGTGATGATCATGGCGTACAGCTCATGAAAACGCCAAATCCACAATCTCAGAAAATTAGAATATTACATGGAACCAAGAAGACAAGGATTGAAGAACAGAACAATATCAGACCTCTGAAAAGTATACAGTGTACTGTGCTTGATTGGCCAGCAAACTCGCCTGACCTGACCCCATAGAGAATCTATGGGGCATTGCCAAGAGAAGGATGAGAGACATGAGACCAAACAATGCAGAATTGCTGAAGGCCGTTAATGAAGCATCCTGGTCTTCCATAATACCTCATCAGTGCCACAGGCTGATAGCATCCATGCCATGCCGCATTGAGGCAGTAATTGCTGCAAAAGGGGCCCAAACCAAGTACTGAATACATATGCATGCTTATACTTTTCAGAGGTCCGATATTGTTCTATTCTTCAATCCTTGTCTTCTTGGTTCCATGTAATATTCTAATTTTCTGAGATTGTGGATTTGGGGTTTTCATGAGCTGTACACCATGATCATCACAATTATAACAAATTAAGGCTTGACTTATCTCGCTTTGCATGTAATGCGTCTGTCTCATATATCAGTTTCACCTTTAAATTTGCATTACTGAAATTAATGGACTTTTGCATGATATTCTAATTTTCCGAGTTTCACCTGTATGTGGAATCTCTCTCAGAAATTATGTTTTGGTTTCCCTCAGAATTCTTCAGATGTTTAACACCTAAATTTACTTCTGGATAAATTTCAGCTTACTTGCCTGAATCATTGTGTGCAGCATCACTCGATCTCTCCAAGTCAAAAAGTGAGTATGAAAAGAAGTTCCATAACCATTTCTTACTTTCTGTTTTCCAGTGTTTCTGCTTTTCTTCAACAATAAACTAACCAGGCTGAAGGCATTGGAAAGCAATTCTGCTTCCCCTTCATTCCTCCCAGTTACTCCTTGAAGCTGAGGGTAAGTCTCAGAAGGCTATGTACACTTAAGATACCTCTACAGAGTCTGCAACTCTTGTCCCTTCTGCTTATTGGCCTGAGGACTGCAGGTGACATTTGGGAGGAGAGGAGAAAGAGAGAAGGAGAAATACCTCACTTTAAAATGCCCTTGATTAACTTGGGAATTTTTAAAAAATACTTAGTATTATTTTTAATTGTTTAAATAGGTAGAGTAGTTCTAGTCCAAAAACACAATTTTATTTTTTTGTGGTTAAATTTCGGGACTCACTCTGTATGTTCCTGCAAGTGTCATCCATTGACACAGTTTGAAATTGCAGCTCTCTTCAGTCATTGGCATTCATTAGGAGCTATTTAATTTGGAGCACTTGCAGAAGATGTACGATGTGAATTGATTTCCTATCTAAAGGTTATTAGAGTAATGGCTGAAACCTCTGATGCTCTCCCATCAGGTGTTTTCCATGAATATCAATATAGTAGCTTACAAACTCCCTTTCCTCGTACATCATTCTTAAAGGCCAGCCTGACATTGCCTGACTTGTAATAGTAAGGACGTATGAGAAAAGAGGTTATAATGGTGGCCACAGTTGTTATGTAGTTTAATTAGATGATTGAAGAACAGCATTCTTACATGATATTTGCCACTGAATTTAGATTGAAGCAAGATGTCCAGGTGAATATGGAGATTCCAACATGAGTGAAACATCTGTGGAATTTGAAAGGAAGCAAGAAGAAACTTCATAAGTGAAGTGAGTTTTCTTGGAGGGAACAGGTGCATTCCCTATATTCCTAAGGCAAGACATTTAAACATAAGAATTTAAGGCAAAAGGAGGTTCCCTGTACAAAATAACTAACAATTTTTGAGAGAACCAACATGTGGCTGGGGGAATGATGATGCTGAAGATGTGTGAAATCTACATCTTTACATCTGCACAAAAATACCTGCTGATTCTAATCTCAAAAGAACTATGGGCCAAACTACACATTTGTCAAATTCAGACAATCACCTGAAAGTAAGTAGGAGGTTCTGGAGGCTCCCGAGGAGTGCATGCTCTCTGTGTGAGCTGGTACTTCCAGCCATTTCCATGTCATAGAAACCTGGGACTGTAAGGTTGAGAATGTCTGGTTCCCTCTGCTGCCTCACATTATTTGCCCTCCTTCAAATGTTGACTACAGATGTCCAGCAAATGTTGGGTAATGGAGGGAACCCAACATTCTCAACCCAACTTTTTTTGGCTTTCTACAACATGGATATGGCTAGAAATACTGGCTCACACTAGGAGCACACACTCCCCAGGAACCTCTGGTTCCCTCCTACTTACTTTTGGGTGGTCATTTGAATCTATCCATTATGTTAAGTCAGTGATTGGGGCTGATGCACTTGATTTTTCACCTTATGCAGCAGCCATTAGCAGGTGGGGGGGTAGGGTGCAATGGTAGCTTTTTGTCTGGGAAGCAACTGTGTGTGAGCCCAAACCAGATTAGAACCATGACAGAGGCAAAGGGTTACAAATACCTATATTTCATGCCAATGTCCTGATCTTGAATGTGGGGGGGACATGACTAAAATATTTAAAAATGCATGTCAGTACTGACCACATGCTTAATGTAGCCGGTCATGTGGTCCTAAGTTTCATATCTCAGTGCAATCTGAATCATTCTGCCTTGTGCAAGTAGATGGAATATATAGGAATGCAGAAGGTTAATCTGGAAAACACTTGATAGGAGTTGAGGTCTAAAAGAGGAACCAAAAAGATCTGGAGCAGGGAAAAATCAAGCCCTCATCAGGAGCTTAACAAATTGTAGCATCTTTTTCATCCCCAATATTAGAGAATATGTTTTGGTTTTTATGGGGAATGAAAAGAGGCTGAAATCTGGAGGTCCCTAAGGCACACTTACAATGGGGGAAAGTGTATCTCTCATGCTTCCAGATTGTTCCCTTCTTCCCACATAGAATTTAAAACAATCTCAGGATGAAGATAAGTCAGAGTAGGAATATGCAGTCTCACTTTATGCGTTGACTATTTGTAACATTACATGTGATATTTTACAGTTACAAACTCTGATTTCTATCATTTTCAGCCACTAAGTGAATATCAATTAAGTTATGCATGGCACAGCTTTACACTTTGGTATTGCAGATCCATTAACAACAATGCAATTTAGTGCCATATTAAAATTAAGATACCTGGAAATTACTTAAACTCCGACAGTTAATGGACACTCTGCAATGGCACCCTATTAAAATAATGGCCCTGGGATTGCCTTGAGGTATTCAGAAATAATATGATGAGTGGAGCCTAAATTGTTGCAAACATTTTACATTAAAATCAAATCTGTCTTTGCTAGTAATTCACTGGGTCATTAACTTGGACGGCAAGCAAGCGTTTGCACAGCAGTACACATTCAATATAATTGATGCACAATTTCCCCATTTAAAGGAATTCTTCTCTCATTATACCTGGCATAGTGGAAACTATTGGTTGGTGAATCTGTTTTTAAGCATGTTTTCCCCTCACCAGCTTATATACAGATGGAGCCCCAGACAGATAAAATGAAGGAGATTTTGGATCGGGTCTTGAACTTGTGTTGTAAAAGTGACAGAACAAGGTGCCAGATTAGATAATCAAGCCATGGCTTTCTGTCCTTAAACCTTTCTTTCATCTATAAAATGACTGATCACCCATTATCACAATTTTAAAAAGCAGGCAGCAGAAAAAGACTTTTACAAATCCATTTTTTTAAAAATGCAGAAAACAAACGAGTATGGAGTGTAACACTTTTTTTGTTGCATTTTTTAAAAAGAAGGATTTGCATATTATTCTTAGTTTTTAATATATTAGGCCCCTGTTCAAATTAGGCCCCTGTGTATTCCTGAATGATATCTCTGTTCAAAAATGTGGCGTTCTCTATCTTGGTGAATAATGCAGTCACTCTGGTATGCTAACAACAAAACTGTTTAACATGAAAGACTTGGAGAGACTGGAGAGCCAGGATAATGTAGAGCTTAGAGGATTGAACTAGGACTGGGGAGATCTGAGTTCAAACCCCTCGTTCAGTCATGAAACTCCATGAATGACTGTGGACCAGTCACTTATCCATCAGCCTCGCAGGGTTATTGTGAATAATAAAATAAACATGTACACCACTTGGGGCTCCCTGGAGGAAGAGCAGGATGATGATGATGATGATGATGATGATGATGATGATGATGATGATTAATTAAACACACATTAAATCATAAGAGAAAAAGAGGGGAAGAAAAGACAAAAGACAATACAAAACCAATTTAAAAAAACATTTTTAAAAACTCAGTTACAATCAGATCACAATTTAAAGAAATTTAAATTTTAAATTTTAAAGGCCTGCATGAACAAAAAGGTCTTTACCTGGCTTCTAAAAGAACAAAGTGATAATGCCAGGCAAACCTCACTGGGGAGGCTATTCCATAAATGGGGTGCAACCACTGAAAAGGCCCTCTCCCTAGTAGCCACCCGCCTCACCTCATTTGGCAGGGGCACTTGGAGAAAGGCCTCTGAAGAAAATCTTAAGGACCAGGTTGGGATATATGGGGCTGGGTGCTCCCTCAGGTAATCCATTCACCAAGCCATTTAGGGCTTTAAAAGGTTAAAACCAGCACCTTGAATTTGGCCTGGAAATGGACTGGGAGCCAGTGCAGCTGAGGAAGCACTGGTGTAATATGCTCAAAATGCCCCATCCCAGTTAATAATCTTGCAGCCCTGTTTTGTACCAGCTGCATTCTGGACCATTTTCAAAGGCAGCCCCATGTACAACACATTGCAGTAATCTAAGCAAGAGGTTACCAGAGCATGAATAACTGTGGCCAAGCTATCTCTATCCAGGTACAATCATAGTCGGTGTATCAGCTGAAGCTGATACAATTTTCTCTGAGCCACAGAGGCCACCTGAGCCTCTAGTGACAGTGCTGGATCAATGAGCATCCTCAAGCTGTGAACCTGGTTCTTCAGGGGGAGTGCAACCCTATCTAGGACAGGCTGGACACCATTCATCCAGGCAGAGGAACTACTGACCAATAGTACTTCTGTCTAGTCTGGATTGAATCTCATCTTATTCACCCTCATCCAGTCCATTACTGCATCAAAGCACTGATTCAGGACAGTCACTGCCTCACCTGTATCCAATGAAAAAGAGAGATACAGCTGAGTCCCTGGCTAACTGGGCAAAGAGGCACCTTTTTAAAGTGGTGATTCTCTTTATTGAGCAGGGGGAGAGTAACTGGCCCTATCCATCCCCAACTGACCCTATCCATCCCCAGCACAGGATCCCTCTAGTGGCTGTTGCTGGTGCCCATGTTTCTTTTTATATTGGACCGGGTCTCATGATCAGTGAGACCTGGTTCATAGCGGTGAGCGGGAAGAGTGGGCTAAGCCCGCTCTCCCCGCTCACAAGCGGGCAGGGAGCCCTGGGCGGCCAGATCGGCCATCTACACGATGGCCTGCTCCGAGATGGAGCCGGCAGGGTCTGGGGAGCTCGGGGGCCACGTGGCCCCCGGAAGCCACAGTATGCCCTGTGTGAGTGTGCAGGGCATACTGGGGAGACTTTTAAGCCTCCCGGCCGGAAGTCTACTCATGAGTAGCCGTGGCGCGGAGCCATTCCGTGGCTCCTCACAAGCAGATAACCCGGGTTTGCAGAGCACTCGCTCCGCAAACCCGGGCTAAGGGGTGGGCTGCAGGAGCGGGTTAGGGGCTCCAGAACCACCGGGCTCAGCTGTGAGCCTGGTGGTTCTGACGATCACAAAAATCGGGCTACGGTTTTCCTAGCCCAATTTTTGTGATGTAAGAATAGCCCCATTGAGTCCTTTGGGGACAGGAAACATCTTTATTTGTTTTTATTTCTAAAAGCTCTGGGAACTTTTGTTGAAAAGTGGTATATAAGCATTTGTCGTTATTATACTGATGACACCGCAGACCAAATCTTCGGATAACATCTCCCAGTGGTTTCATGTAAGTGTTAAACCGACCTGAGCCTTTTGGAAGGGCAGTATAAAAATTTTAATAATAAATAAGTAAATAAAATAAATAAAATAATAAACAGCATCAGGGGAAGAATGGAACCCTGCAGAACCCCACAACATAAAAGCAAAGGGGATAGAAATGTATCTATCTAAATGTATCTATCTAAAACTTTCTAGCTTGTTTCTTGGTCTCTTTTGCTAGGCTTGGTAACAACCTTCATTTAATGATATCTACTTGGTTGTTCCTGCTATCTCACCTCTTAACAGAACCATATCCTCACAAGAAGTTACTATCCCAGCTTTTATTGAATGTGTGGACAGGGAAAGCAGGAGTACACTGGCTAGCCATAACTCCATAGCAATGCATGCCCCTGAGCATTGCATTCATGCCCCTGGGCATTGAAACATTCAGCATTGTCTGTACAGGGCAGTACTAAATACAGGGAGGTTCTTCTTCCACACTATTTGGAACTCTGGGTAGCTAGAGTTCCATCATGTGGACTGTGATCTATTTGTTATTCATGCTTGTAAATTTAGTTTGGGGCTAAATTTCCCTGAGTCAATCCAAAAGCACAGTTTACACATGTGTACAAATGTGGCAACATCATGTTGGCAAGGGGGCATGGCTACCCAGTGCCTCCTTTCTGCCTTTCCATGTGAACATAGGGAAGATAACTTATGAACATGGTTAGTATGTTCTTATTACTGTATAAAGTTTAAACCACAGAATGGAATCAGCCTCTGAGGTTGCAACTGTAACTCATCCTCCTCTGAATGGTTGGGATGACTGAGTTCACAACCACATATCAAACAGATTGCAAACCCATTTGGTCAAGCCTACTCTTTTCATTTCAAAGATGCTAAAAAGAATGACTCAGAGCTCTTTAACTTCACAAAATTGTCAGATATGGAATTCCTGACACACATTTCTAACAGCATGTACTTTTGTTGGAAGGTCTCTCAAACATAAATACTTCCCAGGTTTAAAGCCTCTTAGCTTCTAAGAACTGAGGTGCTAAGAAGTGGTGATGGTGTGCCTACCAGTTTGTTATCTTTTCTTTCAGCCCCTGGCAATTGTGGGTCCAAAAGACTATTATTAGCAGCAAAAAGCAGGACTAGGCTCCCTCTTTTCTTCCTGTACTACTACGACTAGATGTATTTAACCTCTTACCGTTATCACATAATGGCAAATGATGGGTGTAAGACTGTTCTGTCTTTCTGATCTCTGGTGTGGATGCAGTGAGGGAGATTTGTTGTAGTTCAAAAACAGGTTAGTACTCAAACTGGGCTGATAACAGTAAAATAAAATTAGACAAAGATATATGTGAAAGACGGTGGGAAATCTGCAAACATTCGGGGGGGGGGGGCAACTTTTTCCCCTGACAACTGAAATAGAATAATTTGTAGGGGAAAGAAAACATTGCCCGACACCCAAGAAGACACGAGACACAAGGTTTTGGTATAAAATTGGGCCACAATTTATTTAACTTTAACAAGAACTTGAAGAGCAGGGATGGCTTCCCTCTTGGCAGTGCGTAACTATAGGCATGCGCCCCCAGGGCATGCCTAACCTATGGTATAGGGCGATACACCTTGGCTCCAGGCAACCCTAAATGTTCCCAAATCCAGGGCTGCCTATCCTAGCCAGCCTAGTGCCGGGCCCTTGGCTAGCATCACCCCAAGGTAGCCGTACAGCTATTCCTAAGGGCTTAGCCTGCCAGGGTAGGTTAACAAGGGCAGATCTCCCTGAGCCGTGCAGTCTCTAGGGAGATGCCCTTCTCAACCCATAGCCAAACGCTTACCCGAAGGTGTTCACCAGCCTAAAATCATTTTCCAACCGCACTGCACCTGCCACAGCACGGGTTAGCCTAGCTTAACCCGAGCCACCCCACCAAGAGCGCAGATAAACAGCCAATCCCTGCTCTAGCTCACGTAAAAACGAACTGGTGCCACTGGGCGAAAGGTGGACACCGTCCCCCCTAAACAAACTAGGCTCAGAAAAAAGAATACTGGGATGGTCTATAGGTCCCCCTCCGATGGCCGCTACGAAACGTGCCATCTGTGCGGTAACCTTCCTCCTAGCCCTTTCCACCCTGTAAGTGTCCCTCGCGCCTCTCCAAACTCTGCGTTGGAGCATGGCCGACCATAGAATGAGAATCCCCGGGCACCATTCCAGGACTAGTAAAATGTCCTTGCGCAAGCTATGGAAAATGGACAAGCCTGACTTGGACCCCAAATCGTTCTCCCCCAGGTGAAGAACCAAAATGTCAGGCGGCGGATTCACCGCCAGAAATTCCTGCAGCATGGGTAAAAACTGGGCGATAACCATGCCCCTGCGACCAATCCAGGAGATGTCTGCCCATTGACCCAGTCCCAGCTGCGTTCCAGGCTGCACCACTCGAGCCGCCTTATGCGCCCAGAAAACAATGGAGTGGCCCAAAATGAGTACACGAGCCCTCGCCGCCCGTCGCTCAGGGCCTGTAAAGAGAAAAAACCGTCAGTGCCGTCACCAATGCTCTATCGCACGTATCTTTTGTATGTGGCAGACCGCCAACGCCCAATGCGCTGAATGGTCTCACCCGAAAGACCCAACCGGGAGGCAGCTGAAGCAGCTCCAATGCGAAATGAGTGTAGAGACAGCTGCGCAGTATCTGCCCCGGCCGCACTCAGTGCGCGCCGTGCCACCGTCCAGAACTGGTACTGGGAAAGGGGGCGCCCGTCTTCGTGTACGAATAGGCATCCGGGAGCGGATCCCCGCCGGGTCATGTAACTACCCAAAGCACGTACCGGGCAGAGGAGCGCATTGTCGGCTCTGTGTAATGACACCCACTGTCCCCTGCCCTGTTGGTCGGTCTTGGAAAACCTAAGACGCAGCTGTGCTATATCCGGCCCCAAGCTGACATCCCCAAACTGTACCACCTTGAGTACGGGGCTGCGATGACCCCTGGGGAGCAATTCACCAGCTCTAAAGGCACCAAAGAACAGAACAAGAGTGACTGCGTGAAAAAGAGAGGCCTCATATGGAGACCGGCAGATCGCTGAGAACTGCCCGACCGCGCCCTGTATGGCAGCGGGAAGAAGGGGCCGTCGACTGTCAAGTGGGACCGGGTGTTCCCGTGTCCAACCTTCCAGCATCCTCCTTACCCTGAAATCCCCGGTTGTATCGGACATTCCCTGCGCCTTAGCGTGGAAAGCCAGAGCTGCTAAATAACCCGCCATGGCCCCAGGAGACAAACCCTTACCCTTAAGGTGGACCAAAAACTGCATCAGCTGCTCCGCAGGGGGGGGCCAGTCCTGGCCCAATCCTACCTGAGTCCTAAAATCCTGAAAGGCCCTGCACTGCCTAGAGTAAGCTGCCCGTGTGCTGGGGGCCAAGGAGGCCCAGACCGCCCTCTGGGCTTCTAGGCGCCAAGGCTCCAAAGCCACGCCGGCATCTGGTCGGGCAAGCTCTCCGCCTCTGGCGCCAGCTGGCGAAAGCGCTGAACCTGAAAACGAGACAGCGCGTCCGCCAGGCCGTTCTGCACGCCAGGCACATGGCAAGCCAGAAAAAGGATGTTATTAGACAGGCAGGCCAAGACAAATGCTCTGACTAGGGACATCACCCTGGGGGACCTGGAAGTCTGCCTATTGATCACCTGTACAGTGGCTTGGTTGTCACACCAAAAGCGCACCGTATGGTTCCTAAAGAGATCTGCCCATAGATGTATAGCCACGACTATGGGGAAAAATTCCAGGAATGTCAAGTCCCTGGTGGCCCCACTAGCTACCCAAGCGGCCGGCCACCGCTCGGCGCACCAGCAGCCACGGAAATAAACGCCAAAGCCTGAACCTCCAGCAGCGTCGGACTGAACTTGTAGATCTGCTTCCAAGAGGAGTGAATCGCGCCAGAAAGAAACCCCATTGTATGATTCCAAAAAGGATGCCCACAGACGGAGGTCAGCCCGCATAGGGGCAGTGACTCGTATCCTATGATGACCGCACCTGACCCCTTTAACGGCGTCGCATAGGCGGCGCAGGAAAGGCCGGGCGGGCACCACCACCCAGCATGCAAAATTTAAATGCCCAATAATCTGTTGAAGCTGCTTAAGGGTGACCTTGCGTGCCTGGATGCAAAATGCCAACAAGGCCCGCAAAGTGTCCAACTTAGTCTGGGGGAGTCTGGAACAGCCCACAATGGTATCAAGTTCAATGCCCAAAAAGGTGAGAATAGCTGAAGGACCCTCGGTCTTCTCCTGAGCCAATGGGACACCTAGGTCTGCGCAAAGGTGCTGAAAAACCTCTAACAGATGCCTGCATTGGTTGGTTCTAGGCCGGCCAACCATGAGAAAATCGTCTAAATAATGAGACGTGGTAACAAGACCCACCTCCCGCCGAAGGGCCCATTCAAGAAAGGAGCTAAAAGCCTCAAAGGCTGCACAAGAAATCGAGCAGCCCATGGGCAAAGCCCGATCAATATAATACTGCCCCTGAAAGGTGAAACCTAAGAGATTAAAATCCCCAGGATGAACCGGGAGGAGGCGGAAAGCAGACTCAATGTCGCATTTTGCAAGGAGGGCACCCTTCCCACAAGAACGAACTACTCTGATAGCCTGGTCAAAGGACGTGTACTTCACAGAGCACAGGCTGTCTGGGATCCCATCATTAACAGAGGAACCATGTGGGAAGGAGAGGTGGTGAATAAGGCGGTATTCGCCTGGTGCCTTCTTGGGCACCACCCCCAATGGCGAAATGCGCAGTTCTGGTAGGGGCAAGTCCCGGAAAGGGCCTAGAACCCGCCCCAAAGCTACCTCCTTGTTAATCTTGCGGAGCACCACCGCTTCCATCCCCTCCACGGACTTAAGGTTAGGGGACATACTGTGAACTCTCAAACCAATGTAGGGAATGCGAAAACCAAAAGTAAACCCCTGGCTCAAATACTGTGCTTGCTCTCTAAGCGGGTAGTCCCGCAGTAGCCGTTCTAAGACCAGAAGCTTCACCGGGCTAGGGCCCTTTTCCAGGGGTGGCACCTTGTACAGTGCCTCCACCCCTTCTGCTACTGCTTTGCTGCTCCCTCGGACCCGCCCGGGGGCCCCTGACTCGCTGACAATGAATGCTGGCGTGTTTTCCACCGCAGAAACCGCACTCATGCTTAAACCTACAAGGGGACCTGTTGCAGCTGCCACTAGTATTGAAAGCCCAGCACGGCAGGGTACTTTGAACACCCTGCGCAGCTGCAGGCCCTGAGGACTGCACTGCGGGAGTTCTAGAAATCAGATGACCACTGTCAGCCTGTTCGCCCAGAATGGGCCTCGAGGGGGTCATAATTAGGAGCCAGAGTTCCTGGTTCTGCCTGTCCCACGGAATAGCCGGGTTAAGGGAGGCCCGCAAACAAAAAGAGCGATCATAGCGCTCCCAGGCGTTGCCCATAAAATCCATGTACCCCCTATGGATGATGTCCATGTACTTAACCATGGCAGGTCCTCTGGATGTGTGCACCTGAAGCACGACCCCCATATAGACCGTGTAACCCGACAACCAGTTAGCCCAGTTATGTTCCACAGGCTTGCGTTTGGACTTCCCTTCATCCTTCTTGTGCTCTCCCTCCTTTTGGGCCGGCTTAGGCTCTCAAAAGAGCAGGTGAAAGATATCTACAAATTCTCCGCGCCAAATGCGCTCTTTAACCGTGGGCAACAGGTGATCACCCAGCGGCAGAGAGGTGTCGCATGGCGGGTAAGGAATCTGTGTCCCCGAAGCATCTAACACAGCACCCGAGGCAGCGGGTGACATGGTACCCACAGCAGGTGCTGCTCCCTGCCAAACCTGTGTGCATGCCCCGTAAGGAGGTGGGGAGGCAACGGCGGCCGGGTGCCACCCATACATGTGAAATGGCTGAGCCCAGGGGGAAAACCCCCAGGGCCAGGTGTGGTGCGAGGACTCACCAAGCGGAGCCGAAGGACGCGTGTCTCTGCTGCACGTTTCAGAGGTGGCCTGGGCACCATCCCCATCCGAGGTCAGGTCCACTGCTGGCGCTGTAGGGCATGGTTCACGCGATTCCAAAGCGTCAAGTCTGGATGAAAGGGACTGTATGAGTTTAGTACGTTTTGCCCCCCTAGTAATGCTTCGGGAACTAGCTGGAATACCAGAGGGACCGCCCTTTTCTGCCGCTGCTGCCCCACCCTGCTTTTTCTTTTCGAGTGCTTCCAAGCGTGCTATAAGTGCCCGCACGGTACCCATGTCACAATCCTCATCAGAAGAATCAGAAACCGGTGCAGGGCGTGGGGGAGGACGAACCCGCTTCCCGCCAGACTTAGCCTTGGCCTTCTTTGGACCCATGGCACAGGCAATTGAAGTGAGCGAACAACAAAGCTCCAAACAAAGTCTGGAACCAGGGATGCTCCCAAACCAACCCACTGAACCCAGAAAGGGAGAAACCGGCCAATGCAAACCCAGGCTGCTGCTAAACTGACCGGAAACTGGCCTAGGCCACCTAGCAGGCCGTTCAACAACCCACCACATTGCCCAGGACTAGCCCAACCACTGTGAAAGTGGCCCTCCGCGGGCCGAGAAACGCCGAGGAGGGGGGGAAGCGCCGCCGCAATCTTGCTCCAGCAGTGGGGGGGGAGCTGAAAGTGTCCCTCCCAAAGCCGCAAAGCGTCGCCGGGGGGGGGGCGCCAAAGGCCCGCTCAAGTAGTGGGGGGGGGAGAGAAGCCCAGGCCTCCGCTGCCGCCCAGGGCCCGCTGCCCAAAAGGAGCACCGCCGGGGCCCAGTACACAAAGAGGGCAACCCGCCCCCAGAAACACTCCAAACCTCGGGGGAGGCCTTAAAAAGCCACCCCCCCGTTGCCGCTGCCACCGCTCCGAGTGGCGAAAACCCTCTCCCGATCTCGCGCCGGGCCGACTAAGCAGGAGCCTTAAAAGGCGTCCTGCTCCGATGCCTGTCGAGAGCGAACTGAGCTCTCCCGGGCCCGGAGCAGGACGCGGAGCTGAAGCCCCGCCCCCTGCACGGGCCCCCTGACCAATCAGGTCAAGAGAAGCCTCGTGCTTCTCAAAGGGGGCCAGGCAAGAGCGCTGCGCTGCTCATTTGAGCACCAAGCAGCGTAAATCTTCTTATGAAAAATGTTTTATTTCAGAATTTTAAGTAAAATAATATTACATTATTTAAATGTTCATTTTTTAGCTTTTTCCTTCTAAAAATAGGAGTTTCTTCTATTGTTGCTCAAGATGATATTGAAGTTTACATACTATTTTTAAGCTTGGATACAAATATAAACTGCCTTTGGGGATCCCCTTAACCCAGGAGTTCTTAATGTGTTTGCACCTATGGACCACTCTGATCCTCAAAAATTTCCCATGGACTCAATTTATATATTTTTCTAAGACTCTAGAAAAATAAAGAGGGGGGGAAATACTCCTGATAGTTATTGTCAAGAACTTTTTTTCTGGTTTACCAGGAAGAAAATTAAATTTAGTACAATGCAAATCTTCCATAGATCACTGGGCCTAACCCATGGGCCCTCACCACCAGGGGGTCCAGGAGGACCAGGTTAAGAACTCCTGCCTTAACTCATTTTCTAAATGAGAAAAAATGCATATGTCCCCTGAAGTACAAACAATGTAGTCTTATTATTGACACGAGTATAGTTGTTATATTTGAGTGAAACTTAAAGACTATCAAACCATACTTTGAACTACACTACAACTACTTAAAAAGGCTATTCACATGAGCAGCCCTACCAGGTTAGGCACCAGGATCAAGGCTTGTGTGAAGTGCCGGTATCGAGGCTGATCCTGGGCTACGTAGCCCAAGGATAATACCCCATCTAGGTAGATGGGTGCAGATTCCTTGTTGTGTATGTGCTCTGGCTGCCTGCAGCCTGAGCACACACAGAACTGGGTAGCAAGAGCACCAGATTGGGGGTGGAGGGAATCCTTCAATGCAATGCACTTCTGGCAAGGTGTGTTGAGAGATTCTGGAGGACTTCCTCCTCCAGCTCTCTGCTCTGCCACTCGCTGTGGAGCAACTGTGTGAGCAGCAGAACCTTAGAACTTAATTTGATCATGTGTGCGGAGGCAGGTAGGAGCCTGCCTCCCCACGCCATTGTTTTCAGTCGCGTGAATGACTTAATTGTATTATGACAATGGTAAAATAGCATTTTAAGTTTGCTAAATATTTATTTATTTGACATAGTTGTATACTGCCCACTACCAAAGTTTCTAGGTGGTTTAAAGCAATCAGTCAATCAAGATGTATTGTGATACATATATTATTTTTTCTCAAAATGTTCATTTCTTCTGGAGAAAAACACAGGACAGGGAAAGCACATGGATCCTTCCCACCCTCTCTTCCAGCCAGTGGTCGGTTGAGAAAGACCCACATGATTGACCCCATCTTCAGACCACACCAAAGGATCTGAAAAGGCTCCAGAACCTCATGCTTATCATCCTGGTTTACACAGAGCAATACTGGACCTAAAGCATAATATTCCTAGTATTTCACTGGTATTGTTGATGTGAACAACATTCTGTAGTAAAACTTGCCAGATTCTGTATTTTGCAACACCATAGTCCAACTGAGTTATTGTTACAATGAAACAATTGAACAAAAGCGGTAGGAGTAACATCATTCATAGACCCTTCAAATTGCACTCTTGTCGCCATTAAGCAGCCATAGAAGGGGCATTTCAAAGCACTTAGTATTGGCTATTTCAGTTGAAGTCAGTGGGGAAAATTAGGAGAACCAGAGTAGTTTTTTTAAAAAAATTAATGAAGTATCTTGAGAGCTTTAGCTGTAGGGTAATTTGTAAAAGTTCAAAAGAATTATTGTTGTCTGTGAACTTATGGTGTCTTGACAAATTGTCTTAATCTGCCCAAAACTCTGTATAAGAGAAAACATAAATAGCATATTTCTATTACTGGCTATTTTCTAGGTGGTAAATAAGCTTTTGCTGTGATTTCCTTTGTCAACAGATGATAGTCTATCTTCAGGTACACTTCATGAAAAAGTACATTCAAGAGAGGCTAAAAGTATTTGTAAACTTTCTGAAAATGTCAAACATCTGTATAGATCCCCAGACTGAGAACAGTAAGAGTCCCAAAGTTTGGAGCTCAGCTATAGTTTTGTAAATAATCTTGTGACTGGTAATTAGTGTCACCCAGAGGATTAAATCTTATTTTGTTTTGTCTTCCTTGCCAAATATCTAGATTCAATTTTGATTTTTCTGACATATAAAGGCCATTCATATGACATGACATATGATGACCACCTGGGTTGCAAGGCAGTTCATAAAAAGGTCCTTAAAAGACCTCATTTGAAATCTTCCTCATTTGAAATCTTTCCACCTCTTTTATTTATCATCTAACATATTAATCAGAGTGATGGCATGAAATCTGAGTTGTTGATTTTCTTTAGTAGGAGCAGTTAGTTCTTTTGAAATATCCTTATCAAACTCATCTTCTCACTTAGATGCTCCTCTGTCATACCTACTGTTTTAATACCTATTTCCTTGGTTCAAATAGCATTTGAGTTATGTGTCTCCTTTTTAATTGGCCTCTAAAATTTGGCCTCTTTGTGTGACATTTCACAGGTTCTCCTCTTTGGAGGGGTCCTAGAATGCATGGAAATATGGGTGGGGCTGTAGCTCAGTAGCAGAGCATCCACTTTGCATAATGAGCTCCTGGGTTCAATTCCTGGCGTCTCCAGATAGGGCTGGGAAATCCTGCTTTGGAGAGCCACTACCATTCAGAGCAGGCAATACTGAGCTAGACTGACTCAGTATAAGGCAGCTTCCTATGTTCCTAGGTGGTTCTCCCATTGAACTCAAACATTTTCTCATGAAACAAATGCAATTTAAATGAATACTGACATGAAGGAGCAGCGGCGGAGCAGGACCACTGGCAGCCTGTTCACCCAGTGATAGCTCTGCCCCTGTGAAGGAGGCTTTCAGTGATAAAAATGCATAGGGAAATGAAAGGGAAAAAATTGCATATAACTAATGTACAATAACATGCGAGTGTCCAAAAATAAATAATTGTAGAGGTCTACATGTCTCAATAAATGCTTTACATGGCAAGAATTATTTCTGACCAAAAAATACCCCCTGAAAGTACCTTCCTGAGACTTTGTAAGGTGGGGGGAGTATTAAAGATACTCTTTTGTGGCCATCTTGAATCTTTCACCTAGCAGCAATTCCTGAAATTTTTGGGATGGTTGCTCTGATCCAACAATTCAGTTGCTCTGATCCAACAAGATATCAAAAATAGCTGTCAGCAGTAGGGATGGGATACCAGTGGCTGCCCCAGTTCAGCCCACAGCCAGTGCCCCCCCCCCAGCCACATCCTCTGTGTCAGACATCAGATGTCAGATGCAGGGGGCATGGTTTTGCTCGCAAACGGGGCTGCATGCCCCTTTTAAAGGCAGGGAGAGCCGATCCCGGCCACACTGTGATGTGGTGCTGGCCTGATTTTGCTTGCAAGTGGTGTGTGTGGCCCTGCCCGGTTTCTTTGAACCCATTTGCACTATGGTGGGTCCACTCGTGGCTGTCAGACTTGTGTCATTATAAAACGGCATGAAATTTTGTTATTTTTCATCTATTAGTTATGTCCAATGCCCTGCCCAGGTTCAGATCCTTGGCATATCTAACGTGTGTGTGTGTGTGTGTGTGTGTGTGTGTGTGTGTGTGTGTGTGTATTAGAATACATCTTCATAATTTGCACCAAAAACTGTCACACAGAATGGTAATGAGGGAGGTAGCAGCATGTCAACTTTCCTGTTGAGTAAATGGTTTAAAATTATCCAAACAAAGAGAGTGAAGGACTTGTTCATACTTTTTGTCCTTTGATCTTACATTTCCCACTTTCTGGGGCCTCTCTAGGCTCTATGTCTGTCCCACACTCTCTAGGCTATATGTCTGTCCTTCCATGGGAGCTCAATGAGGGCTGATTCCAAATGGACAACTAGTCCCTTTTATAGAATCTGGACTGTGAACCTTTGGCTGCAGACAGTTTGGTTTCCTGAGCAGTTGTCACAGCTCAGCCAAACCTCTGCACAGGGGCGTAGCAAGGTTGAAGTGGGCCCAGAGACAAGATTTTAAAATGGGCCCCCCCCCCAAAGTCCAGGGCCTCTGCACACCCCAGGCCCCCAAGGATTTAAGTCTGATATTCCAAAACAAGTATGCTGCCTGCAAATACATTTCACTGAATACACACACACACATCACAATATATAGTGATATACATTGAGTACTATACATTTGTATTACTTTTAATGACTAGAACACACTAGAAAGATGAATTATTAAAATGGGCCCCTCGCTGCAGATTAGCCAAGGAGACTTTCAACCATGCAGGGTGAGCCTATGTTTGTTTTCTCAGAATTCTGAACAAATTCAGTCAAGTTTGATTGCAGGAGGTTTTTCACAGGAGGCTTTTAAAGCCCTTTAAGACACATCTCCTCTGGAATGGAGGTGCTGCATTCACATGTTGGCCAGATTTACCCTGAAGTCCCTGCAAGTTATTGGGGAGCAGTTCACACACAAGAAAAATAAAATAAAAGCACCACACATGCTTCCCAGTTCTCACTCAGACCTTCTGGGTTGCAAAACAACTTGAACATAAGTGTATTTATAAATGAATGAATGAATGAATAAATAAAATTAATAAAATACTGTTCCAGAAGTTTTTGCAATTTTCTGCCATGAAACAAGCCACTTATAGGACTTTTTAGATAGTTTTTTTTAAGTCAGCAAATTTTCCAAGCTGTTTCAAAATAAATATTCAGAGACTTCTCGGTCCCTCCCCCCCCCCATATCCAAGCCCTATGGCAAGCAGATCCCTATATATCCGGGGGGGGGGGCGGGAAAGGTAACCACAAAAAGGAGTTCACACTCTACCTGGCAAATGCTGGTCTGGGTTAAGCAGGGCAGCAAAGGGTCTTCTGCTGCAGAGAACACTCTGGCTGCCTCCTCCTTCCTGGCTGGCTTGGGCCCTACTCGAGTTCAGGCTTCACTGCGGCCTACACGGAGGCCTCCGTGGAAGCCCCGCCCACCCGCCGATCAGCTGAGAGGCGGGAGAAAAGGAGCTCTTTGCAGCTTGTCTGCTGCTTCGATTGCGGGCCAGCAGAACAAGCAGGAGAGACGGCGAAGAGGGCAAGTGGCTGAGAGGCTATGGGGCTGGGCAGGGGGCAATGGGGAGTCACATGAGGTACCCCTGGGGTGCCCCTCCAGGCAGTGGGGCCCCCAGACAACTGTCTCCCCTTGCCCTATCATTGTTACGCGCCTGCCTCTGCAAGAGCCTACGCCATCACCAGTGCATGGAAATGCAATATAGATTGTAGAAAATTGACATCAAGGAAATGTAAAAAATGTTTTTTCTTTGCTGTGAAACATTCATACTTTTAGGTGGCATCTCTTTGAGTCTCTTGCTTAGCGGTTCTTCAAAAGTAATTGGAATTTAAGTACTCGGTGAATTGATTCTCAGGGGTTTACTTAGCAGGATTTGTGTGCACAGCCACCTACTGTAGCTTTTATTAAAAATGTTAATGACAGAAGTCATATGTTAGTGGAGTTTTTACTCTTCTTGCAGAGTTGTGACAAATCCCATTACTCAAGCAACATCTGCCCTTCGTCCCTTAATCACAATCTCCTGTTTTCATTATCTTGCTGTTAAATCTTCAAAGCACTGCAGCTTGCAACAGTTGCAAGGGGAAATGACATTTCCCTTAAGTGGGGGGAAAAAGTTAGATTACTTCAAAATCTATTAATTAACAAATGTTGCCTAGGTATATAGGAATGTACACAACAGTATCCACTTGCGTGCCTCAGGGAACTTTCATATCTATCTATCTATCTATCTATCTATCTATCTATCTATCTATCTATCTATCTAGTTTGTAGACTACCACAAACTAGAGATGTGCATTAAACATGATTCGGATTCCGAACCACATCACATCCCTTTAACACAGAGGAGATCAGGTCCACACCTGCTACTTCACCACTCACTGCCACTTCCTTAATCATGGCACCTGCCCCATAGCTGCCCCTGTCGCATGCTGACATGCTCTCCCCTAGCTTCCCCAGTGAGACTCCGGAATGCACATGGCCTCCATGCATGCATGGGGGCCATTTATATGGCCAGCATGGTTGCTAATCCTGCAAATGTCTGCTAGACAGGTGCAGAAGACATGTACATGCTGTCATTGTGTGGAGCCAGCTCATCACCGACACACAATGGTAGCAGGGGGGCACCATGATTAAGGAAGTGGTGGTGAGTGGTGGAGGAGCAGGGATGGACCTGCTCTCATGCATGTTAAAGGAGATGTGTAAACCCTCCATGTTAAAGGGATGTGCTGCATGCAATTCAGCATCCAAATCATGTTATGTGCACATCCCTACCCCCAAACTTCTGTTTCTGGGTGGTTTACAACAACATAAAACAATTTAAAGTGAAAACCTTAAAGCAACTGAAAACTACAGTCAAGTTAAAAAGATTGGTGAAATAAATAAGTCTTTAAAGAATTTTAAAAAGTTGTCACAGATGAGGATGCTCTTATTTCATCAGGGAGCGCATTCCAGAGTCTCGAGGCAGTAACAGCTAAAGCTGTCCCTGAATAGCCACCAGACGAGCTAGTAGCAAATGCAAATGAACCTCTCTGGATGATCTTAATGGCAATGGAGCTCATGATGGAGAAGATATTCTTTTAAATATCCAGGGCATAACCTGTTTAGGGATTTATAGGTTATAACCAGTACCTTATATTTTGTCTGGAAACCTATTGGTAGCCAATGTAGTTCTTTTAGTATAGGAGTAATATGGTCTCTCTGAGATGGCCGAGAGACCAACCTGGCTGCCACATTCTGGACAAACTGCAGTATCCAGACTATGTACAAAGGCAACCCCACATAGAGTGCATTGAAGTAATCCAGTCTGGAGGTTACCAGCATAGTACCACTGTTCTGAGATAGTTTATCTCAAGAAACGGACACAGCTGGCGTGTCAGCCAAAGCTGATAGAAGGCACCTCTGGCCCCTGCCTCGACCTGGGACACAAGGGAGAGGCTTGGATCCAGAAGCACCCCCAGACTGCATACCTGCTCCTTCCAGATAAGTGTGATCCCATGCAGAACAGGCAGATCAAACTCATCTCCTGAATTTCAACCCTACACAATGAGTACCTCTGGCTTATCTGGATTGTGTCTCAGTTTGTTATCCCTCATCCAGCCCATTACTGCCTCCAGGCAAGCATTTAGGGAGGTTATGCTTTCTCCCAATGATGTAGACATGGAGAAATAGATTTGGGTGTCATCAGCATACTGAAAACAACCTGCACCAAATCTCCTGATGACTCCTCCCAGCGGCTTCATGTAAATGTTAAGCAACATTGGAGACAATATGGAGCCCTGAGGGACACCATATGGAAGTTCAGATTTTGAAGAACAAGAGTCTCCAAGAGACACCATCTGGAATCTGCCTGTGAGATAAGAGCAGAACTACTGCAAAGCAGTGCCTCCCACCCCCAGTCTGCGCAGATATTCCAGAAGGATAGCATGGTCAATAGTATCAAAGGCTGCTGAGAGATCCAAAAGGACCAATAGAGTCACACTCCCTCTGTCAATTCCCAATTGGAGATCATCCATCAGGCCGACCAAGGCAGTCTCTCCACCCCATAGCCTGCCCAAAAGCCAGTTTGAAATGGGTCTAGATAATTTATTTATTTAAAATATTTCTATACCGCCCAAAGCCTGCATCTCTGGGCAGATTGCAATTAAAATCATTTAAATCACTGAGAACATTTACAATCCAGTATTAAAACTTTTAAAACTATAAATCTAATTAAAAGCCTGGCTGAATAAATGTGTCCTCAGTGCCTTTTTAAAAGTTACCAGAGATGGGGAGGCTCTTATTTCAACAAGGAGTGCATTCCAAAGTCTAGGGGCAGCAATGAAAAAGGCTCATTCCCAAGTTGGCGGCAAACACAGACAAAGGCAAAGAAGACATTCTCTTAAATACCCAGGGCCAAAGCTGTTTAGGGCTTTATAGGTAATAACCAGCACCTTGTATTTTGCCCTGAAACGTATCGACAGCCAGTGTAGTTCCTTCAACACAGGAGTAATATGGCCTCTCCTAGATGACCCAGAGACCAACCTGACTGCCACATTCTGGACCAATTTTAGTTTCCAGACAACGTACAAAGGCAGCCCCAAATAGAGAGCTTTGCAGTAATCCAGCCTAGAGGTTACCAGTATATGTACCACCGTTTTGAGGTCATTCATCTCAAGAAACGGACGCAGCTTGCGTATTAGCAGAAGCTGATAAAAAGCATCTATGGCCACCGTCTCAAATTGGGACATGAGGGAGAGGTTCAGATCCAGTAGCACCCCCAGACTGCATATCTGTTCCTTCTGGGGAAGCATGGCCCCATCCAGAACTGGCAGATCAAAATAGTCTTCTGAGTTCTGACACGCACAATAAGTACCTCCATCTTATCTGGATTCAGTCTCAGTTTATTATCGCTCATCCAGCCCATTATTGCCTCCAGGCAGGCATTTAGGGAGGTTATTCCTTCTCCCAATGAAGTTGACATGAAGAAATAGATTTGAGTGTCATCAGCATATTGATAACACCCTGCACCAAATCTCCTGATGACCCCTCCCAGCAGCTTCATGTAGATGTTAAACAACATTGGAGACAATATGGAGCCCTGAGGGACACCACACAGAAGTTCAGATTTTGAAGAACAAGAGTCTCCAAGAGACACCATCTGGAATCTGCCTGTGAGGTAGGAGCAGAACCACTGCAAAGCTGGGCATCCCACCTCCAATCCCCTCAGATGTTCCAGAAGGATGCTATGGTCAATAGTAATGAAAGCCGCAAAGAGATCCAAAAGGACCAAAGGAGACACACTCCCTCTGTCAATTCCCATTTGGAGATCATCCATCAGGCCAACCAAGGCTGTATCCACCCTATAGCCTGCCTGAAAGCCAGTTTGAAATGGGTCTAGATCAGGGCTGCACAACTCAAATGCCCTAGTGGGCTGGGAACCATCCACAGCTCGGAGTGTACGGGCCGAGGTCAATTTTTAGCACATTATTACATTAAAACTAAAAATCTTATTAGTTACTCGTGGATCTATTCCCCCTGTCAATGGACCCATAGTTTCAACCAAGGATAGTGGCCAGAAAATAGGTCCTGTCCCTGCTTAATCAGTGGGGCCCCTGGAGTGCATGCCAGCTCCAAACAAATGCCAAGTCCTCTCCTCTCAAACTGTTGTTGCTTTTCAGGCTGCAATTCTAGGCATGCATACATGGGAGTAAGCCTTGCTGGGAACACCATGGAACATATTTATGAGAAAACATGCATAGGGTGGCGCTATAGCTGCAGGATACCCAGGGGCCAGTGGGCCAGATCCAGCCCCCGGGACTTATGTTGTGCAAGCCTTGTCTAGATAATCAGTTTCTTCCAAGATTGCCTGGATCTGGGAGGCCACCACTTTCTCAATCACCTTGCCCTGCCATGGAAGATTGGAGACAGGCCTGTAATTGCTTAACTCTGAGGGATCCAAGGCAGGCTTCTTCAGAAGCAGTCTAATGATTGCCTCTGCCCTTAAGACAAAAAGGCATCCTGCCTTCCCTCAGAGAAGATCTCTACCAGGCCCTCTACAACAGCCTAACTGCTAGACAGTATAAGCCATGTCAGGAAAGGATCAAGAGGACAGGTGGTAGGCCGCACCATTCCAAGCAACTTGTCCACATCCTCAGGATTAATGAACTGAAACTGATCCAGGATCACCACATAAGAGGAACTGCTGGACACCTTGGCGTCAGACTCTGTTACAATTCTAGAGTTTGAATCTTAGTAGGCCCAAATACGAGTGATTTTGTCCACACAAAAATCGTCAGAGTGAGTAATTGTTGGTTCCAACTACCAATTCAAGGGGGAAGGGGCACACATTAGTCGCTTCACGACCCTGAACAACTCCACCGAATGTGAACTTACGGGTGCGATATGGGTGGAAAAGAATTGCTTCTTTGCCACATGTATCGCCAGAGCATAGATCTTCAAATTCGCTCTGTGTAGTAATCTGTCGGATTCAAGTCGGGTTTTTCTCCATTTGTGCTCTAGTCTTTAGGGGTGTGCTGGGAACCGGCTGGCCTGGTCAGTATGAGTCCGAACTGGACCCAAACAGGACAGGGCCAGTTCAGTCTGGTACCCCCTCAATCCCCCCCCCAGTTGGTTGGTCCAGGGGGGTCCAGGAATTCTTTTTTTAAAAAAATTAAGAACTTACCCCCTCCGGGGGACTTGCTGTAGGTGGTAGTGGGGTCTGCAGGGGTTCCCCCTTCCCTGCTGGCCTCCTTGCCTCCCAAACTGGCCCATTTGGCCAGCGCTTTGGCCCATAGGGGCCTTCCCCCTCTGACATGGTGGCCATTTTGTAGGCCACAGCGCCTGCGCAATCATTCTCTGCATGGCATGAATCATGCCAGGCCATGCAGAGGCCGAATTCAACAAGCTGGATGAATGGGCCAGTTTGGGAGTCAAGGAGGCCAGCAGGGGGGGAGAAACCCTGCAGAACCACCCACCACCAAGAGCAATTCCCCCGGAGGAGGTAAGTTCTAAAAATATTATTATTTCTTGTTTATACAGTCAGACAGGTGTTATTGACCGGTTTGTTTTATCCAGACATCGAGTCCTTCCCAAGGACCTGGGATGGCTGTATTTTATTGTCAATTGTTATAGATATCGTCGCAGAATATAGGCTGTTCCCAGTAAAGATGCTTTTTGTAATTGGCTGATGGTGATTTCTGTGACATCTATGGTGTTGAGGTGCTCCTCAAGGTATTATTATTAATAATAATAATAGATGGGGGGGGTTCGGTCTGGGGTCAGACCGAACAGTGGGTGGTTCAATTCAACCCTGAACAGTCAAACCTAACAGGTTCAGACCTGTTTGCACATCACTATTAGTTGTCTACCTCACTGCTTGAACCCTCGTAGTTCTTCTGTATACCAAAGGGCCAGTTTCAAAGCAGGTCAAGAGGATGCTTAGGAGCAATTGTGTCCACTTCCCTGGTGAGTTGATTATTTCAGTTATCCACCAGAGTGTCAACAGGGTTATCAGCAGAGCCAACACTAAATCCCTCCAAAGCTTGCAATGCTGTTGGATCCAGTAAACCTCTCGGGTGGACCATCCTAATGGACCCTCCTCCCCTGCAGAGGTGGGATCTGGTTGTGAGTCCAACCTTGACCAGATGGTGGTCCATCCATTACAGTGGGAAATCACAGGAGTCCCCACCCAAAGAGCACAACCCTGTTCAAAGTGAAAGACCAGATCAAACATGTGACCAGCAATATACATCAGTCCTGAGACAAGATCAAGCATGTGAGCAGCAATATGCATCGGTCCCACAATTTCCTCCAAGACCGCCTGGAGCTAGGAGGCCCCCACCTTCTCAATCCACCTTGCCCAACCCATGGAAAGTTGGAGACAGGCATGTAGTTACTTAACTCTGAGGGATCCAAGGCAGGCTTCTTCAGAAGTGTTCTAATAATTGCCTTCTTAATACAAGGAGGCATCCTGCCCTCCCCCAGAGAAGCATTTATAATCTCTACCAGGTCCTCTACAACAACCTCCCTGCCAGATATTGTAAACCAAGGCAAGAATCAAGAGGAAAGGTGGTAAGCCACACAATTCTGAGCAACTTGTCCACATCCTCAGGAGGCACAAACTGAAACTGATCTAGGGTCATCACGTAAGAGGAGCTGCTGGACACCTCAGCAGGAGACTCTGTAACCATTGTGGAATTTGAATCTAAGTCAGCCTGAATACAAGACCTTTTGCCCACACAAAAAAACTCATTAAAAATGTCACAACAAGTAATGGGTGGTTCCAAGTACTGATTCAAGGGGGAAGGGGCATACATTAGTCCCTTCACAACCATGAACATCTCCGCTGGACTTGAACTTGCGGGTGCGATACGGGTAGAAAAGAATCGCTTCTTTGCTGTATGTATCGCCTGAGCATAGGTCTTCAAATATGCTCTATGTAATCATCTGTTGGATTCAAGCAGAGTCTTTCTCTACTTATGGTCTAGTCATCTACCTTAGGGATGTGCACAAAACCGGTTTGCCCAGTTCAGTTTGAATTTGAACTGGGTTTGAACCAAGAGGGGGAGGTTCGGTTTTGGTTTTGCTCAACCCGCCCCCAGCAGGTTCAGTTTGAATTTGAACCAGTTTGAACTGGTTAAAACTGGTTTGAACCTCCAAAAGTGGGTGGGGTGGTAGCTGGCACCCATGGGTACCTACCACCCAACCCCCAAAGCAATCGGACACTCATACAATTTTTATGAATTTTTGAAATTCTATTTTATTTTTTTCTCATAGGGTATAATGAGACTTGAACCAGCCCATTATTCCTCATTGTGGAGCACCCATGGGTGCTTAACAACCACCCAAACCCCGAAGTAATCAGACACTCCTATGATTTTTTATGAATATTTGAAATATTTTAAATTATTTTTCTCATAGAGTATAATGGGACTTGTGCCAGCCCTTTATCTACTGTTGTGGAGCACCTAGGAGCACAAACATGGGGTGGGTGATAGGCACCCGGGGTGCCTACCACCCGCCAAACCCCAAGGCAATTGGACACTCCTCTGATTATTGGTGAATTTCAAAAGTATTTTTGAATTCCTCATAGGGAATAATGAGGATTCCAGCAAATGTATAGCTTCACATCGGGGGGAAAGGGGTGGCCTAGAGTGGAGTGTGGAGGGTGGTAGTTCCCAAGCAATGAAGCTACCAGAATTATTTGAAAGGAATTAGGCAAAGAGCTGATTTTTAAGTTATTTTTGAAGTTTTTCTCCATAGGAAGAATGGAGGTTTCAGCAGCCCCATAACTGCACTTGGGGGGTGCTGGGGTGGCCCAGAGTGAGTGGTGGTGTAGTACACAGAGGGTGCCAACCACCTCCATGGGTTGCTAACCCATGGGGTTTTGTTGTTTCTGAGGTGTTCTGAGTGTAGATTCTCTGGTAGCATATGAAATTTTCAATGACAAACCATGAATCCACTCTCATTTGCTACCAGAGAATCTACACTCAGAACACCTCAGAAACAACAAACAGCAGCCATTGTGGCATTCATTCCTTTCCCCAGTTCAAGTCTTTACCAGGCAGGTCCTCCTTCTCTTCTAGAGATGTGCAGAATGTTCCAAGCTCAGAATGTTCCAACTCCAAATAGGTCGCTCCAAGTGTTCCAAGCTCAAAAAAGAATGCCCTTCAAATGAAAGGCCTGTTTCAAGCTCAGAATGCAATGACCCTGAGTGTTCCGAGTGCTGTTTTGGTGGGCTGTGTTCTCCTTGCTTCTTTCCTGGTTTCGGCACTGGCTTAGATTGGCTTCCAATCTCCTTGCTTCTTGGTTGGCTTGTTATCATACAAATAAACTTGATTTGTATGATAACCAACGAAAATGGCACTCAGAACACTTGAAACATTCTGAGCTCATTCCGACACCCTGTTGTTCCGATGGAATGTTCCAGGGATTTGTGTACTGTTCTGAGTTCGGAATGAAATGCAAATCCCATTCTGTGCACATCTCGACTATCTTCTGCCCAGGGCATAGAATGGGCTTTGCTGGGAGCCGAATAGAATTTTTTTGGTGACAAAGTTTAGGGAGAGGTGGGGTTTTTTGTACCTACTCCATTCCCTTTTACCTTTAAGATACCTTTAGTTAGGTCACCATGTGGCAGATGCAGTGTGGACTGCATACAAGTGTAGTGGAGTTTTCTTTAATGAGCTCCCTTGGCCTACTTTTAAATGGGGGAGGTGTTAACTTGTCCTTAGAGGCTGTGCAGCTTAGGGATATGATTTCCACTCCTACCTCCTTTGGAGGCTTCAAAAACCTCAAAGGCTGAATGGCTTGTGGGGAAGAACTCAGATCCTCCAGGGTTGGCAAAGAGGCACAGCAAGCAGCATTGTGTTGATTCAAGGCTCTGAGCCAAGGTGTGTCCCCAAAAGATTTGGGAGAAAGATGCATTTGTCTAACCTCCAGTCTAAATTAAACCCACACTGCATGGGGGCTGAGTTATATTTATCCAGTTCTTTACATTGTTAATACAGTTGTGGCCCTTTACCCAAATAAGTTTCCTGAGTTTGTAGTGCTTCATGGCTTCAGGTATGGGGGAAAGCTACCATCTATTGTTCAAAGTAAAGGCCATCTTTAACATTTCTTTCTCTCTTCCTGTTACAGTAAAATACTAGTATCAAAACAAGCCTCAACAAATAACTGTGCCCTTATATTTTTGCTCCACCAGTTAAAATTGACTTCCATTGATTCACCAGCCAAAGCTTTAGTTGATTAATCTGATAATTAAGCTGATTAAAAAGCTTGCTACTCTACTGACTACTATCAAAATGACTATGTGGAAGCAACTGCAATGTCTTGTGATTTCAAAACTTTAATATGACATATAGCTAGAAAGAACAATTCTGTCTTTAATATGTGAAGGAGGCAATGTAAGAATGAATCCGTGGTGACCATTTAGAATGAAATTCAAGGCAAAACAGCACTTTATTTGCTTCATAAAAACCTGTGAAGCATTCAGATTGAATAATGCAAGCAGAATGCAGCAGTATAAATCTTCTTAATTTACATCCAGGGTTTCATTATGCATATTGTATGGCACTCTGCAAAACTTTAATTTACAGATTTTTTTATTTGGAATTTCAGCAATCCTAGTAGAAGTGCTAAGCATGCCCATTGGAACATTTAACCAAAGTAAGTCTCTAGAGATTTACTTAATGAGTCTGGAATTATCAGTTATTTGCATTCCTAGTAGATTTAAAGCAGAAAGGCCTATTAACAAGATAACGGGCACATGTCGCTTGAATGCTAGTCTTCAGTAAACTATTTATGGAAATGAATAACTCAAAGTACAAATTTCAAGCATGTCACTACTAAATGGAGGTAGCATTTGTTCGTCTCATTTAGATAGGTAATTTGACTCAGAATGGCCACTTATTTAGTTATATGCCATTGAATAGACTTGAGCAAATTGCCCCGATAAACTTAAATGTGAACCCTTTCAGCTGTGATGACCTTCATTGTGCTCTCCCTAACATTTTGGATAGGTATGTATCACAATGAGGTTATTAGAAAGACTGTGATTGTAATACAGAAAATAATAAAACAGAGGCTTTTTAAATGAATGGGAGGAAGTGTAGAGGGTTTATTTTGCCTGAAATCTCTCTATAGCACTGTGGTTCAGACATAACTACAGTCCCTGAACAAATGGTTTCTGTGAGCATAGATGTGAACACAGGAAACTGGCTTATACAGAATCAGAGCAACATTTAGTTCTGTAAATGTATTGTAGTTTTCCTAGTTGTATTTTACCTATCCATGAGTATATTAGAGTAGATACTTCATCTTAGACCTCACATGATTGTGTAATAGATTTTCATTATGAAAATGTTTATATATTGGCCATGCTAAAATAGCAGCCACTGAATAAATTGCTGAAATTAAAATGAATAGGACATTATTATGTACAATATAGGGTTACCCAGAGACCTGGACCTTTTTAGCTAAAAACATAACACTCTGAGTCCAGATGCATTTTATGTTGTCTGTAACACAGCTACGAGTTTATTACGGAACTACAGATTCCATATAGGATAGGGATCCTTTATTGATTAAGAATTTAAAAAACCTATTTCAAATATGATTGGAAGGGATTGGCACAGCTCTTTATTCTCAGTGTAATGATACTCCTGGACTGGCTGGGAAGAAAAGAGTCAATCTGAACATGTGCAGAGACTACAGCAGCTCCTGTACTTCCAGGACCAATGAATGGGGCTTTCTGGTTTATGGAGGAGATTTCTGGGCAGGCCAGAATCTGGGCATTGCACTTTTTTTAGTCAACCAAGTATTGCCTTCCCCAACTTCTTGGTTATGGCAAATTCACACAATACCCTTCTTTATCTTCAACAGCAGAACCAACCTCCCCCAGGGAACTGTTTGCCTGCAAAGCTAACAATCTGTGAACTCTGCAATCACATATATAATTTGGAACAACTTTCTTGATCAAAGCAACACTCTTTTCTATCTGCGTCATTCTCAGAAATTGATCTGTCAGTACAGGGCCTTTCATGTATTACGTTTTCTCCCATGTGAGTTGATGCAACTTTCCCCAGTTACAGCTCTGTTTTGCTGAAGGAATATATGAGGTCATTCCGGCTTGACTATTGCAATGCGCTTACATGGGGCTGCCTTTGTACGTAGTCCGGAAACTTTTGTTAGTTCAGAATGAGGCAGCCAAATTGGTCTCTGGGGCAACCCGGAGAGACCATATGATGCCTGTTTTAAAACAGTTACACTGGCTGCCTATATGTTTCCGGGCAAAATACAAAGTGCTGGTTATTACCTTTAATACCTGGTTTTCAGGGTTTTAATTGTTTTGATAGTTTAATTGTTTTTTAAGTTGTTTTAAATTGGTATTTATATTTGTATCTCTGTTTTAATTGTTTTTAATGTTTTCTGTTTTAATTGTAAACCGCCCTGAGCCATTTCGGAAGGGTGGTATATAAATCAAATCAAATCAAATCAAATCAAATCAAATAAATAAATTCTCACAACTGGGCAGGTGGGGTAATGGGCAGGCGAAGGGGAAGGCTGCAGAAGCTTTCCATCCCCACAATCTCCAAGGACCGTCTGAGCACACGGATCACACACACAGATGGTCCACCGCTACCCCAGGGGTGAGGAGGTCTGGAGGTTGGGACGTGTTGTCCAGGCCCCCAGAAATCTTACAATGCACCACACGAGTGTGAGGTGCATTGTGGGGATCCCCCCCCGGGTGCCAGCCAGGAGCCCCGTAGTAGGGTTGTGCATTTTGGGGTTTTTTTTCTGTTTTGTTTTTGGCCTGAATCCGAAACACCCCAATTTTGTTCTGTGTTCGAAATTGCAAAATCTGAATCCGAAAATGTTTTGGATTTTAAAAAATGGCCCCGGGGAATAACTAGTGGTTGGGGGGTGGTAGTGTCCAATGGGTCCACCCAAATTTCAGAGGAATTGGGCAAAGGGCTGATTTTTGGTGAATTTTTGAAGTATAGGATTTTTCCCATAGGGAAGAATGGAGGTTTCAGCAAAAGTATAGTTTCATGTTGGGGGGGAGGGGATGGCCCAGAGCAGAGTAGGGTGGGTGGTAGTGCCCAGTGGTGGCAAGGAAGCTGCCAGAATTATTTCAAAGGAATTGGGCAGAGGGCTGATTTTTAAAGATGTAATGGAGTTTGCACGTCTGCAAAGTTCTTCCCCATAGGGAATGATGGACCTCCATAATTCCTCCCCCATAACTGCACTTGGGGGGCACCAGGGTGGCCCAGAGCAAGTGATGGTGTAGAGCACATAGGGTGCCAACCACCCCCATGGGTTGCTAACCCATGGGGTACTGGGTTCTGTTGTTTGAGATGTTTTGAGTGTAGATTCAGATTCTCTGGTAGCATATGAGAGTGGATTCATGGTTTGTCGTTGAAAATCTCATATGCTACCAGAGAATCTACACTCACTCACCACCACTCGCTCCCGGCCACCCCAGTGCCCCCCAGGTGGAGTTACGGGTCTGCTGAAACCTCCATTATTCCCTAGGGGGGGAAACCTTAAAGAAGCATAAACTTCAACAATTCCTAAGAAATCAGCCCTTTGCCTTATTCCTTTGGAATCTGGGTTGTGGCAGGCACCCCTTGGGGGCACTGCCACTCAACCCACTGTTTTAGCCCTCAGGCTCCCTTTCTGCCCCAAATCTGCCCCAAAGACATGTTAACTTAATCCCCCTTTCTGCCCTGAATCCACCCCAAATAACATCAACATCACACATTAACAACAGCAGAGCTTTGGAAAAAATCAGGCAGATTTCCAAAGGTCATAGACATCCACGTCCCCCCCCACCCGAAATGCAATTGATCTACACACAACATTGTGAAACAACAACAATGAAATGCACACTGCCCCACTAGCCAATGATGATAAATTTAAACTTAAATTTGCTTAAAAGGAATAAGCAGGCAATTGCCAGCAGATCAGCCCATGCTTTCGCTGGTCAATCTGCAGGCTGGAAGGGCTGGAAATTCAAACAGATGTCAAAACTCAGAATGGCGACTGAAGGAGAAAGACTTTTTGCGATTGCAAAATGGAGTTCCAAAACAGCCCAAACAACAAAATGTTTTGTATCCGAAACAGGGATGTTTTGTTTTGGCTACAAAATTTTCTGGTTTGAGCATTGGGTGTTTTGTTTTGGGTACAAAACAGCTGAAATGGCCTGTTTTGTGCACAAAACATTTTGTGAGCCTATTTTTCAGACTTTGCATTGGCTGGGCTATTGATCGTTTGATTGGCCAGAATGAGTCTTGTGCTCTGGTAGGCTGTTGAGTGTGCCACTGTTTGAGAGCTGGCACCCTGTTTGCGGGGGGGGTACAAAGGTGGGGGCTCCCAAAGGAGGGAGTTTCAAACCTATTTAAGCCAAGCCTCTGGCCTGGAAAATTCTCTTTGGCTGCAGTTGTGGGATCATCTGGACCTTGCTGTGCTGACTAGCTGGTGTCTGTGTGAGTCCTTGACTGAGTCTGTCCTCCTGCTCTTTCTTTCGTCCATTCTCTGCCCTGTGTCTGTGTTACTTTAAGCTTCTTTCCCCATCTATTGTTGTTGTTGTGTTGTCTTTCTCTCATTCATTCGTTCTTTCATTCCTTTGTTATTTGGCCAGGGCCCAAGGCCTTGGCCCTTCCCCATACCCCATCTATCTGTATTGAATTCCTTAATTTTACCCTGCCTCTCTTCTTGTTCATCTCTTTCCCTGCTGATTTGTTTTTGCTTTGGTTTTGTTCTTTGTTCAGTGTGCTTTTTTAAAGTCTTCTTGTTGTTCCTGCCTCCCTCCCTGCCATCCCATCCCCTGCCTGGATCCCATCCCAGGCCAGTCCCCTGGCTGATCCAGGGCCTAGGCCCTGCAGCCTGGCCTGGTCTCCCCTGACCTCCTCCTGTGCCATCTGCCCCCCTCTGGAACCCCCTCCCTCTCTGTTTGTGCTTTGCTTTGCATTTGAACTGCTGGGTTCATTTTTATTGATTATTGTTGATTCCTGATTATTGTTTGCTGTTATATATTTATTGCTGTTTGGATTTAATTATTGATTTTTGTGTGCCCCTTCTGGGCCTGCTGCCCCCTTCCTCCTGCCATGCCCCCTCCCATCCAGAGTCCCCCTCCCATCCAGAGTCTCCCCCCCACTGCCCCCCCTCGCTCCTATTCTGTGCCTGTGCCTGCCTGGGCTTGGTTTTGAGCAGTTTTGGTTATTTAGAAAATATTAATTTGATTTCTGCTGTGTCTGTGTGCTCTCTGTTTGATTTCTTGTCATCAACATATTGAGGAATTTGGGGGTTTTTTTGCTCTGTTGTTGTTCATTGATTTCTGCACTTTGCCCATGTCTTGTTGTCCATTGATTCATTCCTGGTTTTTGTTGTTGTTGATTTTGTGCCCCTTGGGGCCTGGTGCCAGCCCCCCCATGCCACTCCTGCTCCTCCTGCTCTTCCATCCCCCCTCCTATCCAGACTCTCCCCCCCACACTGTCCCCTTCCTTCCTAGTCTGTGCCTGCCTGCCCGGGTTGCTTTTTGAAGATTTTTGTTTTTTTAAAAAAAATATTAATTTCTGCTGTGTGTTTGCTCTGATTTGATTGATTTATCTTATTAATATTATTGAAGAGTTTGTTCTGTTGTTGTCCATTATTTCCTGGTGGTATTTTTGCACTTTTGCTCTTGTTGGGTCACTCCTGGTTTTTGTTGTTTTGTTGATTTATTTATTTTGTGCCCCTTGGGGCCTTGTGCCCCCCCACTCCTGATCCTTCTCTGCTAATCTCCTCCTCCCATCCAGATTCCTCCACACTCACCCCCCGTGTGGCCCTTGGGCCTGCTGCCCCCTTCCTCCTGAAACCCCTCCTCCCAGCTAGTTTCACTCACCCCCTCTCTCTCTGCCCCCTTGGGCCTGCTGCCCCCTTCCTCCTAGGACCCCCACTCTCTGCTACATCACCCCCACTCGCCCCCTCTCTCTGCCCCCTTGGGCCTGCTGCCCCCTTCCTCCTAACACCCCCTACCAGCTACATTACCCCCACTCACCCCCTCTCTGTGCTGCGCGCTCTCTCTCTCTCTCTTACTCCTAACTCCTGCTCTGCTCTCTTCTCCTTCACTCTCTGACTCTGTCTGCTCTGCTCTAGTCTCTCTTCCTGTCTCCTTTCCTTCTTTCATTCCCACAGCTGCAGCCCATAGCACCTGCCATCGGTTTTTATATTTTTTAATAAGTATTTCATTTTATTTGTCGCTGCTTGGGGGTGGGTGAGTCAAAAATAGTGGCTCCTCATTCTGCCCCTCTCAACTGTCCTTGACCACCCCAGTTGCTTCTGCCACCCTGTCTGTGTACCAGCCGGGGTGGGGGGGCTGGTTTGCATGTCTGACCAGCAGTGTGCGGCAGGAGAAGGACCAGAAGAAGAGGGGTGAGTGTATTCATGCGCATGTGTGCACCTTTTGTTGTCCCCTTCCCTAGTTGGAGGTTCTAAATAGGGACTCGTGTATTTTGCAATGCATTTGGGTATGGGGAGGGATATTTTGTGATATATTGTTGTGTTGTTGTTTGCTTGAAGATATGTTGCTTCTTTTTCAGATTGTTTCTTTTTTTGCAGGTCCCCCCCCGGCTATTGTTGTTGTTATGTTGATGATTGCTATTGTATGTATTTTGTTTGCTTGCTCTGGGTGGAGTGGGTGGGTTTTGTTAAAGGGGTCATTTAAAATAGGCTGCTAGGCTTGGCAGTTAAATTGTTGAACCCCCCCGCCCAATTTTAAACTACACTTTTCACTAAATAAGGGTTTCGTTTGATGTTCAGGTTCCCCAAGCTTTGACTCTGTCCCTCCCTGGTAGGTGCTGTGTCCTAATCCCCTCCTCCAATCTATTTTCCCCATAATAAAAAAAAACCTCCCCCCCCCCGCAACTACTCCACCTAACTGCCCGTGCCACCCACCCAGGGTTCCCCCCTTTACTTAAAGTTTAACACCCCCTCCCCAATTGGCTTTTTCAAACTTAACCAAAAGGTTCCCCTCACCTCACCTCAATTGGCCTCCCACCCGCTAAAATTCTTCCCTTCGCCCCAATTGGCTTTTCCCCCAAAAAAATTCCCTCCCAGCTCCAAATTAATTGGCCTTTTTTGCCCCTTCCCACCTTCCAAACTATTTTTTGTCCCTTTCTAGCCTTTCTCATACAGTCTCCCACCTTTACAATGTCAGTGCGACGCGAGCACTGTGTTCAGGCAAGGCCTCACCTAAGGTTGCCAGGCAGAGGTGGGAGAGGCCGGGGGCGGACTGTGCCTGCGGCTGTGGGGCAGAGAGTGAGAGGATGCGGGACAAGCCTGATGATACCCTAGTCCTCCCCATTGCAGAATTCTTTGCCCCAGCTGAGGGGATTGTCCGCAGGCTAGATTTCCCCCAGCCTGCTGCCGGCTGAGACAGAGGCAGAGGTACTAGAGCTGTGGTGGGTCCCTCAACACCAGGTGCTGCTGGGGCACTGCCAGTGGTGGTGGAGAAGACTGCTGGTGCGGGGGAGCATGCAGAGGGCAGGGAGGATGTTACGGCTGGCAGCAACGCAGCCAGGTTCTCCCTCCATCTTCGGGCCCTTCCCCCTATACTTTCGCCACTCAGTGGAACCCCCCTCATGAAGCACAGGCAGTCGTGGTGGTGTCCAGTGGTGGTGGGTCCCACCACTCTGGCTCCAATGAGGAAAAGTCTAATGCTGAGGTAGTGGAGAGGCCTGCCTTTCCTCTGCCAGTGGAGCCGGGCCCTTCCTCTTCCATGGAGGGCGGAAGGGGGTTGGGTGGCAGCAGTGGGCAGGCAGAGGCAGCCGCCCCCACCCCAGGACTGCAGCCACCAAGAAGAAAGAGGCCTAAGACAGCGCCCAGGGTGCAGGAGGCCAAGGGCAGCGGTGTCTGGCGGCATTTTGAAATCCCTGAAAATGCCCCAAACCATTCTCCTGCCACTAGAGCGGACAAGGACAGTGTGCCTGCACCAGCCAAAAAGCAGGCTACACTGCCAGTCCAGTGGTGTTGGGCAGTAAGCGTACTGTTCGTGTGGACCATCATCACTTCCCCGCCTCATAGTGGAGATGATTTCCACTGATGACCAGCCATTTCAGGTGGTTGAGAATTCCGGCTTCTGCCAGATTCTCCAGTACCTTACTCCTGACTACATCATCACCTCAAGGACCACGTTCAGCTGCACATGGTCTCCTCCCTGTACCACCGGTGCAGGGAGCTCGTGTCAGCTGGGCTGCATGCGGCCCCAGTGGGCACCAGCATGCATTTCACAACTGACCTCTGGGCCAGTGTCAGTGGGATGCACGCTGCTTTCCTGGCCCTCACTGCCCACGGGTGGGGTCCAGAGAGAGAGGGGACGTCCATGGGCACTGCCTCTGGGTCCAGCACGTCTCCCGCTGCACAACGGCACAGGTGGGCCATTCTGCATGTGGAGACGATGGACACGAGGCACACCATGGACGAGGTGGCGGCCGTACTCGGCCACTCGATTGAGGAGTGGATTGGCGGGTGTCCACACCTCTCCTGCGGCTTCATTGTTACAGACAATGGAGCCAATGTTACTGCCATTGTCGAGACAGTCCTGGGCTGTGTGAAATATGGTGTATGGCACATACGCTCCATCTGGCTGTCAGGGATGCCCTTGGCCTTAGGGAGCTGAAGGCATCCAAGCCGCCCCGCTCCACCACCACCCCAAGTGCTGCTGCTGCCATGGCCACGCTTGTTGAGAAGGCTGGCAAGCTGGTTGGCCATTTCCACCGCAGCAAGAAGTCCAGGCACATGTTTCACAAGAAGCAGGATGACCTCGGGCTTCCACATCATCTCATCCCAACGGATGTAGATACGCAGCTGTTTGCGACCTCTCGAATGCAGAGTGGAAGCAGATGTCCAAGGCGGTGTCGGCACTCGAGCCCTTCCAGGTTACCATGAAGGGCTTATATGGTGACATCACTCTCTTGAACCAGGTGCTTCCCACAGCTCTGTGTCTGGAGAAGCTGATAGGTGAGCTCCAGACTTCTCTGACCATGCCAGAGGGTCGTGCTCTGGCTGGAAGGCTGAAGTCTGGGGTAGCCAAGTGGCTTGTTGGTGAGTTGGGTAGCAGGGAGGAGTATGTCCTCACTTGTCTCTGTGACCCGACCATCAAGGGAAATGTCGTGAGTGCCGGCGACTTGCCTCTAGTACTACACCAATATGGGTGGAGGGACCTCCTGATCCAGAAAGTTAGGGAAGAGGAGGTCACTAGGACCAGGAGGGACTAGGAGGGTGGCAGTGGTGCGGGTGCATCTCCCCCGAGTGACCTGCATCCAGCGGCAGTGCAGCGGCATTAGCTTGCCCTTCCCCTTCCTCTTCCCAGTCCAGCAGCATGGCATCCCAGGCAGCGCCAACACAGCAGGCACTTGCTCCCTCCATGAAATCCTCTCAGTGGTTTCAGCGAGTATGCCTTGACACCTTGCCTGGTGTGCGAGAGGCTTGACCTGCCAGGCCCTCCAGTGCTGAGCAATGCATTGCCCAGTACTTGGAGGAGCCTGTGGAGGAAGACAGCTCGATGAACTGCGCACAGTTCTGGGTGATCCGCTGCCAAGTCTGGCTGGACCTGGCGGTGGTTGCTGTGTACCTCCTCTCCTTCTCCCCAACCAGTGTCCAGAGCAAGCGGGTGTTTTCACATGCCGGGGACGTGGTAGCACCCTCTCAGTCCCAGTTGGATGCTGGTCTGGTGGAGCAGTTGGTCTTCCTTAAGGTCAACCTCCTCCTTCTGGGATACCTGAGCTGGAGCTTGAGCTGGGTGAGTGATTACCATGGTTGCCCCATGGTTGGTCACCTGCCTGGCTCATCCTCTGCTCATCCCTCCCCCCTTCCACCTCTAGCTGAGCTGATGTGACAGATGCTGAGCCATGACAGCCAACTTGCAGCGTGCCCAGTACTAGTGTTGTGACTGGCCAAACGTTTATAACCCCGCCGCTGCCCACGCCCACGTAAGAAACTCGATGCTGACCACAACAAGCCCTTATCTCCACCTGTCAGCATTCGGGGGCCTGGCATGGGCATGGCGCGCACACCTAAAAGTAGCACAGCCCCACAATAATACCACCAGACTAGCACCAGCGGGGGCAGGCACACGTTCTGTAAATATGTAAATAATAATTTCCAAATATGTTCTGTTAATCAACCCTCCAAACATATTGAAAAGCATACTTGTAAACAAATGATGACTCCAAAAAGTATTGATTTTTAAAAATATGTTATCAAAGAAATCATGTGTGGGGTTGGTTTTCATTAAAAATGTGTTTAATATCTTTTTAATGCTCGCTGAATGAATTCTCATGTTGTTTGTTGATTATGGTTACTGTTGATGTTGACTGACAAATTATAATCATAGAACTTACTTGTCAACACAACTGATTGATTGATTGATTGATTGTCTGGGTTCTTTGGGGGGAGGGGAGGGAATTTGGTCTGTGTCTGTCTGTGCTGTTTGTACTTGTCTGGAGAGAAAGGTGTGTGTGTGTGTGTGTGTGTGTGTGTGTGTGTGTGTGTGTGTGTGTGTGTAGGCTGTTTCTGTTGTGTTTGTGTGGATGCATGTTGCTGTTAGTACTGTCTGTGTGTGTGGATGGATGCTTACTGTGTGGTGTCTGTCTGTCTGTGTCTGCATGGTTTTTTTCCTCCCCTCCATTCCTCTCCTCCATCCCTCCCTCCATCCTCTTCTTCATCATCACCCTTCCATCCTCCCTTCCACACCCACCTGCCCCTGGTCTGGCAAGCTGATGAGAACAGTGGTCTCCCACCGAAGCACACACATCATGTGTGTGCATGTATGTGGCATACGACCTACTCTGAGCCAGATCTTCCTCCCCCTTCAATCCCCTCTGGAACATCCCCCTCCTCTCCCCTCTCCTCCCCTCCCTTCCCCTCTCCTAGCTAGCAGCACACACATGCACACACAACACCTGGCCAAACAAATACGCATGCATTCACACTGGTGCCACCACCTGCCTTGGGCCTCTTTGTCCTAGAACAAAGATGTGGTGGACCAGAAAGACCCATTTTTTTCCCCAAGCAAGGCAAAAGGCATGCAGTGCACACACAAAGAGATGACGAAGACACTGACAGTGACACTGGACAAGACTAGAGAGAACTACTGAACCAGCAGGTGAGGGTTGCAATGCTCAATGCTCTGCTCTATCAGCACACTCAGCTCTCAGTTGCACTATGTAGACACACTGGTGGTTCTTCCCAAGTAAAATTTAACTTTCTATCTGTATTAGCCTCCTGCCTGTAATAATTATGCCCTCCCCTTGCAGTTGCATCGTCACATGGGTTGGCTACTACTCCCATGCGCCGCCATCTAGTTAGGTCTTGTTGGCTTGTGTGGGCAGCAGCTGCTGCTGGCTGTATGCTGTGCTCATGCTGTGGTGTGTGATGTTGGTGTAGCACTACTACTAGTAGTAGAAGTAGCTAGCAGTCTGTGCTTGGTTTGGTTTGGATTGGTCCCCTGGCCTGCCTGGACCCCTTCTTGGCCTTTTCAGCTGTAGCATGTGCTGTGCATTCATGATGAAGGAAGAGAGCAGCAGAGCAGAGCAGGTCAGCTTCTGTCTGTGGTGGCCTCAGTGGGTAGGCACGGGGATGGTGGGTTTTTTTTTTTTTTTGCATCATCCATCCTGCAGGAGCAGCAGAGCAGGTCTGCTTCTTCTCTCTGTGTGTGCTGTGCTGGCAGGCAGCAGTGGCTTCTTAGATCATTGTCATTGTCAACACTAGTTGGTGGTCTGTGTCATCTTAGTTGCTTGGGTAGGTAAGGTGGACTGACCTGGGTGGTTTTATGGTGCCCAGATAGGGGCAAAAAAGCTGGAGTGGCAATTGATGGGTGCCCCTAGTATTTTTTGGTGAATTTTTTTTGGGGGGGAGGAATTCCCCATAGGATATAATGAGGATTTGAGGCAGCCCTGAACCCCGCCTCTGTGGGGTGTCAGCACCCCAAAGTGGGTCTGGGGCCATGGCAAAAATGGCCTCAGTCCCTCCAAGAAATCTCCAGATTGATAGGAGTGATGGGTGTTTTTTTTTAGGATTTTCTAAGGCATTCAATAATATCCCATAAGGATTGATGGCTTAACCTTTCACCCAGTGACACACTTTCAAGCAATCCCTATGAGATATATTTAATGCCTTAGAAAATCCTAACCCCCCACCACCACCAAACCCCATCACTCCTATCAATCTGGGGATATTTGGGAGGGACTGAAGCCCATTTCCCCCCCAAAATTCACCATTAATATTAGGGGCAACCAATTGCCTTGGGAATTTATGGGTGGGGGACACCCATGGGTGCCTTCCACCCACTCCAGCTTTTTGCCCCTAACACAGAGGGAGTTATGGGCAACAATGGAAAATATTTTTAAAATTCATAGAAAATCATAGGAATGTCCAATTGCTTTGAGGTTTGGGTGGTATTTGGCACCCAACAGTACCTACCACCCTACCTACCTTTTGAGGTTCAAACCAGTTCGAAACCAGTTCGAATTCGAACTGAACCGGGGGGTGGTTCGAGCAAAACCAAAACCGAACCACCACCTCACGGTTCGAACCCGCTTTGAATTCGAACGGAACCAGGCAAACTGGTCTTATGCACATCCCTAATGTTCATAAGGCGTTCTTGCTGGTTTGAGACCGTAATAAACTTCATCTATCCATCATAAGATATTTGATAGGAAAGTGAGGAGCAATACTGAGTAAATTTCTCCCACAAGAAATCTATCCAGCTTATCATAATGGATTGGCTTCTATTGCAATTTCTGGGATATTTTCCTTGAGGAGAGGACCCCAAATTCAGTTTGAATTGTGCTTTTGATTAAATGTTGGTAGGAACTGTAGTGTTCAAGTGACACTAACAGGCACTGTTGCAAATGCTGATATAAGCATTGTGGAGAACCATGAAGGAGTTTGCAGGGAGAGTGGGCTCTCCCTGCTCTCCTCACAATCAAGCAGGGAGTTCACCCTGGGTGGCCAGATTGTCACAGAGCCCGTTGGGGTGGCAGGGATAAGGGGCCTCTGTAAGTCCCAGAATGCCTGTGCATGTGCGCAGGGCATTCTGGGGAGCCTCCTGATGCTGGTAGGCTTGTTGTAGTCTCTGTGACAGAGCTAGTAATCATGTGGGAGGCCGATCTGGCCACCCAGGTTGAGCTCCCTGCTCGCCTGCGGGGAAAGTGGGTTAACCTAGGTCTGACTTTACTCTCTCCATTGAGATCTCCATTGCCTTTTCTTAAATTTTAGTGTTAATGTTTGTTCTGAATCACTTTTCTTCATCTGTTACAATGTGCCAGCCGCCGCCTAGGGTAGCTAAACTTGGTATTTTAAACCTGGTGTTTGCAGTTGCTTTATGATCCCCTAATCATGGGATGCTTCCATTGTCAGTACATCACTCATTGAGTCTATTCTCACGACCAGGAGAAACTGGGCTAAGGGTGCCTAGCCTGGTTTTGCCTGGTCGTGTGCTGCAACAGGAGCCATGTGGCAGGAAGCCTCCCTCAATGCCCCTCCCCTTAAACAAGGTTAGCTAAACCACTAATACTGGTTTTTTGGTTCATGTGTTGCCATGCCATGGGGACTCATGAGGGAACCCCCGTCCCGGAGCCACACTTCAGCAACGCATGATCCAATAAATGGGGTTAGCAGAGCACTCGCTAGGGGATCATAAGGCAATTGCAAACAAACGCCAGGTTTAAAACACCAGTTTTAGCTACGCTAGGCAGCTGCTGGCACATTGTAACTGATGAAGAAAAGAGATTCAGAACAAACGTTCACACCAAAATTTAAGAGAAGGCAATGGAGATCTCAATGGAGAGACTGAAGTTGGACCTAGTTTTTACCGGTTGTGGTAATACCTAATGTGGTATTAACCACGGATACCTAAGTGGCACCTTACATGCCAGAGGGGCATCAAATGAGGCACAGCTGCCTCTGGTTCCCAGCAGCCCTGGTTGCACCTCTCTCTTTCATTTTGCCCCATCATTAACAACAGCCACATTGCCTGAAGGCTGGCCAAGTGGCCATTTGTCAAGTCGAGCTGTGTCAGCTGATTAATCATGGACCAATTGCCAGTCTGCAGGCAGCATGTTCTTGTTAACAAAGGGCGGGGGGGGCAGGAAGGGCTCCTGAGAACCATGGGAAGCTGTGCCTTGTTTGGGATCCCACCCCCACCCCCCACCCACTTGTTAGGATGAGCCATTACTGATATTATGGCAGATATGTGGCTGCTGCTGAAAATGGCACTGCCTGCCATCTCATGATCTCCTCCCATCCTTCCATGTAAAGTCTGCTGATATTAAACACATGATGTGATGTCATTTTGCTGCAAGCTTTGCCCACCTATTCTGTACTTGCTGGGGGCTGCTGGGGGTGGTGGGGTAGAAACCAGCATCATCATCATATCACATCACAAATTTTGTAGACCTTACTAGGAAGACAGGATAATGAGCTCTTCAGGCTACTGTTTTTGGCACTCGTGTCTGCTAGCTCCAGCAGTTCCAGCCTAAGGAGCATTTCTAGGGAGGGAGTGGCAAATAAAATTGGGAGAAACTGATTTTGCCATGCCAGCAGGACATACAGGTTTATAACACCATTGTTATTCCAAAGCACTTATTTATTCTTTGTAAGCTATGCTAGCATTGTCAGGGCAGTGAATTTTCCCCTACTTTGTCAGCTCAGAAAGCAGTTTGTTAACTGCACTGTTTCATTCCACAGGACATCCTTCAGCTTCGTACTGAATCTACAATGCTAGCTCAGCACTTCAGAGTACTCTGCAAAGCAATTACTTGAGCCCCCTTTGCTAAGCCTAGTTTTGGAAGGTAAGGCAGTTCACTATAATCAGGGATTTTGGTGGCAAGTGCCTTTTGTCAAATATTTTCCATTCTTTTGCACTGTGTACATTTTAAGCTTACCTTATGCTGTCATGCTAAGTAATAGCCTGCATTTTATGCCTTATGTTTTGCTCAGCATTAAAAGCAATAGCTGATATCCAGACTAAATGCACTGATGCAGTGAGGAAGGGGTGATTTCTGATGACCTCCTCTGCACTGGTGCTTCCTTGCTTTGAAAGTCAGCCAGTAAAGATTGCTACTTTTCATCTGGCCTTTTAAACTTAGCTAAAACCCTCTCATTCTCTTAGTATCCTGGTTTTTCTTGAATCCAAGATTAGGTTTTTCCTAAGTTTTTTGATATTAGAAATTAGGAGTTTGTCTTAAATTCAGAGTCCTGTTCATTTTGAGTAAATGCAGGTATAACCTGTATTTAATAGGGGTGTGCAATTCGGAATTCCGGTGTTTCGATTCGGATCCGAACCGAAACACCCCTGTTGTGTTTTGTGACCGAATATTGCCCATCCGAATCACCCATGATTCGATTCGTATCCGAATTAATCCGAATCTGAATCAATTCAGATTAAAAAATGGGTCCTGGGGCCAAATGAGTGGGGTGGGTGGTAGTGCCCAGTGGGTGGAGGCTACCACCCAAATTTCATGGGGATTGGGCAGAGGGTACCCAGCGAGTGGTGGTGTAGTGCACATAGGGTGCCAACCACCCCCATGGGTTTCTAACCCATGGGGTACAGTGTTCTGTTGTTTCTGAGGTGTTCTGAGTGTAGATTCTATGATAGCAAATTAGAGTGGATTCATGGTGTCTCATTGAAAATCTCATTTGCTATCATAGAATCTACACTCAGTCAGAATACCTCAGAAACAACGGAACCCTGTACCCCATGGGTTAGCAACCCATGCGGGTGGTTGGCACCCTATGTTCACTACACCACCACTCACTCTGGGCCACCCAGCACCCCCCAAGTGCACTTATGGGGCTGCTGAAAGCTCCATTATACCTTATGAGGAAAAACCTTGAAGACGCGTACATTTCAACAATTCACCAAAAATCAGCCCTCTGCCCAAATCCTTTGAAAAAATTCAGGTAGCTTCCTTGCCCCTACCCGGCACTACCACCAACCCCACATGCCTCTAGGCCACCCCTTTCCCCCTGACGTGAAGCGATACACCCTCCATTATACCTAATGGGAGGAAACCTTAAAAACACATACACTTCAGAAATTCACCAAAAATCAGCCTTCTGCCCAATCACTCTGCAATTGGGGTGGTAGCCTCCACCCATTAGGCACTATCACCCCACCCCACTCTTTTGGCCCAGATCCCACGTTATGCCCCCAATCTGCCCCAAAGACACTAAAACTTCAGAAATTCACCAAAAACCAGCCCTTTGCCCAATCCCTCTGTAATCGGGGTGGTAGCCTCCACCCATTAGGCACTACCACCCTACCCCACTATTTTGCCCCTGGGACCCAAAATTTGAGCAGACGTCACATCAGACCTTTTTGCATTGAAGTCAACGGGAGGCAAAAAGGCGGGAAATTCAAATAGACGTCATTGCTCAAAATGGAGGGGGCAAAAGAAGGCCACAAAATGGAGGTCTGAAACATCCGAATATTTCAGATCTGAAACAGGGGTGATTTGTTTCAAATCCGAATTTTTTTGGGGTTCTTTGGGGGTGATTCGGTTCGGATCCGAATCACCCAAAATTGGCTGTTTCAGGTACAGATCATTCTGTACCCAAAACGTTTCACACATCCCTAGTATTTAACCTCTACTTTTTAAATGGGGGGGGCATCTTAAATTCGGAGTCATCTTCTATTCAGGTACATACAATATGGTTCCCAGGAGCAGCAGGCCCCTTAAATGAACTGTTATTAATGATTCTTGTATTATTGCTATAGACAGATTCAACTGTCTGACAGAGACAGAAGATGAACATATTTCTTGCCGCAGTTGCCTTCTAAACAAATAGGTCTTCGGCTACAACCCTATACACATTAACCTAGAAGCAAGCCCCATTAAACAGTTGGACTTACTTCCGAGCAAACATGCACTGGATTACACTGCACCATACATAAGACTGGGAGAGTAGATTTATTTATTTATTTAACATATTTATATACCGCCCAAACTCAAGTCTCTGGGCGGTTTACAACAGAAGGGTTAAAACATCAGTTAAAACAGAATAAATGACAGAAAAGTTAAAACATTAATTAAAACAAAATAAAGAAAAGAGTGGATGGGTTTAAAGAACCTGGGCCCTCCAGCTCCTGAGGACCTCCCAGGTCCACCCCTCCTTATTTGCTACATTATCTCCCTTGCTCTGAGGGGCCGCTGGGGAGAAGGGTGAACACGAGCCCCCTCTCCCCTGGCTATGCCCCTGCACAAGACATCTCCTGCACACGTTCCAATAATATGAAGGTCTCAGTTCCACTTGTATGGCTAGCCTAGCTCTGTCATGGGCACACTGGCTGTCTTTAAGCAACCTACTCTTATCCAGCTTTGGGCCCCATTCCCAGGACCAATATGGGAATAATACTGACCTATTCCCTATTCTTATAAGTAGTACAACAAGATTATGTGGCTGTTCACTTGAGCAGCCCTACCCAGGCCGGGCAGTCCTACTGTTTTATAGCTGCTTTCCTCACAAACACAAAGTAATCTTATATAGATTTAACTAAGAGTTTATTCAGAAACAACTCCAATTTCTCCTTCTCCTTCTCTTTCTGACTTCACCTCCTCCATACATACTCCCTACAGGATCCCTACTAGGACAAACTTCTAAACAAGAAAACATAAAAGATACTGGATAGAATACAACACCTACCAAGGTAGGGCTGCTCTGGGCTGCTCTGGATAGCCCAGGAATTCCTCCCAGGCTTTTACTTGAGTACAGGGGTGTGAGTGATCCCTTTTACCCAGGTCTTCAGTCGTGTGTCTGCTTGGGCTGCAAGCAGCCCATGCAAAGAAAGAGCAGTATTTCGCTCCTCACACAGTGCATTTAGGAATATCTGGAGGCCGGGCTGTTTTTTTCAGGCCTCCAGATGGCTGTGTGGTTCCCAGGAGAGTTGCTTATGCGAGCCACACTGCCAGAAGAAGAGGAGATATCATCGGGAAGGGGGGGGAGTTAGATATGATCCTGATCCTGCCCCCGCCCCCTACCCCCACTATCCCCACTGGCTCAACGGTTATGTGAATGACCTTAATATGTACGAAGTGCTTTGAACACTCCAAAGTGATTTTTAAGCAGATGAGTCATGCTAATCCAGTTGTGGAAGGTTTCCCACCACCAGGTATATCATTACATCTTAATGTGTGAATCCTGTACAGTGGGCACCTTGAGCCATGCCAGTGAACAACATTGATAGGCGGGAAATCTCACTAAATGCTGAGCTATTATAAGTGATAAAATATTTTGCCAAAGGGAAAAATTGATTCCCCATGGCATATCAGCTCACTGAATCCAATGGTTGTGTCGCTTTTCTCAGAATTTCACTTCAGGAAGATCTTTACAATGATTTTGATTTGTCACCTACCTCATTCCAAAGACACATGTTAGGTAGCAAAAGCAATGTAATACAACACGTGTCCAGCAAAAAAGGATAAAAAATTCATTACATTTAAATTTCTTGCCTATGATACTGAGCCACAAAAACTAGAAAAAATACAGGTGGTCTGGAAACCCAAGGTGCTCAGATTTGGCCTTCAGTGGGTCTCCAGTGGGAAGGAGCTCCATAATTGGGTTCCAGCCACTGAATGATCATTGTCAGCTGCAGACATTTGGCAATCTATGTGATGTATGCTGTTAATGTAGCTTGCATAAGTAAATATGCTTCAGATGTCTCTGTCAAGAACAGCAACAGACATTTGCCTGAGGACACATTCCTAGACTGCAGGCTGAAGGGCAGCAAGAGGCAAGCCCTCAGGTAATTCACTTGTAATGTTCGTGAGTGAGGGCCAGTGATGTAGTTGCAAATTCAGAAGAGCAGGCAGCGCTTTCCATGACAGCCCCCATGGCCATGCCCTCCCTAACAGCCAGAGAAGCCAAGAAGTACCAGTGCTCCATCCCTGCAAGTCCTCCCTCCACTACACCCCTGGTTAAGGATCATGAGTGTGATTTGATAATTGTAGTTCTTGGTAGCATGAACTACACTGGCTGCCAATATGTTTCTGGACAAAGCACAAGATGCAGATTATAATCTATAAAGCCCTAAACAGTGTATTTAAGAAAACATCTCTTTTTGCTATGAGCCCTGCTGCCCATTGAGATCATCCAGAAAGGTCCATCTGCAGTTGCCACCAGCTCATCTAGTGGTCTGCTCAGGGACAGGCCTTTTCTTTTGCCACCCCGAGGTTTTGGAATGTGCTCATTGTCAAAATAAGAGGCTCTCAATCTCTGACAGCTTTTAAAAAGACTCTCAAGACACATTTATTCACCCAAGCTTTTAACTAGAAATGTGGTTTTAAACTGTTAAAATGTTAAAATGAACTATTAACTTGTTTGATGATCAAAGCCTGCTCTACTTATTATTTATTTATTATTTATTTATTATATCCATATCCCTCTCTTATATTCATATCCCTCTCTTATTCCAAAGAGCCCAGAGCAGTGTACATGGTTATGTTTATCCTCACAACAGCTCTGCAAGGTAGGTTAGACTAAGAGTCACCCAGTGAGTTTCATGGCTGAATGGGAATTTGAACTCTGGTCTCCCTGGTCCTAGTTCAACATTCCAACCACTATACTACACTGGCTTACTTGCTCTAAGAACTGATTGCCTGAGTGACTTCTTTGCTTGAGCAGCATAATTGTGGAGTCATTAACTTGCATGAGGACCTCTTACATGAACTAGAAAAATTCCAAGAAGATGTGGTCATTTTCTTTCAGGATGCCCCTCACCTTACTTCATCAACCAAGTCTTCCCTGTTGGTTAGACAAGTTCAACACAGCCTATCCCCTTGTTCATTCTTCCACCGTCTAAAAGATAAAGCTGTCAGCAAGATAAGTCAAGAACTGATTGTATATTCCACTGATGACAGAGTCAGACTTCTAGCAAATGTCAGGATAGTTGAAGTCCCCCATTATTATTATGTTTTGCTTCTTCAAAAGTTTGGTCTTTTGATTTAGGAAAGCATTGTCCTTGCCTTCTGCTTGGCAAGGAAGTTTGTAATAAACTCCCATTATGATATAACTCTTACATCTCTCTTTTTATTTTTTACCCAGGAGTAAAGGTGGCAATTCAGTCAGTGGCTGGGAGCTGTTCTGATCACATTAGGGTGTAGTCAGTTTGCCTGTTGGAACCTTTTCATTTTACCAGGATTCTTACTTATTGGGCTGACAATTTAGCTGCATTAGAAATGCAGTTCCTGCCTTTCCCAGAATTTTTTAAAAGCTCAGGTTCGAATTCACTTCCTATATGACCATCTTGTTTGCTTGAAATGGAAGGTGACCCACAAAGCAGAAGTTAGGTACACGTGGCAGTTTTCCAGGACTGACTGCTAAGTTCCAAAGTGTGAGTGTGTGTCTGTGTGCACGCATGTGGAGAGAAGCTCCGGCAACCTCTTCTGTGGGCAAGGAATTTTTTTCTTCGTGTGGAGAAACATTCAGTCATGTAAATTCCCCACCTGCAATCTAAGTGGCACAGCCCAGGTGCACAGGATTACAACCTCCGTGGAAACTAAGCAAATATGTCCTGTTTGTGAAACTGATAAAGGAAATACATTTCCCCTCTGTCTTGAACTATGGTAGACATTTGTGCCAGTTTAAATTTTCTGGTTACTTCTTCTCCTTAGCTTTTAATAAATTCCCTTATCAAAGCTGAAAGTATTTGCACATCTTGTAGAATTCTTCGACACCAAATCTATCCCTGAGGTATTTCTGAATTAATTTTAATAGATTTTTGTGCTGAAGAAATCATTCTACATTTCTGCGAAGGGCATCAAATGACAACACTGCATACAGATATTTTTTAATATTCTCTCCAGGTACAACCCTGTCATTACTAAGACTCCTTGCTCTACAAGAGTTCCTGCTGGGGAAAAGGTGTTGCTATAGCTGCAGGCTAATAGTAACTGCCAAGCCTGATTTTATGCCTTTCCATTTGCATCTATTCCAGAGAAACCTCTCTCCTTCTCTCTCCTCAGTTGTATCTTTTGGGACTGCTAATCATTGCCACTCATCAACACTGAAATATATTCCTAGCTGACAGAGTTGAAATGAAGAAATCCTCTGTGCAAAAGGAGAAAATCAGAGGCAAAAATTATGCCGATGTTTACATTTCACACTTCCAATGGGTGGCTAAGGATAGACAAAAACACAGTGAGGAGCTGTGGGTGCCCCCAAATACCTTCCTCCCTCTTAATCCATTTGATTTTTCTGAAAATTATTACAAGGTTTTCTGTGTAATAATATGTATAGAGTAGGCTATTTCTCCAACTTCTTTAACACAAATCTGGAGTCCCCAATAGCTTGTTAGCTGAAATCAATAGGTGCTATTTAAACAATATTTCCCTGGCTTCCAAAAATGAGCTCCAGTGCCCTGTGGCTTCAGCAAAAAATAGAGTAAAAAAAAATTTTTTTGGGGGGGGGGGGGATAATAAAAATAATAAAAAGAAATGAATAAAAATATTTTTCTTTATTTGTTCATTACAATTAGCATTCACTAGAATGAATGAAAAAATGAACCAAATGACTCTCATTTGTTCTGAAAGGAATGCACATCTCCACTGTCTCTGAAGGAGAAGAATAGTTAGAACAGAATTAAAGATCTGGACATGTTCCAGAAATAACCAGACAGACCAGGGCTGCACAACTTTGGCCCTCCAACTGTTTTGGGACTACAAATCCCATTACCCCCAGCTACTGTGGCCTATAGTCAGGGATAATGTAGCCCAATATTTTTCAATAAGGCCAAAGCTGTGCAGCCCTGAAATAGACTGTGGGGCAGCAGTACTAGGATACAACTCCACCTGCCAGATACTTTGAACATGCTCAGAGTGCAATGTAGAATCCATTCAGTCTTTGCAATTTTACTCCATGGGACTGGTGGAGCATAGATCTATTCCACTCTCTATCAAAACTTCTCAAGTGGTTCTTCCCTTCCTACTCAAGTGAACTCAACTTTGGCTGGATTGTATCCTTGTTTTAAGTAGAACCGCAACTTGGTCCTTCCACACCTGCTTTTCTTTTTTTTTTTTTTTTGCCATGTTTCCTGCAGCAGATGCGAAGAAGCACACAGAAAATCGATATATAAAATTTGACCTAGTCAAGGCACTGTGACCCCAGCATATTGTGGAGATTTGATATAGATTTGTCTGCTGCACACAGTTTAGCAGAAGAAATAGCTTCTGTTAAGGGGATTGTGAATGCCTGCTTAACACAGCTGCTATGTCTGTAATAAAACCCATATGAAGAATTTAAAATGCTAAACATCTTAGGAAATGTGCACAATTTTAGCAGCATCAAATGAATATTAAATCGGGTCAGGAAGTTCATGTTTGCCATATAATGTTAAAAGTTACAAGGGAATATATCTCCCCACCCCCAGGCTGATTAATGCTGCCAAATTGAACGGGCTAAGAGTGAATTAAATTTCACATAATAGAAAACAAATTAATACATTAACACCATTTAGAATGATTGATGTATTTGATACAGTGAAATATAAAGCCATCCAAGTGACATCTATGTCATACAAAAGATGAGCATCACATTTGGGTTAAAAACAGAAGAGTATATTTTGCACTGCATGCATTAGCAAAAGAGGATTTCTGCAAGTAATTAAAATTTTTCATGGAAAAATAGTATTTTAAAACTGAAATAAAATGAAATTTATGGACGACCACTGTCATTTGTCATATTGCTTCAACTAGATTGAAAAAGTGCTCATGATAGAACTACAAATACTGAATGTCTATAAGATTTCTTAAAGTACAGGAAAGTACTCTCTCTTGTCATCTGGTGATATTGGAGTTGCAAGAGAACCAAGGTATTTAATCTATGTGGCTATAGAGATACTGTAGTTGCTGTACAGCATGGGATTATTGGAAGGATTGCCATAGTCATGCATTTCACACAGTACTAGCTGTGATTTCAGTTCTAAAATGAATTTGTGGCTCCTGGATGATGATCTCCACTTTGAATGCGTAAACTGTCCTATATAGGACAGTTAGTGACTTATATAGTTATGCTGAACATTTCAATCTGGCTCTAAAGAATCATTTACAAACAAGGCATTTGGATGAGCACATGACTATGCTTATTAATTGTGGGCAGGATCCAAACTAAGCACCAGTGAGACATGACTAAGAACCACTGAAATAAATGAGATAAGTTAGTTATTACTAACTTAAGGTCCCTGAATTTCAATATTATATAGTCATGGATTGTGACCAGTGTTTCTAAAGTCAACCCAGTGAGAGTTAACCTATTCAGAGAAACAGGTTTCCATGTGTAATTTCCCCCTTGTTAGGTTTATACAAGTTTCCATGTATAATTTGCCCCAAGGGGGCTGCTTGGGGCAAACAATATTCTTCTGGTTAGGAAAAGGTGTGGAGCCAAGCTCACTTTTTCCTTCTCATGTTGATGCTGTGTTGGCAGAGATCAATGAGAGCAGAACAGAGACCTAGTAAGTGTTTCTATCTTATCATAAAATGACAACATATGGCACGTGCAATCTGAGGTGACCTGTTATAGTCACTTGTTGACTGCTAACATTATGACAAACAATTTGAAAGGCAACCTTTACATATATAATATATAACATAAAATGGGAACTATAGCCTGCAGTCCTACAACTATGAGAAATATTCATTTATTTATTTGCTTATTTATTCATTCATTCATTCATTTAACAAACATGTTTATACTGCCCCAAACTTACGTATCTGAGTGGTTTACACGAAAACAAAATAAATAACAGTTAAAAACAAATTAGTTAAAATAAATGACAGCAGAAAAAGTTAACATTACAACAATTTTAAATTTTAAAACAATGTTTTAAACAATGTTAAAACTATTAAAACAGTATTTAAATAAAAGCCTGGGTGAACAGATATGTCTTCAAAGATTTATTTAAAATTGTCAGAGATAGAGAGGATCTTATTTCAGCAGGGAGCCCATTCCAAATCTCCAGGACAGCAGCAGAGAAGGCCCGTCCCTGAGTAGCCACAAGATGAGCTGGTGACAACTGCAGACGGACCTCTCCTGATGATCTCAAAGGATGGTGGGGTTCATGACGAAAAAAATGTTCTCTTAAATATCTAGGGCCCAAGATGTTTAGGGCTTTATAGGTTACAACCAGTACCTTGTATTTTGTCCAGAAACATACTGGCAGCCAGTTTAGTTCTTTCAATACAGGAGTAATATGGACTCTCCAAGATGACCCAGAGACCAAACAGGCTGTCACATTCTGGACCAACTACAGTATCCAGACTACGTACAAAGGCAATCCCACATAGATTGTATTGCAGTAGCCCAGTCTAGAGGTTGCCAACATATGTACCACTGTTCTGAGGTCATTTATCTCAAGGAACGGATGCAGCTGGCGTATCAGCCAAAGCTGATAGACTGCACCTCTGGCCACTGCCTCAGCCCAGGACACCAGGGAGAGGCTTGGATCCAAAAGGAACCCAGACTGCACCTGTTCCTTTTGGGGAAGTGTGACACCATCCGGAACAAGCAGATCAAACTCATCTCCCAAATTTCAACCCTGCATACTGAGTACCTCTGTCTTACCTGGATTCAGTCTCAGCTTGTTATCCCTCATCCAGCCCATCACCACCTCCAGGTGGGCATTTAGGGAGGCTAAGCCTTCTCCCAATAATTTTGACATGGAGAAATAGATTTGGGTGTCATCAGCATACTGATAGCGCCCTGCACCAAATCTCCTGATGCTCTCTCCCAGCGGTTTCATGTAGATGCTAAACAACATTGGAGGCAATATGGAGACCTGAGGGACACCATACAAAAGTTCAGATTTTGAAGAACAGTCTCCAAGGGACACCATCTGGAACCTGTTCAAAAGGTGGGAATGGAACTACTGCAAAGCAGTGCCCCCTACTCCCAACCCCCTCACACACTCCAGAAGGATACTATGGTTGATAGTATTGAAAGCTGCTGAAAGATCCAAAAGGACCAACAGAGTCACACTCCCTCTGTCAATTCCCAATTGGAGACCATCCATCAGACAAAACAAGGTAGTCTCCACCCCATAGCCCACCTGAAAGGCAGTCTGAAATGGGTCTAGATAATCAGTTTCCTCCAAGACTGTCTGGAACTGGGAGGCCCACACCCTCTCAATTACCTTACCCAGTCATGGAAGGTTGGAGACAGGCCTGTAGTTACTCAACCCTGAGGGATCCAAGGTAGGCTTCTTTAGAAGTGTTCTAATGGTTCCCTCCTTAAGAAAGGAGGCAACCTGCCCTTTCTCAGAGAAGCATTTATGATCTCTACCAGTCCTTCTACAACAACCCCCTGCCAGATAGTATAAGACATGTCAAGCAAGGCTCAAGAGAACAGGTGGTGCTGTAATGACCTGCCTTGGCTAACTGCCCAGCAGCTGCAAAAACCATTCTTTTCAGAGGGGAAGGGAGAGCTAGTGGACAGGAATGGAGATGGAGAGTAGTCACATACATTGCCAGAAGTCAACATCAGGAGTTCCACAGGATCAGGGTAAACACAAATCATTGTCAGACATCAACAAACAGTGCCAGATTTCTAGGTCAAGGTTGCTCACAGTAGGGTTAGTCACCACAGATGTTGTTTCCAGCACAGACCCAGCTTTCAGGCTGCTCTAAATAGGCAGTGTGCTGAGAGCCCCGCCCATCACTGCACCTGGGCCTTGTCAGGGAGATGCAGCTGGGTCAGAGCTAGAACACCTGTTCTTTCTGGCCAGCCTCTCCAACCTATGGCGTTCCTCCCTCTGCGCCTGTACTCTGTCCAAATGTCACTGTCGGGGATCTGGGGTAGGCACCTCGACTTCAGCAGCCTCGGATGCTTCATCAGGAGAAGGGAGGGAAGGAGGCAGAAGGGCCTGCAGGCCTGTCAGCTCTGGCTCTGCTGAGTCAACCGGCAGTTTCAGCCTGCTCCCCCTGCTCTGGGTCTTCATCTGAGGAATCCTCCTCCATGACCCCCACAGGAGTCATCACAGGTAGGCCTCACCACTCCAAGCAGCTCATCCACATCCTCAGGAGCCATGAATAGGAACTGATCCAGCCTAACCACACAAGATGAGTTGCTGGACACCTCCACATCTGACACTGAAATAATTGTGGAGATTGAATCTAAGTTGGCCCAAATATAAGAAATTTCCCCCACAATGAATTCATTAAACACATCAGAGTGGCTAATTGATGGTTCCAGATTCTGATTCAAGGGAGGAAGGGCATATACTAGCCATCTTACAACCCTGAACACCTCCGCAAAATGTCAACTCGCAGATGCAATACAGGCAGAAAAGAATTGCTTCTTTGCTGTACCTATTGCCTGAGTATAGATCTTCAAATGTGCTCTATGTTACAATCTGTCGGATTTGAGTTGAATCTTTCTCCACTTGTGCTCCATTTGTCTACCTCACCGCTTCAGCCCCCATAGTTCTTCTATATACCAAGGGGCCCATTTTGAAGTGGGTCGGAGAGGACGCTTAGGAGAAATCATGTCTACTTCCATGGTGAGTTTGCTGTTCCAGTTCTTCACCAGAGCATCAACAGGATTACTGGCAGAGCCAATACTAAATCCCTCCAAGGCTTCTTGGAATCCCATTGTTCAGAGTTCCTGGTGAATTTCTCTGGAGCCGAGCTCAGAGAAGAACTTAGGGATTTAAAAATCCTATTTGTTACCCAATCCATCTAAGTACTATATACATATCCCTAGCTGAGGGTATCAACTGACTTCTGGGAGAGGAAATATGAGGTGTACTGGATTTGTCCCTGATGACAAAACATTGGTCTTCTCTATTGCAGAATATTTTACATTTTGCTCTGCAATCACATTTGACTCTGGGCCAGTGACAAACATGATTCTCTGATTGATTACGTGTTGAAATGGCAGTGAAATCTAGTACACTGAAATCTGACACACTCTTGGTTGTTGCTCTAAAGTGCTGAAAGTGGGAATAGGGAGAGTCTAAAGAAATATACTCCTCCATGTGTCATGAAATAATTAATCCTGACAAGCCACCAATGCCTGAGGAAACTGTGGAACAGATGCAAAAAGAGAGGACCTTCCAAAATTAGTACTCTTACCCTTTTGTTTTAGTTGTGCTACTAAAATATAATAAGGCTATGCATACAAGCAGCCCTACCTGAGTAGGGCTGCTCATGTGCTCTCCCAGGTAGCCCAGGTTTTGTACCCAATATTTTACCCGGGTAGAAGGGTGTAAACACACCCTTCTACCCAGGTAAATGGTCTTGTATATGCTTGGGCTGCATGCAGCCCAAGCATAAACAGAATCAGGCACCTAAAGCACCCAATCAGGCACCTAGAACACCCTCAATGCACTGCGTTTGTCGCATGTTGCACTGTGGGATAGGGATGTGCAAACGGGTTTGACTGTTTGGGGTCAAACTGAGCCACCCCCTGTTTGGTCCGACCCCGAACTGAACACCCCTGGGCGTGCGTTTGTTTGTATTAATTTTGCCAGGCCATGCAGAAGCCTATTGTGCAGATGTGGCAGCATCCAAAATGGGGGGGGGAGGCTGAAAACTGGCTGAAGAGCAACCAAACGGCCAATTTCTGCAATAAGGGAGGCCAGCATGGGAGTCCATGGTGGTTCCACCTCAGACAACTCCCCCAGAGAGGATAAATATAAAATATAAAATAAAAAATTGCACCCCCCCTGACTGAAATGAACTGGGGGGGGATGTTCTAGGGGGTTCTGGACCACACTGGCCCAGTCTGGTTTGGGTCCAGTTCAGACTCAAACAAAACCAGACCAGCTGGTTCTGTGCACACCCCTACTGTGGGATTCCTGGAGCCCAGGAAGTCCTAGCCTCCACTAATCCACACTGCACAGAACAGTGCAGATTGTCTGGGCATGCAGTAGCATGCCTAAGACCGGGGTGGGGGGGAGTAGATGAAACCCTGCCTGCCACCACCACCACCCCCGCCATGCTTCCCACCCTGGTGGGAAGTGTGTGAATGGCTTTAATAAATGAAGACAAAGTAATTATGATGATTTATTGAATTTAGGCAATGTAAATTACAATATCACTTGGTGATTTAAAATAATATTAATGCACACTAAAGAAAAGTAAATTGAAGTAATCTAAAGTATTGTTAAATTGCTTGAAGATATTTGATCCAGCTGTAGAATGACACTACAAAGTTATTGGGAATCCTGCTTTTAGATCAGTTGTTTCAAGGCCAGGATTAAAATGCTGTTAATTACCAGCATACCAGCATACATCAATGTGTGGCTTCTCCCTTTGTATTTCCCCCTTCTTGATCAAAGAATATGTTTTTCTCCATATCCCCTCTCTTTGGATTGGCAAGCATTGAACCAGACCATTTCCACTGTTGCCAAGGCAGCTTCCTGACAATGTTTCAAATGATGAAATTTCTATGAAGTATTTAAAAGCTATGTGGTTATTGATTGTTCTTCAGCTTTGGAGTGCCCATTCTTTTCTTGGGGCAAATGTCATTCTAGAAAGACCGAAAACACATTGTGTGCTTCATGTTTAGGCCACAGTATTGAGAGCACAACGTTCATCTTCCTAGCCTACTGTACATAACGAGATACCGTTTTAGATCCATATTGGGGAAAGGGCATATATCTGCTTTTTGCATGTGTCCCAGGCACCCCACACCAACACAGGGGAAGTCAGAAAAAACCACAGAAATGAAGAGAGTGGTTTTGTATATCCCTACATGAAGAAGACAGGTATCAAAGGGCATATCAAGAAACTGTGTATGTTGCACTTACATCCCGCACATCCTTCAAAATCACAGCACAGGCTTTAAACTTCACAGTAGCCTTATGAGGTAGGCTGAGATTTGTGACTGTAGCCTAGTTATCACTGAAATGGTGTTTTGATTGTACTACTTGAGTATGAAGATGACAGAATGCTCCTTGATAGAAAACAACATTTCTACACACACTATGTGTAGAACTATGTGTAAAACTATGACAAGAAGACTAAGCTATGACCCTTCTTCCTGACAGTTGTATATGGGCAGGTAATTTTTTTTGTAATGATATATAGAAAAATTTGTCTATTCAGTCATGTGAGCCTCATGTGCACTCGGAAGTGATATAGTTGAAGCACAGGTTAACCAGTTCCAAAATGGTGGTTTAAATCTGGATTTCCCCTCATCCAAACCTCTTGGGAGTATAATTTGTTTTAAATAAATAAATATGACACCGGCTGAGGAAATTTGTGTTAAATCATAAACAGCTCTGACAACATTCCCTATATAAACAAAGAAAGCATCTTAGAATGCAATTTGACCCTCAGGTTACTAACTGCTTATGCTTGGAAGAATACATGAACATTGTCAACAAGATAGGAAAGATGTTATGAAAGAGGACAAGAAATATATATCACAATATTTTCCCTGTCAACATTCAGCTAAAAAGCCCTACAGTTTCAGACCCAATGCTTATATCAAGCAGACATCGTAATGGCACAAAAAGCTACACTTAAATGAGACTTGAGGGTAATATAAGATGCCCTGACATGTATACAACATGACAACCAATTTAGCTGAAATAAAAATATCATGAGTGCCTGTATAAAATTGCAGAATGTTATACTAATGTCCAACTGTGCAACAAGGAATATCAGTTGTTGTCCAGACTGAAGTACTTCTGACTACTTTGCTGCCATGAGGCTGGGAGCTGTAACCAGACTGAATTTTTCAATTAAATGATTGCTGGAAAGACAACTGAGAAGAGAACATAAGAACTCATTGGGGAGCGAAAGAGGCCATCCGTTCCTTTCAAGTTCATCCATTCTTAGTACTCTGCTTCCCTATGGAAGACATCTCATTTTTCTCATATGACCCCTGTGTTTTTGCCTCAACGACTTTGCCTGACAGCCTGTTTCACACATTTATCACTCTTGGCATGAAAAAAGCAAAAAATCTTTTGATTCTTTTTGTGCCCTTTAGTTGTAATGTATGTTGATCATTTTTGCTGTTTGTATTTACTTTTAACCTTTAACTGTACAAACTACATATATGAATAGTCAGCTGCCATATTGCAATGAATTTGGAAATCTACGGTTCTGGGAATCTCTCAGCCATAAACCCATTAGGAATCTGTAGCCAAACCACTGCCTTTCATCCTCACCCTCCCCATCTGCAATATTGATAAAATAACTGGCTGAAATTATAGGCTTGTTGTTTTAAAGATTATTAACATGCTTTAACCAACTGTTTGAATGTGAAATAAAATAAAATAATAATAATGATCTATAGTCCATTCATTGTATTCAAATCAAATAGTTTATTTCAGCCCACATATCATAAAAAGCATTCATTATATTGGTCCATTATATTGAACCAATATAAATTGAACCAAATATAAATACATTAATATATTGAACCAATATATAATATTAATTATATTGGGAGTTGTTTCCCAGTAAGAATTCTCTGAACTGCCAGAAAGCCATCAGAAACTCACTACATTTTGAATAATTTACACATTATTTCTGTATGCATTTATTCAAAGCACTCTTCAACATACGTTTATATATATATATATATATATATATATATATATATATATATATATATGAATGAGATAATATGAAAAACCTCTGATATTATCTACAAATAGGGTTATAGCTTATTGGAAGAGCATGTATTTTACTGGAAGAGTGTTTGTTTTATATTCAGGAGGTCCCAGGTTCAATCCCTGGTATCACCAGGCAGGGCTGGAAAAGATTTGTGTCCACAATTCTGGACAGCTGATGCCAATCAGTGCAAATAATACTGAGCTGGATGAATTAAAGGCTTGACTCAATATATGGCAGCTTCGCATGTTTTACAATGCTAATTTCCATCCATCGTTTCTCTTTCTAGCACTATGTATTATGTAATGTTTTAGTGAATAATGTAGCTCATAGCAGGCCTTGAACTAATGTAATGACTGCATTTAACCAGTTTTAGCCCTTAGTGAGAGTCAGTGGCAGTCCATATGTTTACCTGCTGAAAATGTAGTCAATGTGATGGCACATCAGCTGTATAAATGTGTTCTCACTGCACAAACCACATAATGCATGCTCCTGTAGCAAAGTGTGTAGTGCTCTATATTTTGAGAAATTATAATCTATTTGTTATGTTGGAGCAATTGCAGAATATTGTGGCATCACACAAACACACCTAATGAAGTTGATACTTTGTAGTATTTTTCAATCTGATGTTTATGTTAATAAATTGATTATTATATTATGTGTATATAGTTGTGATCCCAAACAGCACCAGTTGTTCAGCCTTCTTCAGATTGGAGTACCTGTCCAGGTTCTCTTGGTCCACCTGTTCAGGGCCTGAGTCTTTATGCTTTGACACTGTCACACCCTCGCCCACGGATAGTGATGAGAAGTGGGAGGCTGGCAACCCTCCAGCGAGCAAAGAAGCACCTGAGATGGAAAGCTCAGTTGTCGGGCCACAGGAGGTAGCTGAGATGGGCCAGGGTGAAGGTTCAGGACAAGAAGGTCCATCGGGAGTAGAGGAGACTGGGGGTGGAAGGCCAAACCCTGAGCTGGACGACGATCAACCATTAACCCCCAAGAGCGGAGACGTGCAAAACGCCAACAGCAGGTGCGGGCTCTTAGAAAAAGTCAGCGCCTCCTCGGCAGGCAAGATAAGCACTGAATCTCTAACAGCTGGCTGAGGGAAGAGAGCAATTAAGCCAAGGACTATAAATCAGCCGGCAGGCAACGAACAAGCTGCTGGAAATAATGTGTCAGTTGAGTTTGCTGCATACCAAGCCTTGTGTTACATGGAATTCCCAGATTTGTGGTGGAACTCTTGAGTCCCAGGCTTCCCCTGCTTGTAACCTGATTCCTGAGCTGGGCACTGGATGACTTCATCCAGGATGAGCTGCTGGTGACGCCTTGGACCCTGGGCTCAGGACGTTTGAGATCTGGTGAGCAACCTGGGTTGTGGGGGACCAAGTTTGGACTGGATACTCTGTAGTGATTTGTTCTTTTGTGCTTGTTTGCAGACGCGGAGTGACTCCTGACCTACCAGCTTCTCCGGATAGAGACCAGAGACCAGACTGCGGACAGACAAGCTCGTGATAGGCACTCCAGTCATGAATCTTGTGCTAATCATTCCAATGAATCAATCTGCATTCTGTGTTCATCTCACTTACTTTTAGCTGGGCTTCAGCCAATTCTTTCAGTTTCAAAGCTTCTCCACAGGGGATCTGTTACAAAAAACCTTTCTCCTTTCATAGAGCTTTATTTTTAAAGTGCAATGTAATTTTACCTCTATAGTCACTTGTTGACTTCCAACATTATGCTAAAACATTTTGCAAGACAACCGTTACATATATATATATAAATAAAATGGGAGCTATAGCCAGCAATCCTACAACTGTGCAAAATATTGTTGTATCATAAGTTACTGATGTTGTTTTCTGGAGCTAGACACAGAGACAAAATTAGGGGGCTCAGAAAAGCCCATTTCAAATTAAATGTGAGTTTCTGAAGCCCACAAATTCTTCTTAAATTAGGAGATTTAAATTAGAAATTTAAATTGTTATATTTAGATAAAAAGAGGAACTAGAGAAGTACTTCTGCATTACCTCCTCTCATGCCTGCTAGACCTCATAATTCCCAGAAGCCCTGCCTGCCACCCCACACCTCCATATATCTGGTCAGATTTTTGCAGCAGGAGCAACAGCAGTTGAAGCATGGGGAAAGGAAAGGAGGAATGTTTGTCACCTCCTCCATCCTGCTCCATTTGTTACATGGGGAACTCTTACTCCACCTGTGGGGACCTTTAAGAGCAGTTGCGAAGCAGGCAGTTCCCCAAGAAAGTCACAATCACAGACTTAAATGTAAATACACATGTCTCATTACTGAATATACAATAAGAGGCTTGACTATAATACTAATGAGGGAATTCCCATGTGACTCAGACACTCTGGTGGAAGCATGCCTGCGGTCAATGCTATACCTCTGCTATAAGATAAATAATTGATTCAGACAGAGAGGGGGAAGGGAAGTGTTGGGAGGGTGTTTGATTCAGTCTGCTTCTGATGACAGGGAGAGAAGCTAGGTGGAAGGGAAGAAAATGGCTTCCTGCACTTCATGGGGAAGTGGCTTCTAATCCTCTGATAGAAGGATGAACACAAGGGCTGAACCACGCCTCCCCCAACTCAGCTTCTGGGGGAGGGGTGGTCAGTGGGGCTGACCTATGCTGATCATGGGAGGCTGTGTGGAGTCAGGCAACTGAATCATGGGAAAAATAGGAACCTCCTAACTTGACCTTACAGTGACTTGACCTTACACACACACACACACACAGAGTACAGAGTCACTCCAGAAAAAGGGGAATCAGAAAGAGAAGGGAGAGGCCCCCTATAATACCTATCATAATGTGAAAGGAAGGTAGTGCAGATCCCCATCAGCAGAGGCAGAGAAAGATGATGGAGAATAAATAAATCCCAGAGTCTGTGCAAGTTGGAGTGGGTTTTGCTAGCTATTTTATAGGGTGGAAGGGCTACATACAGAAAAGGGACTTCTCTGTATTAATGGTTACGTGGGGTAGTGTCTGGCAGAGAACAATAGATTTAGGGGTAGTTAGCCATTACAGGAGGGTCTGATTTCCTTGTAAGGATGTAGAATGTTGATTCTGAGGAGTAGGATTATCCGAGAGGCATGACTGAGCTGACATTAGTGCAGAGGTCAGGAGTGCAACAATTTGAGTAACTGGAGGGGGAACCATGGTTGTATTGCCCTGGTGTCTCAGGGCCACTGGAGTCTCTGTAGGGGAAGCTCTTTTGGGGTGTCACAGTGCCTGGTTCAGGCTCCTATAAGATAGGGGTGTGCACAAAACTGGTTTGCCTAGTTCAGTTAGAGTCTGAACCAGACTCAAACCAGACCAGGCATGTTCGGTTCTGTGCCCCTGAACTAGAATCCTGGCTTGGCTCGAGTTTGAGCTGGTTGGGGGTTTGGATAGTAAACTCAACAGCAACCTCCAGGGGGTGTTGCCACGGAGGGGCTGAAAATTCCCCCTTCCCCCACTGGCCTCCCCTGGTCTTCTTTGGGATGTTTAGGCCCATTTTTAGGCCTTCATGGCCCTCTCCTGGCTCATGGCAGCAATTTTGAAGGCTGTGATGTGCATACTAGCTATGAGACAGGACAGGGCTGAAAAAGGCCTAAACAGCCTGAAGAAGCCTGGTGGGAGGCCAGCAAGGGAGAGGAACCTTCAGAGACCCTGCACCACAGCTGTGGCAGCAGCACTCAGAGGCTGCTGGTGAGTTAATTTTTTTTTAAAGCTATTCAAACCCTGAACCAGCTCCGAGCTGGCCCAGGGGGTTCAGTTTGAGGTCAGACTGGAGGGATGCCATGCCATGCCATGCTGGGGTTGGACAGGAACAGTTGTTGGATAGGGCACAAAACCTAAGGGATGATGGGATAGATAGCTCTCCTGAGGTGTACTGAAATTGCTGCATAACCACCCTGCATGCCAGGGCAATGTGTTAGGAAGTCCAGAAATGAGCATCCAGGAATCCCTCCTCTGCTCCATGGGAATGCACAGTCTGGACCTGCTTGCTCACAGGAGGGTCCAGGAATAAGATAGTATTCATCTCTACAGCTAGATCACTGCATAAATGATGTTGGCAAGTGTAAAGTGATAATCATTGGGATGAAAAACCCCAACTTCATGTATACGCTGATGGGATCTGAGCTGTCAGTGACAGACCAGGAGAGGGATCTTGGGGTTGTTGAAAGTGTTGACTCAATGTGTGGCAGCTATGAAAAAGGACAATTCCATGCTCAGGATCATTGGGAAGAGGATTGAAAATAAAACTGCTAATGCCATTATACAAAACTATGGTGTGGCCACACTTGGAGTACTGCGTACAATTCTGGTCACTACATCTAAAAAATGACATTGTAGAACTGGAAAATGTGCAGAAAAGGGCAAGGAACTATTGTATGTATGTATGTATGTACGTACGTACGTATGTACGTACACTGCTTTGAGAACATTTGTTGAAAAGTAGTATATAAATATTTGTAGTAATAGTAGAATGTTTTGGGGTAAAAGCTCATCAAGTGGGGTTTGGGGAATTGTGAAACAGGGAGAGAAAGAGGAGGGCATTTTTTGAAGCCTCAAATAGGCTTGGAAAAATTATCTAAGTTCTTTCATGTGTGTGCTTTCTTTTTCCATGTTAATCTTAGGCAAGTTTTGGAGAGCTCACCTATCTCTATTGCTAATCTTGTTTATTATTTATTTATTTGTTAAATTTAAAAACCACCCCATCCAAAGGCTCTGTGCAGTGTACAACTAGTTTAAAAAGACATAAAAACACACACCAATCAAAACACAGTGCTCAAAACAACAAAAACAATTCTAAAACAATTCAAAATGCTTTAAAACCAATTAAAATACTTTAAAAACAATTTAAAAACCTTGGAAGGCCAGGCCAAACAAGTAAGTTTTTAGAGCTCTCTTAAAAGCCGACAGCAAGCCTAAACTGTGGTTATCTGCCAGGAATGCATTCCATAGGCCAGGAGCAGCTACAGAAAAGCCCCGGTTCCAAGTCATCACCAGACGTACTGGTGGTAACTGGAGATGGACCTCTCCAGAAGACCTCAATGTGCAATGGGGATCATACAGACGAAGGCGCTTTCTAAGGTAGACCCAAAACACTCAGGGCTTTAAAGGTAATAACGAGCACTTTGTATTTTTCACGGAAATATATCGGCAGCCTGTGCAACTGTTTTTAAACTGGCATAATATTGGCTGGCCAAATGTTGTAATAGAAAAATTGATTGAAATTGAATTGAACAGGCATAATATGGTCTCTCCGGGTTACCCCAGAGACCAGTCTGGCTGCTGCATTTTGAACTAACTGAAGTTTCCCAAATAAGTACAAAGGTAGCCCCACATAGAGCACATTGCAATTGTTGAGCCTGGAGGTTACCATCTGATGCACCACTGTTTTGAGTTTGTTCTCTTCAAGGAATGGACGCAACTGTTGAATCAGCCAAAGTTGATAGAGAGTGCTCCTGGTCATAGCCTCCACCTGAGATATCAGGGTGAGGCCTGGATCCAAGAGCACTCTCAAGCTGTGTACCTGTTTCTTCTAGGGGAGTGTAACCCCATCCAGCACAGGATGATCTAACTCTTCCATCAAATTCCAATCCCCCACCATGAGCACCTCCATCTTGCTTGGTTTCAGCTTCAATTTGTTATCCCTACAGCCCATTACTGCCTGTAGTCAGGCATTTAGAAAATGAGAGCCACTTCCAGAAGATGAAAAGGAGAAGTAGATTTGTCTAGTTATCAGCATATGGATAACACCCTGCACCAAATCTCCTGATGACCTCACCCAGAGGCTTCATGTAAATGTTAAAAAGCATTGATGACAGAATGGAGCCCTGAGGGACTGCATATAATAGCTCCCATTTTGAAGAGGAACTGTCACCAAGCTCCACCATCTGGAATCTGCCCAAGAAATAGGAGCAGAACCACTGCAAAGCAATGCCTCCTATCCCCAATTCCCTCAGGCGATCCAGAAGGAAACCATGGTTGATGTTATCTAACACCACCAAGAGATCCAGAAGAACTAACAGAGTCACACTCCCTTTGTTGATTCCCTGGTAAAGGTCATCCATCAGGCTGACCAAGGCAGACTCAACCCCATAGGCTGTTCTAAAGCCAGTTTGAAATGGATCTAGATAATCGGTTTCCTCCAAAACTGCCTGGAGCTGGTTAGCAACACTCTCTCAATCACCTTTCCCAACCATGGGAATTTTTATAAGCTTCCAGTCACCTTACCCAAACATTGTTGGAGTTTTTATAAGCTTCCTCGGAATTTCTAAATGTTTTGCCTAAGCAGTTCCTCCCAATTTCACTCTGTTGGATAAATTTAGTGGCAGGTATACTGATCTTTTAGCCACCTAATGGCACAGTGGGGAAATGACTTGACTAGCAAGCCAGAGGTTGCCAGTTTGAATCCCCGCTGGTATGTTTCCCAGACTATGGGAAACAACTATATCAGGCAGCAGCAATATAGGAAGATGCTGAAGGGCATCACCTCATACTGCATGGGAGATGGCAAATGGTAAACACCTCCTGTATACCAAAGACAACCACAGGGCTCTGTGGTCGCCAGAAGTCAACACCAACTCGATGTCACACTTTATACTGATCTTGGGCAAGTTGTAGCAATGTGAACAACATGGCTTAAGGATTTCTCTGTGTGTTACTTTTACAAAAGGTGAATATAGCTACTGTATATTTTGTACACAGGATTATACTTCAGGATTCTGAAAAAAAGATGTTGAATAACTTCTACATTTTAAAATTCCCCTCAAGTTTTTGCTGAAGCACTTTTAAGTGCTAACTTGGGGAAAACATTAGAAACCTTTTTGAAGAAAAGTCAGCTTCTTTCTCTCTCTCTTTTCCTCTCCGTGTTGAATCTTGTTAAAAAGAACTTCAAATTTACCCCAATGGACCTTTTAGAGGGTATAGAGCAAAACTTTATTTTTTTTTATCCAGCACTGTTTATCTTTTTTTTTTAATCCTCCACTTCAGTAATTCCCATGGATGTTCATCTATGTTCCCTCTAATAGTTCAGAATGGTTTCAAGGGCAGCTATTCATGGTTAAGGGATTCTCTGCTGCAGCCACTGTTCTGACAGGTTGGTAGGTTAGGTTGAGAGGCCGCTCATTTACTTTTTTCTCTCCTGAGCTTTAATACTTCAGAAATTCTTTTCCTGGCTAGCTGCACATGATCCAAACCTATTATGGGAAATTTCCAACTGAATTTTAGCTCTACATTCTTGTAAAGTGAGCATTTCTTCCCTAAGGGAAACTAAAACCCATTAATTAAATGCAGGACTACATAATGCCGTTAAAATTTCCAGCTATGAAAAGGTCACTCATGTCAGAAGTTTGTGTGCTGTAATGCAATCCCAGTTCAAATACTTCTAATACTTCCCTACATTATTCTAATATTTGGCATGATGTACAATAATTGCCTTTTTGGTGAAAAAGTGTGATGATTTAATGAATGGGATACAGGTGAACCTCACCATTTGTGGATACAACATCTGCAGTTTCACATATTCACAGTTGTGTAACTGGCACCCGTTTTTGGCATATTCAAGGGGGGAGTTGTAAAGGGTTAATTCTGCATATCTGCCAATTCAGGGTGGCCAGAAATGACCTTTGAGGTAATTACTTAGTATCATTTTGAAGAGAAGAGCCATTTTGTGGCCCATTTGTGTAATTTTTTTAACATGTTTGTGTAATTGTTGTGTAATTGTTTAAACTTTTTTTCATGGAAAAAGCCAGATTTGGGACTGGGGGGGGCATTGCTATACACCTGGAGACCCGCAAAGCATGGTAGGGCATCTTCACCCAATTTGGGCGGAGGGGCTTCTTTTTGCCCCTTTCAGCAGTTTCCAGAGCCTCCAGGAACCTAACCCCCTGAGTCCCATGGACTCAATGCATCATTATCTGTGATTTCATTATCCATGGAAAACAGTGGGAATCGAAACTCTGAGGATCAAGTGGTACACTTAGATTGTTGTTACATTTCCCTTTTTCATTTTGTTTTTTGTTTTTGCAAGTTGCAGGTGGAAGTTGTGAAAAACATGCTGTAAACATTGATTTTCACTCCAAGCACTTGTCATGCATTGAAGTAAAGGATTCTTTGTAACTTGGGAACAGTCAAACAGAAATACTGCACATATGCTTAGCAAGCTTCCTACAAGGCAGTCGTCAGGACATATATCTCTGGGTGTTCATACACATGTGTTATTCATGCATGTTATTCATGTATGTCAGCAGCTACATGATAGAGCAGGGGTGGGCAAACTTGGTCCTCCATCTGTTGTTGAACTACAGCTCCCATCAGCCCCAGCAATTGTGTCTGTGATAGAATGACAACTTGCCTATATAAAAGAGTAATCACAGATCAAACACCACATAGATTATTTATTCAAATTTCAAATATAAAAAACCTGCCCTTTAATAAACTTGAGATGATTGTGTCAGGGACACATTTGGCCTGGCTCAGATGTAACAAGAAACTGGAGGGCCCTTCACTTCCAATTTCCTAACCCAAATGTCCAAATTCAGGGAAATGGAGTTTGTGAGGGAAAGCAACCCATGGTTTCCCTCACCAAATTCCACTCTGAACTTTTTGTCAGAGTGGGGTTTCACCACTACAAAGTCTCCATTTCTGTGGTGCCGGCATTACAAATGCTGGCACCGCAGTTTGGGCCCCATGGAACTGGAGATGAGAGAGGAAGCTCCTCCCTCACTCCAATTCAATTGGCTGTGTGGGCTGTCCTTCAGGAAAGAAAGATGCCCACACAGCTAGCTCCTCCACCTCTCTCCAATCTCACTGACTGCAGAGAGGCAGCTCTCCCCAATGTCTGAGCATGGATGGGAGAGTAGGTGGAGGGGCATGAAACCGCGGGTGCATTCCGTATTATGTCTGAACCAGGCCAATTGTGATAAGGGTTAAACCTGCTTCCCAACTATGATGATCTCATGCCTTAAGAAGAAAATCTACTTTGATCTGCATAACCTCATTCTGGGTTCTGTTCCACAACCATACCAGGGTTTCACAGAATGGAGAGATCTGCTTTTATAGCAAAAGCTTAGCTTTTCAAGTTAGCTTCAAACAGAAGAGAGCAAGCCTGATAGCATTGCTGTAGAGCTGATTGGATTTTTTTGCCATTGCTTGTGAAAATTAACTTACATTGCCTTTTCTTGCTATCTCTCTAACTTGGTTTTGTTTCTCTCTAACATTATAATATTGCCAAATCTTACTAAATATGTTCCTTCATCATATTATCCCACTCACAATGTGAACCCTGATTAGCTGGGAAGTCCCATGTGACTAATCCTGGAACAGCAAATAGACAAAAATGGTGCTGAAGCACCAGCAACTAGGGGAAGCCATGGTTTTGTACATAATTTTTTAAAGGTGAACATTCTCAGAAGTGCAGGGGTTTGTGTGTGTGTGTGTTTGTTTTCTAGCCCCTGACCCCAATTATTATATTTTCTATTTTTCTGCCCCCAAATCAGTGCAGAACAATATATGGCATGGCCAAAATCCCTCTACATACTTTTATACCCTGTGTAACACCAAGTTCTCCACATGATATTTTCACATAAACAGCTATCACATTATAGATTGCTTGTCTAAACCCACTGTCACAGAGTGTTCTTTCTTCTCACATCATCTCACAAACAACAGCAGCAAACGTATGCGAGTAGTCCTCATTTGGAAATGACATTGTGAAAATATTTGGTCGTGTCAATTCTTTTGTGTGAGCCAGTGTGAAAGAAATCTAAGTTTACATTGCTTTCCTTAGAGGAGGCAGCCAGAGAGACACAACTTGCCGTCAAAATATCCTACAAAGATATACAGAGTTCCAGCAATTATTGTTGAATAAAATGTGTTTTCTTTCAGTTTCATGTGCTGTGAAGAACTCGGAGGGAGAACTGTATTCCCACAAAGTTTTTGCTAACAAGGATTCTTTCCTTGTCATCATGATCTGTAGTTTTTTGGCCAAGAAATTAAAGTTACCACACAGGAATGTAAACAATATTAGGAGCTCATTAGAATGGAACTACCATTTCTTGCAATGGCAGCTCTCGATATAGCTTTAATTGGCTGAATGACGGAAGTGCTGAGCTCAAAAGCAGTGTCGCTTTGCTGAAGAATTGCATCTATCATTTCTCAGTTGATGAGAGAGGCAGTCATATTCATTGGAGCTGGGAATCTTGTTTTAACCCTTTTTGCCTGTAAATATTTGTTTCACTTCCTCTTAGCACCTTTCATAAACGGTTTCAGGTTAAAAGAACACACTGAAATATTTGAACACCTAATTAGCACAAAATGTATTAAATGGAAAGCTGTTTCACACATTCAGCTGTGCCACTGAATTCTCTCCACATGATCATCCTCAGGCATCCAGAAGCCAATAACAGGAGGGAGAAAGGGCCAGACCAACTGCAGATGATGGTCCTTTTGAGGAGCAGAATGTGATGTGCCTTTATAGCTGTTTGATATTGTTTTTACCCCCTTTGTTGCTGTTTCAGGGTTTTTTCCTCTGTTTTATTCCTCCACAAATGATCCCATCAACCAGGGATTGTGTATTAGACATTATGGCATACAACATTACATGGCCAATCATTTAATGATTTTATTAAAGGCCAATGTAGCCTGTTTAAAATGAGGGCAAAGCTTCCTGTGCTGTTCACATAGGTCACAAACTATCAAAAGAATGCTCTTGCAGCTTTTTGGCAATGATCCATAGGATCCCCTTTCCTGGATGTAGGAAGAGTGCAATAGTTTAGGAAATGAAAAGGAAGTTAATAACAATTGATTCTGTGCAGTATTTGGCTCCTCTTGCACCAACCGAATGGAACTGCTAGTTTCTTTGTGCTTAGTCACTGACTCATTTCAGCTGAACAGACCACAGAGGCACAACTAATCTTGTTTTAATAACAGACATGATAAGAATTCCCCTACATCAGAGAAAGGGCACATTCAAGATACCACCATGGATTATTGTTACAAATTGTCCAATAAAGAGTTTTTGGCAAAATCGTGAATGTCAGCTGAAGGCAAAGCAAAGGTGAAGTCTGTCTGTAGTCAGCAAGAGCAGGTCTCCTAGTTGCTTAGACTAGCAACTAAGTCTGCTCAGGAGTGTTTAAAATGGTCAAGGAGCATGATAGGACCTATACTGGCTTATTGGTACTAGGAGGCTTCCTTGGCTGATTTCCCTTCTTTGGCCAGAGCTGGGTGCCATGGTGGTAAAGCACAGGTAGAGTACCTACCCACCATCCCCCAGGTAGCTAGTTCAAGGTCTTTTGCAAGCTTAAATCCTAGTTAAAACTGTTTAATATCATTTTTTATGTTGCTTCTCTGTTATAGCTATGAATTCATTTATCAGCTGCACATTTAGGCACCCTCCAAAATTCAATATATATTTAATTCAATTTTCAAATGTAGATAAAGAAAACACTAAGCTGTTTAAAAAATCATTGAGATTAGGCTAGCAAAATTGCCTACCATCTCTAATGAAGCCCAACTGAAGACTCTTAGCTGTCCATTAAAAATATGAAAGCCAGCTGAATATGAACTTGCATTCCTAAGGAACATTTTTTTAAAAAAGGAACATACCAAAAAAAGGAACATACAGAAGGAGAACATAGTAATTATTCCAGTCAATTAGTCTGCAAAAATCAAACATATTCTCACGTTAGCTACTAATGGAATTCTTAATATTGTACTCATGATCAAATGCTTCTTTAATCCTGAATCCAATGTGCAGCATTACGTCTGTGTTTCTTTTCACAGAGGCTGAGCATGTCATGACTGTGAGGTCACAGTGTTAATTGGCTATCGAGTATGTGAAGTAGATAATTCTGTCTCACCAATTATTTGATGTACAAATGTAAAGTCCTTTGGCCAAGGTTATGGAATAAACCTATAACTCCCAAGCCAGGGAAATATTTACTGAGCTAGTGTTAGTCACACCACTGAGGAGGATAGTAGTGCTATTGTTATTGATTTAACTATACAGAGGACTGCTGAGTCACAAATCCAGAGTATTTAGTAGAGTTCTAATAGAAAGAAAGAAAAACATATTTTAACAGAGCATGTAATTATTTGCTCTGCTGTTTCCTTGGCATGTGTAGCATTGCAATTCAGCTCCATTACTTTTGCATCCTCCAATCCTGCTGCATCATGAATGAATCAACAGGGGAGGGGCCTGTGCTAGAGGTCACGTTTTGCCCGCGGAAGGCCCCAGGCTTAATCCTCGACATTTCCAGGTAGGGTGGGGAACTAGAATCCGTTTCTCACAGTAGAGAGCCATTGTCAGTCAGTCCAGACAATACAGAGCTAGATGGACCAAAGGTCCAAATCTGTATAAGGCAACTTATATATTCTTATGTATTCATCAGAAGTTCCTGGACCATATGGAAGCACCCCCACACTGTGCTCTTCCATGTGCTCATTGCACCAATTTGAAGTGGATGTTGCTGGTATGGAAAGGATCCACAGTGTAAGCTTCTCCAGTGTGACCCAGGACTTCTGCCATTACATCCACAGCATATAAAGGCGCTGTACTGGACCATATTCCATTCTAGAAAACCTCCTTTCTATGTTATTCTTAAATCAGTCCATTCTGAAGAAGATTGCCTTCCTGTTAAGTAAGCACTTCCCTCTCCACAAGATCTAAGCAGAAAGTTCACGAAAAGTGCTACTGGAGGCTGAGATCATCATCTGGATGCTTATCCACCAGTTGCTCTACTCACCCCTGTTCTAAAGGACAGCTTGCATTGCCCTGCAGTCTGCATTTTGTACTTAGACACCACTAGATAAGGTCATTTAGCTCAATCATTTAGAAAGACACCAGCTATTGATTTCATGTCAGTGTGTACATAATGTAGTATGTCGATGCATTTGATATTGGTTTGAAGCTTGCAAGAACATTTGACTTCAAAAGAGCTCAGCATCTTACAGAGTTTTAAAAAGTTGATCCTGACTATAGAGGTTGTTTTATAGGCAGGGTTGTGGACATGAGAGGCTGCCTTGTGCTGAGTTCTGCCATTAGTCTATCTAACCCAGTTTGGTCTCTGGATGGCAGTAGGTTTGAAGAGTTTGAAGTCTTTCTCATCCTTGCTATATGGGATCCCATAATTAGTGTTTTCATTGATTCGACCTGTGACCATCAAGTTGTACAAGTGAAGTACATACCCTGCCACTGAGCTATTGGCACGGTGCCTATTGTCCACTAATGAGGCAGTTTCCTAAGGCTTCTACAAACTGGCCTTCTACACTAACCTTCCACCCCACCTGATCTGCCACCCTCCTCTCCTCCTTCCCTCTCCCTCTCTGCCTGTTCAAAAGGCAGGGGGCACCGCTGAGCAGCAGGAATTCCTGTCCTTCTCCAACCCTTTGCCTACTCAAAAGGCAGTGAGCAGGGAGTGGAGCCCTGGAAAGTGCAAAGTGAGAAAGGAAGAGCACCAGCAGCAGAGAGTACCTTTAGTATCACCTTACAAAAGCAAAGGAAAATTGAGAAGAGCAACAGAAAAGCAAATAAGGAGAAATAGAGGGCAGTATTTGGATGCACAGGGTTGGAGATAGACAGAAAATTGAGGGAGAACTGGCAAAGCTTGTGGGAATGAGAGAGATGTGAGATGAGTGCTACATGTTACATTCTCTCGGGAGCAGCTCCAAACTCACCTATGCATGTTTCATTGGAACTAAGTCCTGCTATGTTTAAAGCGGCTGATTCCTAGGTCAGTGCAAACAGGATTGCAGCCCTAGTTAATGACTGTTGGTTTAAAAATGAGTGCTAAATATTCAACCTGGAGTCTCTCTATTCCACCCCCACCTCCCACCCACTGCATGGCTATTTGGCTTGTGTTTTCCATATCCTTCTGGATTTAGAAAAAGTACAGATGTGAAGCAGGTATCACTTTCAATCTGCTTTAAAATCAGTTGTGATTTTATTTTGTCTTGTTGATATGGCTTATTCAATCTTCCTTGTTCAAGTTTTATTTCTAGTTTCTGAATTAATATGTGAAAGGTATTCCTCTTGCTTTTCTGCACTTAAAGCATGGTATTCTCTCACTTGGTATTCTCTCACGTATGTGGCTTGCATGATGATCATGGTCTGTTTTTTCTAGCTTCAGAATAAAATTGGAGAATTGGAGACAGCCTCACAATGAAGACTGTTTTCCAACTGCTGGGTGAAGCAACTGGGCTTGGAGAATGCTAGCAGTCAGCTGACTGCCTTTTCTACTTTCTCTTTTCTGATCAATGATCAAAAAAACCAATTCATCCATCCATCCATTGACATTCATAGCTTCCTCCTTGCTATACAGTTTCCAGAGGCCCCGCCCCCTGAGCCTAAAAGCTCTTAATGGGTGAGCAACACCACATCCCAAAGAGGATCCAGACCTTGACACCCCCAGGCCAAATAACCCTGATGGACTGTCTGTTCCATGAAAACCCCCTTCTACATTAAAGGTACCTCGGGTTGAACACCTTACTTTGAACTATCTCCCAAAGCCAGCACTAATCTGCCAGTGTGACCAAAATTATACTAGTAAATGGTAGACCTGGGCTTTGGGGAATGTTGGAACCCTAATAGGCCATTCCCTCCCCTCACCATGCAGAAGCAGCCAATCCCAGGGCAGTTGCCCTAGGTAGTAGGGTGGTTGGGTTGGGGTTTCCTTTAATTTCCAACCCAGCACTGGCACATGGGAGACTGTGCTGCTGCAGGGAATACCAGGGGGTCCATGCAGAGGGTGGTGATACGTGCAAGGGAGACTGAGGAAATGCCCAGGGATGCCTGGGTACTGCAGTTCCTCCCAGAGCTTTTCCCAGAAGGCAAAATAGTTTGAAAGCCAGAAGTAACTCACAGATGAGTGCCACTCTCTCCCAAGTATGCACAGGTCTCAATGATGTTTAACTTCTTTGGATTCTGTTCTTGATTGAATTTTAATTACTCTATCTTGGTTCTTCCCCCCTTGTTTGTTCAGGAATTATTCTTTCTTTTAAATGATTATGGCTTTGCCTTAGCTAGAATTAGAATACAAAACAGATATTTGCCCATCTTTAAATATAATTACAATTAATACAATGCAGGAGAGAACAATGCACATAGATAAAGTGCCTTTGTATCATTATTACCATTCATGGATGCTTTGTTCTTGATTGGTAGCATTAACATTGTTACTAAGAAACCCATCTAATCCATCTACTCAACAGTCCCAGGAGGCTAACTTTCTGCTTTATTGCCACGTCAACCCTTAATAAAGCCTTTAAAGCTTCATGCTTTTGTACACAGTGCTGAGGCAGGTTTTTGTGATTCCAGAGGCTGCCAACTAGAGCAGCACTACAGAAATGATTCGTCAAGTGATGCAAACAAAAACGGAGTCTTCCCAGATAAAGCCATGTGCTTCTCTCCCAGTGTCTGACTGAACAATGTCTGAGGCAGCTAGGACTAGGAGGCAGCTGCTGGGAGCAGGTTGGATGCTCTTTTTACACCTTAAAAGTTTTAAACAAGAAAGAAAATCATGCTATTAGTTTAACTTCATGCTGGGTATTATTTGCTCTGATCAAAGTGGATTCAGTTGCCTGGATTTTCAGCTGCTCACTACTACATACAATAAGTGAGGAATTAGTCGCCATCAGGACACAGAAATGCACAAATTTCAGAGGTGTTTGAATGATAAAAGGGAGGTTTTGAGGTGGTCGCATCTTGTTGGATTTTTTTTTAAACTTGTATAAATCTCCATATTTGCTTGCATTATTTGTTTATGCATGCAATATATGCATTTACTAATATAAGCTAAGTGTTGCATTATATAGATTATTATATAGATTATATAGAAATATATCGATTATATAGAAATTCTATATAGAATTCTATATAGATTATATAGAAATCAAATTAATAATAATAATAATAATAATAATAATAATAATAATAATAATAATTTATTACTGTTTAATTTATTTCCTCTTTTCATAGTGAATACCCAAAGTGTTGTACAGAAATCTCTCTCTTTGGGGTCACCCCCAATAGGACAAGTACTTGGACTGGTTTGCAAGTGCACACCCACATGTGTAATGCACAAAGACCATGAAGAAGAATCAGCAAATCCCTTTGGTTGGAAATAGGACCCAGGTATCTAGTTCCATGCACAGAGAGGGAACCATCTCTATCTGTCTATCTGTCTATCTGTCTATCTGTCTATCTATCTATCCAAACCACTTTGGATATGTAGCTAAAAAGCGGTATAAAAATACTAGTAGTAGTGGCAACAGCAGCAGCAGAAGTAGTAGTAGTAAAAGTTTGACTTGATCACTCAAACAGCTCAGTTTACCCCTTTCTCCAAGCTTCCCCCACTCCTCCAATCCCATTTCCTGCCTGCCAGTTCCCTTCTTCTCCAAGAAAAAACATCTTTACCTTGGGAAAGATGGAGGGGATATTATGTGGTATAGGGCAGAAGAGCAAGCCAGATGGTAGCGGGCAGGACAGCAGAGGTCACCCAGACCACTCTTCTATTTGGCTTTGCATGTAAATGTCAACCCCCTCCATTCCCAAGGAATTTTTTCTCCCTTGAGTGTTGGGAATTGGGGTCCCAACAGATTGAGAGCTGCACCAAAGATGGTGCAAGAGGTCCATTCTTATCTGGACCTGGCAGAGAGATCCAAGAGACAGGAGCCGGAGAGCTGCTAGGCGAGGTGAGGATGGACAAGACTGAGCTGGGGAGGGTTTAGGAAGGCGGAATGAGATCTTGCCAAGCTTGGGTGATCTCTTCTGAAAGCACAGAGAGCTTTTACAAGACTGCCACCAGTGTGCAGTGCTCTTCGGGGCCGACTAGGCTAGCTCTGATGAAGAGAGATGGGGTCTACAGGAATGGCTGGAGCTCTGGGAAAGGAGTCTAGCCATGGAGTCTAGCCTCTGACAAGAGAGGAAACTGATGCCAGATGAATCCCCTTCCTTCCATAATTGACACTCTTGGGAAGCAAAGGAGAGCTGGCCAACTGGGGATGGGGGGAGTTGACAGGGCAGGCCACTAGCAGCAGGTCAGCATTAAAGAAGAAGGGAGATTGTCAGGTAGGAGAAGGGAGCCAATGAGGTAAGAATACAAATCTCAGTTTATATTCAGCCAAGTTCAAAGGCTGATCCCAAAACAAAATAGGACCGTCCTTTTCAAACACAGTTAAAAAATATTTTAATTCAAGGCTCCTTACCCAGTTTTGAATACTACTGATTCCTAGAATTTGTGATTGGTGTCAGGTTTGTTGTAAGCATTACTGAGGCTCTGCACTGAATCCAGGCATCCTGATTCAAAGCACAGTCTCTGGAAGTCCTGAATCAACAGACGCATCCACCGCATGTAATTATGACCAGATGAGCATCAAGCTGCAAAATCTTCATTTGCATCAGCTACCCAGGCAGCTCTGGCTAGATTGGGGTGACACAGATGTATATATCTATTTTTAATCATCAGCAATTCTATTATCTATTTATCTTTTTTTAATCATCAGCAAGTGAAAATTATGCAGTTACAAACCTATGCATACGATATAAGAAGAAAAAGCCTCAAAAAGCTCATGTCAGCAGAACATTCAAATGAATATTCACAGTATTCTGACACTCCATGTGTTGGGTCCTATCTGTTTTGAGTCAAAAATTCCCACTTGGAGTCTGGCACCATTCTCTTAGCCAGAAAAGTGGCTGGCCATCTGCCTGCATCTGTCTGTATGTAAATGCACAATTCCCCAAGGTAAGAACTTCAGCATCATTTCCCTTCATTTTGTAGTTGGCTTTATTGACTGAAAAGAACAATATTTGGCTGATTTCTATGCATAACGTCTGTGTGTGTGTGTGTGTGTGTGTGTGTGTGTAAGCTTATACACAACTTGGAGTTTTGTTGTTTTGTTTTGTTTTGTTTTTGTTACATTCATAAAGTGAAATATCCTGGATCTACATAAGGCCTTTTGTGGAGGCCTTAAGCAGTTACAAACTAAAATCCTCATTCTGAACTCAAATGTCAGATTCATGCCTTATCTCCTTGGGTTGATTCAGATAAAGTATTGTCTAATACATCTCAGATCTCCCTGTGGTATGGAGATGTGCATGCTACAAGTATATATGTCTTCCCTCTCTCAGTGTGCTGGGGTGCTATTATTTAATTGTATTAGAGTGTGGTTCATCCAAACTACATGGTCACACATGCTACAAATACTAGTAGTACTTGTAGTGTAAGTGCATGTTGAAGAAAGGTGCCTCAGCATGCCAGGAGGGGGAAAGGCCATCCATGCTCACAGTGCGCATACATCCTTATCACACAAGAAGGGCCAGTTGGGCAAATCATCATCCAAACTGTCCTTTATATTCCCAGTTTGATTACATATACAGGAGGCCCTAGGTTTCCACGGGTTCTCCTGTTGTGGTTCAGCTATTAGCACTGGGGTGATATATACCCAGTTTTCATTATAGTGAGGATGAATTTTGCCCATTTGTGGTTCCTGTGTGTATGTTCCAGTGGCATTTTTGGTGGCATTTCCAGCTTCAGGGGGCAACATGGAACCATGTTGGGGTTTCCCCCCTGATTTTTTAGTGATTATATTTGGCAGAATTTAGAGGCTTTGGGGGCCATTACTGAAGAGCTGGAGGGTCCAAGGTACTGTGCTGTACTCCTCTTATTTCTGGTGTTTTTGTAGTTTATTTTCGTGATTTTTATCACTTTTCTTTGCACTGAGGAACTGAACCCCAAGATTCCCATAGGTGCAAGGTTTCCATTACTGTGGTTTCTGCTTTCACAATAGCAAGGAATGTAAACCCTGTGAAAAATGAGGACCTCCTGTATAGTGCTCATATTTACGTGTGTGTGTGTGTGCATGCTTTAATATAGTAAAGCCCACACATGTATAAAGATATTTATTTATTACATTTTTATCCTAGCTTCTGCATCATGGCTCTGCAAGGCAGCTTACAATAGCATAAGCAATATCATAACACATGAATAAAACCAAAATTTAAACAAGGTACAACTACAAAGCAAAGTGAGAATAGAGATAAAAACCAAGGAACACTCTTCCTCCAGGCAACTCAGGCCAAAAACCACAGTGGATATCCATGTTTTTGCAAACCATTGGAAGACCAAGAGGGATGGGGTGATAGATTCTGATCACAAGTAGAAGCGAGATGCATCATGGGATGAGCTGGAAATACAAGATTATGAGAAGATCTGTCTTGCGGAAGAAACTAATTCTTGATTATTCAATGCTGAAAGTACGCAAGTGTCATGGGTTTATAACAGATGTCAAATTTAAGGCAATGTAGGAGGCTGGTTGCAATGTAGGAGGCTGGTTGCACTTGATTCTGCATACATTGCATTTTGAGGTTTCCAAAATGCCAAACAAATTTTGAAGGAAACTGATTAAGATTAGCAAAAATGCTTTAGTGAGGGAGGGTGGTAAACCCCACGTGCTTGCTTCCATGATACCATATCTGAAGTGAAGCTTCTGGTGAAAAAACAGTTAAGAATGATGAGGAAAAGTAAAAGATTTTCCAAAAACCTAGCAACATTTCTCACATGTTGTGGGCCCTTCCTCACCAATGTTAATGCTGAATCATTGCTTAGTACATTGTTATCAGCAGTGAGGATTTCTAAGCAGGGCTCCACTGTATGCTTTCAAAAATAGTGGATCCTTTGCAGGGACAAGGGTTGGGGCCAAAGCCAAGCAGAACCTGAGGGGTCAAAGGCAGAGCCTGGATGAATAGCACAGGTCAGGGGCAGAAGAAGGACACAATATTATGGCAATGCGTGGAGTAGGACAGAATTTGTTACTTGCTTTTCAAACTCAGGCAATGAGTTATGAAAGAACATGATTTTACTGGGTGATTGGCAATGCTTCTTTATAGACGCCTGCTGGTAGGGGAGTTTTCAGTTTTACTCTAGGATGTCATTATGAAGAATCTAAAAGGGTTTACTGAAAATAAAACTACAAATTATATTCAGCAGTGTTCTCTTAAAGTTCACATGGTGTGAAACATTTCTCACCATGCGCAAACTGTGAAATGCATTCCAAAATAAAGATTTTAATTATTGTGTTTGACATTTCTGAAGTGACAGCCATCTGGTAGGGAACATGATGACTATGTTGGAGTCTTCTGTACACAAGCTTTTGCAAGCAGCTCCTTGTTCAATTTTTCAATAAGTAGTCTTGTTTGTGAGTCAAGATTCTTCAAAAAGTCTCATCCCAATTTTTGCCATTATTTTGGAATTCCAAATTACCTGGACTTATTTCCGAAGTGGAAATGGTACATTACAAATTTTCCATTGTTCTGTTTTTATTATTATTACCTTTTGTGTGGCTTGCGGCATATGCACAGTTTTCCACAATATTCAGTTCCTTGAGTTAATTCCCACCCTCTTTATATTAATGGTGAACATGAGTACATTGATAAATATTTCAAAAATCATTCTTGATGCAATCATACATGTGAATCCATCAAAATTCTCTTTGTGTGGTGCTTAATTGATGTGCATGTACTTGTACATATTGATAAAACATCGCTAAAAGGTTTATTTCGCTCATTTGACTCCCCCCACATGCTGCAGATGCAAAGATGTCAGCTGGCAAAAACACTGTGAAAAAGGCATATTTATGTGATTTACAAATATTGCAAAAATCATAAACAGTATCATACAAAAGGCCATATGCTACTAAACATACGTGATACAAGAGAACTAAGATACATAATACAAGAGAACTAATCAGTGGTGGCTGGTGACAGCTGGGGCAGAGCATTAGACAGAGTATACATTTAGAAGTTGGTAAAACCTCTCCCCTGCAGAGGCGTAACTAGGGAAAACGGCGCCTAGGGCAAGCACTGAAATTGTGCCCCCCCGCCCCCCCCAACATCTGACACGCATGTTTCGGATCCCAAAGCAATGCCGAGGCCTGCTGCCGTGTCTGGGCCTGGCGCCGCGTCGCTTTCTTCTAATCACAAGTCGACTGTTATGGCTGTGGGGTGGGCAGCTTGGGTGGGTGGGTGGGTGAGGGTGAGCAGGCCAGGGGTCCTCCTTCCACCCCGGCAGCGGCAGGCGGCACATGTATGAATGGAGCGATGCCGAGGCCTGCCGTTCGGCCTGGCGTCACTTCTCAACTGCACAGCACGCCTGCGCAGTCCAATCTATTAATGGCCCAGCCGCTGCCGCCCCCAACCAGCCCGAGACACCCCCCGGTGGCCCCAGCAAGTAACAAGCTGGCCAGCAGCAGCTCTCCAACAAAAGCAAGCCCACAGCTCCGGTATTTTAAAGATTCAAGAATTAAAGAGATACATTCATTCATTGTAATAATAGTAATAAAAAAATTTTAAAACACACACACACACCTGATCCTCCTGTGAAAACTTTATTGGTGGTGGTGGTGGTGATGATGATGTTGTTGTGCTGGCCAAGCAGATCTTCTTCCTTTGGCGGGACTGGGAGCAGCAACAACAGGCAGGCAACACTCGCGTCATCCTCTCCTCATCGCTTCTCAACAGCACGTGCGTGCTAGGATCAACTCAAGCATGCACGTGTGAGTCAGAGTGGTGGGCGGGGAGGACTAGGAGGACACCGAGGTCATGCTGCTGACCAACAATGCCACACCTGCAGCTGCAGGCAGTGAGAAATGCCCAGCCAGCCAGAGGGGGGGGGGGCGCCGCACTGGCGCGGCTGCTTGGAAAATAAATTGGGTGGGAACAGACTCGTGGGTAGTGAGGCGCCCAGGCCAGCTAGAATCAAGAGCTCGCGGGGAGGAGGAGGCACCACCTTGGCGCGGCTGCTTGATTACAATTTTTTTTTCATACATTGAGTTGGGTGGGGGCGGGGTCATGGCACCTTGGTGTGCCCCCTCCCAAAGTGGCGCCCAGGGCACGTGCCCTGCTTGCCCTACCGTGGTTACGCCCCTGCTCCCCTGTGCAGCCAGCCCATCCCATGGCCCACAACCTCCGCTGCTCAGTTGGCCAATGCATATGCACAGTATTCATTTGAGGCGTCAGCATGGCAATGACTGCTAACCCTTTTTTGCACTTGTAAAACCAAACTCCAGGAAAATGTGATTATGGGTGCATTTTTGACATTCCGGTCTAAATTAGTTTGTAATCTATGAGCACTTCATCCACTTGAAAAAATGTTTCCACCATGGATGTTAAAAAGGTTTTTAACATGGAACAAATGGATACAGAACCAACCAGAAAAAAGGCAACCTTGGACTTAATCCTGAGTAGTTCCCAGGACCTTGTGCGAGATGTCAGAGTTGTAGAACTATTGGGGGTACAGTGCCCATAATGTGATCCAATACAGCTTATATGCATGTGGAGCATTGCCAAGGAAGTCTAACACAGATGCATTGGACTTCAGAAGAAGAAACTTCTAAAAAATGAGGGGACTAGTAAAAACGAAGCTGAAAGGGAAAGCCAGGGTTAAATTCCTCCAGAAAGCATGGAACTTATTTAAAACCACAATATTAGAAGTTCAGTTGGAATGTATACCAGGAAGAAGGAAAGGTGCCACCAAGTTCAGGAGGATGCCAGTGTGACTAGCAAGTAGCTGGGGTCATAACAGAGAAGGAGACTTCCTTCAAAAAATGGAAGTCCTGCCCAAATGAAGAAAACAGAAATGCACAGAAACTGTGGCGCAAAAAAAAATAAATAATAAAAATAAAATCAAGGAGACAATAAGGGATGCAATAAAAAAATTTGAGGAGCATATAGCTAGAAATGTCAACGGAAATAACAAAAACGTCTTTAATTTTATCAAAAGCAGAAAACCTACCAGGCAGTCGGTTGGACCCTGAGTTGATGTGGGAGTGAAAGGGATTATTAAAGAAGCTGTATGAGTCTTCACAGCAAAGGGTACTGACCATATCCCCACTCTGGAACTGAGCTTCTCAGGCTTGGAGGCTGAAGAACTGGGCCAATTTGAGGTGACGAGAGTGAATGTTCTAAACTGTCTTGAAAAACTAAAGATTAACAAATCACCAGGGCCAGATGGCCTCCACCCAAGAGTTTGGATATGAAGGAACTCAAATGTGAAATTGCTGACGGCGGGGAGGTCCACGGAGGTTCCCCTCCTCCCGCCAGCCTCCCTTTATGCCACAACCAGCCATTTGGCTTGGTGGCCATTTTGGAGGCTGCAACACCTGCCCAATTGGCCTCTACATGGCTTGGGTCACGCACAAGCACAACCCTATCCACCTTCTGACCCAATGATATATGTATAACTACATGCAGCTAAAACTGAATTAAGATAAAAGTTCTGGTCTGCAGCATTAGTGAGCCATGAAACTGCCAGCACAACATGACAAGACAGTATAAGAATGTGTTTCCTCACACATGCAGGCAAAACCAGGCTAAGGAAGCCCAGCCTAGTTTTGCCTGTGCATGTGTACCACCGGGATCAAGCCCAATCCCAGCAGTACCTTGACAGCAAATCTGCCTCTACAGCCACTCTCTAAAATGAAGTTAGGAGAGTGAGCGCCCCATTTCTGTGATTATCTGCCAGCCAGCAGGGATCCCCATAATGCACTGTGCACTTGTGTGGTGCATTATGGGACCTCCGGTGGGCAGGGCGATGTAGGGTGATGCACCCCGGCCCTCAGAGCTACCAGCAGCAGCTGGTAGTTGTCTGGGCAGGCAATCTGCCCACTGAAGAGGGAGCCCTTGGTCATCTGCAGGGAGGTAAGCTTTTTAAGGTTTCCTCCCTGCTAGCCCTCTTGCCCTTTCTCACTGCTTGTGAGAAAGTGCTCATTGAGTATTAACTGTGAAGGTGGGGGGAGGATAGATGGATAGATGGTTAGCTATAGATGGATAGATGGATGGATAGATAAACTTTATTATAGTATTTGACCACTACTGAAACATGAAGGGAGGAACACAATGGGGCGCTTCTCACGATCAGCAAAAATCAGGCTAGCAGAGGCTAGCCCGATTTTTGGTGACTGTAAGAACCACCGGGCTCACAGCGAGCCCGGTGGTTCTTGAGCAGGTAACCTGCTCAATTATCCCTGGTAAAAAGCAGGTTTGCGGAGCGAGCGTTCCTGCAAACCTGCTTTTTACGATCGTGAGTAGCCACGGTGCGCCTTTGCGGCGCGCCTACTAATGAGTAGACCCCCAGCCAGGAGGCTTAAAAGCACTCCCCAGTATGCCCTGCGCAGTCGTGCAGGGCATATTGGGGCTTGCAGGGGCCGCGGCCCCCGCTCCCCCCACCCTCTGCCAGCTCCATCTCAGGGCCAGCCATCGTGTGGGTGGCCAATCCGGCCGCCCAGGGCTCCCTGCCCACTCGTGAGCAGGGAGAGTGGGCTTAGCCCGCTCTTCCCATTCACCAGGAGGAACCGGGTCTCACTGATCGTGAGACCCGGTCCAATGTCACACCCATGAAACAACATAGTAACCATATAGTAGGGATGTGCAAAAAATTTCGGGCACAGATTGATCTGTGCCCGAAATGAGCAATTTCGGGTGATTCAGGGCTGAACCGAATCACCCCCTATGTCCCCCGATATTTTTTGGGGCTGAGCCGAATCACCCGAATTTCGGGGCTTAAAAATTCGGGTGATTCAGCTCATGGCCGATTTTGGGGGATTTTTTGAAGTTTTAGTGACTTTGGGGCAGTTTGGGAGCACAGAATGGGATCTGGGCAAAAAGAGTGGGGTGGGGTGGTAGTGCCTAATGGGTGCAGTCTACCACCCCAATTTCAGGGGGATTGGGCAAAGGGGTGATTTTTGGGGAATTTCTGAAAATTTTGTGTCTTTGGGGCAGTTTGGGGCAGATTGGGGCAGAAAGTGGGGCCTGGGGCAGAATAGTGGGGTGGGGTGGTAGTGCCTAATGGGTGCAGTCTACCACCCCAATTTCAGGGGGATTGGGCAAAGGGGTGATTTTTGGGGAATTTCTGAAAATTTTGTGTCTTTGGGGCAGTTTGGGGCAGATTGGGGCAGAAAGTGGGGCCTGGGGAAGAACAGTGGGGTGGGGTGGTAGTGCCTAATGGGTGGAGGCTACCACCCCAATTTAAGGGTGATTGGACAAAGGGGTGATTTTTTGGGAATTTTTGAAGTTTTTGTGTCTTTGGGGCAGTTTGGGGGCAGAAAGTGTATCTGCCCCAAAAGGGTGGGGTGGAGTGGTAGAGCCTAATGGGTGGAGGCTACCACCCCAATTTCAGGGGGATTGGGCAGAGGGCTGATTTTTTGGGAATTTGTGAAGTTTTGGTGTCTTTGGGGCAGATTGGGGGCAGAAAGTGGATCTGCCCCAAAAGAGTGGGGTGGGCTGGTAGATAGTGTCTAATGGGTGGAGGCTACCACCCGTCCCCAATTTCAGAGTGATTGGGCAGAGGGCTGGATTTTGGTGAATTTCTGAGGTTTTTCTTCATAAAGTGCTTTGATTCATTCATCATATTCATAGTAAATGAGAGTGTGAAAAAGGTGAAAGTGGGGTCATGAGAGTTGTTTAATTGAAAAAAAATCTCATTTGCTATCATTGAATGAGAATTCACACCTCAGAAGTTTTTCTGAAGGGATGTTATTCCCTTATTTTCTGAGGTGTGAATTCTCATTCAATGATAGCAGATGAGATTTTTTTCAATTAAAGAACTCTCATGACCCCACTTTCACTTTTTCACACTCGCATTTACTATGAATATGATGAATGAATCAAAGCACTTTATTAAGAAAAACCTCAGAAATTTGCCAAAATCCAGCCCTCTGGCCAATGACTCTGAAATTGGGGATGGGTGGTAGCCTCCACCCATTAGGCACTATCTACCGGCCTACCCCACTCTTTTGGGGCAGATCCACTGTCTGCCCCCAATCTGCCCCAAAGACACCAAAACTTCAAAAATTCCCAAAAAATCAGCCCTCTGCCCAATCCCCCTGAAATTGGGGTGTTAGCCCCCACCAATTAGGCACTACCACTCCACCCCACTCTTTTTGCCCAGATCCCATGCTATGCCCCCGAACTGCCCCAAAGTCACTAAAACTTCAAATATTCCCCCAAAATCAGCCCTTTGTCCAATCCCCCTGAAATTGGGCTGGTAGCTTCCACCCATTGGGCACTACCACCCCACCCCCAAATTTGGCCCCTGGGCCCTTTTTTCCCCTGAATCAATTTGGATTCAGATTCGGATTAAATCCGAATCCAAACCGAATCAAGGGTGATTCGGGTCGCCCATATTCGGGCACAAAACAGCACAGGGGTGATTCAGTTTGGGTCCCGAACTGAATCACCAAAAATCCGAATTGCACACCCCTACCATATAGTTTTTATGGATATACCATGATATAGTCACTGGGGGTTGTTGTATATTCATTGTTATTAAACAAAATTTAGGCACGGGGATAGAGAGTATAGTAGAATGGAAGGTAGGGTTTGTCATGAACATTTCTGTAACCCCAAAATGGAAATTACCATGGCCAATATACATACATACATACATACATACATACATAAAATTCTGGGGAAATTGTTACCTGAGGCTTTAAAAAAAAGTTTGGTCCTTGCTCACCACCACCACCACCACACACACATTTATATACCACACAAAACATATGTCTCTGGGCAGTCTACAATCAAAACAATACATTAAACATTACAATTTTTTAAAAAAAAACCAACACCAAATTTAAATCATTCCTTCCTTCATTCATTCTATTTCAATACCACCCTTCCAAAAATGGCTCAGGGCAGTTTACACAGAGAAATAATAAATAAGTAAGGGATCCCTGTCCCCAAAGTGCTCACAATAAAAAAAGAAACATAAGATAGACACCAGCAACAGTCACTGGAGGTACTGTGCAGCGGGTGGATAGGGCCAGTTACTCTCCCCCTGCTAAATAAAGAGAATCACCACGGTAAAAGGTGCCTCTTAGCCAAGTTAGCAGGGGTTAGGTCTTCTGCTATTAGGTCCCCTAATGCTGTTAAGTCCCCTAATTTAAACATTAAAACAATTTAAAATTTAATACAATCATTTAATAAAAATGATTAAAAACTGTAAGTCTAATTAAAAGCCTGAGTGAATAAATGTGTCTTAATTGCCTTTTAAAAAGTTGTCAGAGATGGGCAGAGAGCACATTCCACTGTCTCGGGGCAGCAACAGAGAAGGCCGGTCACTTGTTTTGGCATATACATTTAATTGCTCTTGCATATAACTTGATAAATAAGAAACTAGCCTAGCTATTTATGTCCTGGACTAGATTTTAGCTGAAACTAATGTGTGAACAGCTGCACTCACTGCCTGATAGCCAACTATAACACGCACACACAGAAGGAAAATGTTCAACTGTATACCATGGCGTTAACTGACTATTAAATGAAAGAGGGCTTTTTATCAATAGCTAAGCTTTTTATTCATTTTATGAGTTAATAGGGTTCAATTAATGTTGCTGAGTTGCACACTTCTTGCATATATCTCTGGGGCTTTGGTGAAGTTGAGAAGAAAGCTTAATGAATGGTTGAACAGTTATATTGGTACCCTAGTAATTAGAGAATGGGTAATTAATGTGCATCTGTGGGAGACTCCTGGGTACTGTCAATGACCCTGTAGCATGCAAGAACAAAAAAAGGAAATTACAAGCTTGGTAGGGGAATACAGCTTTCCCCATTTTCTTACATTTTAGATCTGCATCTTTGCTTAATTAGAGGAAGAAAATTAATTCCCATTAAAACCATTAAGCAACATGCGATGATTGGTTGAGATCTGAATAGACTGTGAAAGTGATCAAGAAATCTCAACAGACCAGAGGATTTTTTTAAAAAGTGAAGGACTATTCAGAAAATCTAGAAGATAACTCCAAAAAGGTTGGGCACAATTCAGCCAAACTTAAACACTTAGGAGATTTATTCATTCCAGAGGGGTAAAACTAAGTATGTGCGGAACTCCCATTGAATGAAAAATCAACTGAAATTAATAGGGCTCCTAGGTAATTAATTCTGGTTAGATTGTGCCCACTGATTTCTATAGCAGTTACAATACACAAAGTATTTTAAAGTGAAATACTTATCTAATGCATGCTCACAGCAACCTGGTGAGGTAGGTTATTAATATTTCTGTTTATTAATTATTATTATTATTATTATTATTATTATTATTATTATTATATTTATATTTATATCCCGCTCTTCCTCCAGGGAGCCCGGAGCGGTGTACTACATACTTAGGTTTCTCTTTCACAACAACCCTGTGAAGTAGGCTAGGCTGAGAGAAAAGTGACTGGCCCACAGTCACCCAGCGAGTATCATGGCTGAATGGGGAGTTGAACTTGGATCTCCCCGGTCCTAGTATGGCACTCTAACCACTACACCACGCTGGCTTTCTGATGGTTTTACTGATGGGAAACTGAGGGACAATTATATACTCACTGAGAGCAGAGTTTTGCACCTAACATCCCAGTTCCAGGTGCAGCACACTCATTAGATCACAATAGTTTTTTAAGATATTATAAACACATCTGTTAAATAACTGGGATATTAGAGAAACCAACATTTGCAGAAATTAATGACTGGCATACAAAACAAGGCTGTAACAGTGCAGCAAAAGAACAGCCTAAAAGAATTTCCCAACAGCGAAGTAACAACTTTTGACATCCTTCTCTCACCCAGGAAGCCCTCTGTGTCACCTGAAAATATGTCCCTGAGGGATGCACAGCCATAGAAGACATATATTTTGGTGACACGGAGCACTTCCTGGCGAAAAGGACATCAAAAATTGCTGCTTCAGTGTTGCACCAGTGCAGTTAGTTGGGATGTTTTGTTAGGCTCCTCTCTTGCTGCACCACTGCACCTTTGTTCTGTATGTCAGCCAATGGGGCTATTCACACAACTGTACGAGCAGGCAGTTGGGTAGGCAGGGGGAAGGCAGGGTTCAAACTACCTTCACCCACATGATCACTCTTTGCTTCTTCTGTGTGCGAGCCGCATGTCCACATGACCCATGCTGCCAGGAGCAGCTCAGAGCAACAGAGCATGGGACTCATTTTCTTGGCCTTTGCATATGCCACAAGGCACCACATGATGGGTGTGGAGCCCGAGGAGACACATGATCCCGGCAGCTGGGTTAAGGGACAGCTGGACTTGGGATCTGGACTTGAGAGCTAGGTTCGGCTGGGTGGGAGCACCAGGATCCACGTGGAGCCCAGCACTCCACACAAGCAGCCTAGCCCAGGCTAGGCTGCTCTTGAGAACAACCTCAATGTCTGCATAGGAATGCTATGGATATCTATGATTTTCTGCTCACAAAGTGAAAACCACATATTCACTGTTAGGCCAATCTGTAATAATGATTTGTATCTGTACAGTGCCTTGTATTTTTGAATGGAGAATGTGAAACAGAACTGGATAATAAAATGCACATGTTGTACACAATTATGTGGAGTTGCTTTCTGGTAATCATATATCCACTATTACGAATAAGGGTTACAAATATGTTGTGCCAGGTTGAAATATTCATTCAGTTAAACGGTTATTCATACCCCTAGGAATATTTTCATTTGCACCAGTATCACCGTTTCCCTATAAATATTTGTATGTTTGGATATCCACCCCAACAAATAATATATCAGTAGTACTTGTGTAAGAATACAGTTTTTCAGTGAACGCCTGCCGACACAGAACCACTTACAAATTAATGATGACAAAGTTGAGATAATGCTTACCAATGTTACAGGTAAACTAGCTGAGCTGATATACTACTTTCTAGAGGGATTCAAATTAAATTGCTTTAATCTCCAAGAGCAAATTATATTCCATATGCAAATCAGTTGTTTGTGCTTTCCCGAAACAAAAAAGCTCCATAGCAAGTGGAGAAGAAGAAGAAAAATGCAGGGAACATAAAACTTGGTGTACATGTAAGTTAAAATGGTTGTAACTAATCTTCTCCTCAGACTTGTTCACTTTTAGTTCCATATGTAATAGATGGGGAAAGGAAGGTACAAATGATTGAAAATGTAGAATATGAAAATCAGGCCAAAACTAGATATTCAGAATCCATATACATGGCTGCAAGGGGGGGCATCAAAGGTTGGCCAGGTTGGGGATTGGACAAGGGCCCACATCCCTCAGCAGGCCCATTCAGCTGGGCTAATTGCTGAATCCCCAGTGTGGCAGGAGTTGGCTGAGAGAGTCATGTGTTGTTGTGCCTGGCAACCCACCCACCCCCATTCAAATGGACACAGTCCCCAGAGCCCCTGCATCATGACAGTGCCTCTAGGGATGCTCTCATTGGTTGGAGGGGTTGGACCTACTGTGCAAGTATCTTAGCCCAGAGACTCACATGGTGGCAGTGCCTCCCATCCTCCCCACTGGCCAATGGTCCTCCTCCTAAGGGCCCTGTGTTTCAGGAAGAAAGCCTATTGACCAATGTGGAAGGTGGGAAGAGGGAGAGCTGTCACTGCTATCCCACAATTCATCAGGGGAAGCATCTCCCCTTCTTTCCATCCTCTGTTCCTATTAGTGGATGGAGGCTGGATGCGGTGATTCCTCCTACCTTCTAATGGGAGGAGGAGGAGCTGCCACTCTCAAAGTTTTCTGCATTCACTGATGGGGAGAGTGAAAGGAGCTGCCACCCTCTACACAAATAGCAGCATTTTTCAGTTTAGAAATGCATTCCACTTGTGCTGGTAAAGCACTCCCCCAACTGTGAAACATTTTGTATAATTTTGTGCTATGCCCCAGAAATGTTAAATTTTCTGTCCCCTGCAAAAGTTGCACAGCATGGCAAACTGCCCCCAAAATGTTGAGGGTGGACTTTTTTGGTCCAGCACCATCACATAAAGTCATCACTTGCAGTTGTGAGATGAGTATGATGGGCATGTGAATCCACTCTAGATTGGCATTGGGCACATGAATCAGTGGTTCTGCATATGGCTGGGTTGCTTCTGAATCCTATCTGCAAGGATTCTGGTGGCCAATCAAAAACTGACCCATTCTTTTGAAGCATTTGTTTAGAAGCCCTGTTACATGAATGAACATTCTATATTCTGGCAATATATGCATCTTAGCAATATTTCAGCTTTTGTGCAGCAAACCATCCATGACTGCATGTAATTTCATCCACGTGGAAGTTAACTACATCTCCATAAATCAGAATATCATATCACAAGACATTATCTTTGATCAGATGCTATGAAAAGAAAGGAAGGAAAGCAGGAAGGATGGAAGATCCATTGTGCCTAGATTGTTCTCGGAGGTGTGAGATTTTCTAGATTCTATTTGCATGAATATTAAAGTACTGCAAAATGATAGAACCTTTCCGGAGTAAGGGTTCCAAATTCATCAATGTGATGTTATGAGGAGAATATGTCTTATGTTTAAATGACAACTGTATCAACATTCCCTCAGCCATTTTTCAAGAGTGGAAACAGAGGGCAATTTTGGCAGGAATGAGTGCCCCCCCCCCTCAAATTTCTGTAGAAATTAAACGGGTGGAAGAGCTTATCCAGAGTGGTGGGGTGGGCAGCTATCTTGATTTGTTAAAGGCTGCATAAAAACCTTTTTGGCAGAAGCAGGCAGTGGCACACAGACTGCCCATCTCCTTGCCAGTGCAGTTTTCCTTGCTAGACTGCATCAGGGAAATGTGTGTCACATGATTCATGCTTCTCCAATGCATTCTGGAAGAGCAAATGGTGCCAGAGAGGAGACAGGTGCCTCTGCTATTGCTGACTGCTTCTGCCAAAGAGGGTTTATAATTAAAAAAACAAAACAAAACTAAGAACACTTCTGTTTCCCCTGCTCTCAATAAGCCCCCCACCTCCTCAAATTTCCCTGCAACTTTTGTCACACATAAACACACAGAGACGGCAGAGATCCAACTCCTGTCAGTCACAATTCCAGCAACTGCTAGAATCTGCTTCCAACCCCAAGCCTAATTTAAACACCTTGAACTAGCATGTGTGCCTGTAATACAACTACAGACAAACGCTGAATAATGTCCAGTGTGTAAGGGTGGTAAAAGCAACTACAATAACATTAATTATGTTATATTAATATTATGTTAACAATCATATTAATTATGACAATATGAGGAAACAAAACTGCTTCCACTATCTGAATGTAAAAGAGACCACTGTATTCTGAAAATCAGGTTGAGGAACTTGCAACACCATTTAGAATCGATTGATTTAGGCATAGTTGCCATGAGACCTTGGAGCTATTCTCACATGCACCTAACCCAGGCTAGCAAAACCCATCCTGGGTTAGGCTAGCCCTGCTTGAAACCTGGCCCTTAGCTGGGGTTAAGAGCTCGAGTGAGCCCTTAAACTGGGCCTCCAGGATTGTGTGTTTGCTGAGGCTATGTTTAGCCCCATCGGACACAGAGATGGGCACCTGTCCCCTGGGAGAATCCCCCAGTGCATCGCATATATTGGGCGGTGGATTGTGGGATCTCCAGAGGCCAGGACGTGTCATCCGGGCCTCCAGAACTCTGTGCTGCAAGCACGCAGAAAGGATTGTCTGGGGGTGTGGTCCAAGCTCCCATCAAAACACCAGCACTCATCTGGGGGGAAGATGAATTCGACTAGCCTTCCCCTCTGCCCACCCAACACCCCGCCAGCCTGGTTAGGTGAATAACTTCCTTGTTGTTCCCTTTTATGTTATTTTATCCTCTGTGTAGTTTTATTCTGTGCAGTGTCGTTCCATATTCGCTCCACAGGGATATATGCCTAACCATTGCTAGCCAATGGAGATATTGTTTGACTGTGCAGCAGTCATTGAAAATAAATACACTCTCATTTGCTACCAGAGAATCTACACTCAGAACACCTCAGAAACAACAAAATCCAGTACCCCATGGGCTTGTGGGTATGAGGGTGGTTAGCACCCTATGTGCACTACACCACCACTTGCACTGGGCCACCCCGGTGCCCCCCAAATGGAGTTATGGGGCTGCTGAAACCACAATTATTCCTTATGGGGGGAAAGCTTAAAGATGCACAAACTTCACAAATTCTTTAAAAATCACCCCTTTGCCCAGTTCCTTTGAAATCTGGATGGTAGCAGGCACCCATTGGGGCACTACCTCCTGACCCACTCTTCTGCCCCTGAAACCCCCTTTCTGTCACGAGTCTGCCCCAAAGACATGCAAACCTCAAAAATTCATTAAAAACCACCCCTTTGCCCAATTTCTTTGGAATTTGGGTGGTAGCTTCCACCCATTGGCAACTACCACCCCGCCCCCACTCTTTTGGCCCCAGGACCATTTTTAATCTGAATTGATTCAGATTCAGATTTGGAAAATTTGGGTACAAATTCAATCTGGGGTGATTGGGGGGGTCAGATTCAGACCCAAAACAAATAGGGGGTGTTTCAATTTGGGTACAAATCAAAACAAAAAAATTGATGTGTGCACATCCCTAATGACAGTAAAACTGGCTGTTTTGCAGGCTTCTGATTTCCATTTTTGTGGTTCACAAAATGTATTGCATGTGGTGGAGGCTGGCAGAGTCCATTGACCTTTCAGTTATACTGTAGCCCTACAGTTCTGTGATTATACACTTTTAAGACAACTTTATTATTATCATTATTTCAGGCAATTTTCAAAAGAATTAATGCTATTTAAGCACCCTACCCATAATAGCTGCATGAATCTTTGACTTTTTTTTTCCTGTCGCTGTTAATTGAAGGTAGGCCCTATACTGTTGCTTCTTGCATAAGATTCTGATGTTTAATTAAACTGTGGTTTGGGATTAAAGCCTAGAGAGTACAATATTTCTTTTAGTTTATCACAACTTCATTTCACAATTATTACAATCTTTTCTCTGGGGAAATTAACTACAATTGATTTTTAAACACTCATTTTTATTCTAAGCATTTTATATCTAAAAAAATTGTAGATACCTAAAATAATTCTGCCTGCTAACAGCTGGCTTCAGATGGGGACACATTTATGAGAAATCGTGTTTTATTTGAGAAATATACTGTTTTCAGTATGTTTTCCCAGTGCAAATGAAAAATGTTCATAAAATTACATAATTTATTTGAAAGTTTTTAGTACTACAATATCAGGAATATAAAGACTAGAATATACAGTATTCCATTATCTTTGATAGGAACCAGTTTAGGCTGATTGGCAGTCTTTACATCCAAGAGGTCAACTTGCATCTTTTTGGCTGCTGCCATGCTGAGCAGTGTCCTAACTGAAGTGTATACCAGAACTTGTGCCAGAGGTCCAGGTGAAAGAGGAACCATGTGAATGGACTCTCATGACACAAGAGCGACTCAGTGAACCCAAAGAATATGTGCCAGAACCAGAAGCAGGCTCAGAAAGGGGGGGGTACAGATTCAGAAGGGGCTGTACAATCTGAGCCAGAACTGAAGCTCTCACAGAGGTCCAACAAAGAGGTTCCACCCAAAAAGCTCTCACTCATGACCAAAGGAGGAGAGATACAAGAAACCACCACATGGCAAGATACAGAAAATATGCCAGCTGATGAAGCTGAGAAATTGAGAAAAGCAGCATGAGAAGAAATTGATTCCCTGCACAAAAATGAGACTTGGAGACTTGTGGAACTATCCACTGGAAGAAAGACTGTGGGATGCAAGTGGGTCAAGCAAGATGCAGAAGGGGATGTACAGCACTACAAGGCCAGACTAGTAGCCAAAGAATACTCCCAAATCTATGGTGAGGACTACAATGAGACCTTTGCACCAGTTATGAAACACACTTCAATTAGGACACTGCTCAGCGCAGCAGCAGCCAGAAAGATGCATGTTGACCCCCTGGATGTAAAGACTGCCTTCCTTCATAGGGAAATCGAGGAAAACATCTATATGCAACAGCCACCAGGCTTTGAGGTACCTGGAAAGAAGAGGCTTGTGTGCAAACTACAAAAAAGCATCTATGGCTTAAAGCAAGCAGCCAGAGCATGAAATGAGAAACTGAATCATCTGCTACTTAACAAGGGGCTCATGCAAAGAACAGCTCACCACTGCCTATATTCAAGATTCAGAGGCAACAGATGGACTTACATCCTGACCTTTTGGATGACTTGATTTGCATCCAAAGAGAAGGGGATGTGGCATTTCTTCTCAACCAGAAACAGAAGATAAAGGAGCTTCTAGAATGTCTGGGACTAATAGATGCCAATGAAGTCAGTACACCAATGGATGTAAATTTCTGGAAGCAAGATGGAGACCCCAAGACTTTACCAGCCAATACAGAAAGGCAATTGGAAAGCTTCTGTATATAGACACAGTAACAAGGCCAGATATTGCTTCGGTCGTGGGAATCCTGAGCAGAAAAGTAAGTGCACCAACCAACAATGATTGGATTGCTGTCAAAAGACTAGGAAGATACCTAGAGGGTACTGCACATTTTGTGTTGGCAATTCTAGCAAGCAGCAATCCCGGACTAGTGGGATACATGGATCCAGACTGGGCCAAAGACAGAACAGACTGCAAGTCCACAAGTCAACACCTGTTCTTATATGGAGATGGAGCCATAAATTGGGCTAGTTCTAAGCAGTCATCTAGTCCTAAGCTGCTACTATCGGACTTTGGGATTGAGGAACCAAAGCCCACAACAATATTTGAGGATAACCAAAGTTGTATCCAGATCTCCCAGAGCACATTCCCATAATGTAAGGACATTCCCATAAAGTATCACTATGTTTGAGACATGCAAGAAAAAGGGGTAGTCCAGTTGGAGTACTGCCCAACAGAAGAGATGGTGGGAGACAGACTGACTAATCCACTGCCCAGAGACAGATTCCAGATGCTTCATGAGAAGATGGGAGTCATGAGCTGGTGCGACAGGTGATGAGAAGGGGTGTTGGAGATGGAATTCCAGTGCATCGGCCTTCTGCACCAACTATATTAATGGCCACTAGGGGCATTGGGAGTAGAGGTCAGTAGTGAGGGTCTCCTTACCTGTCCCTGCTTGCCTCTGCTCTATGACCCCTGCCTTGACTCCTCAGGTACTTCCTGTAGAGAGTCAGTCCTCTTCCATTCCTCCTAGAGAGAAGATGGAAACATCTCTCTCTCTCCTTACTTATTCATTATGTATCTGATAGATAGGATAGGTCTTCCCTACCCCAAATGTACTTCACTAATAAACGTAGACTCTACAGTGATCTCCATGTGTGTTCCTTAAATAGGTGCAGCAACTAATCTCTGCACTCCCTAACTGGAGTGGCAGCTTCCTTGGTGCTTTGCTAAATAATCACAAACCTCAACATATCATTTGGTGACTCACTTAATCAGCCAAATATATGAACTGTCTGTATTGCAAAGTATTGTGTTTGAGCCAACTTTGGATAATATGATGATATGTCTGGGGGGATTATTCTGATTTACAAATGCAGGTCATTACAGGATTTTACAAGGAATATCTTTAAATGCCCTAATTATCCAAAGGTCTGGAGGAAATTAATCTTCATATGGAAGCACAGCTTTCTTCATATATTCCACCAGATCCAACCAAGGGGAAAACATGTCTATGTATATAAGAAGAACCTTTCTGGATCAGGCCCAAGGCCTATCTTGTTAAGTATCCCCTGCTAACTGAGCAAAGAGGCCCCCCTTTAAAGTGGTGATTCTCTTTATTGATCAGGGGGAGAGCAGCTGGCCCTGTCCATCCCCAGCACAGCATCCTTCCTTTGGCTGTTGCTGGTGTCTATCTTAATGTTCTTTTTTAGATTTTGAGCCCTTTGGGGAGAGGGAGCCATTTTATTTTTGTATTTATATCTATGTAAACCGCTTTGGCAACTTTTGCTGGAAGCAGTAGCTAAATATTTGTTGTATTCGTATTCGTATCCTGTTTCCTACAATAGCCACAACCAAAAAGACCTAAAAGGGTTCAAACAAACAGGGAGTTCTGAAAGCGTGTGACCCACCTGGGAAATGCTGACACACATAAGTATATTAAAGTAGGATATCAGTACTTATCATAAATAGAATACATAAAAACAATATGAAAATTCAAAATTTTAATACAATGAAACAAATATAACAATTACCAAACATCATAAGTAAATGCATATAAAAGTAATCCCAATTTCAATATACATAAAAGTGTCAGCATTTCCCAGGTGGGTTACATTCCAGGAGAGGGTTCTTTCAGAACTTTGTACAATAGCACACCATATGCCTCTGGGAAGCCCACAAGAAGGAGATGGAAGCATGCCCCTTCTCCTGCTATTGCTCCTCCGAAACTGGTTTGAGACCTACTGCCTCTGAAATGGAGGCAACATATAGTCATTAAGAGTAGTAGCCATTAATAACTTGTCCTTCATGAATTTGTCTAATCACTTTTTAAAGCCGTCCAAACTAGTGGCCATCATCAGATCTTGCGGCAGATAATTTGATAGATTAATTATTTTCTGTGATAAATAGTACTTCGTCAATTAGTTTCCAGTTCTAGTGTTGTGTGAGAGGCTGAAAAACCTATCTGAACAGTAGCGTACTAGAGGGGCGGGGTATATAAATATCTTAAATACATAAATAAACACATTATCTCACTCCCCACCATACATAATGTTATCAGCCTCTATTATGTCTCCACTTAATCACCTTTTTTCTAAACTAACAAGCTTTGAACTTTGAAGCCTTACCTTGTAAGGCTAGTGCTCTAGCCCCTTGCTATTTTAGTTGTCCTTTTCTGCACCGATTCCAGTTCTGTAATATACATTTTGATATAGTGACAACTGTACACAGTATTTCAATGCACCATAGATTTGTACAATGGAATTATAATGTTTTGCAGGAGGAGGCAATGGTAAACCCTTCCTCTATTCTACCAAAGACAACCACAGGGTTCTGTGGTCACCAGGAGTCGAAACCGACTTGACTGCACACTTTACCTTTATTATAATGTTTAGCAGCTATTGTCAGTTCCCTTCCTTAGCATTCCATGATCCTTAGCATGGAATTTGCCTTATTCACAGCTGCTATGCACTGACTTGACATTTTTATTGAGCTGTCCACCATGATCCCAAGATCCTGGTTAGTCACCAAGAGCTCAGACTCTATCAGTGTATATGTGAAGTTGAGATTTTGTTGCCCAAATCTGCTTACTTATTTATACTGAACCACATTTACCATTTTGTTAACTCACCCAGTTTGAAGAGATCCTTTTGGAGCTCCTCATAACCCAGTTTGGATTTTGCTGCCCTAAATAGTTTGGTGTCATCCGCAAATTTGGCCACATTGCTGCTTACCTCAATTTCTAGATCATTTATGAAAAAATTTAAAAGCATTGGCCCCAATACAGCTTCCTGGGAGATCCACTTCTTACTTCTCCCCATTGTGAAAATTGTCCACGTATATTAATTGTAGATACTATCTACAGTTACAACTGCAGCTGGGGACTACAAGCCAAATTTATCGAATTTCTGGTGACTTCATTTGCATCAGTATATGAAAGCATATGTGTGGAACAGCTATAATTTCATACAGATGTAGTTAGATGTTTGGTCGTTCTGACAACCATGAAATAGACTGGGAATTGTTCAACAGGCAAATGACAAGCCACTTTAAGTATTCGTTTGACAGACTTTAATCCATATATATTTTGCCTGTCCTCAATTACCTTTTAACTATAATCACTTCTAATTAAACATCTAGTCCTCATCCCCTTCAGAAATGAAAATTAAGCAAATGTAACTACATTTGCACTCAGTTACCTAAATGTGACAGCATTTGCACTCAACCAGTGCTGATACCAAGATGATCTACACACACACACACACACACACACACACACACACACACACACACACTTGTGGTGTGCACTTCAAGAAACAGGAGATATGAGTGCAATCCTCTGCACATATGGATGTACAGAAGATTTGAGAAATACGTCAGAATTTTCTTGTGCATATGACCCACATTGGATAAATTATGTTCTTGAAAAGGCATGAAAAATAAAATCTGAGATGTGAAAACAAATGCTGTCAACTTCTGCATTTAATTATACATGTCACTTTTGGGTTACTGTAGATGATATTGCAACGCTCATAGCACTTCAACATATAAAGCAGCCAGAGTTAGACCATTAGTCAATCTATTGTCCGTAATAACTACACTGACTGGCAGCATTTCTCCATGGATCTTTCTCAGCTCTACCTGGAAATGCCAGGACTTTCTGCTTACAAAGCATGTGTTCTGCAAGTGAGCTACCATACCACTGTCGGCTATAGTTTTCCAAGTACATCCACTGCATTTCTTCAACACTTCCCCAAGCAGCAGGAAATTCCAGAACTGAGGGTTCTGTTTCTTTTGGTGAGTGAGCACTGGAGACTTGTGGTATCTTTGTAAAATTTGTTTGCATACAACCCCCTCCCTCCCTCCTTCCCTCCCTCCAATCAGGAGCAAGAAGGCAGTGCTCCTGCTTATGTCACAGCTGAGTAAATGTGACATAATCTGTTTCAATTTTGCCCCCAAACCTGGGAATGAACTCTTGGTTTGTAATAAGTCCCACTCACCCATTAAAGGGTCAATTCCCTCTTCCATTATGTCACCCCAAACTGGAGGTAAGGGAGGAAGCTCCTCCTGCGGGCTGCCAGCCCATGCTGGTGAGGGCTATCCTTTAAGGGTTGGAGGAAACCTGCACAGTCAGTCCCACCTCCTTTGCCGGTTCCCAGACTTCATATTGTGATCATTGGAAGCACACATTAAACCTGTGGTTTTTTGCCATTGTGTCTGAAGGGGGCCCGTGTTTCTTTTCCAACCTCTGATGGGTATAACATTCCAAAGGTTGAGCAGTGATTTTCAGCCAATAAGGACCATTTAATTAAACTCTTCTGTCTGCAGTTATGTTCCATAATATTCCATCCACAGTAATCAAGAGGCCCTAACTTTTAAAAATATCCTTTCTGCTTCAGGGCACATTTATATTCTTTGGCAGTTCGTTGCATATTTTTCTTTGAGTTTCATTTCCTTTAGAAAAGGAAAGGAAAGAATTGCCAATTGATTTACCAACAAATTCACAGTATATTGGCCTTTCTCTTAAGGTCTACGATGTCTATTAAAAAAAAAGAAATCAAGCGGTGCTGAGGATATTTCAGAGAAACATTGCACTGCCACAGAAAATTTGCTCTTATTACTTGCAAACTTATTTCATCTGTGCAGCAGTCTCTCACATTTGAAGTAATAAGTGTCGTCTTTGGAGACCTCTGAGTGTAGTGAAGAGTAAAATAATCAGAATTATCTGATTCTCTGGAGTGCATCTTCAATATCAAGGAAAAGGGAAGGATTCAAAGTGTGGAAATAATTTCCATCCCACAATGCAAAACATCTCCCTGATGGAACTGGAGTTTGATTTCAAAGCACGTCTGTACCCAGTTGGTTCAATTGAAATAAAGGGGCTCGTCTCTTTAAACTTTCCCTTTATGTCTTAGACAGAGGTTATTCTAAAATTTACAGGAAAAGGTAGAAGCAAATCATATAGTTCAGTTTCCCCCCTGTATTACATATGCATAGATATATGCATATTTGTATAAAACATATCTGTTTAAAATATGTATTTGTATGAATGCATATTTGTATAAAACAATTCTCAGATAAATAAATTAGACTTGAGCGAAACCCACAGTAGGAATTCTTTTTTGAAATCAATTTTTTTTGCCTCAAGCAATAGATTTGCATGGGAAAATCCATCCACACATTCAACTTCCTGTCAATTCTGTTTGCATTTCCATTTATTCTATATTATCAGTCGTTCACGTTGAATCAGTATTTTGTGAGAAATAAAAAGCTGCCATTTCATTTGGCAGAATTTAAAGACATTCAATCCAGTTATATTAGGATGGGGAATGGATTTATTGCTCATATTTAGTTATGCCAGTTGAATATAATTTTGATTTGGAAGAAAGGAAATCAAGAATATTAGAAATATTTTTGCTTTATAGATTAGGCTTGCCAAGAAGGACTCTTGTCACAAAAATCAGTCAGTGATAGTTGATTTTCTCATAGTTCTGTCTGTATGATAACTGTTGGTTTTGATAGCAGTCTTCGGATTTCATTTCTTATCTCAAACTTTTGTTCTTTGCATTTTAGTTTGCTATTTATTCCGCATTGTTCTCCATGAGCCATCCATTCTTTGAAGAGTTCTTAGCTACTCTAATCCAAAACTGGCGACAAACACCAGTGTCAACAACCAACTGATATAACGATTAAAATAAGATGCAAGCCAATAAGTTTTGAAACAGTTTTTATAATAACTGCAGGTAGCATCCTATTGAAATTAATAAGACTTTAAGTTAGACGTGACTGTTGTTTCACTGATTTCAGTACTACTGCTGAGTCATAACTAACTTAGTCTGGATGCTTCCCAATCCATGTTCATAACATTCAAGGACAAGTTGTACAGCATTGATTAAAAATATATACTGGCTGACATCCAAACAAACATTATACTCACGCAGCATTGCCAAAATCCAGACTACTGCTGCACCTTTGTGTGAGTGGGCGAAGCAGTGATTTTCAATTATGTCTTGTCCCCTGTGAATACTACTCCCAGGAACATATTTTCATAATGAAAAGTGGGCTTCAGTGAGACAGGGAGATTGTCACAAATCGTCCTTTCCCTTTCTCATGGAATAGCACAGCAATAGTCTGAATCTCAGCAGTGCTGCATGAGTGCAGTGCTACTCTGGATGTCAGCTATTGTACATTAAGTGTATTAAATAATGGCTCACATACTGACTAGCGTCACTTGTGCAGAAGAAAGCCTTGCTCATGCATGGAGAGGGTGATTTTCATCAATCTCCTCTCCCTCTGCTGCTCTTGAAGTTCCCAAAACAAATGTCCTTGTGGGCTGGGGATCTTTCAGGGACATAGTTTTGTGGACTATGGGGACAACGGAGGGAAAGGAGATATGCAAAAATTACCTTCCCCTTCATGCATGAGAGAAATGTTCTTCTATACATGTAACATTAGTCATTAAGGCCATTCGCAGAACAAATGCCATTGGGGCTGGAAAGGGCTGTGTAGGAGCGGGTCCCTTTGGCTCCACACTAGCCACTCTCTATCCTGCCTTCCTCCAAATGAGCGAGGGCTCACCTTCTTTCCACCGCACTGTGAATCCACATGATCAGCACAGCAGAGATGTCTATTACAAAAAATCTGGAGGAGGAAGTCTTCCAGTATACCAGAATGCATTGTGCAGGCAGTGGAGAGGCTGCCCACATCAATGCAGCAGCTCCCAGCTTCCTGGCCACTCTACAGGTGGCACTCAATGGTGGAGAGCTAGTCAGACTGTTAGGAGTTGCTTTAAACAGCCCCAATTATGCACACAATCGGATCTGTGAGGTAAGACAGCCACTAACCTTGGTAAAAACGCTACCCAGATCACGCCTACCCAGATCTGACCAGTCATGTGAATGACCTTAACATGTGGACCACTATAAAATCACAAAATATTCATATGAAACTCATATTAATTTGATGCATTGTCAAATAAGGGATAGACATTCACAAATGTAGACTTTTGTGGAAGTCCACAACATTCAGTGAAGAGCACTTGGATGACTGAAAGGTAGCTTGGTTTCCAAACCTTTCCTCATGTTAGCACCAGAAGCCAAGTGAAAATGTAGCTTAGTAGTCTAAAAAAACATCTTCCACATGCTGGTATATGATTAAACAAATGCAATAACAGTAGTGAGAGCAATCCTGCAGTTTCCTGGTGCTGGTAAAAGTCCTTATTTCTTCAGGTACCCAGTATCTAAAATCTGTGCTTTAAGAATTTTATAGACACAAAGCCAGAAGGAGGAGCAAACCTCCTTTTTTTTTTGCTCCTTATGTGAGGATCGATCTTCAAAATTCAAAGGAAACCTAATCTTCAACACAAAAACTAATCTTTAGTAGAAGACTTTTCATAATGTATGGTTTTCTTGTGGGACATTTTAAAAATCCCATAATGAAATTAGACTGGCACTGCTCATTGTGAAGTGAATTTGGTACAAATAGGATGGTGGGGGGGGGGGTTTGTGGAAGATGGTTTTAGTATTAAGAATCAACGACTGAGACCTGGTTGCTAGGGTCTGCGGTGGTTCCGATAAGTGAAATTAATATGTAGCTGGGTTGAGGGGTAGCAGTTAAATAAAGCAAACCAACAAAAACAGCAACCCAGGTTACTGCTGCATATGGCAGCTCTCATTTAGGGTTGCCCTGATAACATTATTTCAAGCCAGCCTTGGGATGGACCAGAGTGGAAAAGTTTTTCTTTTTCTTTTTTAAACTTCAGATTTATAAAACTTCATGGGCTGCATCCAATAAATAATAGGCTACTATGCTGTCTCAATATAATGTAGGAATGGAGCCTTAAAAGAGGATGAATGGAAGGACAACCAGCAGGAAATAAACACTAAAGTTTTGACTTTGCTGAAAGCAATCTGAGATCTATCAATAACTTCACTCAAAACTAGATATGTGCAAAAACTCCCATTTGATTTTTATGGATATTTCCAAGTCCTCAGAAAGTGTCCTTGCACATTCAGGGCATTTATCTGCAAACGCAGGTGTGTAATTTTCAGGAGGCAGAAAATCCCAACTGGTTAGAATGAATTACCGTAGAGTCCAGCATTAATGTTTATTGTTCCCAGTTCTTTTAAAGGTGTGTGTGTGTGTGTGTGTGTGTGTGTGTGTGTGTGTACATCTTCTCCTTGATTTAACTTTAAAACAATAGCAAAATATTATGGGGATAGGGGAGAAAAGTGCTTTGCTCATTCTTACTTGTTCCTCAAAACATTTCTGTTGTCCAGTTGTGCTGGATTAATGCCGGCTCTTGTTCAAAGCATTTCTGCTGACCAAGTTGCTATTGCAGAAGGTGTAGGTCCTATATACACAGATACTGCGGTTTAAGACATTCTGTTGAAAGGCTTGCTCATTTCCATTTTAAGCACTCCCATAATGGAACAACAATTGCTATTGAAATTTCTTCGAAATGAAAACTCTGAAAAGGAATTTAAGGGTTCCTTGCTTTCAATGAGACACACTGGAGATTTTATTTATTTATTTATTTATTTATTTATTTATTTATTTATTTATTTAAAAAATGGCCACCATGCATGCTCAAATGGTCCCTGTGAGGCCCTAGGCCTTGCCAGGCCTCGCAGAGGCTATTTGAGCATGCACACCGGCCTCAAAATGGCCCCCACGCTGATTTTTGCAGGCACAAATGGGCCGAAAATCAGCCCAGCACAGACTGCGTGCCTTAAGAGGCTGGTGGGGGGAGGGGGACCTATGCAGATTCCCCACCCCCGCAGCCTTTAGGAAGCCCCCCAAAGGGGCTACAGGTTTTTAAAAAATAATTTAAAAAATGCAAACTGGGGAGGGGGATTCGGTTCGGTCATACCGGTGGTGGTGGTGTTTCGGTTCTAACCTGAATCCCCAAACCCCCAAACCAGGTTGCACATCCCTACTCTCAATCACCTTGTCCAAACTAGGGAGATTGGAGATTGGTCTGTAACTATCCATCACTAAGGGGTCCAGCGAAGACTTCTTAAGGAGTGGTCTAACCATTGCCTTCTTCAGACAAGGAGGCACCCTACCCTCCCTCAGCGATGCATTTATGATATTAATTAGGCCACCTCCGACAATCTCTCTGCTAGATAGAAGTAGCCAAGTCAAGCAAGGATCCAGAGAACAGGTGGTAGGCCGCACCGCCCTAAGCAGCTTGTTCACATCCTCAGGAGTCACAGATTGAAACTGATCCAATCTAACACTGCAAGAGGGATTGCTGGATACCTCCTCCCTAGACCTTGCAGAAATAGTGGAGTCCAAGTCAGCCTGAATACAGGAGATCTTGTTCACAAAGAACCCATTAAATTACTCCAGGGACTGCTCTGAAGTAGCAGGAGCATAGACTAAACTCCTCACAACCCGGGATAGCTTTGCTGAGTGCGAACCTGCAGTCGCAGACCAAAATCTCTTTTTTGCTGTACGTACCGCCATCACATAAGACTTCAAATGGGTCACAGGTAAGGGTGTGCAATTCGGATTTTCAGTGTTTCAGTTCGGATCCGAACCGAAACACCCCTGTTCTGTTTTGTATCCGAATATGAGTCTAATTTGCTACCGTAGAATCCACACTCAGAATACCTCTGAAACAACAGAACCCTATACCCCATGGGTTAGCAACCCATGGGGGTGGTTGGCACCCTATGTGCACTATACCACCACTCGCTCTGGGCCACCCCAGCACCCCACAAGTGCACTTATGGGGCTGCTGAAAGCTCCATAAATTACCTTCGTTATGCCCCCGATCCCACGTTATGCCCTCAATCTGCCCCAAAGACACTAAAACTTCAAAAATTCACCAAAAATCAGCCCTTTGCCCAATCCCTCTGCAATTGGGGTGGTAGCCTCCACCCATTAGGCACTACCACCCCACCCCACTATTTTGCCCTAGGGATCCAAAATTTGAGCAGATGTCACATCAGACCTTTTTGCATTGAAGTCAATTGGAGGCAAAAAGGCGGGAAATTCAAATAGACGTCATTGCTCAAAATGGAGGGGGGAAAGGAAGGCCACAAAATGGAGGTCCGAAACATCCGAATATTTCGGATCTGAAACAGGGGTGATTCGTTTCGGATCCGAAATTATTTGGGGCTCTTCGGGGGTGATTCGTTTCTGATCCGAATCACCCGAAATTCGCTGTTTTGGGTACAAATTGTTCTGTACCTGAAACGTTTCGCACATCCCTAGTCACAGGTTGCATCCTGTCAGATTCGAAACGAGTTCTCCTCCACTTGCTCTCTAGTTGCCTACCCAACTGCTTCGGCCCCTACAACTCCTCAGTATACCAAGGGGCCATTTTTTAAGAGGTTGAAGAAGATGCTTAAGAGCTATTCTGTCTACTGCCCTGATGGGTTCCCTGTTCCAGGTTCGTACCAGGGCATTAACAGAATAACTGGCCACACCAACATCAAAATCCTACAAGGACTTTAGAAATTCTACTGGGTCCAGCAGCCTTTTTGTACGGACCATCCTAATAGTTCCACCACCCCTGCTGGGGTGGATCGTGGCTGTTAAACCAACCTTAACCAGGTAGTGGTCCATCCAAGACAATGGGGAAACCACCAGATTCCCCACCCACAGAACCGCCCCCTGATCCGAACCAAAGACCAAATGGAGTGTGTGGCCGGCAACATGAGTTAGTTCAGAAACTAATTGGGATAGGCCCATAGTTGTCATGGCCACTATGAACTCGTGAGCTGCACAAGACAAGCCAGCCCCAAAGTGGATATTGAAGTCCCCCAGCACCAAAAGTCTAGGAGACTCCAACACCAACTCTGCGACCAGCTCTGTCAGCTCAGTTAGGGAGACAGTTGGGCATTAGGGTAGATGGTACACCAACAGAATCCCCAATCTATCCCTAGTTCCCAGCCTCAAAAATATGCACTCAATATAAGTCAACTGTCTCACAGGGGGATGGTAAGGGAGATGATATTCTTATGGACCACAGCCACTCCCCTCCCCCGCCCACTTCCCCTAGCCTGCTCCATGACAGAGTAACCTGGTGGGAGAAGCTGTGCCCACACTGGACCACCCGCCTCCCCCAACCAGGTCAAACAGGATGACAGGTCAGCTCCCTCAGCCATGATCAAATCATGGACAGTTTCAGTCTTATTCTGAACTGAACTGACATTGCAGAAGAGCAAGGCCAGACTCTGTGGTCATTGGAGCTGCTCCCCGAGGCCTGAGAGTTGAGAAAGCAATTGGAAGTGTAAACAGTAACTAAATTACTGATTTCCCTTCCCCTGTAATGGCCAGCTGCTCTGCCAGCGGCAATTCTTCTATTCCCTACCACTACAGTAATAGCTGCCCCAGAACTGCTGGACGAACCCCCAGCAACATCCCACTCAAGAGAGCCCAAACACATACCTGCAAAAGGCCTGGCACAACCCAACCCCCAAGCCTTCAATCCCACCCTCAAAGGCCCAGCCCCAAAGGCCGCCCCCCTTTGGTTGCCAGCTTGGGCGGCCACCTACAGGCAGCCCAATGGCCATGCCGATGGCTACGCCTTTGGCGAGCCTCCTTGTTTTTAGCCTGCAACCCCCGAAAGCCACTCCTCCCACAAGGAACACCCAGGACAAGCGACAGATGGTGCAGTTCAATCTGGGAAACTGGCAGCCAGCCAGCTGGAACCTGGCAACAGATGAGCAGACAGGCAGGCTGCTCCCCATCTGGGTTGGAATTTCCACAGGAGGCAAAGGGGCCAGTTGGTGAGTCCCGGCAAGACAGGTGGAATGGCCTTGCACCCCCTGTTACCTTCCCTTTTGTTTCTCTAATGCTTGAATCTGTGATAGCATGGCTGCCAACACCAGGTCACCTTCCTCCTCTGAGTCAACAGGCACAGGCCTACCAGGGCATGGACATTTGGTGGCAAGTGCCCTTCCCTTCCCCTCTTGTTTGCCTTTCTTAGGGGGCATAACTTGGGTTTTTTGCCCCAACAAGGGGTTAGGGCACCATTCAAAACCACTACCAGCGATCCCCAAATTAAATAACTGGGTGTGGGGGGGGCAGGATCTGGCCACTTACAGCATCTCCTTCAGCCTCCCTCTCCAAGCAGATGAAGTGGTGAGTGGGGAGGAGCGGGAAGTCATAGCATGCCCCAAGCACAGGGCAGCATCCTTCGCCCTCAGCAATGTGGCCAGGGCCCAATCCCTCTCACGCTGCTCCCAGGGAAGATAGTGAGCAGAGTGACCCCCAAAAGGGGGAACACTATGTACACCAAACCATCTGCCAGCCCCCAAAGTGAGGGGAATCACTTAGTGCAGTGATGGCTGTCCTCAGCCCCAGCCACCCAACCGTCCTCCCACCCTGCACTTCCAGGCCACCCCAAGACAAACCATAGCCTGACAAGGGCAAGATTCTGGCAGGGCTTCAGCCTGGAGCTCCATGCTCTGCTGCTGACAATGTAGGCAGCGGAGCCAAGTCACCACCCCATCAATTCCCGGCACCAACAAAGCCCAACCACCCCCTAGGAGCCACTCCTGAATGTGACTGGTTCAACCAAAATCTGAACACATTGTGTGAGGGGAGGAGCTGTGCTGCAGTATTATACCGTGACGCTCTCCTCCCCAATTGGCCAAAAGACTCAGGGTGCATGAGGCCAGGGGGATGGAAGCATGTCTGTCCTGGCCCCTTCCCAGCCGGGTACCTTATCGAACAGCCATACCGAACAGCCTCTGATGCTGGGTAAAATAGCATTTGTTTCAGAAGGTACAAAAGAGTATTCACTGAAGCCCTGCTCAAAACAGTGTTTTCACCCAAGGTGTTCTCACCTTTCATAACAGAAACTCCTACTCCATCCTGTTAATGTTTGATTGCAGTATATTCATTCTAGAGTGCCACCAAAATTTAACTTAAAGTGAAATTCAGATCTTGAAATTCCTTCTTTTTGAAATTAGATTTTGAATTTCAATTACAATATTTAAAAAGCTGAAGAATGTTAAGGGAAGCTAAAGTATGTTTAATAAGGCCATACAATTTTTAGGGTGTAGCACATTTTCCTGTAATTCCTAGGCTGCTGTTGAATATTGTATAATAATGTAATATTTAACGTGAATGTGGACATTGCTGATCAGCAAAATATCTGAGAAATTCTAAGGGAACTAAAGCATTTCAATAGGACAAGTGACATTCTGCAGTGGGATTTCACAAATCCACAAGCCATTCCCTATTTGTTTAAAAATGGGTGAAAGGCCCCTCTGGTTGATATTTTCTGAGCCATCATCAAGAGAAATGGTTTAACGTGGAAATATGATGCAGGTGGTTACAGAATATGGTTTTAGAATTGAATAGTTTTGCTGGCAATGTCACATATTTGGAATACATGATTAAGTCATAAAAATCAATTTCAAATAAATTAATCCTTCCATTCTTTTGTCAGAGAAACAAACTGGGATTTGCTTTTATCATGTATAAATATATTCCATTTATGTCAGTTGAGGTGCCTGTCAAATCTATTTTGTTCTCCTTTACTACTGAACTGAAAGAAACCAGATGCCATAGTGAGTGGACTGATGAGAGGAAATGGACTTCTTCAAAGATCCAATCAACCAGGGCCAGAGTTCCTCACAATTATAGTCACATTTGAGACTTGTAAAACTAAAATATGCCTGATGTACTATCAAATGATGGCTACAAGCAGTGAATGTGCAAAAAGCTATATTAATGGCTCGCTTCCTTGTAAATTACCCAGAATGTCACATAAGGGAAATGTTTCAAGTGTTGGGGCACCATTGCAGAGGTCAGGGCAAAGATTTTGTGTGGGGGGTGGGGTGGGGTGAGTTTCAGCCCAAAGTCTCACTTTTGTAACCTAATGTAGGGACAAATGGCAAAAAGCAACTGTTTTTAAAGGCATCTGATAATTTTATTTTTATCACCATCTTATAAATAGGTCAATCACACTTTTTGTTACACAAAGCAAGAGACTTTCACATACATACTGAGTACACAGGCCTATTTATTCATACAAATATTAATGCAACATAATGATTCAGTGAGTTGACCAGAAATATAGTGCTCCTGAAGCATAATCACATGAATTTTGAAAGGGCTTCCCCTTGCTAACCCTAGGCCACAGTTAGGAGTATTTTCACCTTCAGTATTTTTTTTCCACAGAATGCCCCTTTATTCATTCAGTTTCTATACTGCCCTTCCAAAATGGCTCAGGGCGGTTTACATTTTAAAGAGACACCTTTTAAATGGTGTCTCACAGAATCCACCAACTGGTTTAACCCCAGCCCCATCACACATCCAAAGCATCTTGAAGAGGGATACCAGTGTGTCTGTTTGCTAGGTTTTCTCATCATTCCTTTCTTTTTAAATGGCCATCTCAATTAGGTCCTTTGACAACTCATCAAATTTTAAAGGGTACTTGGAGGTGGGGTTATTTGTGGAAGCTAAGCTTTAATTATGTAGTGGTGTGTGTGTATGTGTGTGTGTGTGTGTGTGTGTGTGTGTGTGTGTGTAGATAGATAGGTAGAGGTAGAGGTAGAGGTAGAGGTAGAGGTAGAGGTAGTGGTAGAGGTAGAGGTAGAGGTAGAGGTAGAGGTAGATATCTTCTAACCCATGAATGGAGCTGATTTTCTCTTTTATCCCATATTACATCAAACATTAGCATGTCAGACCAAAATAGCTCCAGGGAACCAGATGTGAGGATTCAGACATGCAATGGCTGACCTCCAGAGTAGAGACCCGAGGACACAACAGGAGCTGCACCCTTGCAGAAAGAAGCTGCTCTTAACACAGGAAGCAGTTTTCCAAACAGCAGAGCACATTTATGCAGAGTGGGGGCTGATTTTTGCTGATCTCCCCTGCTTCTGGAAGTGCTCTTTTCCTTCTAGAAATAAGTCTTTGAAGGTCATGCAGCCCTCAGAGACATAATTCTTGAAGGCAAAGGGGGAATCAGCAAAAATCCTTCCCCTCCCCCTGCATGTGATGTTCTCAGGAACAGAAAAAAGAACTCATCCTGAATGAGCCAAGCCTGAATGTCCCCTCAGCTGTTAATGGAATTGGAAGTAGTCATAGCACCCATTAAGCTAGAGCAGGGGTTCCCAACCTGTGATCCTCCAAATGTTGCCCATCATCCCCAGCCACAATATTATTGTGGCAACATCCAGAGAACCACAGGTTGGGAAATCCTAGGCTATAGCATATAAGACTCTTCTCTTCCAACCCCTAACCCTGACCCTGATTCCCTAGGTCCAACCCCTTCCTAAATGACCCATTTCCAATATCCTTGACCTGACATTGCACACCCCTAGACACAGAAAAGCAAAAAAAGGTGTTGTGATGCATTCATTGAAGTCCAGCACGTTTCAGCTTCAGAGGCCTTCTTAGGAACATAGGAACATAGGAAGCTGCCATATACTGAGTCAAACCATAGGTCCATCTCGCTCAGTATTATCTTCACAGACTGGCAGCAGCTTCTCCAAGGTTGCCAGCAGGAATCTCTCTAAGTCCTATCTTGGAGAAACCAGGGAGGGAACTTGGAACCTAGATGCTCTTCCCAGAGTGGCTCCATCCCCTGAGGGGAATAAGCACTTCTAGTCCCCTTTTCATATGCAACCACATCAGACCTTGCTTAGCTAAGGGGACAAGTCCTGCTTGCTACCACAAGACCAGCTCTCTTCTTGAAGAGCAATACTAAAATAACAATAAAATAAAATAAAATAACAAACCACTTTTTGAACAATATTTTGAACAATATAACATTTTGAACAATGTAACATGAAACAATGTTAATAGTATAAATTTGCTTCTCCAGTTGTTAATGATGTAAGTTTGTTAGATGACAACTGTGTATGTGTTCAAGGTCTCTTTGAAATATTATTTATTTATTTATTTCATAAATATTGTTGGTGTGTTTGTTTGCTTAGTATGCCACCTAACTCCAAAGGCTCTAGGCGGTTCACCAGGGTTGTAACTATAATAGGGTAAGGGGAGACAGTTGTCCGGGGGCCCACTGCCTTGGGGGGCCCCCTAGAGGCAAGTCACATGACTGACTCCCCCAGCCACGCATCCACCTGGGCTTCCTACAGTTGTATTCATCATCTGAAATTGATGTGCGTGTTAAGACCTGGAGCTACCAGAACAGCATGTCTTTCTCTGGTACCATTAAATGACTTGCATCGCCCACAATTTACAAACCCTTTAAAAAATAATTTAGGATGACGTTCTATTGTGGCACATAATTTTTACTATGCTTTTTGTTACCACTATTCAGCCTCATTTAAGATTTCTTTACTTCATGAGCTGAGCTTCAGGGGGGTGGGGGGGGCATTTTAAAATCTTGTCTCTGGGCCCACTCCAACCTTGCTACGCCCCTGCGGTTCACAAAACTACTACAAATGCAAGTAGCCATGAACTGATATATGTTACAGGACAGGTATCATTTTGTATTGTTCCAAATGTTTCTCTATAAAGTGTTTTAATTGTAATTTTTTTTAAAAAATGTTATTTTAGTATTGCCCCTGAAGAAGGCCTTGTTAGAGCTAGGACCCTGGCTGCATCAGCTCTTAGCTGCAATGTCTCATCGTGACCACTGAGGAATGTGTGTGTTAGGGTCATGGATAAAAGTGCTGGACTCATGCCCAATTTGTTCTTCCAGTGTTAGTCTCCATTTTGTCTCTCCAGAAATGGTTTTTGGTTTTGGTCTCTCTCTTCAGCCATGAGCTACAGCTGAAATTAAGATTCAGGCTTTTTCACAGTTTTTTGTAACTTTTTCTTTAAATAAATCCTTGTAGTTCTTCACTACTAAATAACTGTCTCAAGACCTCTTGTTTTACTGCTTTCTCACCAAACTGATTTTTCTTTGCTTTTTGGGGACTGAACTGCCATTCTTCCCCTACAGGCCTCTGAGGCTGAAATGTGTTGGGCTTCATTAAATGCTTCACAGACTTTGAGATTTTGTCTCCTTTTCTGGTTAGATGCTTCCTAGGATTCCCCCCCGCCCCACAACTAGGGATGTGCACAAAACCGGTTCGCCCGGTTCGGTTCAGATCTGAACCAGGTCCGAACCGGACCGGGGTGGTTCGGTTTTGGTTTTGTCCAAACCATCCCCCCGGTCCGGTCCGGATCCAAACCGGTTTGGATCTGAACTGAACTGGTTCGGATCTCAAAAAATAGCTGGTTTTAAAGGGGACCTTGTGTTCTACCTGCCACCCAAATTTCAAGTTGATTGGACCTTCCTCTGATTTTTTACAATTTTTTAAAAAAAATTTAATTTTTGCCCATAACTCCCTATGTGGAGCACTTAGGGGCAAAAAGCTGGGGTGGGTGGTAGCCACCCATGGGTGTCCTCCACCCCAACAATCCCAAGGCAATTGGTTGCTCCTAGTATTATTGGTGAATTTTTTTTTGGGGGGGAATCCCCATTGGCTAGAATGGGGGTTTTGGGCTGCCCCAGACCCACCTCTGTGGGGTGGTAGCACCCCCAAAGTGGGTCCGGGGCCATGACAAAAATGGCCTCAGTCCCTCCCAGCAATCCCCGGAGAGATAGGAGTGATGGTTTTTTTTAATGAAGATTTTCTAAGGCATTAAATAATATCTAATTGGAAAGAATAGAATGTGTGTCAGTGGGTGAAAGGTAAAAGCCACATAGAGAGACAGTTATTTAAGTGCCCCCCAAAAAACCCAATCTAGCCAATGGGATTTTTTCTCTTCTTTTAGAAATCCACCACCAACAATGCTAGGGGCAACCCAACAATTGCCAGCTTTTTTGCCCCTCTCTCTGGGCGCCCTAACACATAATAACACCCAGTCAGTCCACCTACTACCACCTATCCAAGCAACTAAGATGACACTCAGAGAGACAACGCCAACTCTCTGATCTAACAAAAAGGCCACTGCTGCTACTGCTGCCTGCCAGTGGAGCAGCACACTAAGCACACTAAGCACAACAGCACACACACAGAGAAGAAGCAGGAGGTGGAGCAGCAGAGCAGCAGACCTGCTGCTCTGCATGATGGGTGATGTGATGCCCAAAGAAACCACTGCCTCACTCAGTGCCTGCCACTGACTAGGCCCGACAGACAGAAGCCAGCCAACCTGCTCTGCTCTGCTCTGCTCTGCTGCTCCCCATGGATGATGCACACACACACTATCTGCATCCAAACCAGACCAAGTGCGCAGAGTCAGCACAGGGCAGCAGCCACCAGCCCAGCAACAACAACAACTACTGCTACCGCCACAACCAGTGTTGCTGCTACACTAACATTCCCAGTCCAGTCACACAACACTTAACTGCTGCTGCTGGTTCTAGAAGTTGCCTCTTCTCATTTTTTCACCTCTTCTTCATGTGTGTGTGCAGTGAGTGCATGCCTTTTGCCTTACTGGAAAGAAATGCTTCTCTGGTCCACCACCACATATTTGCTCAAGGACACAGAGGCCCAAGGCAGAGGTGGTGGCACCAGTGTGAGTGCATGTGTGCTGGTGGTGTTTGCCACCACAGGTGTTTTCGTGTGTGTATGTGTGCGCTGCTAGCTAGGAGGGGGGAGGGAGGGAGGGAGGGGAGGGGGGAGGAAAGGGGAGGGGGAGAGGGATGTAGCAGAGGGGATTGAAGGGGGAGGAGGGTCCGGCTCAGAGTTGGTCAGCCACATATTATGCACACATGTGGTCACGTGTGTGCTTCGGTGGGGGAGACCAGATTCTCATCATCTGCCAGACCGGGGTTTGGGGGCAGGTGAGGTGGTGGTGGGCTGGAAGGGAGGATGGAGGGTGGTGAAGAGGAAGGGGGGAGGATGAGGGGAGGGATGGAGGGAGGCATGGGGGGGAGGGAGTCAGAGGGGGGGGAGGGAAAAAAACATGTAGACAGACACACAGCACAGACACAGAAGACAGCACACTACACAGAAAGCATCCACACAGACAGACAGTGCTAGGCATCCAATCACACAGACAGACAGACACACAACAGGAAGAGACAGACTGAGCCTGCACCACACACACACAGAGAGACCCAATTCCCCCCCTGCATAGTTATCAATCAATATGTTGTGTTGGCAGCCAGTTCATTGCTATTATGATAGTTTTTGTTTTTTTGCCATCAGCCAACATCAACAGTGACCACAATCAAGATGAACATAAGATGATAATAATTCATTCGTTTCATTATAAAAAATCATCAAATTATTTTCTCCATGTAAACCAAGCCCCCCACACATGATTTCTGGTAACATTTTCAATAAAATCAATTCATTTGGCATTCATCATTTTGTTCTCCCTTTGTTACCTTTTTTTTTTCCCTTTTGCATAATTTTGAGGGTTGATTTTAACATGGGGTTTTAAAGAAAAAATTATTTACATGTTTATTTACATAGAAGTATTTACATATATACACTGCATTTTAGAACGTATACCCGCCGCTGCCACTAAGTTTAGTACTATTTGGGCTGTGCTACTTTGGGTGTGTGTGCCGTGCCCACGCAAGGTCCTCAAATGCTGACAGGTGGAGAGATAAGGGCCTGTGCTGCTGGTCAGCATTGGGTTTCTTTTTAGGTGGGCGTGGGCATTGTAAAAATTCAGCCAGTCGCAGCACTACAACTACTACTATCAACCACTGCATCTGTGTGTGGGCACACTACACGCTGCGACTGGCTGGCACGGCTCAGCATCTGGCACGTCAGCTCAGCTAGAGGTGGAAGGGGGGAGGGGAGGGATAAGCACAGAGGTTGAGCCAGGCAGGTGACCAACCATGGGGCATTGGGCAACCCATGGTAATCACTCACCCGGCTCAAACTCCAGCTTGGGGTAGCCCAGCAGGGGGAGATTCACCTTAAGGAAGACCATCTGCTCCACCAGACCAGGGTCCAAGCGTGAGCGAGCAGGTGTCACCACATCCCTGGCACGTGAAAACACCTGCTCGCTCTGGACACTGGTTGGGGGGCAGGAGAGGAGGCGCACAGCCACCACCGCCAGGTCCAGCCAGACTTGACAGCGGCTCGCCCAGAACTGTGCGCGGTCCATGCCGTCTTCCTCCACAGGCTCCTCCAAGTACTGTGCAACGCATTGCTCAGCACTGGAGGGGGGCCTGGCAGGTCGAGCCTCCCGCATACCAGGCAAAGTGCTATAGCAGAACCGCTGAAACCACTGGGCAGATTTCGAGTCGGGAGCAAGTGGCTGCTGCGATGGTGCTGCATGGGATGCCACGCTGCTGGACTGGGAAGAGGGAGGGGAAGGGGAAGCTGACACCGGCTGGCCACCCATGCTGCTGCTGGGTGCGGGTTGGGTGGCGGGGGCCGCCCCCGCACCACTACCAACATCCTGGTCTCTGCGGGCCCTAGCAGCCTCCTCCTCCCTGACCTTCTGTACCAGGATGTCCCTCCACCCGGGCAAGTCGCCGGCACTCACAGCATTGCCCTTGATGGCTGGGTTACAGAGACAAGCGAGGACATACTCCTCCCTGTCTCCCAGCGCATCAATGAGCCACTTGTCAACCCCAGACTTTAGCCTCCCAGCCAGAGCATGACTCTCTGGAGTGGTCAGAGTAAACTGGAGTTCCCCCATCAGCTGTTCGAGACCCATAGCTGTGGGCAGCGCCTGGCTCAAGGGAGTGGTGTCGCCACACAAGCCCTTCATGGCAAACTGGAAGGGCTGGAGTGCCGACATCACCTCGGACATCTGCTTCCACTCTGTGTTTGAGAGGTCCCAGACGTCCAAGGACTCGTCCCTCGCCAGGGCGACAAGGGCTCTCTCCTGCTCGAACAGGCGCTGGAACAAGAGGAAGGTGGAGTTCCACCACGTCTCAACATCCATAGGGATGAGATGGCGAGGAAGCCCAAGGTCATCCTGCTTGTGGCGAAGCAGTCTCCTGGACTTCTCGCTGCAGTGGAAGTGGGCGGCCAGCTTGCGAGCCTTCTCGACAAGCATGGCCGTGGCAGCAGCAGGACCTGTGAGGGGGCGGCCCCTCTCCTGGGACACCTTCAGCTCCTTAAGGCCAAGGGCGTCCCTGATGGTCAGATGGAGCGTGTGTGCCATACACCGTATGTTCACACAGCCCATGACCGACTCGACAGCGGCGGTAACGTTGGATCCATTGTCGGTGACAATGAATCCCCTAGAAAGGTGTGGACACCCCCCAATCCACTCCTCTATCAGGCTGTCGAGTACAGCCACCGCCTCCTCCTTGGTGTGCCTCGTGTCCATCGTCTCCACGTGCAGGACGGCCCACCTGTGCCGTAGTGCATCGGGAGCCACGCAGGACCCAGAAGCATCGCCCAAGGAGGTCTTCTCACTCTCCAGTCCCCACCAGTGGGCAGTGAGGGCCAGGAAAGCAGCGTGTATCCCACTGACGCTGGTCCATTGGTCAGTCGTGAAATGCACGCTGGTGCCGGCTGGGGCTGAATGCAGCTCAGCCGACACAAGCTCCCTGCACTGGCATTCCGGCTGAACGTGGTCCTTGAGGGGATGACGTATTCGGGCACCAGGTATTGGAGAATCCAGCGGAAGCCGTTGTTCTCGACCACCTGCAAAGGTTGGTCATTGGTGGAAATCATCTCCCCTATGAGGCGGGTGAGGTGATGATGGTCCACACGAACAATACGCTGACTGCCCGACAACTGCGTCCACCGCTGGACTGGCAGTGTAGCCTGCCTTTTGGCTGGCACACTGCCGCTGCCCGCCCTAGTGGCAGATGCACAAGGCGCACTAGCGCTGCCAGCTTGTCCCCTGAGACCTGGGTGGTGACGCTCTATGTGTCTCCACATAGGCGTTGTACCCAGGTGCCCAGGGTCCTTGCCACGGCTGACCTGCATCCTGCAGTGGACACAGCAGGCGTGGAATGGGGCATCTTGAGGGACCTCAAAATGCACCCATACACCACTGCCCTTGGCCTCCTGCACCATGGGTGCCGTCCTAGGCCGTTTCTCGCAGGGTGGCTGCAGTACTGGGGGGGCGGCCGCCGCTGCCTGCCCACTGCTGCCACCCAACCCACCCCTTCCGCCCTCCACACCAGAGGAAGGGCCCGGCTCAACTGGCATCGGAGAGGCAGGCCTCTCCTCCACCACCTCGCCAGACTGCTCCCCACCAGAGTGCCGGGCTTCACGAGGGGGGCCCCACTGAGCGGCGAAAGGGCTGGGGGAAGGGGCCCCAGAGGGAGGGAGAACCTGACTGCACGGTCCTCACCACCCTCTTCCTGCTCTTCCACACCCTCAGTCTCCTCCACCACAACAACAGGTGGCACCTCAGCAGCACCTGGTGCCGCCGCTGATGAGGGACCCGCCACAGCCCTAACGCCTCTGCCGCAATTGCCGGCAGCAGGAGGCGTGGGCAAATTCATCCTGCGGACAGAACTCGGAGCCGGGGCGGAGATTTGCCCAATGGGGAGGAGCGGGGTGTCCTCAGGCTCCCCGCGTCCTCTCCCTCTCCATGCCGCAGGGGCACCCTGCACCTGGCCTCTCCCACGTCCTCTGCCTGGCAAGCTAGCGGAAGGCCTGGCCGGAACACGGCGATCGCCTTTGCCAGGCATCTCGGAGGAGGGAGGGAGGCTTTAAGAGTAAGGCCAGAAAGCGGCAAAAAAATAATTTGTAGGGGGTTGGAAGGGGCAAAAAAACCCCCAATTGATTGGGAGCTGGCGGGGGGAAAGTCTGTTTTGAAAAAGTAAGCCAATTAGGGGGGAAAGGAAGACTTTTTGATATGGGGGGAAGCCAATTGCAGTGAGGGGGAGGGTGACCTTTTAGAATTTGGGTATCAAGCCAATTGGGGAGATGGGGCTGGGAGTTTTTTTTAAAAAATTGGGGATTAAAGGGTGGACCCCTGGTGTGGGTGGCACAGGCAGTTGGGTGGAGTAGTTGTGGTGTGGGTGGCAGGTCTTTTTATTATTTTGGGGGAGAATGGATGGGGGAAGGGCACAGCACCTACGGGGGGGGGAGGGACGCAGTCAAAGCTTGGGAACCTGCAGATCAAAGGAGGAAACCCTTATTTAGTGAATGGAAAAACAGTGTGGTATGGTTCTGGGGGGTGGGGGGAGGTGGGGGAGCATCATGAACCTCAATGCAGCCTATTTAGTGTGACTTTAAATTGCACACAACCCAAACCAGAACCCAGTCACACTTTCACAGAATGGAACCCACCCACTGTGACTCTGCCTGCCCAATGCCATGGCAAGCAAGCAGCAGCAAACATTGATGGCAGCATCATGGATAGAACATCATCATCATATATGTGCATTGGCACAGCATGAGATCAGCATTGGAACCCACCCATCTCTGCCCCAGAGGCAAGGAAACACTATGGAAGGCACCTGTTAAAAAAACCAACTGCAAGACGCATGCAATGCAATGCAACACACAGCAGCAATTTTTTTCTTCATTGAGCAAGACACAGGTTACAACAGTACATCTCCAGGGGTCCTTCCCTCCTCCCCACACCCAAATGCATTTCAAAATAGGGGTGTCCCTATTTAAAACCGCCAACTAGGGAGAGAAAGGGGGCAAAAAAAGGTGCACAATTGCACACGCACTAACCCCTCTTCTTCCGGTCCTTCTCCTGCCGCTCACTGCTGGTCACGGATGCGCCGCCGCCAGCCAGCCACCCCTGGGCTGGGACACAGCAGGGCGGCCGCACGAGGCACACAGGCAACCGGGGTAGTTCAACGATGGAGGGGCAGAAGTGAGGAGACAACACTATTTGTGTCGCTCAACTCACCCCCAAGCAGAGACAAATGAAATCAACGAAAAACTTTCAAAAGAAAAAAAAAAGGATGGCAGCCAGGTGAGGGTCGGAGGTAGGCTACTGTGTGGCTGCAGCTGTGGGAGGAAGTGGAAGAAGTGAAGGGGAGGAGAGAGGGGGGGGCAAGAGACAAAGAGAAAGAGAGAAGAGAGAGAGAAGAGAGAGAGAGAGGGAAGAGAGGAGGAGCGCAGCAGGGAGGGAGGATTCAGGTGTGGGGGGAGGACAGCAGTAGCAGCGGTCCCAAGAGGAGGGACCGGAGGGTGTGTGTTTCTGGGGGGTTAGTGTGTGTGTAGGAAGTCTGGGGTATGTAGAGGGAGTCAGGGGCAAGAAGAGAGGGACCGGAGGGTGTGTGTTTCTGGGGGGTTAGTGTGTGTGTAGCAAGTCTGGGGTGTGTAGAGGGAGTCAGGGGCAAGAAGAGAGGGACCGGAGGGTGTGTGTTTCTGGGGGGTTAGTGTGTGTGCAAGTCTGGGGTGTGTAGAGGGAGTCAGGGGCAAGAAGAGAGGGACCGGAGGGTGTGTGTTTCTGGGGGGTTAGTGTGTGTGCAAGTCTGGGGTGTGTAGAGGGAGTCAGGGGCAAGAAGAGAGGGACCGGAGGGTGTGTGTTTCTGGGGGGTTAGTGTGTGTGTAGCAAGTCTGGGGTGTTGGGGGGAAGGGGAGGGGGCAACAAACAGCAATGAAAAAGTAGAACAGGCAGGGCCACACAGAAGGGGAGGGGAAGCAAATCAATCCAAATCAATCAATATATATCACACACAAGCCAAAAAGTTTAAAACCCAATTTTAAACCAATGAGTAATAATAAACCAAAACCATCAGAATCTTGGGGGTGGGGGGAGAGAGGGGGAACCAACCAACTCAAACAACCACCAAGGGACCAAGGAGAGGCAAGATGACCAAAAAAAACTGCTTTGCAACAAAAAACAAACTATAGGTCTGCCCGCAGAAAACTGGACTAGGGCAGGCAGCAGGAATGGGGAGAAGCCTGGATGTGGATGAGGGGGGAGAAACTGGGCTGGGTGGGGACTGGAGGAGTCTTGTGGGTGGGAGGGAGGGTGGGGGGACCAGGCAGGGCCACACAGAAGGGGAGGGGGAGCAAATCAATCCAAATCAATCCAAATCAATCAATATATATCATAAGCCAAAAAGTTTAAAACCCAATTTAAAGCAATGAATAAATACTAATAAACCAGCAGCAGAATCTTGGGGGGGGGGGGCAAACAAAAAGGCCCACTAAAAGCAAACAGACAATGAAACAATTGCTGTAATAAATAATATGGACTACAAAAAGCAAGTCTGCAGCACTCTGCACCAACAAAACTGAACTTGGGTGGGCAGCAGCGATGGGGAGAAGGCTGGATGGGAAGGGGGAGAAACTGGGGTGGTGTGGGTTTGGGTTTCTGGATGGGAGGGGCAAATTAGGAGCAGGGGGGGCACACAGAACAAGGAGCAATAATCTGAACAATCAACAAAATGCACAAGTTGAACACACAGAATGAAAACCAATATCAAGCAAAAGCAAATTGGGCAATGGGGGGGGGGGAGGAGGACTGGAGGAGCACACAACCAACCACCAAAAGAGAACCAAAATTGATTATATGGGATAACAACAAAAATTGGCTATGATAACAGAATCCTCTCTGTGGGGGGGGGGGGGACCAACTCAGGCAGGGCAGCAACAAACAAAATGCAAGTACCAGTTAACAATTAAAGCAATGCAATCAACCAAGCAGCAAGCAATATATAAATGAAACCAATTGAATCATATGCAATGAAAATCAAAAAGTTGAACAAAAACAAGGCAAGGCACACAAAAAGCAATAATAATAAATAGAACTTTTAAAGCAATGAATGCAGTGGGTGGGAGTGGGGGGGAGGGTAGGCCCAAGGGGGAAGGGAAAGGGGGAGGGGGGAGGAAAGCAGGACAGACAAAGAAACAGGGAAATTTGGGGAAACTTAAGAAAAAAGTAAAGTAGGTAAAAAGAGAAAGACAGAGACACACAGAGAGTCACAGAGAGGGCAGGTGGACAAAAGATTAGAAGGTAGCACACAACAACACAAAGACACAGGAGACAGGACACAGTCAGGGACTCACACAGCAGACACCAGCAGCAAGGAGCAAGCAAGGTCTCGGAGATGATCCCACAACTGCAGCCAAGAGCAGTTTCTAGGCAAGAGGCTTGGGTTTATATAGCAGGTTTGAAATTCCCTCCTTTGAGAGCCCCCACCTTTGCACTCCCCCCACGGCCAACAGGGTGCCAGCTCTCAACAGTACAACAGCCAAGCAGCCTAACAGAGCAAAGGACTCATTCTGGCCAATCAAAGGATCAATAGCACAGCCAATGCAATGCCTGAAAATAGCCTCACAAAATGGATGCCAGGAGCAAAAGTTTCAGAAAGGAGCCACAAAATGGAGGACACACTCTAAACTTAAACTAGACACTCCAGACACTCAATAGAAGCCTATGGGACATCCGAACCGGTTCGGAAAATCTGAACCGGTTTGGATCCGAACTGGCCTGGATTCGGTCCGGATCCGGACCAAAGGGGCCCGATTCGGTCCGGATTCGAACCTCCGAATCCGAACCGAACCGCACATCCCTACCCACAACCCTAGACACAGTCACTTTCTGGTAGGATGCAGCTCCTGCTGTGTTCTTGAACCGCTGCTCTGAATGTCAGTCAATGAGTTTTAAAATGGCAACCTGAGTGATATCAGATGGAGATAACAGCCTGTAAGCCAACACTAGCAAGTCCAGCCAAAAATGGGAACTGCAGAGATATTACCCATACCAGGAAAGGAAGCCTCTTGATCTTAATAGGCTAGAGCAGGCCAGGAGAAGAATACATTCAATGCCTAAAAAATCAGGGTGAGCTTGCTTACTGGTTGTTTGCTGAAAAGCTAAGACATTTGTTCTTCAGGGACAGAAATTGCCTTAATCCCCTTCCCTCTCATCCCAAATGAGCCAAATCTGAATCTCCCCTCAACTGCCAATGGAAGTGGGCGTAGTCATAGTACATAAACTAGTGCTTTTAAGACAGAGATCAGGCAATTGAGAAGTGGAGAGATGAAGAAGGGGGTTTAAGGAAAAGGGCGAAAGAGACAATTTCATTTCACATGTTGCATTGAATTAACCAGTCAATAATTTGGCTGCAGGCTTTTTAGTACACTTGGAACTATGTTGACAATCAATATATTCCTGTCTATCCTAGAAGGCAGCTCAATATTATTCTGCACCTGAACAAGATAAGCAATATGAATGTACAATGTATGTAGGATTCTGGTTTGTGTTCACTCTGGTGTGTGCGCATTTAGTTTTTGCAATTGTAGCAATGAAAAGAAAGTAGATGATTAAAAATCTCAATTTACATCTCACCATATGACACTAGCCCAGCTTCCAGGTAAAATGTTAAAGGGCAACGTGTTCTTCTTCCCACATTGAGTTCTGCTTATGGTAGGTGTGAAATTCGCACATCATGCTGCAAGAGGAACATGTAGGTTTCACCTTTGGACATTACAAAACAGGGAAAGCATACGTGTGATGAAAAGATGAGCTTTTGCTGAAATCTTTTGTTGAAAAGTAGTATATAAATATTTTTGCATCATTTCACATACAAGACTTTTTAACTGAGTCACACAACACATTCTGCTGTCAGTCTTCAAGGTTTGGTTCACCCATGCACATGCAGCACTTGATTTCTCCGCACTGGATTGCTATATTCTTGAAGACTGGCAGCCAATTGGTATAAACCAATTCTATTGAAAAGCATTACATTTGAGAGAATATGTACGCTTTGTGATAACTCATTCACACCTGCAAAGCCATCACTTAATCTTGAAGACATTATTATTATTATTATTATTATTATTATTATTAATTCGATTTTGATACCGCCCTTCCAAAAATGGCTCAGGGCAGTTTACATAGACAAATAACAAACAGACATCAAGTGATGAGCATGCATATGCAAATGAGTGTACACAAATCAAGTGCAGAAAAAGTTGTCTCTGCAATTTGCTTTATTCTGAGATATGTTGCCCTGAGTTACAGTCTGGGGGAAATGAATGTCTGAAGTTTAGCCCACACAAATGGCCATAGTTTGTCATACTGCAAAAGGGCTTTTTCAGTTGCTGCCCCACTTCTTTGGAATTCTCTTCCCCTTCAGATTTGTCTAGCCCCCTTTTTACTGGTCTTTAAATCCTTACTGAAGACCTCTCTTTTCCGCTGGGCATTTGCCCTGTAGTTTACTCTATTTCCTTTCCATTATCTACTTTAGTTTGCAATTTTTAATGTAATTTTTGATTGTAATTTTTAATGTTACCTTATTTACATGTCATTGTACACCGCCCGGAGTCAGTGCTCTCCTTACCTGTGTGCTCCCACTGCAGCTGGGGTAGATAAAGAAATCTCCCCTCCAAGCTCTCCAACAAGCACAGGTATGGGAAGCAGAGGTTTTGCTCCTACTTTAAAGGTGCCCCTTATAAAAGCCATTGCCTGATGTGGGATTAACTAAAGACTTCCTGGGAGCACCATTTGGGTGGTGGCAAAACATGATTTCTCTGACATGGGGCAGCATGATGATGTCTGCAGACAGAGATTCCATGAAACAATGTGCTTTCTCCATGGAAATACTTGACTCCCAGCAGCGTCTCCAATACATGATCTCTCTTTGCTAACATTTCTGTCATTTTGAGCATCTGTTAAAATGCTGCTGATGTACAAGTACCAGTTTTCTTCGGATGCACCACATATGCCAGAAAACGTATGGGTTCAATTTGAACCAGTTCTGTACATCCCTCTTTTCCAGTGCCGTTTTTCTTCTAGCTGTTGCTGTTTTCTCTCGATCCTCAGTCAGGGATCACATAGTGAATGGGATGAGATCACAGTGCTATATCTGACAAGATGACATTGCCAGATATTTGCACATAAAGTCCTAACCAATCATATTTGGCTACATTATCGAAAAAAGCCAATGGGTGTAATGAAGGTTGAGGGCAAGTGAAAGCAATTTAAATGAATATGTGGACATTTTAATGAGAACTGCCAATTAGAAGCAAGATATTTGAGCCAAATATCTTTGTCTCAACCCTAATTTGAACAGAGAAGATGGACATCTTGAACTTTGAACTTCTGGGCATGAAAAAATAAACCCAATTGATTCCAATAGGTCAATGTGGGTAAATGTCTTTAGGATGACAACCAAGATGGCCTATAACTTTAACTGCTTGAAGTAGATCTCACTGAAATCAGTGGACTGATATCTGAGCAAATATTTCTAGGATCAGGCTGCAAATCTGTCTGCCTCAGATCTCAGTCTTTTCTCAGCATTGCCAAGACAATTAAACAGAAGTACTGAAGACTAGCCAGTGGGTGAGTTTGCCCTGTTCCTAGAAGCTCACATGGAAAGCTTTTCCCTCCAAGTGTAATGCAGATTTATTATCCCTTTCTCGATGGAGTAAAAGGAAATGCTGACACAACAGCTTGGAAATCAGTAAGTTACAATCCAAAAGGACAAAAATGCCTCATATGTGTTGTGGTATTATAAAAGCAATTTCTAAAGATGATGTGGTGCTTTGTTGTGGTGGTTGTTATCATCCAAGCTAGTTTCACGATGCAGGGAAAGGGGGGAAATTGTATAAAACAATTCTATTCCATACAGGACTGAGTCACATGAACATGGCATCAATAGAAATGACATGGGAGACTCATGATCAGTCTCTCAACAATCTTCTTTCTTTACTACATGCACTGCTAAACTGAATGCTGATGTGCTGATTGGAGAAGTGGGTGAGGGAGAGGCTTAACCCATTCTTCACAGGCTGTTTTCGTTTTCCTGATAAAAATTGCCCCTCCCCAAACTTCAAAAAACTAAGTTCAGCCAACTTAGATAATTGAAAGGAGAGGCACAGCATATCTGAGGATCATCTTTAGTTTCTAGAACATCGTGGTTTGGGCCTGTACAGTTCCCTGAAAGTATCATGCAGGCCCAACTACTCATCCAGGTTTCTACCAAAAACTAAATCTATTTACTTTGGTTCACTCATATAGCCTGTCTCTGCCTGCAGCCTTCTGCACTTGCCTCTTTAAGAGACAATATACAACAGGGATCTAGCCTTGAGCTACCTGCTAGGATTATGTGCATGGCCAAGCTTTAGCACTTTCTTAAAGCCTAAATAGAAAGAAAACAAATAACTCCCTAGGGATGTGCGGAACGTTTTGGGTACAAAAAGTTTTATACCCGAAACGGGCTGTTTCAGGTGTTTTGTAGCCAAAATGGCCAAGTCCAAATTTTTTGTATACAAAATGAATTGTCCCTGTTTCGGCTACAAAAGTTTTGTTGTTTTGGACATCCATTTTGTGGCGATCTCTGAGTCATTCTCCATTTTGTGTTTGAAATCTCTTTGAATTTCCTGCCCTTCCAACCTAAAGCATGGGCTGACCTGCTGACAATTCCCTCCTTGTTCCCCATTGGCTCTTTTGCCTCTTACCACTCTTTACTGACCCCACATTGGCCAGGGGAAGGGTCAAAGAAGAGGCAAGGGTGGGGGAGTTCAAGGAGGGGTTTTCAATTCATTCAACAAGTTAGTTAACTCAGTCGCCATTCTGCCTTTCTATGTCATTGAAGAGAGAGAGAGAGAGAACGAGTTTGCATTGCATGCCTCAAGTTGCCATGATGCCATGCAGCCATTGCCTATGCCTGCCTTGTTGCCAGCCTGAGCCAAGCCTGCCAGCCTGCTATGGCTAGTATTGCATGCCAGCCTGGGAATGGATTTCTCTGCTGCATTGCTTTTTTATTCCAGAGGATTTTTTTCCCACCTCCTTGAGATAATCGTTGACTGTCTATGCCTGCTGTGTCTGTCTGTGCCAGCCACCAGTGCCACCAGCCCTAGACTGAATGAGTGTACCCCTATTTTCACACACACATACACCTCCCTCTGGAATTCTGTATTCTTGGGGATTTTTTCCTGTTTGGAGGGAAGCAATTAAATTTAAAAAGTTGTGTGTTGTTTAGTTTAGAAGATGTTTAAACAGGGGTTCTGTGTGGGAGCGATCCCTGTTAGCTAGTACTAGTAGGTGGTAGTGTAACCTCATGGTTTAAAAAAAAAATCTGTCTTTTTTCCCCATTCCAAAGATTTGGGCAGGGGCAGAAACAGAAGCCTGCCCTCTGCCCCATAACTGATGTTCTCTTCCCAGCAGCCTATTGTATGATCTTCCCTAGTCATTTTTGTATTAGTTAATTGTATCTATTCTGTTCAATCCATAGTTATATTCTATCTGCTATTGTGTCTCTGTTCTCTTACTGCTCCCTATCTGTTTCCTTGTATCTGTTTCCTAGTTACAATGTGTATATATTATGCAATTCAAATGCCTTGGATGGTTTGTTGTTGTGCTGTATTTTGGGGACCTCATGAATGGGCATCCTGGTTCGCTCTCCCCCCCACCCGCCCCATGGACTTCTTCTTTGCTATGAAGATTGGGTCATATTGTGACTTCTAACATCATTATTATTTTTATTCAAACTAGGGGATGGAGCCACTCTGGGAAGAGCAAAAGATCTCTCTGGCAACTTCAAGATAGGGCTGAGAGAGATTCCTGCCTGCAACCTCGGAGAAGCCGCTCCCAGTCTGTGTAGACAATACTGAGCTAGATGGACCTATGGTCTGACTCAGTATATGGCAGCTTCCTATGTTCCTATGTTCTTATATTGCTTACATCCAATAGGTTGTGTGGTGCCACAGGCTCCAATCTGTTGCAGAAATGTAAAAAAATAAAAATGCACCAAAAGTTGTGTGCCATTGTTGTCAGGACCATCACTCTTCTACTTGGGTAGGTCGGAGTGGGACCAAACCTCGATGTTCCATTGGCAGAATGTTATTGTTGTTTGCACCCTTCCTTCCTTAACCTGCTTTTATGGCTGGGTGCCACAGATGTAGCTATTTCTCTGTTGCTTATGGATGAAAAATGCTTGGGGGAGGGAGGGGAGGGCACTGTTATTTGCCCTAGGGCCTAGTCTGCTGCATCTGTGTGATCTTGATTTGGAAACCTGGTTCTTTGCAAAGCTCTGCTGTTGATGATGTGTGCTGTTATGTCCTTTGGGTCAGATTCAGGGCAGAAAGGAGGCTTCAGGGGTGGAACAGTGGGTCGGGTGGTAGTGCCCCAATGGGTGCCTGCCCCCACCCATTGGGGTGGGGGCAGATGAGAGTGGATTCATGGTTCTCATTGAACATCCCATATGCTACCAGAGAATCTACACTCAGAACACCTCAGAAACAAC